>NC_140995.1:175089052-175736552 GCF_052327205.1 Somniosus microcephalus | reverse complement strand
CAGTACCAAGAGGAGTTAATTCGTGATTCCTTTATTAATGGGATTGCATCTCCCTTCATACGTCAGCGTCTGTTGGAGAAAAAAACCCTCAAGTTACAGGCTGCCTATGACCAGGCATGTTCTCTGGACTTAGCAAAGAGGAATGCAGATACCTATCTTTCACTGCGTGCACGGGCTGCTGCTATCACTTTTAGTGACTCCTTCGATAGGCCTCAGGCGGAAGCCCTCACGGATGACGACTCCAACCTGGCTGATGGCAACCCTACCCTAGAAACCTACACTGATGACGACCCCGCCCTAGTGGCATCTTGGCAATCCGGAAGGAAGTGTTTCTTCTGTGGAGGTGCGTTCCATTATAGGAAATGTTGTCCTGCTCATAACGCAACCTGCAATCATTGCAGCAAGAAAGGTCACTTTTCTAAGGTATGCCAGTCAAGAGCCACTGTTAATAAGAAAGGCTCCTGTTAGTTTTGCAGCTACTATCTATAAAACTGCTCCTCCCCCAAGAGCCACTACTAAGGTTACAGCTGCAATCTATAAAACTGCTCCTCCCCCAAGAACCACTACTAAAGTTACAGCTGTCAAGGGTAAAACTGCCCCTCCTCCCATCATAGCTGTTTTTCCCCAAAGTCTGTCCCATGCAGCCACAAAGGTTTCGGTAAATGGACACATTTTGAGTGCACTAATCGACTCATGCAGCTCTGACAGCTTCATTAGTGAGCGGGCTGTCAGTAAGTTAAAACTGCATATTTACCCCTCGGACAAGGAAATTGCAATGGCTCTGACGACACGGACCACCAATTCTTCCGGCTTTTGTCTTGTCGACCTTATCCTCAATGGCCACACTTATTTCTCCACCCGGCTCGGGGTGCTCAAGAACCTATGCAGTGATGTGCTCCTGGGACAGGATTTCCAGAAACTACACAAAAGACTCACTTTTGAGTTTGAAGTGTCAAAGCCAGAGCTTACTATTTCCAAAGTACCGTTTTGTGCGCTTTCGGCGGCTTCGCTCGATGAGCCCTCCTTGTTTGCCAATCTTTCCCCCGATGTAAGCCTACAGTCACTAAATCCTGACGTTTCAGCCAAGATGATCGAGCCTTTATCAAGTCCGAAATCTCTCGCCTTCTAGCTGACGGTATCATTGAGTCATGTTCATCTTCCTGGCGGGCTCAAGTCATCATTGTTAAAAATCCTCTGAAGCAACACAAGAAATGTCTTTGCATCGATTACTCGCAAACTATTAACCAGTATACCGACCTGGATGCCTACCCACTACCACGCATCAATGACATGGTCAACAACCTTGCCAACTACAAGGCACTTTCAACTTTTGATTTAAAGAGCGCATATCATCAAGTACCGTTAAAGGACTCTGACAAAAAGTATACAGCCTTTGAGGCCAATGGTCGGCTTTACCAGTTTTGTCGCCTTCCATTTGGGGTCACCAATGGGGTGGCCGTCTTTCAACGGGCAATGGATAGCCTAGTCAAACAGTAGAACTTAATGGACACTTTTCCATATCTGGATAATATCACCATTGCTGGTCATGACCAGAAGGAGCATGATGCCAACCTCCAGCAATTTTTTGACATTCTCCGTTGTCGCAACTTAACCTTAAATGAATCCAAATCTGTGAAATCAGTAGCATCAGTCAACATCCTTGGCTACTGGGTGGGCAACGGTGTCATCAAACCGGATCCGGAGCGACTTTGTCCGCTTCAGGAGCTCCCTCCCCCTACGAATCTCGGCTCTCTTCATCGGGCACTCGGCATGTTCGCCTATTATGCGAAATGGATACCCCACTTCTCCGACAAGATCCAGCCCCTGCTTTACGCTAAGTCATTTCCATTGGAGGCAACGGCTATTTCAGCTTTCAACCTCCTCAAGCGACAACTGGAAAAAGCCACGCTTCGTTCCATTGATGAAATTCTTCCTTTCGTGGTCGAGTGCGATGCATCGGATGTGGCGATCTCTGCTACCTTGAATCAAAGTGGTCGACCCGTTGCATTTCTGTCCAGAACTTTGCAGGGTAGCGAGCTCCATTATCCTCCTGTCGAGAAGGAGGCTACAGCCATCATCGAAGCGGTACGTAAATGGAGTCATTTTCTCGCTCGTCGCCATTTCATACTTATAACCGATCAGCACTCCGTGGCCTTTATGCTGGATAACCGGAAACGCACTAAGATCAAGAACAACAAAATACAACTCTGGAGGATGGAATTGGCCGCCTTTGGATGCACCATACATTATCGACCCGGCAAAGAGAATGTGGCCCCGGATACCCTCACGCGGGCATTCTGCTCTTTCATGTCAACTTCGACTCTGGCGGATCTTCATACTGACTTATGCCATCCTGGCGTTACCCGAATGTTGCACTTTGTGCGATCTAAAAATCTCCCATTTTCTACGGAAGATGTGAAAAGAACGTGCTCCTCCTGTAAAATTTGTGCGGAGTTAAAACCGCAATTCTTCTGTCCATCGGATGGCTCGCTCATACATGCTATGCAGCCTATGCAGTGACTCAGCATTGATTTTAAAGGGCCATTGCCTTCCTCAACGTGGAACACCTACTTACTGACTATGGTGGACAAATATTCATGCTTTCCCTTTGCTTTTCCCTGTCCCAATATGCTTACTTCCACAGTGATCAAATGCCTTGATCAAGTCTTTTCCCTTTGCGGTACAGCCAATTTCATCCACTCTGATCGGGGTCCCTCCTTCATGTCAAGCGAACTCAAAAGTTATCTCTCCTAACGGGGAATCGCCACAAGTAAAACGACACCGTATCATCCCATTGGTAACGGACAGGTTGAGAGATACAACGCTATCATTTGGAACGCTGTTCGTCTTGCGCTGAGGTCACGCAACCTACCAGACCAGCAGTGGGAAACTATGCTCCCTGACACGTTGCATTCCATCAGGTCTCTCCTTTCTACTTCTACCAATGTCACACCTCACGAGCGACTCTTCAGCTTCCAGCATTGCTCCACCCATGGGACGTCTCTACCATCATGGTTGGCAGCTCCTGGCCCCGTGATGCTCCGAAGATTTGTCCGATCGTTGAAAACCGATCTTCTAGTTGATGAGGTAGAACTTACTGACATCAACCCCATGTATGCACACGTGCGGTACCCGGATGGCCGGGAATCCACCGTTTCGCTCCGGGACCTGGCTCCCTGTCCGGCCAGTTCCGCGGACCCAACTGATGGAGGGACCCGCGGGGATGAGGCCGACACTCTGCGCTCCCCCGAGGATGACGCCCTACCTGGGGCATTGAGGGATCTGCCGGCTGCCCCACCGGATCCGCTCGGGGAGCCGAGCGCTCCCCGTGGGATGGCCACCCCGGGCCAGGACGCCGGTCAATCTCCGGCTAACCAACGGGACGAAGCAAGTTCTGCGCCTGTGGGGACCCGCACCCAGAGTCACGATCTCCCCAGCCTCCCTCGGGTCGATCAGAGCAACACGGGCCCTGTCGATCCACCGGTACGGATCAAGCGGCCCAGGGACCAATACACGGTCTGGGGCGACGTGCCTTCTGGCCATAAGCAAAAATCTAAGACTGCGGCTATTCGTGGTCCGCCTAATTCGTTAAGAGGAAGTCATCGGACTTCCAAATCTTTTCGGCAGGAAGAATGTTTTAAATCTCATCATCAAGAAACTACTTATGAAATAACGCTAGACGGCCAGCTGGTGGCGCCGTCCAAGGAGTATAAATACTCGGGCGTGGGCCCCAGCTTGCCAGGGACATTTTGTAAGACAAGGAGCTAGTGAAGTACAACTAGACCTCCATGTTCTGAAACAAGTTGATTAAAGCCTTGCTTTATGCTCAAACCAAGTGCGTAGTGAGTTTTATTACATCACACTCACACACACAAACACACACAAACGCACCCACACACACAAATGCACTCACACACACAAACACACACACACACACACAACCACACACAAACACACTCACACACACACACACTCACATACACAAACGCACTCACACACATAAACGCACTCACACACTCACATACTCACACACACAAACACACTCACACACACAAACACACTCACACACAAACACACTCACACACACAAACACACTCACACACAAACACACTCACACACACACACAAACACACTCACACAAATACACACGCAAACGCACTCACACACACAAACACAGCCACACACACAAACACACACACTCACACACACACACACACACACACACACAGATGCACTCACACACACAGACACACTCACACACACAGACCGCACACACGCACACAGACGCACTCACACGCACAGACGCACTCACACGCACAGACGCACTCACACGCACAGACGCACTCACACACACAAATGCACTCACACACAAACGCACTCACACACACAAACGCACTCACATACACAGAGGCACTCACACACACAAACACACTCATACACAAACACACGCAAATGCTCTCACACACACAAACACACACAAATGCACTCACACACAAACACACACACAAACGCACTCACTCACAAACACGCACACACACACACAAACACACTCACACACACACAAACGCACTCACACAAACGCACTCATACACACAAACGCACTCACACACACAAACGCACTCACACACACATACACACTCACACACACAAACGCACTCACACACACATACACACTCACACACACATACACACTCACACACACAAACGCACTCACACACACAAACGCACTCACACACAAATGCACTCACGCACACAAACACACTCACACACACAGACGCACTCACACACACAAACACACTCACACACACAGACGCACTCACACACACAAACGCACTCACACACACATACACACTCACACACACAAACGCACTCACACACACATACACACTCACACACACAAACGCACTCACACACACAAACGCACTCACACACACAAATGCACTCACACACACAAACACACACACACACAGACGCACTCACACACACAAACACACTCACACACACAGACGCACTCACACACACAGACGCACTCACACACACAGACGCACTCACACACACAGACACACTCACACACAACCACACAGCCACACACACACAAACACACTCACACGCTCACACACACAGACACACACACCCACACTACACTGCCCTGATACAGTAAGATACAAGATCACACTCAGCCACCCCAGTTAAACAATTACTATGGGCTTTATTTTAAAAGTTTAAGTGCACCTTTTTAAACATTAATAACAATTTTGGAACACTTGGGTATGACATTCAGTATTATTGGTACCTGTAAATGTCTATTATAAAACTATCACATATACAAGACATTGTATGGATCAGTACCAAACTCCAAGTTAAGCTGTGCATTGTGCTACTATGAATCACGTTACATCACATAACTTCAAGTTAGGATATCACAAAACAGTGACAACCCATCCACTACCCATGCTATGACACTTAGGCTGCTGCCAACTCCCGGTTCAGACAGATCCAGCTCATCATTAAGCTGCTGAGCCAGATTTCTTCTCAAAGTGATGTCAACCAAAAGTTAAAATTTGCTCTGATCATTTGTTTATGTATTCTTATAGAGGATATCAAATATGTTGCAATATATTTCAAGGCTGTAAGACATCCAGCAGCTCAGAAGCTATTATACTGCTTGAATTTGCTCACTCAGTTTATGATGTGAAATGAACCCCTCAATGTGTTACAGTCCTGTAAGGCATTCCTAAGTATCTATTATTCCCTTCATCCAACAAGGTTAGAACGAGTACAAAGAAACAAAATTGTCTTTTGTAATGCATGTATTTTAATAACATCCTGTGGGATTTGAACACTGGCCTGAGCTGTCTCTGCAAAATAGTTGTTCACATTTATTTTGTAGATTAGACAACTCTGAGTTACTAATGAGAAGCTCCAAATTTTGATGAGGAAATTTTTCCTGGAATATTTCAAGGGGCCTGCAACCTTTGGCTGACACCCAACAAGGCTATTAATTCAGCCATGAGATACACTACAAAAAAATAGAAGAGTCAGCAATTCATCTCTGTGGACCAGCTCGTAACCTTCACCGAGAACTCTTTGGAACATGGGAAGTATGGATAAAATAGAAGACAAGTACCGAGAATTACTTAACAACTTCCGATGGCTGGCACCGCGTCAGCCCCCACATTTTCCATGGACATGGTAAGTATAACAACGCGGATCCAATTTAAATGCCTTGCTCTCTGCTCAATAAACATGTATCATTCACCACTAAATATTTATATTTGAACTGTTAGGACTAAGGTCTTTGCCAAGGGTGGGGGGGATTTGTTCCATTCAAAGACTTTATATATGATGGATTTCTCAGTGGAGTAAACATCCCAGAAAGGGTCAAGCTGTGCCAGACAATACATGCACAAAAAGCTTATTTTCTGTTAAATTAAGTTCAGATCATTCAAAACAGTAGCCTATATTGGATTTGAATTAACGTGCTCTTTGCGTAGTATATCAGAATCTAAAGCAGCATGTATACTACAAATACTTTTGACTTATGTCTCAAGGGTCTCTAGACTTCTTAAGAAATGTGATGGAGGTCATGAGTCAATTTAAGTGCACAGTTCCCTCACTATAGTACCCTGACTCACCACAGCCTCGAATGTAACACGGATTGTTTATCTCCAACATAAAACAGAAACATTTCCCTTACTATAATGTGACTTTTGTAAGAGCGCCCAAAAACAGTGCTGTGGAGAAGGACGGGGGTCATCCACAGGTATTTTAGGAATAATTGTCACATGCAGAATATCTACCCCAGCCCATCCCCCGCTCCACACACAAACATTGCTCTGTAGCCTGTAAGCATTTTCACGGAATGGATCCTATTCAATGAATTAGCAAATTTCTATGATTTTGCTGCAACTTAAAATTTGCATGATTTTTTTGTGGCTGGTGGATTTCTGTAAACAGTTAACACTCATCTGTGGTCACATCAGTACAATGCACAGCTGCAATTTACAATTTGTAATGGTTGAAGTTTCCATTATTTTTACCCACAAATTGAAAGAATGAGTTGCATTGCTATTGAGTTCTCTTCTGACATCATGGCGTAGAAATTCAGACTGGTTTTGGGCAGGAACAAGCCCTGTGCCAGAATAGTGAGGGCCAAGGCGCCCCCCAATATTGGGCCTCAGGTAGGGTTGCCAGCTCTGTTTGGACATATTCCTGGAGTTTTCATCACATGACTTCCTGTTTCCATCCACCCACCCCTACACTCCCGCCATTGGTCATCCGACATGTCCATCGTCATAGCACAGCCTTTCTACACCAATCAGAAAGTGAATAGACTCTTCACTACCTGATTGGATGATTCTTGACTGTCAGACAAACAGCAATTTTTTCCCATGACTAATATTTTTATAACTAGTAAACAAAAATGTTCTTTTTTAAAAACAGTTTTTTTATTGCCCCTATGATTTTTCTCCTGGGTTGCTTGCAGCAGTGACCTGGAGATTAGTCTTAGATTCCTGGCGACTCCTCAGGCCTAAATGTCAGCAAACTGTGGCGAGTAGAAGGCAGTTTACCGGCAAAGCGTGATTAAAGAGCGCGCCACTGCTGGCCCTCAGGTAAGTGAGGAAGGAGGTAACTGGTTCGAGGGGGTGTAGCCAGTGGCAGCGATGGGGGGGCGGCGTGGTTGGAGGGACAGCGATGGGGGGGGGGCGTGGTTGGAGGGACAGCGATGGAGGGGGGGCGTGGTTGGAGGGACAGCGATGGGGGGGGCGTGGTTGGAGGGACAGCGGTGGGGGGGCGTGGTTGGAGGGACAGCGATGGGGGCGTGGTTGGAGGGACAGCGATGGGGGGGCGTGGTTGGAGGGACAGCGATGGGGGGGCGTGGTTGGAGGGACAGCGATGAACGGGGGGACAGAGTGGCAGCAATCAAGTAGAGTCGGAGCAGTGACGATTGGGGGGAGAGGGCCTGCATACTTTTAATGTGAGGTCAGGAGGAGCACATTCAGGTATATGTATTTTTAAAACTTATCTTGTTGGTTGCGACCTTACAGGTGGTCCTTAAAGTTTACATCTAGGCCTTGTTTCACGAGTGCAGCCGAATCTGGCACTGGCTGCCTCAAGACAAAGCAATCTTGCAATGGAAGCCTTAAACATGTCTTAGACCCCCAGGCTCAATATTTACGGGGTGGGTGCGGAGGAGGCCAAAAATGGCTGAAGAAACCGGCAAGGTCGGGGACGCGGCAATCCTGCCGAACTAGCAATCCTGCCAAACTTAACGACAGAACCTCATAGAATCATAGAATAGTACAGCACAGAAGGAGGCCATTTGGTCCATCGAGTCTGTGCTGGCTCATTAGAAGAGCAATCCAGTTAGTCTCACTCCCCGCTCTTTCCCCCTATCCCTGCAATTTTTTCTCCTTCAAGTACTTATCCAGTTCCCTTTGGAATGCTATTATTGAATCTGTATCCACCACCCTATCATGCAGTGTATTCCAAATCCTAAGCACTTGTTGCGAAAAAACTTTTTCCCCATGTCACCCCTAGTTCTTTTGTCAATCACCTTAAATCTGTGCCCTCCGGTTATCGACCCTTCAGCCATTGGAAACAGTTTTTCTTTATTTACTCTATCTAAACCCTTTAAACACCTCTATCAAATCTCTTCTTAGCCTATTCTGCTCTAAGGAGAACAACCCCAGCTTCTCCAGTCTATCCACGTAACTCTAAATCTCATCGCTGGAACTATTCTAGTACAGGAAACTTTGGTTTATCCGGAGGTTGTATGGTCGGAAACTTTGCTGTAACGGCAGAAATCAGCAGCCGTTTTAGTTCTTTTTTTTTCTTCTCCTAGCATTCTGTTAACAGGCAGGCTCTGGAAAGCGTCTTTGTAGCTTAGCAACAGCTTCAGAGACGCTTCAAGGTACGGGCCAAGTGTTTACGAGCTGTTGCTGAGCAACAGTGTTTGTTGTCAAATACGGAGATTTTCATCTCCATATGCTTCAACGTTGACTTTGCATGTCCGGCACTTTTGATAGATCGGCAACACGCCAGTCCCGTCGGTGCTGAATATCAGAACTTTTCCTGTATATATCTTCTGTACCCTATCCAAAACCTTCACATCCTTCCTAAAGTGTGGTGCCCAGAACTGGACACAATACTCCAGCTGGGGCCAAACTCGTATTTTATATAGGTTTAGCATAACTACCTGGCTAACTCTATGGGGAGAATTTTAACCCCCCAAAACAGGTGGGTTGGGGTCGGGTGGGAGGTTAAAGTATAAAAAGTCTGAATCCCGACCCAAACCCGCCCAGTTCCGGGTTTATCGGATGCGGGACGGGGGGGAGAGCTACCAACCGCTCCCAGGAGGTGGGTTGGCACTTTAAACATTATAATCAGACTGGAAGCCTTGGATTTAACCTGCTGTGCATGTTTAACTGTGGCTGGCTGGGGATCCTGGGCCTTGGGATTCCCGGGCCTTGGGATTCCCGGGCCTTGGGATTCCAGGCAGCTGCAGCAAGTCGAGGACTGCCTTGGGGAGCAATCCTTGTGGAGCAGGAGGAGCAAGAGTGCTTCCTCCTGGCCCCTCAAGCTCCTCCTCCATCTTCTTTGAAGTCTATTACTCTCTTCCTCAGTGTTTACTACACTTCCAAAATTTGAAATCGTGTCCTGTACCTCCAAGTCCAAGTCATCAAACACTACCATATTTTTAATATAAAAACAGAAAATGCTGGAAATACTCAGCAGGTCAGGCAGCGTCTGTGGAGAGAGAAAGAGTTAATGGGGGAGAAATTCGGTATCGCCCATTTTGAGGTGCGAATATCAGCCGGGCGCAAAGTTTAGCGGCCGGTGCAAATTATCGCCGCTGACTGCAAAATTCACCTCTATCGCCCCTGGAGGTGATTGGAGCGCTAAATCAGGCGCGACACAACTGTCTTAAGGCGCTAAGCCCGAGGAGCAAGGCGCTACCTCAGAGGGCGGGCGCAGCGCAGGTGCTGTCAGTTAGCGATTGAACACAGACACACTGGCGCCAGTCAGTTCTTAAAGGGGCGGGTCGATCTTGCTCTGCAGCCACGCCCTGCTCACTGGAGCCTTGAATCTCGGCCTGGGCAGACCTGTGGCAAAATCTTCCAGCCAAGGACTATGGAGGGGGCCAGGGAGTGAGCACAGCGCTTCAGCGAGCGTGCCTTGGAGGCTCTGGTTGGCGCGGTGGAGCGCAGAAGGTCTCTACTGTACCCAGAGAGTGGCAGGAGGCCTTTGCCAAGCGAATGCAGGAAAGCGTGGAGGGAGGTGGCTCACAGAGTGACCTCAAGCAGCATGGTGCCTAGGACCCCTGTGCAATGCAGGAAAAAGTTCAACGACCTCACTCGGGTCGTCAGGGTGAGTGCCTTTTTTCAAAACCTCTTCATCCCTCCATCTCCACCTCACTTTATGGCCAGAGGGTCTTGAAAGCCCCAATGCCCAGCACTCATCCAACACCTATGGCCCTTTCATGAAACACACACGCACATTCCACACTTTGCATACAGTAAGGGGTATTCAACCATGGGAGGCATTTCAGGCAAGATCATGGCTGCATACAGTAAGGGCTATTCAACCATAGAAACATAGAAACATAGAAGACAGGAGCAGGAGTAGGCCATTCGGCCCCTCGAGCCTGCTCCGCCATTCAATAAGATCATGGCTGATCATCCAAATTCAGTACCCTGTTCCTGCCCTCTCTCCATATCCCTTGATCCCTTTAGCCTCAAGAAATATATCTAACTCCTTCTTGAATATATTTAATGAATTGGCCTCGACTGCCTTCTTTGGCAGAGAATTCCACAGGTTCACCACTCTCTGGGTGAAGAAATTCCTCCTCATCTCGGTCCTAAATGGCTTACCCCTTATCCTTAGACTGTGACCCCTGGTTCTGGACTCCCCGACCATCGGGAACATCCTTCCAGTATCTAGTCTGTCTAGTCCCATTAGAATTTTATAAGTTTCGATGAGATCCCCTCTCATTCTTCTAAACTCCAGCGAGTATAAGCCCAATCGACCCAATCTCTCCTCATACGTCATTCCTGCCATCCCAGGTATCAGCCTGGTGAATCTTCGCTGCACTCCTTCCATGGCAAGAACATCATTCCTCAGATAAGGCGACCAAAACTGCACACAATACTCAAGATGTGGTCTCACCAAGGCCCTGTACAACTGCAGCAAGACATCCTTGTTCCTGTACTCAAACCCTCTTGCTACAAAGGCCAACATACCATTTGCCTTCTTAGCCAACTGCTGCACCTGCATGCTTACTTTCAGTGACTGGTGC
Source organism: Somniosus microcephalus (assembly GCF_052327205.1). Classification (NCBI taxonomy): domain Eukaryota; kingdom Metazoa; phylum Chordata; class Chondrichthyes; order Squaliformes; family Somniosidae; genus Somniosus; species Somniosus microcephalus. The sequence goes on along the minus strand of NC_140995.1, from coordinate 175,725,253 downwards.
ACAAGGACGCCCAGGTCTCGTTGCACTTCCCCTTCTCCCAATCTATTGCCATTTAGATAATAATCTGCCTTCCTGTTTTTGACACCAAAGTGGATAACCTCGCATTTATCCACGTTATATTGCATCTGCCATGCTTCTGCCCAATCACCCAACCTGTCCAAATCATACTGGAGTTTCTCGGCATCCGCCTCACAGCACACATGCCCACCCAGCTTTGTGTCGTCTGCAAACTTGAAGATATTACATCTAGTTCCCTCGTCCAGATCATTAATATATATTGTGAATAACTGGGGTCCAAGGACCGATCCCTGCGGTACCCCACCAGTCACTGCCTGCCACTCGGAAAAAGAGCCGTTTACTCCAACTCTTTGCTTTCTGTCTGCCAACCAGTTCTCTATCCAAGTCAATACCTTGCCCCCAATCCCATGTGCCTTAATTTTACACGCTATGGGAGGCATTTCAGGCAAGATCATGGCTGCATACAGTAAGGGCTATTCAACCATGGGAGGCATTTCAGGCAAGATCATGGCTGCATACAGTAAGGGCTATTCAACCATGGGAGGCATTTCAGGCAAGATCATGGCTGCATATTTGCTCAGACGCCATCCTTTTTCTTGCAGGCCAAGCTGGCTCATAATAGGAGACAGCAGCAATGGACTGGTGGAGGGCGGCCTCACCTTCAAGCCCTCAGCGATCTTGAGCAGCGCGTCCACAGGATTGTGGCAAGCCGGATGCTTGGTCCCGTCGCCACTGGAGACGCCGACCCCGTTCTGGCCAGCAATGGTAAGGTCATCACCTTTTTGTCCTCTCTCCTTCCACTTGTTCCTCACAACAGCAGCCTTTGACACTTTCAATCCAAATCAGTACATCGCTGCCCTCATGTCTCCCTTGCTGCCACCCTGTCCTCATGCTAAAGCCACTCTTGTACCTCCCTGCTTTCAGATGGTGATTCATCGGGTGAGGAGACGGGCCCTCAAGCTGCCATTGGGGGTGAAGCTGAAGGCAAGGAGGAAGAGGAAGCCGGACCGTCAGCGCAACCCTCTGCTGAGGCAGCCCATGCTCAACTGGGGACATGCCTTCCCTGGAGGGGAGCGGGGGAAATTGTCTGATGAGGGTGACGCTCCAGGACCCAGCGGGCTGCAGCAATGCGAGGGGGTTAGGGAAGCTCGGGGGCCTTCTCCCCGGATGGAGAGTATGGCCTCGAGTCCTGCTGCACTGAACGCAGACGAGGAGCGGGTCCTCGCTGAAATGAGCGCCCAGGCAGTGCAAAGGCACACTGAGCTCATGGCTGCAGTGGCAAGGATGCCCGAATCCATTGAATCACTGGCAAGGAGTGTGGAGCACTTCAATGTAGCACAGGCGGCTGCCACACAAGAGCTGCAATGCAGTCAGTGGCTGGTCTCATGCAGACACAGATTGAGGCCACGCGAGCACTAATTGCTGCCACCCTCACTGGATTGGGCAGATTTCCCTGGGGCTCTCACTGCGTCCGCAGCAGGCCAGCAATCTGTGCTCCAGCAGATTGCTCTGCATGCTGAAGTGCTGCCCCGTCGGTGTGCCAGTGTGTCGGTCGAGCAGGGAGTTGCTGTCCTCTCTCAAGATGACAGCATTCCTGCTGCCAACACTGTCACTTCTCCACTGCAGTTGCCACCACCTGTAGGAGAGACTGCTGCCACCCATGCAGAGTTGGAGCAGTCAGCAGCCGGGCCCTCCAGGCCCAGAGCTGGTCCAGGCCGTCCCTCAAGGACATCTGCAGTCTCAGTTTCTAACACTCAGCAGCCTTCCCCCAGCCTTGTTGCAGCCACTGGGGTCCTATTACAGAGGAGCTGCAGGGTGGGAAGGGGGCAATTTCGCAAGGGAGGCAGATCACCCTCGAAGGGCAAAAAGTAGGAGGTGTCGCAAAATGTATTTCATTGTTTTATTGAAGGCCGAGGGTCGTGGTCAAATTTTTGTTACTGTTTTGGACATTGTCTCCAGGTTGTGAGAGCCAGTTATGTGAATGACTGTTCTTTTTGGTGTTTCTTTCTATTACTTTGTCATGCGGAAATGAGACACAGTTTGGGAAATAAAGAAGTGTCTGTATTCAAAATGTGTGTGATAATAATGATAACTTCCGGGAAGTTATGTGTCACTTCCTGTGAACTGTGAACTGTGAACTTTGTATATACATCACTTCCTGTCACACGTCACTTCCTGTTGGACTGGTATAAATACTGAACTGCTCAGTATTGTAAAGGGGCTTCTACCAGAGGCATGGTGAAGACCTCTCTTGTATATAGTGTGATTATAAGTTGCTTAAAGCTTACTTTAAAGTTACTTGATGTGTGAGACTCTTTTTCTTACATCAATTTAAGCAACTTAGTATTTACACTCACAAATACTAGACCTTCGGACAAACTCGGAGTTAAGGATCCAGGGAACCACCCATCATGGAAAACATCCTTAAACCTACTCGTCTGGACTTGGACCCAAACACACCAGCAGCTGGCAGGGTATGGAAGCATTGGTACCGTACTTTTGAGAATTTTCTTGATGAATGTAAAGCGAATGCTCCTACTAAACTGAGGATACTTATCAACTATGTGACCCCAACAGTGTTTGAATATGTTGATGAATGGGATAATTACAATGAGGCGATTCGGGCACTTAAAAAACTGTATGCCAAGACTCCAAATGAGGTCTATGCTAGACATCTACTGGCCACAGCCCGACAAGGGCCAGGGGAATCGATTAACGAATTCCTTCAAGAACTCCGCAGGCTCAGCGTAGACTGTAACTTTCAGGTAGCCTCGGCTGAGCTGTACCATGAAGAAATGATTCGTGATGCTTTCACCTGCGGGATTGCCTCTCCATTTATACGCCAGCGTCTACTAGAATGTAAAACACTTGAGCTACAAAAGGCTTTTGACCTGGCTTGTTCTCTGGATTTGGCAAAGAAAATGCAGACCTCTATCAGCTGCCCAGATCTCGATCTGCTGCTGTAACTGCAACCAGACGATTCAAGTGGCCTCAGGTGAACCCTATCATGGAGGAATTTAATCCTGATGATAATTCTGATGAAGAAGAGGAGGATGACCCCACTTTAGCAGCCTCTTGGCAATCTAGGAAGGAATGCTTCTTTTGTGGAGATTCTTTTCACCCTAGGAAATTCTGCCCTGCTCGCAATGCGATCTGCAGTCATTGCGATAAAAAGGGACACTTTGCAAAAGTTTGCCAATCAAGAGCCTCTACGAGGGCCTATCCAGCTAAGGCCTACCGAACTGCCCCAGTTAGGGCCTATCAAGTTGCTCCGGCTAGGACCTATCAAGCTTCCTCTCGAGCTCTCTCCCGAAGAAGCACACCTAGAGTTTCAGCCACTCTCTGTGCAACCACACCAATTACAGCTGCTTGCCCACAGAACCTGTTTCATGCAGCTACAAAAGTTTCAATTAATGGGCATACCTTAGATGCCTTAATTGACTCAGGAAGTACTGATAGTTTCATTAAAGAACAGATTGTTGCGAAATTGAAACTACATGTCTTCCCATCGGACCAGGCAATTGCGATGGCTCAGTCATCACTTAATACCAGAATCTCCGGCTTTTGTGTTGTTGATATGACACTTAATGGTCGCATGTATCCCTCCACCTGACTTTCGGTGCTCAAGGACTTATGTAGTGATCTCCTCTTAGGGCTGGATTTCCAAAAACAGCATAAGAAACTCACCATTGAGTTCGGCGGATCCAAACCTGGTCTTACTATTTCTAATATACCGTCTAAATTACCGTTTTGTGCATTATCAGCAGCTTCACTTGATGAACCCTCATTATTTACCAGTATTCTGCCTCGATGCAAACCAATAATAACGAAATCGCGGCGCTTTAATCAGGAAGACCAATCTTTTATTGAGGCTGAAATCTCTCGACTTCTAGCAGAGGATATCATCGAACCATGTTCGTCGCCCTGGCGGGCTCAAGTCGTCATTGTCAAGAACCCTCTAAAACCTCACAAACAACGACTATGCATTGATTATTCGCAAACCATCAATCAATATACCGACTTGGACGCCTACCCATTGCCACGCATTGATGATATGGTTAATAAACTGGCCGAATACAAAGTGTTCTCAACTTACGATTTAAAAAGTGCCTATCATCAGGTACCCTTGAAGGTCTCAGATAAGCAGTACACGGCCTTTGAGGCTAATGGACGGCTGTACCAATTTCGTCGCCTCCCATTCGGGGTTACTAATGGAGTGGCTCTCTTCCAACGGGCAATGGATGGCCTGGCTAAACAGGAAAACCTAAGGGACACTTTTCCCTATCTTGATAACATTACTATTGCAGGTCACGATCAACAGGAACACGACGCCAACCTCCAAAAATTTCGGGATGCCCTCCATCGCCGTAACTTAACCTTGAATGAATCTAAATCTGTTGAGTCGCAACCGACCATCAACATCCTTGGCTACTGCGTAGGCAATGGTATCATTAAGCCAGACCCAGAAAGACTTCGCCCGCTCCAAGAGCTCCCGTCACCTAAGAATCCGGCTTCTTTACGTCGGGCTCTCGGTCTGTTTGCATACTACGCTAAATGGATTCCTCATTTTTCAGACAAAATCCAACCCTTGCTGCATGTTAGATCATTTCCATTGGAAACAGCGGCTGTTGCAGCCTTTAACCTTCTCAAAAAACAGTTGGAGAAAGCGGCTCTTCACTCCATCGATGAGAATCTCCCTTTCATAGTCGAATGTGATGCCTCGGAGGTGGCGATCTCGGCTACTCTAAATCAGGAAGGTCGTCCTGTAGCATTTATGTCCAGGACCTTACAAGGTGCCGAGCTACATTATCCTCCGGTTGAGAAGGAAGCCACAGCCATCATAGAGGCAGTACGGAAGTGGAACCATTTTCTAGCTCGCCAGCACTTTACATTAATCGCGGACCAGCGATCAGTCGCCTTTATGCTCGATAATCGAAAACGAACCAAAATTAAGAATAATAAAATACAACTTTGGAGGATGGAACTGGCCTCTTTTGGTTATACCATTCACTATCGACCTGGCAAGGAGAATGTGGCCCCGGACACCCTCACACGGGCATTCTGCTCCGCTATGTCGTCCTCTAATCTCATAGATGTCCATAATGGATTGTGTCATCCTGGCGTTACGCGCATGCTACATTTCGTACGATCACGGAATCTCCCTTTTTCTACTGGAGATGTAAAGAAAATATGCTCAGAATGCCGGCTTTGTGCGGAATTAAAACCTCAGTTCTTCCGCCCCTCAGATGGTATGCTCATACACGCAACCCAACCGATGCAACGACTTAGCATCGATTTTAAGGGCCCAGTGCCCTCTTCCACTCGGAACACATATTTGCTCACCATGATTGATGAATATTCACGTTTTCCGTTTGCCTTCCCCTGCTCCAATATGCTGGCGTCCACAGTAATCTGCTGCCTTGAGCAGGTATTTTCTCTCTGTGGCATGCCGGCTTATATTCACTCAGATCGGTGTCCATCCTTTATGTCAAAGGAACTCAAGGACTACCCCTCAGAACGGGGAGTTGCTACAAGCAAAACAACACCATACCATCCCATCGGAAATGGGCAGGTAGAGAGGTATAACGGTATCATCTGGAATTCTGTACGTCTTGCTTTAAGATCTCGGGGCCTACCAGACCAGCAATGGGAAGCAGTGCTTCCGGATGCATTGCACTCTATACGGTCCCTTCTTTCTACAGCCACAAATACTACACCTCATGAGCGGTTCTTTGGATTCCAGCGTCGCTCATCTCATGGGACATCACTCCCATCATGGCTAACTACTCCTGGACCTGTTCTACTCCGAAGATACGTTCGGATGTCTAAAAATGACCCTCTCGTAGACGAGGTCGAACTAACCGATGCCAACCCCACCTATGCAAACATACGATATCCCGACGGCCGAGAATCTACCGTATCATTACGGGATCTGGCTCCCTGCCCACCAGGACCTAGTGGGACATCGGGTGATGGTATTTTACCAGGAAACTCTTGGAACCTATCGGGTACCCCTCTCCAGGATCCTGATCAGACACCAACTAGCTTGGTGCCGGTAGAACCCCATACTCAAAGTTGCGACCCTCCCAGTACCGCGCACGAAAGTACTGATCCGCCACAGACCAGCTCTGCACCTCCCTCTGAACAGAGGCAGACCGACTTTGAACCTATTGGGGCTCGTACACGAAGCCATGATCTCCCCGACCCTTCACAGGGTAATCCAGGCCACACAGACTCTGACCAATGGCCAACCGCATGTAAGCGGACCAGCGACCCTCTACGACGGGAACCCAAATGGGTGCGACTCTTCCTCGTTCGGCGGCTGCGGAACAAAAGGAAGGCCACAGCCTTCTAATCCTGCAGGAGGGAAGAATGTGATAATAATGATAACTTCTGGGAAGTTATGTGTCACTTCCTGTGAACTGTGAACTTTGTATATACATCACTTCCTGTCACACGTCACTTCCTGTTGGACTGGTATAAATACTGAACTGCTCAGTATTGTAAAGGGGCTTCTACCAGAGGCATGGTGAAGACCTCTCTTGTATATAGTGTGATTATAAGTTGCTTAAAGCTTACTTTAAAGTTACTTGATGTGTGAGACTCTTTTTCTTACATCAATGTGCATGTTTGGTCTTTGCACTCATTGTTGCCTTGACCGACTTAGGGGTTGTGGGATGGTTTCATTCAGGTTGCTTGAATGGCAGAAGCCATTCCCTCAGAGGGGGCCTAGAAGCGACTTGCTATGAGCCTTTGATGGACGGCCCTTCCACTTTGTGCCTCCCTCCCGCCTTGGTGCTGCTGATGTTTATCCTCCTCCTCATCCTCCTCCTCCTCTGCTGGTGCTCCAATATCTGGTGGCATTGGCTGGGTCCTGAGGATTGCCAGGTTATGCAGCATGCAGCACATAACAACGAAGTGGGAGACTCGCTCAGGCGAGTACTGCAGGGCTCCTCCAGAATGGTCCAGACAGCGGAACCATTGCTTGAGCATGCCAATTGTGTGCTCAACGATGTTCCTGGTAGCTTGATGGCTCTCGTTGTATCATAGCTCAGCAGGGTTGCTGGGCGAACGGAGCGGGGTCATCAGCCAGGTGCACAGAGGATATCCATTGTCCCTGAGAAGCCAACCTCCTGGGTGAAGCGGTGCCTCAAAGGTCTGCCACAGAAGTCTGGTGCAGGATGACGGCACCGTGGCTGCTGCCTGGAAAGTGGGCATTGACAGCGAGTATCAGCTGTCTGTGGTCACAGACCAACTGAACGTTTAAGGAATGGAAGCCCTTTTGGTTGCGGAAATCCTCGGCATTCTCTTGCGGCGCCCGCAAAGCCACATGGGTGCAGTCAATGGCGCCCTGCACCATGGGGAAGCCCGTTATCATCGCAAAGCCCATTGCGCATTCTTGCTGCTTGTCCGGGGTCATGGGGAAAGAGATGTACTCTCGTCTCCTTTTAAAGAGGGCATTTGTTACCTGACGGATGCAGCAATGCACCGCAAATTGGGAGATATTGGCGATGTCCCCAGTAGCGGATTGAAAGGAACCGGTGGTATAAAAGTTGAGAGCCACTGTTATCTTCACTGCCACCAACAGAGACATCCTGCTCCTCAGTTGAGGCTGCAGATCTAGCTGAAGCAAGTGGCAGAGCTCAGTGACCACCTCCTTGCTGAATCGCAGCCTAAAACACTGCTCCTCAGACATGTTAATGTATGAGAACTGTTGGCGAAAAACCCTGGGAGGGTAAAGTCTCCTGTACCGACGCCTGTTGGCCCTCCTCTGTCTGGCCATGATTGCCACTCTCTCTGCATCTCTGTGCCCTCTGAATGTGATGGAGAAGGATGAAGTTCCCATCCATTGCAGCCCCCATAGTATCTGGGCAATCAAAGTTATGACGGTCAAAAAGCAAAGTACCTGCAAAGTTATGGTCAGAAGCCAAAACTACCTCAGACAGCATTGACTCAATGCAGAAGTCTCTCTTTCTCTCTCTGTCTCTCTCCAAATCTCTCTCTCTCTCTCTCTCTCTCAGAACAAGTGGTGCAAAAATGGCTACCACACAAAAGCCAGGAAGAGGCCCCCTTTAAATAGCGCCCCCCCAGCGACTGGGAAGCGTTCCAGTCAACCTGTCGTTGGTCGCACCAGGCGGAAAGGAGGGGGGCGCCACTGAATTTCCGGTCCGGGGCGCCCCAAGGGCGTTGCACTCTCGAATGACGTCAAGATCTGCGTGCGCAGGAGATTGGGCGGTATTGTTTATCGCCGCCGCAAAATGTCTGCTCAATTTCGCGAGAGGCGCACATATCGCCGCGCCCGGGCGCTAGTTGGTTTGCGCCCCACTTAGCGCCCTCTTAAGGCGTTAACGGTGGCGCTACCAACTGAATTTTTCCTCCAATGTTTCAGAAGGCTGTAAAGTCTCAACATCAATTTCAACAATTTCAGACTTTCGATGAGGCACTTTACAACTTTCTGGACTCAACCTCGAGTTCAACAATTTCAGACCATAACCTCTGTCCCTATCTTTTTTTCCCATTTTTTTTCTCTCTCTCACACGACAGCTGTCGATCATTCTGCCAGTGCCATTTACACTTCATCTAGAGCCATCGTTTGTTTCTTAACTTGTCCCATTACCATCTCCTTTTGCCTTGCACCACCATCCCTTTTGTTTCTTAATCTCTCCTGCCTTCCATCCTATCACAGACCTTCCCTTTTGTTCTTTCCTCCCCTCCCCCCTTTCCCTGCCCCTGCACTTGCTTAAAAACCTGTTCCATCTCCAGCTTTTTCCAGTTCTGACGAAGAGTCATCGACGTGAAACGTTAATTCGGTTTCTCTCTCCACAGATGCTGCCTGACCTGCTGAGTGTTTCCAGCATTTTCTGTTTTTATTTCCCTTGGGGGCGGTGCCTGGCAATCAGGAAGGGAGAATGCCGGTGATCGAAGCTGGCGGGGAGGCTGCGATGTGGAGAGCGAGAGAGGTCGGTGATTGGGAGGGTGAAGAGGGGTCAGTGAGTGGGAGGGAGAGGGGTCAGTGATTGGGAGGGTGAAGAGAGGTCAGTGATTGGGAGGGTGAAGAGAGGTCAGTGATTGGGAGGGTGAAGAGAGGTCGGTGATTGAGAGAGTGAAGAGGGGTCAGTGATTGGGAGGGTGAAGATGTCGGTGATTGGGAGGGTGAAGAGGGGTCAGTGATTGGGAGGGTGAAGAGAGGTCAGTGATTGGGAGGGTGAAGAGGGGTCGGTGATTGGGAGGGTGAAGAGGGGTCAGTGATTGGGAGGGTGAAGAGAGGTCAGTGATTGGAGGGTGAAGAGGGGTCGGTGATTGAGAGGGTGAAGAGGGGTCAGTGATTGGGAGGGTGAAGAGAGGTCAGTGATTGAGAGAGTGAAGAGGGGTCGGTGATTGGGAGGGTGAAGAGAGGTCAGTGATTCGGAGGGTGAAGAGATGTCGGTGATTGGGAGGGTGAAGAGAGGTCAGTGATTGGAGGGTGAAGAGGGGTCGGTGATTGGAGGGTGAAGAGGGGTCGGTGATTGGAGGGTGAAGAGGGGTCAGTGATTGGAGGGTGAAGAGGGGTCAGTGATTGGGAGGGTGAAGAGGGGTCGGTGATTGGGAGGGTGAAGAGGGGTCGGTGATTGGGAGGGTGAAGAGAGGTCAGTGATTGGGAGGGTGAAGAGAGGTCAGTGATTGGAGGGTGAAGAGGGGTCAGTGATTGGGAGGGTGAAGAGAGGTCGGCGATTGGGAAGAGGGAGGGAGAGAGGTCGGTGACTGGGAAGAGGGAGGGAGAGAGTTTGGCGATTGGGGAGAGGGAGGGAGAGAGGTTGGCGATTGGGAAGAGGGAGGGAGAGAGGTTGGCGATTGGGAAGAGGGAGGGAGAGATGTTGGCGATTGGGAAGAGGGAGGGAGAGAGGTTGGCGATTGGGAAGAGGGAGAACACTTCTACTCTTCTTGGCCCACAGAACCCGACCTTCCATTCACTGTTGGGTTCCCTGACCCCTGGGAAACCTGCGCAGCAACAGTTAGTTTTAAAACTGTGGGAGCCCAATTTAAGTGTCCCAGACGCATTCCCCACATCTAAGTCTTTAACCACGCCCCCCTGTTCCAACCCTCTCCCGTCCGTCTTAGGGAGGTTAATATTGAGGCCCTTACTTGCATTTGCAAGGGACCTAATGACTGCTTTAGGCGAGGGCACTGCCTGCCAATTATTTTGGTCCTTACCAATATGGCGAGTGGTGCACTTCTGCCATTTTGGAGGCTTAGGAGGCCATTTAGCATCAAAAAAACATGCGCCGTGCAGCTGAATTTCTAGGCCTTTGGCTCTTTTTTTACTTAATACACAGAAGCCAGGGAGGCAGGGGAGAAAACGGACTCCTTGCTGGTAGTTTGCTTTCAGTTCCCAGACCCAACTGATGCTCAGGTCACTGAGAGGCTGAATAAATTCCAACTCACTCAACCACTCTGCTCTTCCCAAACAAATCTCCCCTCCCCTCCAAGCATGGCCACATGGTAAGCTCCTAACCTGGTCAGTCTCTCTCCTCTGCTAGAGCCAAATCTTTTCTTCCCTTTGGCTGCAACCACAGATTGAATTCTCATGCTGCTCAGCCTCTCTACTCTGCCAGACCTCTGAGAATAGGACTGGGGCCTGAGCAATAGGTGGGCAATGAACAAGCAATAGGAAAGGCAAATGATGTCAACAATATAACTGCTGGACACATGTTAAATTTATTGATAATGTGTGATCTAATTGATAATCTCACATTATTATCCATGAAAAAGAATAGTTATGACAAACAAATAAGTTTATTAACAGTCAGCTTAAACTTGGTGGTGGGGAAGCTTTTAGAAACAATAATCTGGGACAAAATTAAAAGTCACTTGGACAAGTGTGGATTAATTAAGGAAAGCCAGCATGGATTTGTTAAATCATGTTTAATTAACTTGATTGAATTTTTTGATGAGGTAACAGAGAGGGTTGATGAGGGCAATGCGGTTGATATGTTGTACATGGACTTCCAAAAGGCGTTCGACAAAGTGCCACATAACAAGCTTGCCAGCAAAGTTGAAGCCCATGGAATAAAAGGGGCAGTGCAGCATGGATCCGAAATTGGCTAAGTGACAGGAAACAGAGTAGTGGTGAACGGTTATTTTTCGGACTGGAGGAAGGTTCCCCAAGGGTCAGTACTAAGACCACTGCTTTTCTTGATATATATTAATGATTTGGACTTAGATGTACAGGGCACTATTTCAAACATTGCAGATGACACAAAACTTGGAAGTATAGTGAATAGTGAGAAGGATAGGGATAGACTTCAAGAGGACATAGACAGGCTGGTGGAATGGGCGGACATGTGGCAGATGAAGTTTAATGCAGAAAAGTGCAAAGTGATACATTTTGGTAGGAAGAACAAGGAGAGGCAATAAAAACTAAAGGGTACAATCCTAAAGGGGGTGCAAGAACAGAGAGACCTGGGGTATATGTGCACAAATTGTTGAAGGTGGCAGGGCAGGTTGAGAAAGCAGTTAAAAAAGCACACTGGATCCTGGGTTTTATAAATAGAGCCATAGGGCTCGAATTTCATCAGGCCGTTGAGGCGGGATTGGAGGCGTGTGGGGGGTTAAAATTGCAAAATTGGGGGGCATGAACCCATCCCGCCCCCAACCCGCCTCTATGCCCGTTTCCCAGGAGGTGGATACCCGATCTGTGCTGGGAGCCGCCTCCCCGAGGCGGGAAGGTGAATAGTGCCAATGAACTGCCTGTTAACAGGTAGTTAACAGGCAGTTTTTAGCCTAATCCCTATTTTTATCCCTGAAGTGTGGGCTTCCCGACGGCTCCAAACCACGCCAAGTTAGCGAGGCAGTCCGTCGGGCTGAAGGACTTGGAGGGTTCGAGATGTCCGGTGTTCAGGTGAGTGATGGGTGCATGAGTGCAGAGGTAAGTGTGTTTGGTGTGTGTAAACGGTTTAAATAAGTTTTACTTCCCTTTTCTTACTAATGCAGCCTTCCTTCCTTCAGGTCTCGGGAGTCCCTCATCTCACCAGCACAGAAAGCAGAATGGCCGCGAGCTGTCAAAATCTGCAGCCTCTGCTTTCTGTACCGGAGAGATCTCTAAATCAGCCTGAGAGGAAGGAATTAACTTAGAGTACAGATTGTCAGTGTTTGACGGCTTCAAAGAGCTGTCAAATGCTGATATTTCACCTGTCAAAAGCTCTCGACAGATGAAATGTCAATCTGTGACGTCATCTGTTGCCGGGTGGCCCTTAATTGGCCTGCTGAGCCAGCTGGGTGGGCTCAACAAGGTCAATCAAGTGAAAATTGAGTGGGTTGGCCACAACTCGATGGAGGCGGGACTACAACCCCGAAAGTTGTAGTCCTGCCTCCTACACACCTCCATTGATAAAAATCCAGCCCATAGAGTACAAAAGCAAGGAAGTTATGATGAACCTTTCTAAAACACTGGTTCGGCCACAACTGAAGTACTGTGTCCAATTCTGGACACCGCACTTTAGGAAGGATGTGAAGGCTTTAGAAAGGGTGTGGAAAAGATTTACAAGAATGGTTCCAGGGATGAGGGACTTCAGTTACATGGACAGACTGGAGAAGCTGGGGTTGTTCTCCTTAGAGCAGAGAAGGTTGAGAGGAGATTTGATAGAGGTGTTCAAAATCATGAGGGGTCTAGACGGAGTAAATAGAGAGAAACTGTTCCCATTGGCGGAAGGGTCGAGAACCAGAGGACACAGATTTAAGGTGATTGGCAGAATATCCAAAGGCGACATGAGGAAAAACTTTTTTACGCAGCGAGTAGTTAGGATCTGGAATGCACTGGCTGAAAGGGTGGTGGAGGCAGATTCAATTGTGGCTTTCAAAAGAGAATTAGATATGTACCTGAAGGAAAAACATTTGCAGGACAACAGGGAAAGGGTGGAGGATTGGGACTAGCTGAAGTGCTCTTGCAGAGAGCTGGCACGGCCTTGACGGGCTGAATGCCCCTTACTGTGCTGCAATGATTCTATCATTCTATTCTAACAGGCATAATCTACCGTACAGCTACTTTGACAAACTAATTTAACAGAAAAATAATCAACGAGTGCAATCAATGATTTGTTCTGTGGTTATAATCTCTGCTCTTGAAAGGTTAAATGAATTGAGTGGCTCAAGTGCAACGTTGGAGTGCCTTTTACTATTTCATGATGAAAGACTGAGTTGTTATATATCTGCTTTTATTTATCTGCTGCTAGATAGGGATTTAACTATTGTAATTTAAATGGAGGAGAATGCCGCATGGAGGCTGCTCTCTCCAATCCCCATGCTGCAACAAATAAAGAAAGGCCTCGAAATTCCCTACCTTAGCCCCGAGCGTTGTATCCGGTTTTCTTGAGAAAAATGCACCCGCCTCGCTTCCACCCGCTTACGGTGCAGGACACAGCGGTGACCCTTTTGGAGAGGTCGATAGCGCTGCCGTTGCCAGCACTCGCCTCTCCAATGCAAATGTGCAAATCGTGACATCAATCGGCGTGCAACGCCTGATTTGACACACGATTACAATTTTGGACGCCACCACACTCCATAATGCACTCTCCTAACCACGCACGGAAGAACCTGCGTACAGCAGTACAATGGAGACGCTGTCAGCACTTCTTAAACGGACACGCACATCTTTAAGGTAAGTTTAGATTTCAGCTTTTGGAGATTTTTTAAATATTTTATTGAAGTAGTGGCCTGATGCAATACATTTGAAAGGTTGTTAAGGTGTACAGGGAATTCAGGGAGCGCTGCTGGATGCTTGCAAGGCTTTGGGTGTTAAAGCAAGGTCCTCTGAGAAGACACTTGCTCACAGTCCTGGGGGGCACATGGAGATGAAGCAGAGGCAGAAAAGGGGACAAGCTACTCGCAGAGGGAAGAGGAAGACACAGAAGAGGAAGACGCAGAAGAGGAAGATGCAGAAGAGGAAGGCGCAGAAGAGGAAGATGCAGAAGAGGAAGGCGCAGAAGAGGAGGATGCAGAAGGAAGGAGGTAAATCAAACAGCTCCTTTCTGGCTGGGATATCTGGGATACATGGAGCCAGGTCCTGGGGGTGAAACTGCTGACAGTGACGGCTTCAGTGATCTGGTCCCACTTCCTTCTTTCTGGAGGGCTGCCTGGCCCCGTGTGGGTAGAGGACCTCTCTTGCAGTGTTGACCCCCTGCACAAAGTTGGAGTGCTGTGCGCAAGACCCTGGGTGCCCTTTCCCTGGCCTGTTGAGCCATATGTGTTAGTGCTGAAGCACTTTTGCCATTTTTTTATGTGTGAAGGCAGTTCAGCTTTAAGAGCTGAAGACTGCCTAGTTTGGAATGATTTTTAATATTTTTTTCAGAAGGCAGTTGAGCTCTAAGGGCTAGAGACTGTCTATTTTTAAATGATTTTTTTTCAGAAGGCCTTTAAGGGCTTGAGGCTTCTTTCTAAATTGACAGCCTTGCTTTAAGAAAAGGCAGCCGCGTTCCAGGGACACTACAGGCCTGCGACATTGCACCTCCTGCTGACCGCACAGCCTGAAGCAGTGCATTTGTCACTGGGCTGGGTGCTGAAATCATTCAAGTCAGCAGGCAGCCCCAAAATAACGTGCTGGCTGTGATTTTTTTCACGGGTGCAAGCAAATCTCGCCCCACAGTGCCACCTGCCATTTTTGGGCCTTATCAAATTTCTCGGCCATAGTGTGGGAGCTTACAGACTTAAACCATACAAACTTATGCCTGCTCACCCTACAAATAAAACACTTTTGAAGAAATTTGCAGTGCAACAGATATAGCGGGGGTAAAATTCAACTTCAGCGGGGGCACAATACGGGTAGTAGTGGATCGGCTGTCTGTTATACACCCTGCACCGAATTTTAGGAACTTGGGCAGATGTATAATGGGCAGCTAGTCCACTACCTGCTCATTTTGTGCCTCCATCAAAGTTGAATATTCCCACAGCATCTGTTACAACTTAACTTTAGCTCAATGAGTTTAGTTCACAGAATTTGAGCTGAGGCTAGAGAATTTTTCTTTTGTCTCTCATTATTAATCATTTTTTAAGACTCATTCGGCCTTCCTTCACTATGTACTACATCAGGTTGGTGCAGTTGGTATCACACATGTTATTAAGTTGAAGGTTGTGGGTTCATCGCACACTACAGAGTTGAGCACATAATCTAAGCTGACATTGTAATGCTGTACTGAAAGAGTGCTACATTGTCAGAGGTGCTGCCTTTTGGATGATATGTTAAACCAATGCTGACTGCCATTCTCAAAGTGCATGTAAAGAATCCCATGGCACTATTCAATGAAAAGCAGAATTTTCTCTCAAAGTACTGGCTAATATTCCTCTCTCAACCATCGCAACCAAAAACAGGTGATCTGATCATTTCCTGTTTGTGGGACCTTGCTGTGTGCACATTGACTGTCCTATTTGCATGCATACTTCAAAAATAATTCATTAGCCATGAAGCCATTTGGGACATGAAAGGTCCAATATAAACACAAGTTATCCTTTTCCTCTTTACTATTCCCCAGTTGAATTTGAGTAGCTGATTTGCTCCCCCCTGCAAGACCCTAATAATTTTGTTCTTGAGGAATCTACCAGATGTACATAAAGAGTAGCTCAAAAAGGATAAGGGTAGACACGAACCTGACTGCAAAGAACTGCTGCTGGGTAGGCTGGCTGGAGGACTGGGTGGGAAGCTGCTTGCTACAAATCAACTTCCACATGTCCACGCAATTTCAAACAGGCAAGGAACCCTGGAATAAATGCGGAGTCTCTGACTCTCCATACTGGAGGTATGTACTTGGTATTCCTAACGTTGTTTATGATCTGGAAAACTGAACAAAAACCAGGCCAAACACGCAAAAAAAAAAGATTTCTTTGCCTGAAAAAATTGTTCAACCTAGTAGAAAAACAGATTGTTCAGCCAAAAACAGGCAATTGGCAACTCCAGTGGTCATGGATATAAAGAGTCAATTTAAATAGCAAATTAGAAAAATTAGATTTCAAAGTACAGGCTGACAGTCAAAGGTGGAACAGAAGATCAGAAAGAAAAAAGAAGCAAAGCAAATTCAAAAGGATAAAAAAAAACAGATGGAGAATGCAGAAAATGTGTGGTAAGCATGCAGAAAAAAAATGGAACAATGAGATGGGCCCCAAAAAATCCCTCATGGGGCATACCCTGAAGTAATTGCACTACGGAGAACCTCTACCACTGAGCCCATGTGCTGTTGGTCAGATCTACAGAGCAGCAGTGATACCCACCCTGCTGTATGCCTCAGAGACATGGACCATGTATAGCAGGCACCTCAAAGCACTGGAGAGGTACCACCAACGCTGCCTCCGCAAGATCCTGCAAATCCATTGGCAGGATCGGCGCACCACCGTCCGTGTTCTTGCTCAGGCCAACATCCCCAGCATCGAAGCTTTGACCACGCTCGATCAGCTCCAATGGACAGGTCACATTGTCCGCATGCCCGATACGAAACTCCCAAAACAAGCGCTCTACTCTGAGCTCCGGCACGGCAAGAGAGCCCCAGGTGGGCAGAGGAAACGCTTCAAGGACACCCTCAAAGCCTCCTTGAAAAAGTGTAACATCCCCATCGACACCTGGGAATCCCTGGCCCAAGACCGCACAAAGTGGAGGAGAAGCATCCGGGAAGGCGCCGAACACATCGAGTCTCTTCGCCAGGAGCAAGCGGAAGCCAAGCGCAGGCAGCGCAAGGAGCGCACGTCAATCCGAGCACCCCACCCACCCACCCCTTCAACCACCTGTGACAGAGACTGTAGGTCCCGCATTGGACTCATCAGTCACCTGCAAACTCATTTTTAATGTGGAAGCAAGTCATCCTCGGTTCCGAGGGACCGCCTAAGAAGAAGTGCTGTTGGTGAGCCTGGTATACCTGGTCTCATCAGGCGTACCTCTGCTGACACTATGCCAGTAAAGTGGGCTTTGTTCTGCACGGCCTGTTTCTTTTAATGTGTGGTCCCTTTAAATTGCTCTGCATGCACGGTATTTACAATGTAAAAGCTGGTGAGCGACTGATGCGGGGCCTTTGAGATTACTGCGCAGCTGCGTGGCCGCCCACCTTAGGGGAAACAGTGCTCATGACATAGGGAGACACCATCCTCTCTTATGCTGATGGCCATGACTAGGGCAAGTGGAGGTACCGGCCCCAATAGAACATCCAAAATCCTCAAATTTATGGTTGGGTTCCAGCATATCTGGTTCCCAGCCAATTTCTGCCCCTCCTTGTAGACTTCCACTAATGTTATGGCAGGTGTAAACCAGAAGAGACACAGATTTTTGGGGCCATACACATACAGATGGATACAGAGAAAGACGCAAAATTCATGACAGGTGAAAACAGAGAGCAAGAATACAGATAAGAGAGGAGACAGGCGGATGGCACACTTATGGAAAAGACACAGGAACAGTGAGAAAGAATTGTAGACAGACAAATATAAACAACAACAAGAGAAATGTCTCAAAGCCATACAGAGAGAGGCAGAAAGAGTGGAGTACAAACAGAAACATAGGGCAACTCAAAAAATTAGAGATTAGAAGACAAGCAAAGAGACCGTTACAGGGAGAAGGAGAGATATACTCATTTCATTTTAACTTTTTGTCCTGAGGAATGTCACAGGAGTTCAATTAGTTATTTGTAAAGGTATTTGGAGCTAAAATATATTGCTCAGAAAGCCAGCAGCTGTCCGTTTAACTGGAACAGATTTCCCAACTGCAATAAAAAAAACATCTGCGGTTGTAATTGAACCATCTGGGATGAAATTGCTGTTTGTTAATTTCATGACAAAGTCAGTGTGAATATGAATGAGTGATGGAGGAGGAATTATATCAGGAATAAAAATGCTAATTCACATTCTAGATCCATTTTTAAACTAAAGGCTTCTCACCTAATTTAATTTAGTAATGTGATTATTAGCACAAAAAAGAAAGGGGAAATGGACATTTTTTTAATGGATTCCTCTTCCTAAATGTAAATTTAAGAAATCTATGCAACCCATTTCATCTGCATGGGTTTGTTGATTAGGGCTGTGGTACGTTTAATACAAGTCCCTTGCATCTGCCTCTAACTGTGGCTCTTGATTGGCTTACTGTTCCACATATCTTAGAACTTCTGTTCACAAGCCATTAGACTTTTGGATATTGTTAGAGTAGGAATTCTATGCTATTCTGTCTCCTTCTCTCACTCACCTGTGAGAGAGTGCAAGTAAATGCCATGAGGGAAAGCAAACTATCCCAAAATCCACAACAAAAATGAATGGGCCACTCAGCAACTCTCCATTACAGTACAACTGATTTCAAACTCACCACATAAGGAATAAAGGGGACAAACCCATGTCCCATTATTGTACAGCATGTCGGAGTACCCCTGAGAGTTGTTGTCAAGCAAGTCACTGATAGGATTGGGGTCGTCAATAAAACTTTAGTGAGTAATGCTAATATAGAAACATAGAAGATAGGAGCAGGAGTAGGCCATTCGGCCCCTTGAGCCTGCTCCGCCATTCAATGTGATCATGGCATATGAATATGAGATAGATATGGCAAACTGGAAGACATACTCTATTCTGCTGAATGTGATCTCCTTAGGTATTGATAAACCAAATAGATGTTATGGATAGAAGCTTAATGTGTATCATAAATTAATCTGTGTAGATTATCAAAGGTATGATAACCAAAACAAAAGTGGTTTGATCTGATTTCACCAAGCCAAAAACAATCAGCCTCTCTTCCAGAAGATTGGCAGACATTTTGTAATATGCACTGGTTATCATGATTTAAAGGATCTTTCTGGTTAGATATGAGAGGTAAGTTTCTGGTCTCGTACTACTGGTTCTGGACAGGCTGGAGGGGCTGAATGGCTGAATGGTTCCTATGGGAGTTTCACCTGCCAAAACACATACCAGACATTTTGGAGCACAATCTGAAAATTTCCTACTGTTATTTTAAATGGTTGAAAATTGTGGGCAGTGTGCACCCGAATTTCAGAAATGCGCTTTTGGTGCATAATGGTCCCTGACAGGAGCACAAAGTTGGAAAAGTACCCCACAGAACTCAGCACAAAGTAAAGAGAAGTATCCCTTCCTATAAGTAGTTCAAAATATCTACTAAGAAATCAATGGCTGGGAATTTGCGGGCAATGCACAGGTCATTTTCTGACAAGCCATCTGCTATCTGTGAGACCCCACCAGTGGCATAGGGTCTCAGAAAAGCTTGTTCATAATACCCATGCACACTGAAATCACACCATATGATACTAATGTACATACGCTCAATGCGTTCCTCTGAAATTCCTCTCTCCATTATTGTAATAGTAGTGTCATAAATGACTGTAAAATGTGCAACTTCAATGGAAATGAAAATTAAAATCAGGAGAGGTGTTTAACAAGTGGCTGAACTGATATCACCCATTTTATACTATAGTCTAAAGTCAAATTACTCCCATTGTATTTGATTGCAGCTCTTACTGCTCATAGAAGAGAACTATGATTAGATATATCAAAGGGAGAAGTGATACTCAATAGGGTTGATTTTGTAGTATCTTATCTATGTCAAAGTATTATTGAGGATGATAAAGACATCGGGGTGAAACTGGTCTCCGGCGTGAGTGCAAAACAGGCGATAGGGAATTGCAGCCTGTTTCACACTCCGCCCTATTTTCTTTTCCATTGTCTTAAATGGAAAAGAGAATCAGGCAGGGTATAAAACAAGCTGCCAAAGTGTAAAGAAACTCAATGGAGGCATCACTGTGCCCCATCCTAACTGACCTGCACTTACCTACATTTGCAGATTTAGGTCGGTAACCTAGGTCCGATCTACCCTAGGCAGGGGTGAGAGGCCTGCAACATTGGTAACGGTCACCAGTTCCAGGCCCTTCTGGTCGCTGTCTAAAAACAAGGCCACCAGGCTAGAGAAACTCCCTGCTGGCTCTAGAAAAAAGGTGACACACTTTTTCTGCCTCCATGGTGTAGGGTTCTCAAAATTCCCACATTCCCCAAAAGTTATGGATAAAGGGACCCTGCATGGACAAGTTGTTAAAAAGGGTACCCAAAATAGCTTCTGCAACCTCGTGACCAAAAGTACAGGATTTTAAAAGCAAGGCCCTGCAGAAAAGACAGGCACCTTTTTTCAAACCTAAAACGAAACTTTAAATGCATGAATCTGTGAAGAGACTTTGTGGAGCCAGACAGCTAAAGCAAACACAGAATATGCATTCATTCGCCTTGAAACAGATCAAGTTAGAATGGGCCTAAATCGAGGCCATTAGGTTTCTGCATATGTAATCGGTAACAGCTCACAGGTAGCTGGCAAGTCAGGAAACCCGATTAAGTTTTATAAATAACAAACAGCCAGGACATCGAAACCATTAAACATGGAGACAACCACTCCAGAAGTCGTTAAAGTAAATGGCTGTAATCATTTTAAACGAGCCCGCCAAAAGTTAGACAAAGGATTGACCTGATTTGGCGCACAGATAAGGAATGAAGAATCAGGTATAATTGTAGGCCCATCGGTAGTGATCACTCTCTTGCTCTTGCTCTTATGGCTCTTAGCTCTTGCTCTTAGCTTTTCTCGTGCCCTGGCCTCGTGGCGGGCTCTCTTCTCACTCCCCGCGCCGCTCAACACCAAGGACGCCCATTACACCGGGGCCAAACACGGGAGGAGGACGAGACCCAAGTTCGAAACCACACAGGACACACAGGCCACAAACGAGCAGACAAGACGAGACGAGACGAAGAAGACGGTAAACCGATAAAAGCAGAGAAGGGCAGCGAAAGACGCGTTGGGGAACAAACGCCTAGTTATAAGCTGGCGTTTGGTGAATAAGGTGCCGTTACATGCATGGACAGTAAAACCCCAACTTAAGAATATGCTGGCGTTCAAAGAATGGGTAGCAAAATCAAGACAAACGGCCGAGTTATAAGCTGGCGTTTGTCACATGGACAGTAATAGCCCAGTTGAAGAATAAGCTGGTGTTCGAAGCATGGATAGCAAAATCATTAAACGGTAAAGACCGCCAACCGACCCCCGACCACAGCAATACCGTCGGCGACCGCCCGAAGGAGAAAAAGGCCCATCGCGACGAAGTACTCGATGAAGACGGTAACGGAGAAAAAGGGAGGGTGCCTCACACAAACAACTTCAGCGCCATGCCCTGTGACCACGTGGCGATGGGATACCCCAAAGGACAGAAAGAGCGGACCTCAAATCCCACCATCTAAAGCAACAGGTTTTGAATTGGTGAGCATGAATTCCTGGCCCCTCATAGCTTAATCTAGTTAGGTATAGGGGGTGGGATAAGGATAAGGGGATTTTTTAATGTATTTGTTTCCCTCGATGTGCCGTGTGTTCTCCATTCCCATATAAGTGTATTATTTGTTTATGCCTGTAACTATACCAGTAATTCTCAGTAGTATTGTGTTTTATTCAGCCTTTTAATAAAATTCTGGTTTTCTTGCACCAAACCACTTGTCTACTCGATTTTCTGTATCACCGCCTGTACCTAAGTCTGGTGTCTAGAACCCAGGGGTGTGGGAGTGATTCGAACCACTCAGAGACAGTCAGAGGCGAAGCTGACTGGAAACACATGCCACCCCCTACAGAAATGGCGACCGCGGCAGGACACCGGCAACAGGGGTGCGATACAGTAGACAATGGTTCGGAAGAGCAAACCATGATGGAGGAAAGGATTTCTGATTATGTGTTTAGTAAGGTGAATATCACAAAGAAGTGGATCACCACTCTGTTAAGGGCTAGGCGTCCGGTAGATGCCACAGCTAAGTGGACAGAAGGGAGGGAACACAAGAAATCCCTAGAGAAGGCAGTCTGGCTGATGTGTTTCAAAAAGCAGGTCCAGCTTCTGGACAGGCTTGTTGCAGCGCAGGCAGCCGAGTTAAAGGAGTCAGCCCTGGAGTTCCAGGACAAGGCTCTAGAAGGGGAGAATTTACTGGTAGCATTGCAGGCCCATTTAATTTTATATTTAATGGGAGAACATAAGGCCAAGTTGGAATATCTACAGTGCGAAGTCACCGAAGCCAAGGGTAATGAGTTGAGGTTGCAGGAAAAGAACGCCCGCCTAGCAAGACAAGTTAAAGAACAGGAGGAGAAAGTAAAAGAGGTAAAGGCAGCTTACAAGCTAGCGAGCGAACAGGGGTTTGAAGATGCAGATCATGGCCCCTGCAAGGAACAGATAGAAAATCTGAGCCTGGCCCTGAGGAAGGCAAAAGGCATGGCGTGCCTCATAAGCCCGAAGGCAGGCCAGGCGGATTTTATAGGGAACGAGGGGAGAACGGTTCAAACATCACTGGTAGTGCCAAGGGATGACCCGGTTGAGGAACAGGAGGTCACACGATCACCACCCGTAGTGCCAGGTTTCAGCGAGGTCTGGCAGCAAGGGGGGGTGGAGTCAGGTGTGGGAGCAGAGGTGGAACAACCCCCACCGGAGAGGCCAGAGCCGGGACCGATGTGCCCGGCCCGGCATCGGAGGTTCGGCCTACCCGTCAATGGCGACGACGAGGGACCCCTCCAAAACCAGTTCGTATTACCCTATAGCACCCAACAGCTTAGGGCTATGGTGAGCCATATCGCAAAGCTCTCTGAAAAAGGAGACCCCTTGTTCCACTTCAGGGAAGTAGAGCAGGCAGCCAGCATCAACAACTGCGACGGTGCTGAGCAGGCAAAATGCTGCTATTCTCCCTGGGTGTAAGAAGGGGCAGAGCGGGTATGAGGAGCTCAGGGATGAAGTTCTGGAGGCCATGGGGATGAATGAGGGAAGTCCTTTCTCCCGTGTGGAGAGGACCGTCCAGCTCACAGGGGAAACCCCGCAGGCTTTCGCAGACAGGTTATGGCCGGTTTATAGGAGCGCCTGTCCTGGGGCACCTAACCGGACATTCCTGAACCGGGAGCAGCTGGCCCATTGGCTCCGTTGCCTGGTGGCAAACAGCTTGCCGCAGGTCCGGGCCAAGTCGGAAGTCTGGTTCGACCCCAAGAATCCCCAGACCACCGAACTTACGGTGATCAGACAGTTGACCCTAGCCTATAAGAACGGTAGGGGAACTGATGCACACCCACCTAAGGGGAAGGTGCATGAGGTAAAACCCGGGCAGGGTAGGAAGGAGTGGCATCAGGAAGGGAATAACCCTTCTAGCACTAAGATGAATTGCTACAGGTGTGGGAAGGAGTGCAAAAACCCTAGGAAAGACAACAAGGGAAAGAATTCCACAGCCCCAGCCCAAAAGGCAGAGGCAGGAATCCCTCCCGCCGCGGTCGAGTCATTTTTGGACACCATGAGGTCCTTATTGACTGGCCATGGGAGAGTAGCAGCTGTTACCAGTGCTCTGACCCCATCAGCCCCATCCAACCCACAGCCATGACTAGAGCCAGTGCAGCCTGTTTACCTGTGTTCCCCTCGGTACGATGAATGGAAGAGACGCCTCGTGGAGATGGAGGTAGAAAAGGTGAAGGGGACCGATCTGTTGGACAGAGGGGCATCATGCACCATGGTCCATTCAGATAACCCCACCACCTCGCCTCTATCTAACGGGGCCCCATACAGTCTGTCGGGATTCACAGGCAAAGAACAGGCCTGCTCGTCTTCCATCCCGCTCGCCATTCGGTTAGGACCACTCCGCTCCAAGTGGACCTGTGTCCTGATGAGATGGGAAGTGGAGGGTGGAAGAGGGGTCCTGGGAGCCAACTTTATTGTAGGCCACGGGATCCTGGTAGATTTAAGAAACCATTGCCTATGGGGGGCAAGTGCAGGAAAGGAAGGCGAAGTAGTAGTGATCCCAGGGAAAGAAGGGAAGGGGACCCTGTGCACCATGAAGCCCAAAGAGGGTTATAACCTCGAGCTCATGGTCAGTAAGACCCCAAAAGAGTTCCAGGCATTTGTGCGCGCCCACCTAGCCACATTTGCCATGCACAAACACGACTGCGGGAGGGTCAACGGGTTTGAGGTCAGCATAGACAGGGACCCCATGGCCCGACCACAGAAACTTCCCCAGGGAAGCGGAGCCAAACATGGAAGCAGCCATGTCCTCCTTAGTGCAGCAGGGAGTCTTGAGACCGATAGCCACCCATGTAATCTCTCCACTGTGGCCGGTTAGAAAGCCGGACAATTCCTGGAGGGCCACGATGGACTATCGGGTGCTCAACAGTAACATCCCAGCCTGTGCACCCACGGTAGCAGCAGTTGCCGACCTGATAGGAAGTATCCCAGCATCCGCGACCACGTTCACGGTGCTGGATAGTTCCAACGGGTTTTGGTCCATCCCTTTAAGGAGGGAGGATCAGTACAAGTTTGCCTTTACATTTAAGGGGCAACAGTACACGTGGAACTGTTTGCCTCAGGGCTTCCACAACAGCCCCAGCATTTTCCACCAGTGCATGGCGAATAGTTTAAAGGGTTTCAGCCAGCCCAGACAGTCGGTACAATACATGGATGACCTGCTCCTCTTCACCAATTCAAGAGAGGAGCATGGCCCGCAGCTGGCCGAACTGCTGGAGCTGCTCAGGCAGGAGGGTTTTAAAGTAAACCCAAAGAAAGCGCAGATCGGCCAGCAGGAGGTGAAATTCCTGGGCCTGACCGTACGCGCTGGGGAAAGGGCCATAGATAAGGCTAGGAGGGAGGCGGTACAGGAGTTACCCATCCCCAACACAGTCATGGGTGTGAGGTCATTTCTAGGGCTAACTGGGTACTGCAGAGACTTCATTGAAGACTATGCAGCCACAGCAGCCCCTCTGCTCCGACTCCTACACAAGGGAGTGGAGTGGGTTTGGGATGAGGGCTGCCAGGCAGCATTTGTCAGGCTCAAGAAGGATCTGCAGACCACACCAGCTCTAGGGGCCATAGATGGGGGGAAAGAGTTCTTCCTGGAGGTAGCGGCCAGCAGGGACAGCCTGAGTGCTGTGCTGCTCCAAGAGCAGCACGGCTGGCTGAGGCCGGTGGTCTACTCCTCCAGGATACTCACGGATGTGAGCGGCACCTCCTGGCCACACATTGGGCTATGAAAAGATTGCTGATCTTCACAGGCACCTCTCCCATCACCCTCCTCACCCATCACACACCCACCCAGATTCTTCTGGATGGGAGGATCAAGGATGGGGTGGTGAGCAGTGCCCGCATTGCTCGCTGGACCCTGCTCCTCTCACAGGTGGACCTAAAGGTGAAGGGTCTCTGCGAGCCAAAGCTCGCAGCCAACCTGGTATATCCTGGAACAGCCCACCGGTGTTCCATAGAAGGGGTTTGGGGAATGGACATAGGTTTACGGGCCGGGATACACCCCACAGGCCGCGAAATCTATGTGGACAGCTCCAGCATGGTATCTGCTGACAAGCGACTCACGGGGTGTGGAGTTTATGACCCAGCGGTAAACATTGCCTTGGTGATTAAGCTCCCCAGCACCATGAGCGCCCAGCAGGCTGAATTGTCCATGGTAGTGTACGTTGTTACGCACCCCGAAATCTTCCCCACCCCATACACGATTTGCTCGGACAGCATGTTTACGTGCAATTCGTGTACGGAGTACCTGGCCATCTGGTCCCGCCGTGGATATACCACCGCCGACGGGAGATCCCTCACAGTAAAACCCCTGCTGGAGAAAATCCTAGCGGCAGTGGGGGAGGAAGGGAAGGTCTTCATTCACAAGGTAAAGGCCCATTCCTCCACAGAACCCCATAGTCAGGGTAACCAGCAGGCTGACATGCTGGCTAAGGAGGGTGCCCGCACAGGCACTTTCTGGGATCCGTATGGGTCCAGACCCATGGCAGCAGTCAAAGGTAGGGACAGGACACAAGGGAGTGCAGGGGTAGCTTTAGCCCCGGACCTTAAGACGGTCCAAGCCCAAGACCCTGTCCTCAAGGCAGTCCTCAGTGCAGTGACTGAAGGAAAAACGGTAGAGGGTCCTTACGGCGCAGCAGCCCTCTCCGTAAAAGAAGGCATGCTGTTCAGGGGGCAACAGTGGGTTGTGCCGCAGCAGCACTGGAGGGAATTCCTTCAACTGGCCCATGAGGGTCCAGGAGCGGGGCATCCCGGGCCTGAGACCACCTGGCAGTGGGTGGAACAGGCGGGATGGCGGCCAGGACTCAGGGAAGATGTCTGCGAGTTCTGTGCTGGCTGTCTGGTTTGCACTGCTAATAACCCTGACCCCCATAAAAGGAAGGTACCCATGGGACACATCAGGAGGGTAGCGGGACCATGGCAGTCGATACAGGTCGACTACATCGGGCCCCTACCCACCGCCCAGGGAGGCTATAAGTACTGCCTAGTCCTGGTGGATGTGTTCACCAAATGGGTAGAAGCCTTCCCCTGCAGAACAGCCACAGCTCTGGGTACGGCCAGGATCCTGGTCCGGGAAGTATTCTCGCGATGGGGCTACCACAGTATGTGGAGTCCGACCAAGGGAGTCACTTTACCGGGCAGGTAATGCAGAATACCCTTGTGCTGCTAGGCATCGAGGGGAAGTGGCACGTTACCCACAACCCACAGTCATCAGGGATTGTGGAGAGAATGAATAGGACCTTAAAGGAGAGGTTAAGAAAGGATTCGGTGGATTTGCCTCGAAAATGGGCAGAGGTCCTACTGTTGGTCCTGATGGGGATCCAGGCCAGCCAGTCGAAAAGCACGGGGTACTCCCCGCACAAGCTGATGACTGGCAGGGTTATGCGGACCCCCACCCATGTACTAGCCTCGGTGCTCACTGAAGGTCAGCTCAAGGAGGTAAACCGGGACAGGTTCGCACGAAACCTCTTCGAGCACCTTAAGCAGGTCCACGGGCAGGCGGCTGCGAACATGGGAAAGCAGCATCAGAGCAATCGATTGCTGTTAGAACCCCGAAAACACCACAAGTGGGAAGTAGGAGATCAGGTCATGGTGAGGAACTATGTTCGGGTAGGAAGTTCAGAACCGCTATACATGGGGCCCTACAGCATTGTAGACAAGGCAAGCCCCATGGTATACGCCATTAAGATGCCTCGGCGCACCAAATGGTTCAATATTAATCAGTGTAAACTGTTTAAACCCGAGACGAGAAAGCAGTCAGTTGAGGATAGAGATCCTCAGCCTGCAGCGGGATCAAGTTCACAGACTGCACAGGCAGGCGCTGTGGCTTGTTTAAGGGGAGGGGCCATCCCGCCCACCGATTGGGACACTCCTCCGCTCTTCTGGGATCCAGATGAGGAGGGACCCGAGGGTGAAGACCCCGCCCCTGACCCAGGTTTAGAGGAGGAGGGACCCAAGGGCGAAGACCCCGCCCCGGACCCAGGTTTGGGACCTGGGGGCGGAGACTCTCAGCCTGCAGCAACAGGCTGCGAAGAGTTACCTGCCCCTAGCCCAGGTTCGGGAGAGGTAAAGCCTGAGGAGGAAGATCCCCAGCCAGCGGCAGTAGTAAGCCCACAGACCGCACCGGAGGGGGCAGTGGTTCGGGTTAAAGGCCTACCAGCCAAGAAAACCCCACCCGCCAAAGTCCTCAGAAGGTCCTCACGGACGCCCCAGCCTAGGAAACCATGGTCACCGGCTCCCCATTTTAAAGGGACAGCCTCCCAAGTCAGGGGTAAGTCCAAAGACAGAGGTCCCCAGCCAGCAGACACAGGCTGCGAGGGACCGAAAGTGTAGGACAGTGCGGTCACACCGAAGGGAGCAGTGTGCCGCAGCCCAAACAGGGATTAGGCTGGCCGCCCGGAGACGGGCAGCAGATGTATATAGTTAGGTATTGTTAAGTTTGGGTGTTTAGTGTAAGCTTAAACAAGGTGATGGGTAGTTTTAAATAAGATATTGGAATCTGTTAAGAGTGTGTGTATTTGAGTCGAGGTCACGAGACCCGACTATGCTTCACCCAAGCCAGAGAATCTCCTTGGGATCAGGCTGTATGTTCTTGTATCTTTTTGCAGAAAGATTTTCAGAATGAAGGGGGGCGTAATCCTACTCGCCCTGATAGGATTGAGCATTAGGAAGCAAGGTGACGTGGAGGAATCCCACATCTATGGGTGCTCAGGATTAAGAGCACCTATAGTAACCGATGGAAGTGGCGAGCAGGACGTGGAGGAGATCGCCGTCTATGTCCACGAGGGAAAATGGCTGGGGTCCAATTTGTCTCAGTACTCCAGACAGACCGGGTTCACGTATGGGGAGGCCTCCCTCCAGGGTACAGGTCGTTACCACAAGGGTTAGCGTCACCGTAGGGAAACGTGTATGTTTAACATGCAAGGGACACATTCCTTTGGATAGGTGATGGTGGCTCAGAAATCTGAGCAAGGATATGAGAAACCCCGCAGTCGAATGGGAACGGTTGGGGAACAATACCCATCGGACGATTACAGGGACTCACGGGGGATTAAGTGTGTGCTGGGACAAGTGGTGGGAACCGGATCAAGGGATTTATGTCTGTATGTGGGGGTCAGAGAGGGTCTGCCCCACAGGCATATCCATCATTTTCCACCAGCAGTGGCAAGGCACCGGGGAGGGGATGAAGTGGGATACCAGCCTGAAGGCGTGCGCGGTCCCATACTCCCCGATCCCAGTCAATGCCACTGAACTTGTGACCCGCCCCCGAAAGCCCCTGCCCACGACTCAGGCAGCAAGGACACACAGGGAGGGGTGCCCCGCCACCACCAAGGGACCAGGGAATGGGCTGGTACTCGTGCCTACGGATCAGGTGCTGTACCAGGGGGTACACTACGTGGTAGCCTCTGTGATTTTAAATCTCACCAAGGTACACTTACCGGAGTGGTGCCCCAAAGAGATAGAGCAGATATACCAGGCCCTGTTAAAGGACATGTTCAGAAAATTTTATGAGTTCGATTTCACCAATGTCGACAAAACCGAACTGTACACCACACACCATGAGTTTTTGGGTAATACGGGGAGACAAAGAAGGGGAGCATGGAATGATGTTTTTACTGCGTTTAACACTGGGTCCTCTGTCATCAACAGTTTAGATGACATAGAATTGCAGACCCAGATAAACGGTTTAAAAACTCAGTTAAAGAAAATCTTAATGGATGAGAACAAAGTAATGGGCTCGGAGTTACATGAGGACCAGGCCATGACAGTCCCTTTAAAAGAAATTATAGCCAAGCTGGAGAAGCACACAAAGACCGTAAACGCCCTCATAAGGGAGGACAGAAATGCTTCGGATCAGGCAGCGCAGAACGAGGTGTGCGTGCTGTACGGGGCGTGGTTGCTAGGCGAGGGCTGCAGTAACCTGGAGGATTTAAAACAGGGTTTAGTCCCCTCCTGGATCAGCAACAAGCACCTTGCAGCCCTCCATCCATTTGAGAATGCATTAAGCCCGTGCCAACTCCGGCTAGCTTCGGAAGCCTACCCGGTCCCAGTGGATTGTGGACGGTCCAACCACACCATCATGGGTATAGTAGTTAGGATGCCGGTCATGGGTAGGACAGCCCGACCCATGCCGGTATACAGGGTTGAGAACATTGGAATCATTCAAGGGGGTGCACACATTCGTTTCACAGCGGTCCCGCCTTATGTCATAAAGTGGGAGCACGCTATGACAGGTACTGACCCCTTGGAGTGCCGGAGCCAGGGAGTACACATAATCCTGTGTCCCCAGCACTTGAACGCCTATTCAAAACTACAATGCGGGTTTAGAGCTGCTGGCGCAAAACCTATAAATTGTACCATGGAGGCAATGGCACAAGACCATGTTCCCCCACAGGTAGCATATATAGGAGGTGGGACATATTTTGTCACCACAGGAGTGCCCCACTACCAGCATGGACAGCATAGCTGGTGTCCGGTTAGTGACAGCAGTTTCTGCTTTAAACCCAAGGCAGAAGTTCAAGTGGCCCAGGAACTAATTGTCCCCATTCCTGAACCCTCCACTGTTCACCTCACTGTAAAGGAGAATTTTACCAATCTACAAAAGTATGTAGCGCATTTTGGCTATGAAATGCCCCCTCTCCCAGAACATCTTACCAAAATACTCAAAGCAGTTATAGTCTCGCAGAAACATTTCTACACGTTAGAGCAGAAAACAGTAAAGATAGGGGCTAAGATATTGAACATTGTAGTTCCACCCTGGTGGGACATTTTTGAGAATATAGAGGTCCCTTCGTGGATTAGACTGGCTTCCCACATTCTCGTGGTTTGCCAGTTGGGGATAGTATTGTACCTAGTATGCACTCAGTGCAAGGGAAATGGTCAAATACTCGAATTCCGAAACCAAAGGACGTGGAAAGAACATTATGTTAAGGTGGAGGGAGATACTCCTGTTTGAATTTGTTGTTTGTATTATTGATTAAAGAGTGTTGCTTTTTTTGTGTTTTGTTGTTTTAATAAAGATTTTCAACATGTTGTTTTAATAAAGATGTATGTGTACCAAGTGATGCAGGGGTGTTGGGCCCCCCTCCATGCTTGGATGTGTGTAAACAACTTTAATTATTCTATGTATGCTTATGTACACTACATTTTTACAGAATGGGAAATGCATGTGTCGTGGGTATTTTAGATAGGTAATTGCAGGGGATGATTGACTATGGAGGGTTGGAAATTTTGCTCACCTTATCAGGATGATACTCAAATCAAGTTTAGTATCAACAGGGGGGAGTGTAGGGTTCTCAAAATTCCCACTTTCCCCAAAAGTTATGGATAAAGGGAACCTGCATGGACAAATTGTTAAAAAGGGTACCCAAAATGGCTTCTGCAACCTCGTGGCCAAAAGTACAGGATTTTAAAAGCAAGGCCCTGCAGAAAAGACAGGCACCTTTTTTCAAACCTAAAATGAAACTTAAAATGCATGAATCTGTGAAGAGACTTTGTGGAGCCAGACACCTAAAGCAAACACAGAATATGCATTCATTCGCCTTGAAACAGATCAAGTTAGAATGGGCCTAAATCGAGGCCATTAGGTTTCTGCATATGTAGTCGGTAACAGCTCACAGGTAGCTGACAAGTCAGGAAACCCGATTAAGTTTCATAAATAACAAACAGCCAGGACATCGAAACCATTAAACACGGAGACAACCACTCCAGAAGTCGTTAAAGTAAATGGCTGTAATCATTTTAAACGAGCCCGCCAAAAGTTAGACAAAGGACTGACCTGATTTGGCGCGCAGATAAGGAATGAAGAATCGGGTATAATTGTAGGCCCATCGGTAGTGATCGCTCTCTTGCTCTTGCTCTTATGGCTCTTAGCTCTTGCTCTTAGCTTTTCTCGTGCCCTGGCCTCGTGGCGGGCTCTCTTCTCGCTCCCCGCGCCGCTCAACACCAAGGACGCCCATTACACCAGGGCCAAACGCGGGAGGAGAACGAGACCCGAGTTCGAAACCACACAGGACACACAGGCCACAAATGAGCAGACGAGATGAGACGAGACGAAGAAGATGGTAAACCGATAAAAGCAGAGAAGGGCAGCGAAAGACGCGTTGGGGAACAAACGCCTAGTTATAAGCTGGCGTTTGGTGAATAAGGTGGCATTACACGCATGGACAGTAAAACCCCAACTTAAGAATATGCTGGCGTTCAAAGAATGGGTAGCAAAATCAAGATAAACGGCCTAGTTATAAGCTGGCGTTTGTCACATGGACAGTAATAGCCCAGTTGAAGAATAAGCTGGTGTTCGAAGCATGGATAGCAAAATCATTAAACGGTAAAGACCGCCAACCGACCCCCGACCACAGCAATACCGTCGGCGACCGCCCGAAGGAGAAAAAGGCCCATCGCGACGAAGTACTCGATGAAGACGGTAATGGAGAAAAAGGGAGGGTACCTCGCACAAACAACTTCAGCGCCGCGCCCTGTGACCGCGTGGTGATGGGATACCCCAAAGGACAGAAAGAGCGGACCTCAAATCCCACCATCTAAAGCAACAGGTTTTGAATTGGTGAGCATGAATTCCTGGCCCCTCATAGCTTAATCTAGTTAGGTATAGGGGGTGGGGTAAGGATAAGGGGATTTTTTAATGTATTTGTTTCCCTCGATGTGCCGTGTGTTCCCCATTCCCATATAAGTGTATTATTTGTTTATGCCTGTAACTATACCAGTAATTCTCAGTAGTATTGTGTTTTATTCAGCCTTAATAAAATTCTGGTTTTCTTGCACCAAACCACTTGTCTACTCGATTTTCTGTATCACCGCCTGTACCTAAGTCTGGTGTCTAGAACCCAGGGGTGTGGGAGCGATTCGAACCGCTCAGAGTCAGTCAGAGGCAAAGCTGACTGGGCACACGGCCACCCCCTACAATGGTCTTTCTGCCTGCCGATCACAGATCTTCCAATCTGAGCAGGGCTGGACACAGGGCCTAATGCCCACTTCTTTCGGGTGCCCTTCTGAATGGGCTGAGGAATGAAAATGAGATGAGAGCTGCCATTTGCATGGGATTATCGTGGAGCAGACACAAGCATCCTGCATGCTCTCCACGGGGTTGATTTTCATGTGACCCCATTCATCGGGCAGAGTAAGAGGACACCTGATAGAGTTCTTTAAAATTATGAAGGGGTTTGATAGGGTGGATGTGGAGAAACTGTTTCCAATTGTGGGTGAACCCAAACAAGAGGGCATAAATATAAAATAGCCACTAATAGATCAAATAAAGATTTTAGGAGGAATTTCTTTACACAGTGTGGAACTCGCTGCTACATGGTGTGGGTGAAGCAGATAGCATTCATGCATTAAGGCTGGATGCATATATGAGGGAGACAGGAATAGAGGGCTAGGGGGCAGGATGGGAAGAGGTAATTAGATTGGGAGGAGATCCGTGTGGAGTACGAACACCGGCACACACCAGTTTGGCGAATGGCCTGTGACTCTGCTGTAGATTGTATGTAATTTCACGTATCTTTCAGTATCAGTTATGTGCATAATATTTTTATCTTGGATCAGCCATGTGCTATACTGCTCCAGTATATATTCTGCATTACAGTGAAGGGCACACTGCTGCCACTTTTAGGCTGCTATGAGACCACGGTAAACATCCAAAA
Source organism: Somniosus microcephalus (assembly GCF_052327205.1). NCBI lineage: Eukaryota > Metazoa > Chordata > Chondrichthyes > Squaliformes > Somniosidae > Somniosus > Somniosus microcephalus. Next base: position 175,692,309 of record NC_140995.1, on the reverse strand, counting down.
TCACAGTTCAGATCACAGACCAGCTGGGAACAATTCTAGTGATTTAAAGTTACTATTTAATTGTAAATAAAGACATGAGTTGCTTTACTCTGTAAGCCTCTGGTCTGTATGGTAGTATCTGCTATTTCAAAAAGTGGTCTGATCACTGTCAGCCTTGTCTGAGTGGTAGCACGCTCACCTCTGAATCAAACAATTGTGCGTTCAAGCCCCACTCCAGAGACTTAAGAACATAAGTGTTGAACTTGCACAGGGGTTCTCCCAATCATCTGGCAGATGTTCTGTGGAAATACTACAGAAATGGCATAAATGCCATTTTTCTAGGGTTTCTGTAGATCTTCTGCCAAAGTTATGGCAGATAATTAGGAGAACCCCACGTGGAAGTTCAGCCTTATAATGTAGGCAGACATTTCAGTGCAGTACTTAGGCAGCATTGCACTGTCAGAGGTGCCATCTTTTTGATGCAACATTGAACTAAGGCCCCATCTGCCCATTTAGGTGGATGTAAAGGAGCCCACGGAACTCTTTGAAGAAGAGCATGGGAGTTCTAGTGGTGGCCTGGACAACATTTATACCATCAGAGCAGATTATCTGATCATTTATCTCATTGTTTTTTGTCGGATATTGCTGTGTGCAGATTGGCTGCACTATTTTTCTATATGACAACTTTTCAAAAGAACTTTGTTGGCTGTGAAACGTTTCAGGACATTGAGACATCCTGAGGACATGAAAAGTGTTTTTCGAATGCAAATTCTTTCTTTGTAATGTGAGACTATGTTAAATCCAGTAAACAGATATTGCACATGGGATAATTGTTTATCCCTCAACTATACATTTCTGTGAGGGCAAGAGCATGCAAATGGTACAGTGTCTAGATTGCAGCAGACAAAATCCACTTACAGGAACCACAATTAAATGGTACAGTGTCTAGATTGCAGCAGACAAAATCCACTTACAGGAACCACAATTAAATGACTATGGAAAGAGAAGAGAGTTGTATAAAATCCTGAAATTGTATCAGTGGCAAAGAGATGTTACTCTAATCTCTCTATCTGAATCACATATATGACTTAATTGTATTAAGATCAGTAGTTTGTTACAGAAGAAGCCACTATTTGGAAAACTTCGCCTTCTGCATTGTTATATATGACACAGTTTGACAGAATATAAATGATTGGTTCATGCAGAATTCAAGCAAGGAATAAAAATAAGCATTTCCATGTGTAGCTAAGTTATTATAGAATCACTTAACATATGGCAGCACACTTTATTGGAAATGTGTATGTCAGAGTATGGATAGACAACAAGCAATACATTACCCAATAGTGTTTTTCTCCTTTTCCTTTTTTTTTACCTAGAAGGCTTTTATGCAGTTGCAAAAAGTTTGCTAATGGTGCTTAGTCTGAGCTTTCTGTGCACTTTCTATGGAAGCTAATGTTTACATTCTCCCAAAGTCAAAAGCTAGCAAACGTTTTTTAAAATTCTCATTATATATTGTTATGAAAGTTAAATGGCAAATTGTGTCTATTATCTTTGTCTTGATGAAGGCAAAGCGACTCTAGGGAAATTACTTCATGTAACCGACAATGGAAAACCAAGACATCCCTGGTTAGAGAGGTTATAGATAGGTCAACTTGTATGAATTAATTACACACAAGGCAAGTGAAAAATGTGACGAGACCTTTGAGATTCTAAAGATTGCCTTTAAGTGTCTGGACAATCTCATGGTGTGCTACAGTATCTCACTGCCATAATATTATGTAATATATTTTTGCAATGTTCTGTATTATGTAAAACAATTTTTGAGGCATTTTTTATGATACTTGTGTAAAGGAATTTCTGTTTGAAATAAATGACATTACAAAGTCATTGCAAAATAACCACAAAAATGCCCATTACAATCTATCTTTTCAACCTAAAAAAAATTACGAGCATCTTAAATGGAATATAGTGCTGATTTTCCTCTGCTGTGCACCAGGGAATGTTTACTCCCTCAACACAAAGTAAAGCAAAAAGGGGAGGTGGCCTGTTTTGCTGTATCGCTGCCCCCTTTGCACTGAAAGTATGCTTACGGGGATTTCCCCGTTGGGACATGGAGGATTTGCACATAGGTGGGAGTGCAAGCATTATAATCAAATGCAAATGAGGTGGGAGTGCAAGCATTATAATCAAATGCAAATGAGGTGGGAGTGCAAGCATTATAATCAAATGCAAATGAGGTCGTCACTAGTTGAATATTTATCATATCGCGCTGCTGTCCAATGCATATCATCTATGACTCAGTCATTTAGAGCGGCATAAGATCCGAGGCAGAAGGAAAGAACACTGATGAATCTGACTGTTTTTAAGGAGGCAAATCAGGATTCAACTTTTCAGCTGAAGGTCAGATTGTTTTCTCTTTTCTGTAATGCTATTTTGAGATAGTAGATAATGCCAGAGGGGCACAAGGCCATGGTAGAAGGGCCACCAGGAACTATTACTATCCCAAGCAGCATGTCTATGCCAGTGACAAAGTTATCTTAACCTCACTAATGTCTAAGGAAGTTCTGCTCTAAGCAGAGGATCGGTGAATTTATCCTATAGTTTCCTGCTGGGTGTTACTACTTCTGTGTATTATCTTACTGGTAAATAAATCTGATATTTAATTTAGCCTGATAGCAGTGGCCTAACAATATGGAATTCCAACAGTTATACTCTCAGGTACAGTGGTGCTAGTCACTCCCATAAGCAGTCTAGGTGTTCAGTGGCATGCCCATACTACACAATATCTAATCATTCAATAATGTAACCCAGTAGTAGAACAATATGATCCCTTGTAATCTTAACTGGATGTCGTGTCTTTTGCACGAGCCCTCATATGAACTCCTCCAATCTTTCCAAAGGCAGACTGGAAGATTTTAATGATTCGAGGCCAGATATAAGTCTTTAAGCAGCTTTATTTTGCTGACAGCAACTGAACATGCACAGTAACAGTTTTAATCAAATCTCACTTTGATTCAACTAACTACAGAACCTCCTCAAGAACAATAAAAAGAATAAAAATATACTACACTATGCCTATTCGTGGGTTCAGTTAACTTTTCTTGGTCACCCTTCTGTTTCAGACCAGGACTCAGCTTGAGATGAGTGTGCTTCCCTACTAGACCATGGTCCCCAGACCTGGCTGGCTGACAACCTGTTCAAGTGTCTTTGTCCTTTTTTCTGTGTTGCCAGGCAGTGGGAAAACAATCCTTCTGACTTCTTCCCCATTCAGTGATTCACCAGTAAGCCGGCTACCTCTTTGGGTTGTGAGTTTAACGGCAATATCTCCTGCTATTCTCAAAATAGTGGCCTTTCTGGCTGAATAGGCCGGGGATATGCCAATTAACCTCACCTTGTCTCAGTTTGAAGTAGATGGTAAGCTGCAGCATCGCACAAATTGGCTCTCCTAGCATTTAAGATGCAGCTTCAATACCTGCAGTCTGTGGCTTTTTTAAAACCTGTGTGACCTAGAATATGTAACCTAATGGTTATGGTACTGGACGAGCAGACTAGAAGTTGTGAAGTTGAACTCAATAAACCTGGTGAAACTTTCAGACAAAATGAGCATGAAAGCTGCTGGATTGTTTTAAGAGCGCAATTGGTTCACTATTGTCCTTCAAGGAAGGGAACCTGCCACCCTTACCTAGTCTGCTCTACATGTGACTCCAGTCCCACACAATGTGGTTGACTCTTAACGCCCGCTGAAGCAGCCGAGCAAGGCATTCCTCAGGACAACTAGAGATGGGCAACAAGTACAGCCTCGCCAGTGTCACCCTGAGAACAAATTAAAAGATAAATCACTTTGTTTTAAAACACACACTAAACATAACTCAATCCCAAATCTGTTCCATGAAGAAAATAAATGATCAAAAATCCCAAAATGTGACACCGCCTTTAAGAGAAGAGGGGAGGACATGATCTCCAGTAGCTATATCACAATAAAAGGTCATTATTAATCCTGAGCTTTCCAGCTGGTACATGCCAAGTCTAAGAGAGCATGTTTCAGTTCAGAGGAGAATCTAGACTGAGACTGAGGGAGTGAAAGCCTAAATTATGAGTGGAGCTTGCATCCGTAATCTCTGACTCAGGTGTGAGTGCTACGAACAATGAATTACTTTGAAGTGCAATGAGTTTTGTTGGCTTACAAGTTACAACAATAAAAGAGGAGAGAAACTGGGGGAGGGAGAATGGGGAAAAGGATAGACAGAACAAGACTAAATTGCCTAAACTTTCGTATTTAAAATTGACTTTTAAGTGTTTATTTTAATTATGCTGTATGTATTACAGTAATAAATCTATTCCTGGCATCTTGTTATTATAATAAACAAATGAGGCCAGCGGACCAACTTCGCGTGGTTCTGCCACTGGCCTCATTAGGCGTGTGCAATGTGTGCAGTATTGGGATCACTCCCCGTTCCGGCCACAATCCAATTGCTTCAAGTCTGACAAATTTGAATCAATACAAAAATATATTTGTCATATACAGGAAACTTTGGTTTATCCGGAGTTTGTATGTCCGGAAACCTCGATCTAACGGCAGAAATCAGCAGCCATTTTGGTTAGGTATTTTTTCTTCTCCTAGCATTTTTTATTTTAACAGTCAGGCTCTGGAAAGCGTCTCTGTAGCTTAGTAACAGCTTCAGAGACGCTTCCAAGATACGGGCCGAGTGTTTACAAGCTGTTGCTAAGCAACAGTGTTTGTTGTCAGATATGGAGATGAAAACCTCCGTATCCTTCAACATTAAGCGCTGGTCTATCCGGAAGATTTGATAGATCGGCAGCAGCTCGGTCCCGTCGGTGCCTGATATCGCGAAGTTTCCTGTATCTCACCTTGGAGGAATAATATGAACATACAAACAATGACGGACAGATAAAGACCCTCTGCTCCATCTAGCCTGTCCCCCCACAATTGTGATACCTTGTGTATCACAGTATATACTCTCCACCCCAACCATGTGATCTCCTGGGAGAGGCAAAAAAAGATTAAAAAACCCAGGCCAATTTGGGGGGAAAATTGGGAGATGAAGCAGCACATGCCAGCCTACAGCAAGACCGAGATTATATCTAGGCTTGTGCTGAGCCAGGCAATGACCATCTTGAACAAGAGAAAGCCCAGCCATCTCACCCTGACCTTCAACAGCATCACCATCACTGAGTCCACCACCATCAACATCTTGGGAATCATCACTGACCAGAAGCTGAACTGGACCAGCCATATCTACACCATGGCTACAAGAGCATGTCAGAGGCTGTGCACACTGTGACAAAAACCTCACCTCCCATCCCCTCAAAGCCTCGTCACCATCTACAACGTTCAGGTCAGGTGTGTGATAGAATGCTCACCACTTGCCTGAATGGGTACAAATGTAACAATACTAAAGAAGCTCAACACCATCCAGGACAGAGTAATTCAGTAATTGGTGCCCTTGCCACTGGACTCAACATCTGCCTCTGTTAAGTCTGTGTGTTATAATGAAAATTACTACACAGACCACAAGAGTAACTTTTAACAGGTCTTTACTAGTCGAAGGTCAGGGCGGAACTGCCCAATAAATCATTACACAGCACTTATATACCGGTGTGGTCACCACCGGTATTACAGTATACAGCAGCCAAGATAAAGTAGTGCCACTCTTAAAATAGTTCTCTTAAAGGTGGAACGGTTACATACACCACAATCCTCCCTTTTTAGCTTAACAGTATATATTCCCCATTAACATAACATAATAACACATATACACAACTTTATGTAAAAACAGTTCACAGATTCAGTCTCTCTGGAGGCTTCCTGACTCGGTCCGGATAACGCCTCGGTGGTGTAGTAGTTTTCGGTGGTGTAGTAGGTTCTTTTGGCAAGGTCGATTCGGCTTGAATGCCAGTGTCGGGTTCATCTGATTCCAGTATCACCGGATCGGAGGTAGATCCTATGGGTATCTCTGCTTCATCATTAGGCGTATAGAGTTGTGGAGTAGGTTGTCCCTTTTCGGATGACTCTATGATCTGGTCAACATGGCGCCTTATTATGCTTTCACCAATGTCCACGGTATACATCAGCGGTCCTAGTCGTGTGCAAATAGTTCCAGGCTGCCATTTCTCGGTACGGTAGTCCCGGGCCAAAACTTGTTGACCTACCTGGAAGGTTCTAGTTGGCCTTTCATTCATGCCTTGAAATTGCCGGTTCTCTACGTCCCTTCTGATGTTTGGCTTGATCAAATCCAGCCGGCATCTTAGCCTTCTATTGAAAAACATCATGGCGGGAGTTTGGTTTGTAACCGCATGTGTTGCATTCCTGTACGCCAACAAGAAGTTATCTACCTTATGTTGTAGATTTATGTCTTCCTTACCCATGGCCTTTATGGCCTTCTTGAAGGTCTGGACAAACCTTTCAGCTAATCCATTGGTGGCGGGATGGTATGGGGCGGACGTGTAGTGCTTAACCCCATTGTTTTTTAAGAACTTCCTGAATTCTTCGGACACAAATTGCAGTCCATTATCAGAACAGATCTGTTCCGGCAGCCCATTCCTGGCAAATATGGTCCTTAATACTGTGATGGTTTTTTCCGTGGTGGTGGAGGACATCTTTATTACCTCCGGCCACTTGGAGTGTGCATCCACCGCGATTAAGAACATTGAGTCCATAAATGGACCAGCAAAGTCGATATGTACCCTTTGCCATGGAGATGAGGGCCACTCCCATGGATGTAGAGGAGCTTGTGGTGGGGCGTTTTGGACCTTCTGGCATCCTAGACAGCTCTTGGTCATTTCTTCGATGTCTCCATCGATACCTGGCCACCACACAAACGATCTGGCTAGGTTCTTCATTTTCACTCCACCCAGATGCCCCTCGTGAAGCTCCTTTAGCACTTTATGCTGGAGTTTGGGTGGAATCACCACTCTGGATCCACACATCAAAGTTCCTCGGCACACTGGCAGCTGTTCTCTTCTTTGCGAGAATGCTGGCAACAGTGGTTCGCCATGTGCTGGCCATCCCTTCACCGTTAAATCGTAGACTCGTGAGAGAGTCGGGTCATTTCTTGTTTCCTTTTCGATCGTAGAATTGGTTACTGGTAGACATTCCACTATGGTTGAGTGGAACATCTCCACTGGGTCCACTGTAGGCGCCTCGTCTACCGTTGGCAACGGTAGGCGCGATAAACCATCAGCATTCCCATGCTGTTTTGATCCTTTGTATTCTATGTCATATTGGTGTGCCCCTAGGAAAAGGGACCACCTCTGTAGCCTTTGCGCTGCCATAGTGGAGACGCCCTTTTTAGGGTTGAATATGGATACCAACGGCTGGTGGTCTGTCAGCAGTGTAAACTTCTGGCCCTGCAGGTAATGATTAAACTTCGTTACTCCCCACACCAGGCTGAGAGCCTCCCTATCTATCTGAGCATAGTTGCGCTCAGCGGAGGTCAATGATCTGGATGCAAATGCGACTGGCCTTTCCGAGCCATTTGGCAACTTGTGTGAGAGTACTGCTCCAATACCATAAGGAGAAGCATCACAAGCTAAGCGAATAGGTAGCGTTGGGTTGAAGTGAGCCAACACTTCCTCTGAGGTGATCAATGCCTTGCTTTTGCGAAAGGCCTTCTTACAGTCCTCGCTCCACTTCCATGGTACTTCTTTCTGCAAAAGAGCATTCAGCGGGTGCAGCACCATGGATAGATTTGGCAGAAACTTATGGTAATAGTTAATCAACCCTAGGAACGACCTCAACTGGGATACATTTTCCGGAGCGGGAGCCTTCACAACAGCTTCGATCTTGTCAGGTGACTTGTGCAGCCCCTCCTGTTCAATGACATGACCACAGTACGAGATCCGTTTCTGAAAGAACTCACATTTCTGGCGATTAACTCGAAGGCCATATTCCTTCAACCTGGTGAGCACCATTTTCAAATTTGCAAGGTGTTCCTCATCGTCATTCCCTGTAATCAGGATATCGTCCAAGTAACATTGAGTGCTTGGAATTCCCTGTAATACCTGCTCCATGGCCCTCTGCCAAATTGCTGGAGCCGAAGCCACTCCAAAAACCAGTCTATTATATCGATATAAGCCTCTGTGCGTGTTGATTGTGAGATACTGGCGCGACTCTTCCTCAACTTCCATCTGTAAGTACGCTTGCGCCAGGTCTATCTTGGTGAAGCGTTTCCCACCAGACAATGAAGCAAAGATATCCTCAATCCGCGGAAGCGGATATTGCACCGTGTGAAGCACCGGATTAACTGTGATCTTGAAGTCTCCACAGATGCGGACCTTCCCCGGTTCCCCTGGCTTGTTACTCGATGAACGCTTCATGACGGGAACAATGGGCGTGGCCCACTCACTCCAGTCCACCTTGGACAGTACTCCTGAACGGTCTAGCCCTTCCAACTCAGCTTCCACAGCAGGTCGTATCGCATAAGGTACCGGTCTGGCTTTGAAAAATTTTGGGTTTGCATGTTCTGCAATCTTGATTTTTGCCTTAATTCCTCTCAGTGTTCCCAGTCCCTGTTGGAACACCTCTTTAGCCTCATCCAATATTCTGGACAATTGTTCAGGTTTGACATCTTTTTTCCCGGAATCTACCGTTATTGCGTTTAGGGAGTGCCAGTCCATATTTATTTTCCTGATCCACTCCCGTCCCAGAAGTGGTGGACCTCCCTCAAGTAGTACATATAAGTCCGTTCCTTGGTGTACTTTGCCCTTGTGTACCACCTTGACTTTTATCTTTCCGATGGGGTATACTCTTTGCCCCGTGTATGTCTGCAATACTATCTTCGTATCCCGTAGGGGAATATGTTTGAATAACCTTTTGTAATCTTGCTTATTCATGACCGTCAACGCCGATCCGGTGTCCAATTCCATCTTCATTTGGACTCCTGCTATCTGCAGTGTGACCCAGATAGTTTGTCGGTCAGCTTCCTTGCTCACATTGTGAATTCTCAGACTACCCAGTTCCTTGCTGTTGGAGTCTGAATCCGAATTCTGTCCTTCCGAACTCTTCCCAGCCACCTTATGTACCTTTCTGCACTTTTCCTGCGGTGACTTTTTGTTGCTGGTCTTCTTTCCTGACCGGCATACTTTAGCTATGTGACCAAGCTTGCCACATTTTCTACATTCCTGGTTTTTAAACCAGCATTGGTTCTGATCGTGTGTTGTCTTCCCACAACGATAACATTTCGTTGTACCCGAAGCCATTTGATCTACGCTGAGTACCGCTGCCTTCAGCTGCATTTCCGCAGTGCCTCTCGCTGCGGCTTCGTGCGATGCTGCAATAGAGACAGCCTTATCAAGTGTAAGATCATTCTCTTCAAGCAGCCGCTTTTGTGTTCCTTCTTTCGACAATCCACACACTAATTTGTCTCTCAGTGCCTCTGTCAGGCTTTCCCCAAACTGGCAGTATTTCGCTAGCTTACGCAGTTCAATTAAATACTCCGCGTTGCTTTCCTCTTTCAGTTGCGTTCTCGCATAAAATTTAAATCGTTCCGCTAACATCAGCGGTGTGGGGTTCAAATGATTTTTCAGGACAGCCATAATTTTAGCGAAAGTCTGATCCGCCGGTTTAGCTGGTGATAGAAGATGCTTCAATAGCCCGTATGTCTTCGCACCCATTGAGTTTAGTAAGGTTAGTGCTTTATCTTCATCTGATATTTTATTTGCCTTACAATATATCTCTATGCGTTCTACATACGTGGCCCAATCTTCAACATCGGGATCGAAATCGTTGATGTTACCATGCTTAGGCATCTTCGCAACCTTCTTGAGAAACAAAAAGAAATTTTTCTTTAACTTTTTTTTTTCAAAATGGCGGTTTCCCGTGCTTGTCTTCTTCCCCGCCTATGAAAATGGCGGCTTCCCGCGTTTGCCTTTCTCCCCCGCTGGCTGTAATGGCGATTGCCGTATTGCTGCGTTCTCCCTCCCCAGCGGTTTTCAAATCGTGCCTCCCAGCCCCTCTTGCAGTCCGGTCCTTTCCCCCGGCTGCGGCTGAGTTCTCCGCGGTTTTTTTTTTATTTTCTCCCGCGCCTTACGCTGACCCGGTCGCTGCGCCTCGCGGCCTCGGTAGCTGCCCGGCCTTTCTCACCGGTCGCGGTCGAGCTCTCTTTCGACTCTGTTGCGTCTCCCAGCCCGCTTGCAGCCCGGTCTTTCGCACCGGCTGCGTTTACATTCACCGCGGCTCCCGTGCCTTACGCTGCCCAGTCTCAGCACCTCTGGCCCCGACTTCTGTCCGGCTCTTTTCCCCGGCCGTGGTCGAGTTCTCCGCCCTTATATCCTCCGTTTTTCCCTCCCCTACTTCACAGCCACCGTGGCCGACTTGCTGCTCGTCGCTGATCGGCTTACCCACCACCGTGATAGAAGGGACGATCACTGCCTGTTGCTGATGGAAGGCTTCGTGTCAGAATTCTTCCTTTGCTCTGCAGACCCGAGTCTTCTCTCAGCAGAATGATGAGGGCGGATGCCTCCTCTCGACGCCCGTTAAACTGCCTTGGATGTATCTCTGCCGCAGGGTAAGATCGTACTCGTCGCCACTGTTAAGTCTGTGTGTTATAATGAGAATTACTACACAGACCACAAGAGTAACTTTTAACAGGTCTTTACTAGTCGAAGGTCAGGGCGGAACTGCCCAATAAATCATTACACAGCACTTATATACCGGTGTGGTCACCACCGGTATTACAGTATACAGCAGCCAAGATAAAGTAGTGCCACTCTTAAAATAGTTCTCTTAAAGGTGGAACGGTTACATACACCACAGCCTCCTCTACCACTAGCACACTGTGGCTGCAGTATGTAATATCTGTACAATTTTTTTTAATTTATTCATTCATGGGATGTGGGCATCGCTGGCAAAGCCAGGATTTATTGCCCATCCCTAGTTGCCCTTGAGAAGGTGGTGGTGAGCCGCCTTCTTGAACCGCTGCAGTCTGTGTGGTGAAGGTACTCCCACAGTGCTGTTAGGGAGAAGGTTCCAGGATTTTGACCCAGCGACGATGAAGGATCAGTGATATATTTCCAAATCAGGATAGTGTGTGACTTGGAGGGGAACTTGGAGGAGGTGGTGTTCCCAGGTGCCCGCTGCCCTTGTCCTTCTAAGTGGTAGAGGTCACGGGGTTGGGAAGTGCTGCCGAAGAAGCCTTGGCGGGGTGCTGCAGTGCATCTGCACAGAATGCACTGCCGCAACTTGCCATGGTTACTTCAACAGCACCTCTCTAACCTGCAACTTCTACCACCAAGAAGGACAAGAGCAGCTGGCGCATGGGAACATCATCACCCAACATTTCCCTCTATGTCACACAGCAGCCTGACTTAGACGTATATCACCGTTCTTTCACCATTGTTGAGCCAGAATCCTGGAATTCCGTATCTAACACCATTGCAGGAGCACCATTACCACAAGGACTGCAGCAGTTCAAGGAGAAGGCCCATCATTACTTTCTCAGGGCAACTAGAAATGAACAATAAATGCGGTCTAGCCAGCATCCCAAGGTCAAGTAAAAAAAATCAGTTATAGTGATACAATATTTTTTAAGTGGCGTTCTTGTTGGGCAAATGATCCAGTTTAGTGAGCAGCAGATGAGTGTAACAACAGGATGGACAATGTCAGGGGAAGTTTTTTTCTATTTGTTAATTGTAGTGAAATCATAAATATATGTACTGTATAAAGTAATCCTAGAAATAGTGACCCCAAAATTATTTTATATTTAATCAAAAAATATAAGATCAAAATTTAAAAACTCCACTGTAGAAGTTTATGCTGCAGCTCCAACTTTGACCCACAGGCCAGCTGGAATTAGAGCAGAGTTCTCAGAACAGAATATTCCAGGATCTGAGGCTGCCAGAAAACTCCACACCAAGGTAATAACATCTCTTTAAAATAATTTAATGGTGGCTTAATAGCGTAATGAGTACTGATTACTGATTACAACGTGCCTTTCCAACTGGATGGCCATGGGTTAGAGCTCATGAATTGAACTTGCCTGCCAGAGTTGAGCTCAATCCATCAGTTCCTTGTAGAACCACTATGTGGCGCACTATACAACAGCAGCAAATTCCATTTCACAATCGGAGGAGCAGAACTTTCTCCAGCTTGCCCACAACCAGATTATCTTTTGCTGAGCCAGCACAGAGCAAAATTCCTGCAGCAAGCAGATTCCGAGATGAAATGACTAAAAATTGTCTTAGTGAACACACACATTATTCCACTATCGAGTCAATTACTTGCTCTTCCGCTTTTTGTTTTCTTTTTATTTTCAGAATGATTTCCTGATGGGGACTGTGAGAGGCAGACAGACAATCCATGGAACACTGCAAGTTTCTGACATTCTTCTGGCTAAAACAAAAAGAGGGAAATATCAGCTTTGGACTGTTTGGTTTGGTATCCTGCAAATGTCAGTTCTAAGCACAAATATGTGGTGTTATAAAACATTCTGATATATTCTTTTATATGGTGGCCAGTATGTCATTTCTGGTCTGTTTCAATTCAAGGTCATGCAAAATAAATTTCATGTGCTACAGCGATAACACATTTTGTTTTTTTTTTACTTTTTTTTTATCCCTGGTTTCTCCCTTCATCTTCCAGCAAGAACAATACAAAAAAACTGCAAATACTCATTTTATTGAGACTTATCGTTCTGCACTGATATTCGCATTTAGGCACTTCTACTGAATTATATTTGTTGATGTCGCACAGTTAACATCCCACCCCACCCACCCCCTCCCCCCAAAAAAAATGTTGGTCAGCAATTTATGATGTAGGCTGTTAAAATTTGGATCATTCGAGTTGTGTTTTTTATCATTTCCAATTTAAAATCAATTTTTTCAGTTCACTTTTTTGTCATCAAAAAAAGGAGAAAATTGAGGAGGGTTTGGGGTGCAGGGGGGTGCGGGGGGGGATGGGGTGTGGGGGGGTGGGGGGGTTGGTGGTCAGAGTTTATTAGACCACCAAAAATTTGGGTGAATTTGTAAAAAATCGGTTAAAAAAATTCCCAAATTAGTAACAGTTCCATTTGGTCAGTTATGTTTTAGCACGTCAGTACATTATAACAAAAGTCATTAGCTCTGTATAGGGAGAGAGAGAGAACACCACAACCAGGATTCTCCTCTCAACAGTGGTGTTCCAGTCGGATATAACTTCCCCCCACTGCTGTGACCCCACCATAACCCTGACCTAGGTTTTTGGGTCAGGGGTCAACTCGCATGCAGAGCAGGCTCCACGCCTGGATTGCCGCCACCAAGAGGGAGCATGCCTTGCAGAAGCAGGATAAGCTGGTGCAGCTGCACCTGAAGAGGCAGGAGTGGCACTGAAAGGCAAGAAATTACTCAAAAGATTGGAAGAGATGTCACTGAAGGCCTCAGCTGAGACCGGGGTCTTCAGCAAGTAAGGGGGATGGAAATGAGGGGGAGGAGGCTGCTACAAGACCATCTCTCTCCTTGGGGACACCTCAGGGCCATTATAGGAATATAGTAACAGCAGTAGGCTATTCAGCCCCTCGAGCCTGTTCCGCGATTCAATGATGTCATGGCTGATCTGTATCTTAACTCCATCCACCTGCCTTGACTCCATATCCTATCATACCCTTGTCTAGCAAAAATCTATCAGTCTCAGATTTTAAATTATTAATTGAGCTAGCATCTACTGCTTTTTGTTGGAGAGAGTGCCACACTTCTACCACCCTTTACATGAAGAAGTGTTTCCTAACTTCTCTCCTGAATGGCCTAACTCTGATTTTAAGGTTATGTCCCGTTGTCCTAGACTCCCTCACCAGCGGAAAAAAGTTTCTCTCTATCTCTCTATCATTACCACAAATTCCCAGGGCCTACCGTCTACCTTCCGCATGGCGGCCGCGAGAAGCGGCAGTACGTGAGGCGGACGGGGGGGAAATCCTCCGGCGATCTAGACCCCTCTCCCCTGCCATCATTTTTATACAGCAGGTGTGGAAGGAGCCGTCAACAGTGGGCCCGGTGGGGGAGGGATTATGGAATGGCAGTCGAGTGGTTTGGCAAGGGTAGGCCTCACCACCTAAATTTTTGCTCATTCTCCATGGAAACACGGAAGAGAATCGAGCCCCATATCTCATACCTGCTTAGGTAGTTCAGTGGGCTAGGGAAATAACTTTGAAAGCTTTCTGTGTGTGTGGTTGTAGAATTGTGGACTAATTACTGCAGAAAAATAGAAGGGCTGATTTTCCTTTCCTTTACGCCTGGAGAATGCCCAGTCGCTGGGTGCAAAGGTATGAAAAAGGGGGTGGACACCCGCTTCAGCCAGTCTCGGTCCACTTTACATTGCCCCAAGAATCCCAGGGACGGCCCCAAGGGTTTTATAAACAGATGCTAGAGTACAAGAGTAAAGAAATAATAAGTTTGGTTAGGTTACTGTCAGGGTTAAATGTACAGTTTTCAGCAACCCATTATAAAAGGGACATTAAAGCCATAGAGAACATTACATAGAATATACGGCACAGAAAAAGGTCTTTCGGCCCAACAAGTCCAAGCCGGCGTTTATGCTCCACTCGAGCCTCCTCCCGTCTTTCCTCATCCAGCATCAAACTCGGCTCCGGCTAGGGACACGACAACGGCACAGCCAGCCCAGTCGACCCTGCAAAGTCCTCCTCACCAACATCTGGGGACTTGTGCCAAAATTGGGAGAGCTGTCCCACAGACGAGTCAAGCAACAGCCTGACATAGTCATACTCACAGAATCATACCTTTCAACCAATGTCCCAAACACCTCCATCACCATCCCTGGGTATGTCCTGTCCCACCGGCAGGACAGACTCACCAGAGGTGGTGGCACAGTGGTATACAGTCGGGAAGGAGTGGCCCTGGGAGTCCTCAACATTGACTCTTGACCCCATGAAGTCTCATGGCTTCAGGTCAAGCATGGGCAAGGAAGCCTTCTGCTGATTACCACCTACCGCCCTCCCTCAGCTGATGAATCAGTACTCCTCCATGTTGAACACCACTTGGAAGAAGCACTGAGAGTAGCGAGGGCCCAGAATGTACTCTGGGTGGGGGGCTTCAATGTCCATCACCAAGACTGGCTCGGTAGCACCACCACTGACCGAGCTGGCCGAGTCCTGAAGGACATAACTGTCAGACTGGGCCTGGGCCAACACGAGGGAAAAATATAGAAACATAGAAGATAGG
The DNA here is from genome assembly GCF_052327205.1 of Somniosus microcephalus. Classification (NCBI taxonomy): domain Eukaryota; kingdom Metazoa; phylum Chordata; class Chondrichthyes; order Squaliformes; family Somniosidae; genus Somniosus; species Somniosus microcephalus. The sequence goes on along the minus strand of NC_140995.1, from coordinate 175,677,165 downwards.
AGCAGGAGTAGGCCATTCGGCCCCTCGAGCCTGCTCCGCCATTCAATGCGATCATGGCTGATCATCCATATTCAGTACTCGGTCCCTGCTTTCTCCCCATACCCCTTGATCCCTTTAGCCTTAAGAAATATATCCAACTCCTTCTTGAATATATTTAATGTATTGGCCTCTACTGCCTTCTGTGGTAGAGAATTCCACAGGTTCACCACTCTCTGGGTGAAGAAATTCCTCCTCATTTCTGTCCTAAATGGCTTACCCCTTTATCCTTAGACTGTGACCCCTGGTTCTAGACTCCCCGACCATCGGGAACATCCTCCCTGCATCTAGTCTGTCCAGTCCTGTCAGAATTTTATAAGTTTCAATGCGATCCCCTCTCATTCTTCTAAACTCCAGCGAGTACAAGCCCAATCGACCCAATCTCTCCACATACGTAATTCCTGTAATGTATGTACCTTTAAGGGGAGAACTACTTTTTACAGCTCCTGTATACTGTAGTACCGGCAGTGACCACACCTGTATATAAACCCTGAGTAGTGATCTGTACAGTTAGTTCTAGAGTAACCCTCATTCAGTAAACACCTGTTGAATCGCTCCTGCAGTCTTTTGTCTGATTATTGAAGGACACAACATTCAGATACACGGATCTAACAATTCCTGCCATCCCAGGTATCAGCCTGGTGAACCTTCGCTGAACTCCTTCCATGGCAAGAACATCCTTCCTCAGATAAGGCGACCAAAACTGCACACAGTACTCAAGATGTGGTCTCACCAAGGCCCTGTACAACTGCAGCAAGACATCCTTGTTCCTGTACTCGAACCCTCTCGCTACGAAGGCCAACATACCATTTGCCTTCTTAACTGCCTGCTGCACCTGCATGCTTACCTTCAGCGACTGGTGCACAAGGACACCCAGGTCTCGTTGCACTTCCCCTTCTCCCAATCTATTGCCATTCAGATAATAATCTGCCTTCCTGTTTTTGCCACCAAAGTGGATAACCTCACATTTATCCATGTTATATTGCATCTGCCATGCTTCTGCCGAATCACCCAACCTGTCCAAATCATCCTGTAGTTTCTCGGCATCCTCCTCACAGCACACACGCCCACCCAGCTTTGTGTCGTCTGCAAATTTGGAGATATTACCTCTAGTTCCCTCGTCTAGATCATAAACCTGCTTGACCTTGTCCTCACCAATCTAACTGTTGCAGAAGCCTCTGTCCCTGACAGTATTGGTGGCAGTGACCACCGCACAGTCATTGTGGAGACAAAGTCCCGTCTTCACACTGAGGACACCCTCCATTGTGTTGTGTGGCACTACCACCGTGCTAAATGGGATAGATTCAGAACAGATCTAGCAGCTCAAAACTGGGCATCCATGAGGTGCTGTGGGCCATCAGCAGCAGAAGAATTGTATTCCACCACAATCTGTAACCTCATGGCCCAGCATATCCCTCACTCTACCATTACCATCAAGCCAAGGGACCAACTTTGGTTCAATAAGGAGTGTAGAAGAGCATGCCAGGAGCAGCACCAGGTGTACCTAAAAATCAGGTGCCTACCTGGGGAGGCTGCAACACAGGACTACGTACATGCTACAAAGCGGAAGCAGCATGCTGTAGACAGAGCTAAGCGATCCAACAATCAACAGATCAGATCAAAGCCCTGCAGTCCTGCCACATCCAGTCATGAACGGTGGTGGACCATTAAACAACTAACGGGAGGAGGAGGCTCCATGAATACCCCCATCCTCAATGATGGTTGGAGTCCAGCACATGAGTGCAAAAGACAAAGCTGAAGCGTTTGCAACCATCTTCAGCCAGAAGTGCCGAGTGGATGATTCATATCGGCCTCCTCCTGAGGGCCCCACCACCACAGAAGCCAGTCTTCAGCCAATTCGATTCACTCCATGTGATATCATGAAACGGCTATGCGCAGTGGATACAGCAAAGGCTGTGGCCCCAACAACATCCCGGCTGTCGTGCTGAAGACTTGTGCTCCAGAACTAGCCGTGCCTCCAGCCAAGCTGTTCCAGTACAGCTATAACACTGGCATCTATCCGACAATGTGGAAAACTGCCCAGGTATGACCTGTCTACAAAAAGCAGGACAAATCCAATCCGGCCAATTACCGCCCCATCAGTCTACTCTCAATCATCAGCAAAGTGATAGAAGATGTCATCGACAGTGCTATCAAGCGGCACTTACTCACCAATAACCTGCTCACTGATGCCCAGTTTGGGTTATGCCAGGACCACTCGGCTCCCGACGTCATTACAGCCTTGGTCCAAATATGGACAAAAGAGCTGAATTCCAGAGGTGAGAGTGACTGCCCTTGACATCAAGGCAGCATTTGACCGAGTGTGACATCAAGGAACCCTAGTAAAACTGAAGTCAATGGGAATCGGGGGGAAAACTGGCTGGAGTCATACCTAGCACAAAGGAAGATGGTTGTGGTGATTGGCGGTCAATCATCACAGCCCCAGGACATCACTACAGGAGTTCCTCAGGGCAGTGTCCTAGGCCCAACCATCTTCAGCTGCTTCATCAATGACCTTCCCTTCATCATAAGGTCAGAAGTGGGGATGTTCGCTGATGACTGCACAATGTTCAGTGCCATTCGCAACTCCTCAAATAATGAAGCAGTCCATGCCCGCAAGCAGCAAGACCTTGACGACATTCAGGCTTGGTGGCAGGTAACCTTCACGTCACACAAGTGCCAGGCAATGATTATCTCAAACAAGCGAGCGTCTAACTACCACCCCTTGACATTCAACAGCATTACCATCACCGAATCCCCCACCATCAATATACTGGGGGTCACCATTGACCAGAAACTTAAGTAGACCGGCCACATAAATACTGTGGCAACAAAAGCAGGTCAGAGGCTGGGTATTCTGTGGCGAGTGTCTCACCTCCTGACTCCATAAAACCTTTCCACCATCTACAAGGCACAAGTCAGGAGTGTGATGAAATACTCTCCACTTGCCTGGATGAGTGCAGCTCCAACAACACTCAACAGCCATCCAAGGCAAAGCAGCCCAATTGATTGGCGCTCCATCCACCAGCTTGAACATTCACTCCCTCCACGACTGGCGTACCGTGGCTGCAGTGTGTACCATCTACAAGATGCACTGCAGCAGTAGACTCCCGAGGTATGGAAAGTGGTCCACGTTGTCCAAGGCCTTGTCGTGGATTTCGATAATTGGTGGGCAGTATTGTGTGGCGGGGGCAGGTTGGTAGAGGACCTTTGTCTTACGGATGTTTAGTGTAAGGCCCATGCTCTCGTATGCTTCGGTGAAGGTGTTGACGATGGTTTGGAGTTCGACCTCCGAGTGAGCGCAGACGCAAGCGTCGTCTGCATACTGTAATTCGATGACAGAGGATGGGACGACCTTGGATCTGGACTGGAGGCGACGGAGGTTGAACAGTTTCCCGTTTGTTCTGTAAATTAGCTCCACTCCAGTGGGGAGCTTACTGAGGGTGAGATGGAGCATTGCAGCAAGGAAGATCGAAAAGAGCGCTGGTGCGATGACACAGCCTTGTTTGACCCCGGTTCATACATGAATTGGGTCTGTGGTGGAACCGTTGGTCAGGATCATGGCTTGCATGTCATCGTGAAGCAGGCAGAGGATGCTGACAAACTTTTGAGGGCAACCGAATTTGAGGAGGACACTCCATAATCCCTCACGTTTGACAGTGTCGAAGGCCTTTGTGAGATCAAAGAAGGCCATGTACAGTGGTTGGTGCTGTTCCCTGCATTTCTCTTGTAAGTGACGTGCGGTGAAGATCATGTCCATTGTGCCCCTTAGTGGGTGGAATCCGCATTGCGACTGTGGGAGGAGCTCTTCGGCCACTGGGAGAAGGCGACTGAGGAGGATTCTTGCGATGACTTTCGCTGTGGCAGACAGCAGGGAAACTCCTCTGTAATTACCGCAATCGGACTTGTCACCTTTCTTGAAGATGGTCACAATTATGGCATCTCTGAGATCCCCTGGCATGCTCTCCTCCTTCCAAATAAGAGAAATTAGTTCATGAATTCGCGCCAGTAGTGCTTCTCCGCCATGCTTTAGTGCCTCGGTGGGGATTCCATCTGCTCCTGAGACGACAAAGTCCAACACCGCCTTCAGTGTGCCAGTGTAGCCTTCGGTCACCTGAGGAAGAGAGTATTTGAAGACCAGGACCTCAAACCCGGCACTAAGCTCCTGGTCTACAGAGCAGCAGTGATACCCACCCTGCTGTATGCCTCAGAGACATGGACCATGTACAGCAGGCACCTCAAAGCACTGGAGAGGTACCACCAACGCTGCCTCTGCAAGATCCTGCAAATCCATTGGCAGGATAGGCGCACCAACGTCAGTGTTCTTGCTCAGGCCAACATCCCCAGCATCGAAGCTTTGACCGCACTCAATCAGCTCCGATGGACGGGTCACATTGTCCGCATGCCCGATACAAGACTCCCAAAACAAGCGCTCTACTCGGAGCTCCCGCACGGCAAGAGAGCCCCAGGTGGGCAGAGGAAACGCTTCAAGGACACCCTCAAAGCCTCCTTGAAAAAGTGTAACTTCCCCATCGACACCTAGGAATCCCTGGCCCAAGACCACACAAAGTGGAGGAGAAGCATCCGGGAAGGCGCCGAACACCTCAAGTCTCTTCGCCGGGACCAAGCCGAAGCCAAGCGCAAACAATGGAAGGAACGCATGTCAACCCAAGCACCCCACCCACCCGCCCCTTCAACCACCATCTGCCCCACCTGTGACAGAGACTGTAGGTCCCGCATTGGACTCATCAGTCATCTGCGAACTCATTTTTAATGTGGAAGCAAGTCATCCTCGGTTCCGAGGGACTGTCTAAGAAGAGAAGCACTGCAGCAACTCGCCAATGCTTCTTCGGCAGCACCTCTCAAACCCGCGACCTCTACCACCTAGAAGGATAAGGGCAGCAGGCGGATGGGAACACCACCACCTCCAAGTTCCTCTCCAAGTCACACACCATCCTGACTTGGAAATATATTGCCATTCCTTCATTGTCACTGGGTCAAAATCCTGGAACTCCCTCCCTAACAGCACTGTGGGAGCTCCTTCACCACACGGACTGCAGCGGTTCAAGAAGGGGGCTCACCATGCCTTCTCAAGGGCAACTAGGGATAGGCAATAAATGCTGACTTTGCCAGCGACAACCACATCCCATGAACGAATATTTTTTAAAAATCTAACTCTATCAGCATAACCATCTATTCCCTTCTCCCTCATGTGCTTATCCAGCTTGCCCTTAAGTATATCTATACTATTCGCCTCAGCTACTCCCTGTGGTAGTGAGTTCCACATTCTCACCACTCTCTGGGTGAAGAAGTTTCTTCTGAATTCCCTATTGGATTTCTTGGTGACTATATTGTATTGATGGCCTCTAGATTTGCTCCACCCCACAGGTGGAAACACTCTCTCTTTGTCTACTCTATCAAAACCTTTCATAATTATAAAGACCTCTATTAGGTTAACCCTCAGCCTCTCTTTTCAAGAGAAAAAGAGACCCAGCCTGTTCATCCTTTCCTGATAGGTATAACCTCGCATTTCTGGTATCACCCTTGCATTTTTTTACATCCTCTCCTGTGCCTCTATATCCTTTTTATAATATAAGAACATAAGAAATAGGAGCAGGAGTAGGCCATTTGGCTGCTCGAGCCTGCTCTGCAATTCAACACTCCAGGTGTGGTCTCACCAGGGCCCTATATAATTGCAGTAAGACATCTTTACTCTGAAACTGAAATCCTCTTGTAATAAGGACCAACATATCATTTGCTTTCCTAATTGCTTGCTGTACCTGCATGTTAACTTTCAGTGATTCGTGTACAAGTACACCCAGGTCCCTCTGAACATCAACATTTCCCAATCTCACACCATTTAAAAAATACTTTGGGGGAAAATTGGGTTGCGCCCCCTTTGGGGCGCTAACTTCGCCGGGGCGTTACTTTTAGTGCCCCGAAAGAGTTAGCGCTCCCACGCCCGAAATTCACCGGTAACGCCCCAAGACGGAGGCGGGGTGCTACTGGAAGCAGCCCGCCTCCCTCTTGGGGCACTGCGAGTAAATATCGCGGCACTACGTGCAGCAGCGCCACGCTCTGCAGCACGTCGCGCCATGGAACTAAAGGCCTTCCTCCCCTTCTTAAAGGGGAGGGGCCTAGCACAGCGCAACCCGGGGCCCAGCTGGGCCACCAGGGATCGGAGTGCTGGCAAAAGAGCCCGGCGCTCAAGAGAAGTGCCGGGCTCTCGGAGCGCAGCCGGCACTCTGCGGGGGGACTGCTCAGAAGGCCGGGGACGGCAAAGTGGCCGCCCGGCACCTCCCCTTTATTTTGCGCCTCCCCGGCCGCAGGTAGGCCCCCCTGATCCCGTCGGACATAGCGTCCGGCGGTAAGTCATAAGTCAGGGGGCGCTACCGAAGATCACAGTGGGGGCGCGAGCGGGGCACTGTGCATGGCGATGATGTCATCGCCGGCAGCGCAGTGCCGCGGGGCGCTAACGGTTATCGCTGCTGCTAACCTCCCGCTGAATTTTGCGGGAGGTGTTAGCGGCACCACACCCAGGCACTAGTTGCTTTGCGCCTCATTAGCGCCCTCTCAAAATTTCCCCCTCTGATTTTCTATTTTTCCTACCAAAGTGGATAACTTCACATTTCTCCACATTATATTCCATTTGCCATGTTCTTGCCCACTCACTTAGTTTGTCTATATCCCCTTGAAGCCTCTTTGCATCCTCCTCACAACTTACATTCCCACTCAACTTTGTATCATCAGCAAACTTGGATATATTACATTCGGTCCCCTCATCCAAATCATTGATGTAGATTGTGACTAGCTGAGGCCCAAGCATTGATCCTTCCGGTACTCCACTAGTTACAGCCTGTCAACCCAAAAATGACCCGTTTATTCCTACTCTCTGTTTTCTGTTCATTAACCAATTCTCAATCCATGCTAGTATATTACCCCCAATCCCATGAGCCTTAATTTTGTTTAATAACCTCTTGCGAGGCACCTTATCGAATGCCTTCTGAAAATCCAAATACACCACATCCACTGGTTCCCCCTTATCTATTCTGCTAGTTACAACCTCAAAAAACTCTAACAGGTTCGTCAAACACGATTTCCCTTTCATAAATCTGTGTTGACTCTGTCCAATCCGATTATTATTTTCTAAGTGCCCTGTTACCACGTCCTTAATAATAAATTCTAGCATATTCCCTACTACTGATGTCAGGCTACCTGGTCTGTAGTTCCCCATTTTCTCTCTCCCTCCTTTCTTAAATAGTGGGGTTACATTCTGCGAGAACTGTTCTAGAATCTATGGAATTTTGGAAAATGACAACCAATGCAGCCGCAATCTCCTTTAAAACCCTAGGATGTAGGCCATCAGGTCCAAGGGATTTCTCAGAGCGTCGGTGGGAATTCAGCGGCGGCAGCGGGGCTATAAAAGGCTCCAGAGACCAGGTAAGGCCTCAGAGCGTCGGCGGGAATTCAGCGGCGGCAGCGGGGCTATAAAAGGCTCCAGAGACCAGGTAAGGCCTCAGAGCGTCGGCGGGAATTCAGCGGCGGCAGCGGGGCTATAAAAGGCTCCAGAGACCAGGTAAGGCCTCAGAGCGTCGGCGGGAATTCAGCGGCAGCAGCGGGGCTATAAAAGGCTCCAGAGACCAGGTAAGGCCTCAGAGCGTCGGCGGGAATTCAGCGGCAGCAGCGGGGCTATAAAAGGCTCCAGAGACCAGGTAAGGCCTCAGAGCGTCGGCGGGAATTCAGCGGCAGCAGCGGGACTATAAAAGGCTCCAGAGACCAGGTAAGGCCTCACCAGTCTCTGAACTCGGAACTCAGAGGGAAGGAGAGAGGTAAAAAATAATCGAAGTGTGACGTCACCAGAAAGCAGGTAAGTGATTGGTTGGTGAGTATTTCTCTCTTTTTAAACTTAAACTCTGTGGTTTATAGTTTCTAAGGTGTGATATTCATCATCTAGAATCGGGGCAGAGGGTATGTAAAAATAATATTAATAAATTTAATTAATTACATAGAATGGGAGATCAGGCGATGTGTTGCTGCTGCAATATGTGGGAGCTGGTGGACACCACTGATGCTCACGGTGATCACATTTGCAGTAAGTGCTGGCTGCTCGAGGAATTCCGGCTCCGTGTTGAAGAGCTGGAGTCCGAGCTTCAAACACTGAGACACATCAGGGAGGGGGAGAGTTACCTGGACTCTGTGTTTCAGGAGGTAGTCACACCAATTAGATTAATTAATTCAGATGTAGTCCGTGGCCAGGGACAGGATGGTGTGACTAGAAGTGAGGCAGGTACGGGGATCCAGGAGGTAGTGTTGGAGGAGCCGCAGCCCTTGCTCTTGTCCAACAGGTTTGAGGCTCTTACTCCCTGTGAGGATGGGAACGGGGACTGCGGGGAGGATGAGCAACCTGGCCACAGCACCGTGAAGCGGGGGGCCATTCAAGTGGGGGGAGTTAAAAGAAATGTTGTAGTGGTAGGGGATAGTATCGTTAGGGGGATAGATAGGGTTCTTTGCAGCCGAGAGCGAGAGTCCCGAAGGCTGTGTTGCCTGCCCGGTGCCAGGGTTAAGGACATCTCCTCTGGGCTGGAGAGAAACTTGGAGTGGGAGGGGGAGGATCCAGTTGTCGTGGTCCATGTTGGTACCAACGACATAGATAGGACAAGGAAAGAGGTTCTGCTGAGGGAGTTTGAGCAGCTAGGGGCCAAATTAAAAAGCAGAACCACAAGGGTAATAATCTCTGGATTACTACCTGAGCCACGTGCAAATTTGGCTAGGGTAAATAAAATTAGAGAGTTAAATGCGTGGCTCAAAGACTGGTGTGGGAGAAATGGGTTTTGCTTCTTGGGACACTGGCATCAGTACTGGGACAAGAGAGAGCTCTTCCGCTGGGATGGACTTCACTTGGCCAGTGCTGGGACTACAATCCTAGCGAATCGAATAACTAGGGCTGTAGAGAGGGCTTTAAACTAATTAGTGGGGGGGAGGTTTTAAGAGAGCGAAAAATAAAAATGACAGCGGAGTAGGCAATAGAGCAAGGTAGCAGTGGGGGAATTAAAAACCAGAGCATGTCAGGAAGGGACAGAATGTATATAATGATAAAGGTAAAGTAGTAAAAGGGGTAAAAGCAGGAATAAATTGTCAGAAAACATATTTGAAAGTTCTTTATCTGAATGCATGCAGCATTTGTAACAAAATACATGAGTTGACGGTACAAATAACTACACATGGGTATGATCTGGTGGCCATTACGGAAACATGGCTGCAAGATGATCATGACTGGGAACTAAACATACAAGGGTATTTGACAATTAGGAAGGACAGGTGTGGTGTATGTAACCTGTTCCACCTTAAGAGAACTTAAGCCTGTTCCACCTTAAGAGATGTACTACTTTCTCTGGCTGCTGTATACGTAATACCGGTGGTGACCACCGGTATATAAGTACTGTGTAGTGATATTGTATTTAGTATAGTCCTGACCTCCAACTAGTAAAGACCTGTTGAAACTTTATTCTTGTAGTCTGTGTCAGTAATTAATCTTAATACAACTGGAACACACAGACTTAACAGTGGCGACGAGTCCGATTCTTACCCTGCGGCAGTTTATATCCACGGCGGCTTCGTCCACAGAACGGGCGTCGAAGAGAGGCATCCACCCTCATCACCCTGCTGGAAGACACGTCGCGCGGCAGGCATCGAGAACCCGGAGTGCAGAAGACATCCTGAACTCGAAGCCTCCATCAGCGGCAGTCAGCTATCTTCTTTCTACCTCGGTGGTGGGTAAGCCGGTCAGCGACGCGAGCAGAAAGTCGGCCGCGTTGGCTGTACAGACGGGGGGAGGAAGACGGAGGAATAAGGGCGGTGAGATCGATCGCGACCGGAGATAAGGGCCGGGCCGCATTCGGGCCGAAAGGCGCAGCGCGGGGACATCGATCGCGGCTGGTGATAGGGGCCGGGCCGCTTTCGGGCCAAAAAGGCGCAGCGTCTGGGGCGACTGAAGGCGCGAGAGCCGCGGTGAAGGCGAACGCAGCCGGTGCTAATAACCGGGCTGCAAGAAGGGCTGCGAGGCGCGACATCGGGGAAGCGCGAATGCCCAAGGGAGCCGCGGTGAAGCGGAGACAGCGTCGGGGGAGTTACTAACCGCTGGGAAAGGGGAGCAGCAGCGGCACGCCAAACGCCATTGCAGCCAGTGGGTGAAGACCGCCAAGCGCGGGAAAACCGCCATTTTGTAGGCGGAGGACGAAGACAAGAGCGGGAAGCCGCCATCTTGGGATAAAATTAAAAAATTAAAAAAAAATTTTTTTTAATTGCAACGATGCCTAAACATGGGAACATTAATACCTTTGATAGCGACATCGAAGATTGGGCCATGTATGTAGAACGCATACAAAATTATTGTAAAGCAAATAAAATCCCAGATGCAGAGAAAGCACTAACTTTATTGAACTTAATGGGTGCGAAGACATATGGGCAATTGAAACACCTTTTATCACCAGATGAACCGGCGGATAAGATGTTCGAGGAGATTGTTACTGTCCTGAAAAATCATCTAAACCCCACGCCGCTGATGCTAGCGGAACGATTTAAATTTTACAGCAGAAGGCAGCTGAAGGATGAAAGCAATGCTGAATATTTAATGGAATTGCGTAAGCTAGCAAAGTACTGTCAGTTTGGAATGGGACTAACAGACGCGCTAAGAGATAAATTTGTGTGTGGATTATTAAAAGAAGATACACAAAAGCGACTGCTCGAGGAGAATGAGCTGACGCTTGAGAAAGCGGTCACTATGGCAGCAGCACACGAAGCCGCAGCGAGAGGCACGGCAGTAATGCAGCTACGGTCACCGGAACTCAGTACAAATAAATTGGGTTTGAGTACTGTAAAATGTTATCGTTATGGAAAGGCAACACACGATCAGAACCAGTGTTGGTTTAAAAACCAAGAATGCAGAATGTGTGGCAGGCTTGGCCACATAGCTAAAGTATGCCGGTCAGGAAAGAAGACCAGCAACAAAAAGTCACCGCAAGGAAAATACATAAAGGTGCACAAGGTGACAAAGACCAGTTCGAACGAACAGAAGTCAGATTCAGACGCTAGCAGTAATGAACTGGGTAGCTTAAGAGTACACAACGTTGGTAAGGATGCAGATCTCCAGACAATTTGGGTCACTCTTCAGATAGCAGGAGTCCAAGTAAAGATGGAATTGGACACTGGATCGGCATTGACGGTCATGAATAAGAAAGATTACAAAAGGTTGTTCCAACATATTCCCCTACGGGATACGGAGATTATATTGAAAACATACACGGGGCAAAGAGTGTACCCCATCGGAAAGATAGAGGTAAAAGTGGTCCACAAGGGCGAAGAAAGCCAAGTAATGGACTTATATGTGCTACCTGAAGGAAGTCCACCACTACTGGGACGGGAGTGGATTAGGAAAATGAATATGGACTGGCACTCCTTAAAAGCACTAACGGTAGATTCCGGGGAAACAGATGTCAAACCTAAACGATTGTCCAAAATATTGGATGATGCTAAAGAGGTGTTCCAGCAAGGACTGGGAACACTGAAAGGAATTACGGCAAACATCAAGATTGATGAACATGCACAACCAAAATTTTTCAAAGCCAGACCGGTACCCTATGCAATACGACCTACTGTAGAAGCGGAACTGGAAGCGCTAGAACGTTCAGGTGTACTGTCTAAGGTAGATTGGAGTGAGTGGGCTACGCCCATTGTTCCCGTTATGAAACGTCCTTCGAGCAACAAGCCAGGAGAACCAGGGAAGGTTCGCATCTGTGGAGATTTCAAGATCACCGTTAATCCGGTGCTTCACACGGTGCAGTATCCGCTTCCACGGATTGAGGATATTTTTGCTTCGTTGTCTGGCGGGAAACACTTCACCAAGATAGACCTGGCGCAGGCGTACTTGCAGATGAAGGTTGAAGAAGAGTCCCGCCAGTACCTCACGATCAACACGCATAGAGGTTTGTACCGGTATAATAGGCTGGTTTTTGGAGTGGCATCGGCTCCGGCAATTTGGCAGAGGGCCATGGAGCAGGTATTACAGGGAATTACAGGCACACAATGTTACCTGGACGATATTCTGATTACAGGTGATGGTGATGAAGAACACCTCGCAAACTTGGAACTGGTGCTCAACAGACTGAAAGAGTATGGACTTAGAGTTAATCGGCAGAAATGTGAGTTCTTTCAGAAGCGGATCTCGTACTGTGGTCATGTCATTGACCGGGAGAGGCTTCATAAGTCTCCTGACAAGATAGAGGCAGTTGTAAAGGCTCCCGCTCCGGATAATGTCTCTCAGTTGAGGTCGTTTCTGGGATTGATTAACTATTACCATAAGTTTCTACCGAATCTATCCACGGTACTGCACCCGCTGAACGCTCTTTTACAGAAGGGGGTACCATGGGAATGGAGCGAAAACTGTAAGAAGGCATTTCGCAAAAGCAAAGAATTGATCACCTCAGAGGAAGTGTTGGCTCACTTCAACCCGACACTGCCTATTCGGTTGGCTTGTGATGCTTCTCCATATGGTATTGGGGCAGTACTCTCACACAAGTTGCCAAATGGCACGGAAAGGCCAGTCGCGTTTGCATCCAGATCATTGACCTCCGCTGAGCGCAACTATGCGCAGATCGATAGGGAGGCTCTCAGCCTTGTATGGGGAGTGAAGAAGTTTAATCATTACCTGCAGGGCCAAAAATTCACACTTCTGACAGACCATCAGCCGTTGGTATCCATTTTTAACCCTAAGAAGGGTGTTTCGGTGATGACAGCACAGCGACTCCAGAGATGGTCCCTTTTCCTAGGGGCACATCAATATCAAATAGAATTCAAAGGTACAAAGCAGCATGGCAATGCTGATGGGCTGTCGCGCCTGCCACTACCTGAAGCGGAAAAGACGACGAAAGTTGACCCTGTTGAGTTATTTCATTCGACCATCATCGAGTGTTTTCCAGTCACCAATGCAAGTATTGAAAGAGAAACCAGGAACGACCCGACACTGTCCCGAGTTTACGAGGTGACAGTGAAGGGATGGCCAACACATGGTGATCCTCTGTTACCGGCATTCTCGGCAAGGCGAGACCAGCTGTCCATCTGCCATGGTACTTTGATGTACGGGACAAGAGTGATTATTCCTCCCAAGTTACGGGAAAGAGTTCTAAAGGAACTGCATGAAGGTCATCTGGGGGGAGTTAAGATGAAAAGTCTTGCTAGGGCTTATGTATGGTGGCCGGGCATTGACCAACAGATAGAGGAGTTGACAAAAAGCTGCGCTGGGTGCCAAAAAGTGCAAAATGCACCTCCGATCACACCGCTACACCCATGGGAATGGCCTTCAGCCCCATGGCAATGCGTACATATTGACTTTGCTGGTCCATTCATGGACTCCATGTTCCTAATTGCGGTGGACGCACATTCCAAATGGCCAGAAGTGATCAAGATGAATACCACTACTTCAGAAAAGACAATTGCGGTGTTAAGAACAATATTCGCAAGGAACGGATTGCCAGAACAGATATGTTCGGACAACGGACCACAGTTCGTGTCGCAAGAATTCCAAAAATTCTTAAAGAAGAATGGGGTGAAACATTATACCTCTGCCCCATATCATCCGGCGACAAACGGGTTGGCCGAGAGATTTGTCCAAACATTCAAAAAGGCAATAAAGGCCATGAACGATGATCAGATTCCGTTACAACACAAGGTGGACAATTTCCTAATGGCATATCGAAACGCCGCTCATGCAGTGACTAACCAAAGTCCTGCCATGATGTTTTATAACAGGAGGTTGCGGTCCAGGTTGGACTTGTTAAAACCAAATGTGCGGAGGGAAGCGGAAAACAAACAGTTCCGGCATATTAATAACAAGTCCACTCGAAGTTTCGACGTAGGACAACCAGTGTTGGCAAGGGGCTATGGAAACGAAAAATGGCAGCCCGGAACAATTCGGGCCAGACAAGGACCTCTGATGTACACAGTAGATATTGGTAACAATGTGATAAGGCGTCATGCGGATCAACTGGTAGAATCAAGAGCAAGGGTCGAACCCATGGTTGCGACAGAGACAACTGTGGAAGACGTTAATGAACCTGAAGCATCTACCTCGGCAGGGACTGTACCTGATGATGACGACCAATACATAGGAAACCAACAAGAAGAGTCACCTCAGCAACAAGAATCAGAGACCACTGAAAGGCGTTATCCAAACCGAATCAGAAGGCCTCCTGAGAGACTGAACCTTTGAACTGTTTATACCTGAAGTTATATATGTATATATGTTATTATGTTATGTTAAATGGGGATATGACTGTTAAGCTAAAAAGGGAGGATTGTGGTGTATGTAACCTGTTCCACCTTAAGAGAACTTAAGCCTGTTCCACCTTAAGAGATGTACTACTTTCTCTGGCTGCTGTATACGTAATACCGGTGGTGACCACCGGTATATAAGTACTGTGTAGTGATATTGTATTTAGTATAGTCCTGACCTCCAACTAGTAAAGACCTGTTGAAACTTTATTCTTGTAGTCTGTGTCAGTAATTAATCTTAATACAACTGGAACACACAGACTTAACAACAGGCAGGAAGGAAAGGGAGGTGGGGTTGCTATGTTAATCAAGGATGGAATCACTGCAATAGTCAGAAATGATATTGGGTCAAAGGATCAGGATAGTGCAACAGTTTGGGTGGAGATAAGGAATAATAAGGTGAAAAAGTCACTAGTGGGCGTAGTCTATAGGCCTCCTAACAGTTGCAACTCTGTTGGTTGGAGTATAAATCAGGAAATAGTTGGGGCTTGTAATAAGGGAACAGCTATAATCATGGGGGATTTTAACTTTCATATTGACTGGACTAATCAAATTGGGCATGGCAGCCTTGAGGAAGACTTCATAGAGTGTATTAGGGACGGGTTCCTTGAGCAATATGTAACTGAACCAACCAGGGGACAGGCAATCTTAGATCAGTAATGAGACAGGATTAATAAAAAATGTCCTAGTAAAGGATCCCCTTGGAATGAGTGACCATAATATGGTTGAATTCCAAATTCAGTTTGAGGGTGAGAGAGTTGGATCTCAAACCAGCGTACTGAGCTTAAATAAAGGAGACTATGAAGGTATGAGAGTAGAATTGACTAAAGTGGACTGGGAAAACAGATTAAAGTGTAAGACGGTACAAGAGCAATGGTCTACATTCAAGGAGATATTTCACATCTTTCAAGATAAATATATTCCACTGAGGAAAAAGGGGAGTAAAAGAAAAGACAGCCATCCCTGGCTTAGTACAGTAATAAAGGATAGTATCCGACTGAAAACAAGGGCATATAAAGTAGCCAAATCTAGTGGGAGGATAGAAGATTGGGAAGCATTTAAAAGCCAGCAAACAATAACTAAAAGATTAATTAAGAAAGGGAAGATAGATTATGAAAGTAAACTAGCAAAAAATATAAAAACAGATAGCAAGAGTTTCTACAGCTATATAAAAAGAAAAAGGGTGGCTAAAGTGAACGTTGGTCCCTTAGAGGATGAGACCGAGAAACTAGTGGTGGGGAACATGGAGATGGCAAAGACGCTGAACAAATATTTTGTATCAGTCTTTACAGTAGAGGACACTAAAAATATCCCAACACTGGATAAACAGGGGGCAATGGGGGGGGGGAGGAGCTAAACACAATTAAAATCACTAAGGAGATGGTACTCGGTAAAATAATGGGACTTAAGGTGGATAAATCCCCCGGACCTGATGGCCTACATCCTAGGGTCTTGAGAGAAGTGGCGGTAGGGATTGTGGATGCATTGGTGATTATTTTCCAAAACTCCCTGGACTCAGGAAAGGTCCCGGCAGATTGGAAAACTGCTAATGTAACACCCTTATATAAGAAGGGAAGTAGACAAAAAGCTGGAAACTATAGACCAGTTAGCCTAACATCTGTGGTTGGCAAAATGTTGGAGTCCATTATTAAGGAAACAGTAACAGAGCATTTGGATAAACATAATTTAATAGGACAGAGTCAGCATGGTTTTATGAAGGGGAAGTCATGTTTGACAAATTTGCTCGAATTCTTTGAGGACGTAACATACAGGGTGGATAAAGGGGAACCAGTGGATGTAGTGTATTTGGACTTTCAAAAGGCATTTGACAAGGTTCCACACAAAAAATTACTGATCAAGATAAAAAATCATGCGATTGGGGGTAATATATTGGCATGGGTGGAAGATTGGCTAGCTAACAGAAAACAAAGAGTTGGGATAAATGGTTCATTCTCGGGCTGGCAATCAGTAACTAGTGGTGTTCCGCAGGGGTCAGTGCTGGGACCCCAACTCTTTACAATCTATATTAATGATTTGGAGGAAGGGACCGAGTGCAACATATCCAAGTTTGCCGACGATACAAAGATGGGGGGGAAAGCAGTGAGTGAGGAGGACATAAAAAACCTGCAAAAGGACATAGACAGGCTAAGTGAGTGGGCAGAGATTTGGCAGATGGAATATAATATTGGAAAGTATGAGGTTATGCACTTTGGCAGAAAAAATCAAAGAGCAAGTTATTATCTAAATGGAGAGAAACTGCAAAGTGCTATAGTACAAAGGGATCTGGGGGTCCTGGTGCATGAAACACAAAAAGTTAGTATGCAGGTGCAGCAGGTGATCAGGAAGGCCAATGGAATCTTGGCTTTTATTGCAAGGGGGATGGAGTATAAAAACAGGGAAGTCTTGCTGCAGTTATACAGGGTATTGGTGAGGCCACACCTGGAATACTGCGTGCAGTTTTGGTTTCCATATTTAAGAAAAGATATACTTGCTCTCGAGGTGGCTCAGAGAAGGTTCACTCGGTTGATTCCGGAGATGAGGGGGTTGACGTATGAGGAAAGGTTGAGTAGGTTGGGCCTCTACTCATTGGAGTTCAGAAGAATGAGAGGCGATCTTATCGAAACATATAAGATTGTGAGGGGGCTTGATCGGGTGGATGCGGTGAGGATGTTTCCACTGATGGGTGAGACTAGAACTAGGGGGCATAATCTTAGAATAAGGGGCTGCCCTTTCAAAACTGAGATGAGGAGAAACTTCTTCACTCAGAGGGTAGTAAATCTATGGAATTTGCTACCCCAGAGAGCTGTGGAAGCTGCAACATTAAATAAATTTAAAACGGAGATAGACAGTTTCCTAGCAGATAAGGGAATTAGGGGTTACGGGGAGAGGGCAGGGAAGTGGACGTGAGTCTAGATTCGGATCAGCCATAATCCTATTGAATGGCGGAGCAGGCCCAAGGGGCTGTATGGCCTAGTCCTGCTCCTACTTCTTATTTATTGGCTTTCAGTCCTATTAATTTCTCCAGTACTATTTTTTTACTAATACTAATTTCTTTCAGTTCCTCATTCTCTCTAGACGCTTGGTTCTCCACTATTTCCGAAAGTTTTTTGCATCTTCATCTGTAAAGACAGACATAAAGGCTGCGAAATTCGGCTCCTTAGTGCCTGCCGTTAGCGCCTCCAGGGGGGTTTTGTGCCTTAAAGGAATGTATATTTGTTGTAAATTATGTCTTAATTCCCATTGCTTCTCTACCATCATACCTTTTAATGTAGTTTCCCAATCTACCTTGGTCAACTCACCCCTCATACCTACGTAGTTTGCTTTGTTTAGATTTAAGACCCTAGTTTTGGATTTAACAAAATCACTTTCAAACTCAATATAAAATTCTATCATATTACAGTCACTCTTCCCTAAAGGCCCCTTTACTACAAGGTTACTGAATATATTTAAGAAGGAGGTGGATTTCTAGACGCAAAAGGCGTCAAGGGGTATGGGAAGAGAGCGGGAATACGGTATTGAGATAAAGGATCAGCCATGATCATATTGAATGGCGGAGCAGGCTCGAAGGGCCGAATGGCCTACACATGCTCCTATTTTTCTATGTTTCTATGTTATTAATTAACCCTTTCTCATTGCACAATACTAGATCTAACATAGCCTGTTCCCTAGTTGGTTCCTCAACATACTGATCTAGAAAACTATCTTGCATACATTCCATGAATTCGTCCTCCACATTATTACTGCAAATTTGGTTTGCCCAGTCTATAGGTAGATTAAAGTCCCCCATGATTACTGTGTTACCCTTGTTACATGCACCTCTAATTTCCTGATTTATATTCTGCCCTACATTACAACTACTGTTTGGGGGCCTATAAAGAACTCCCACCAATGTTTTCTGCCCCTTGCTGTTTCTTAGCTCCACCTAAACTGATTCTACTTCTTTATTTTCAGAGCTAAGGTCCTTTCTCTCTACTGTCTTTGTCCCATCGTTTATTATCAGGGCTACCCCTCCTCCTTTTCCATTTTGCCTATCTCTTCTAAAAGTTAAGTATCCTGGAATATTTAGTTCCCAACCTTGGCCACATTGCAACCATGTCTCTGTAATGGCTATTAGAGCAAACCTATTCATTTCTATCTGCGCTATTAATTCATCTATTTTGTTGTGAATGCTTCACGCATTCTATTTCAATTTTTCCCTGATGTCACCTTAGTCACCGATGCCTTATTACCTTTGTTACTCTCTCTGTCCCTTCCTGACCCACTCTACTTATTTTTATCTGCTTTTTAATTTGGACCCTAGCTCCTCAAACTCCCTCAGCAGAACCTCATTCCTAGTTCTACCTATGTCGTTGGTTCCTACGTGGACCACGACAACTGGATTCTCCCCCCCCCACTCCAAGTTCTCCTCCAGCCATGAGGAGATGTCTTTAACCCTGGCACCGGGCAGGCAACACAACCTTCAGAACTCTCGGTCGCGGCTGCAGAGAACAGTATCTATCCCCCTGACTATACTGTCCGCTGCCACAACTACATTCCCTTTCACTCCTCCCACTTGAATGGCCTCCTGCACCATGGTCAGCTTTCTCATCCATCCTGCAGGCTTTTCCCTCATCCACACAGGCAGCAAGAACCTCATACCATATGGTGACCAAATCTGCACAGAGTACTCCAAGTGTGGTCTAAGCAATGTTTGATACAAGTTTAGCATATCTTCTCTACTTTTGAATTCAACATACAATGTAGATTCACCAGGATGATGCCAGGGATGGGAAACGAGAGTTACGAGGAGAGACTTGAAATACTGGGACTATTTCACTGGAGTAGAGAAAGACTTTCATTGATATAGCGCCTTTCAAGACCACCAGATGTCCCAAAGTACTTTACAGCCAATGAAGTACTTATTAAAGTGTAGTCACTGTTGTAATGTAGGAAATGCGGCAGCCAATTTGTGCACAGCAAACTCTCACAAACAGTAATGTGATAATGACCAGAGAATCTGTTACAGTGATGTTGATTGAGAGTTATATATTGGCCAGGACACCGGGGATTTGGTTGAATAATAAAATAATACTTTCTCTGGTTGGAAAGTCAGTGATGAAGGGTCCTCAATTTAAAATTGTCACTGTGAGAGTGAGAAGAAAGGTTAGGAGAAATTTAGTTACACAGTGCATTGTTGAAGCATGGCATGCATTGCTACGGGGAACTGTTGTGGCAGAGACCATTGCATCTTTTAAGAGGAAACTAGACAAATATTAGCAGAGAGTTATGGGGAAAGAGTAAGGCAGTGGGATTATTGTAAAGTCTGTGTGTTATATTGCGAATGACTACACAGACCACAAGAGTAAACTTTAACAGGACTTTACTATTCGAAGGTCAGGGCGGATCTGCCCAATAACTCATTACACAGCACTTATATACCGGTGTGGTCACCACTGGTATTACAGTATACAGCAGCCAGATAAAGTAGTGCAACACCTAAAATAGTTCTCTTAAAGGTGGAACGGTTACATACACTACAATCCTCCTTTTTTAGCTTACAATATACCTATTCCCCATTAAACATAACATCATAACATATATCCAACTTCATGTAAAAATAGTTCACAGATGTCGTCTCTGCGGGAAACAGTTCACAGATTCAGTCTCTGCGGAAAACAGTTCACAGATTCAGTCTCTGCGGAGGCGCCTCCTGCGCTTCCTGACTCGGTCCGGACAACGCCTCGGTGGTGTAGCAGTTCCCGGTGGTGTAGTCGGTTCACGTTGCTGGGGTGACTCATCCAATAGTCCTTCACTGGACTTAACAGCTTGAACTTTCGTAACTTCTGAACCAGCATTGCTGACTTCTAAAAGCTTGAGTACCTTGGGAAGTTTTTCTACTTCCAAACTGATTTGACTCAGTTCGGAGGGACCATGTGCGTGACCTGATAGAGGTGATAATGGTTCAGATGGGTCATCTTCTTCTGCTTCGTCTTTTCCTTTCCTGCTTCTTGGAGACTCTCTTGGCTCCACTGCCAGCCGCATGCACAGTTCCTCCTCCTCTTCCTCCTGTTGCCGTAGTAGCGCCACCATCTCCTGGTGTTTCTTAGACTTTTCGTGATTCTTCATGGTTTTTGCACTTTGGAAGATTTCCCCACAAGCTGGGCAGAACAGGTCATCGTTATATTCGGTGTCGTCCAACAGGTCATGGTAATAATCGGTGTCGTCCTGAGCTAGGCCAGCGAGAGGGTCTTCTATTTCCTCCATGCCCAGCTGGACGTTAGCCAGCTTTTGTTCCAAATCCAGACATCTCTCCTGAAGAGACTTCTTCATCTGTTCAGCTTCATCCAGCTTTTTCTGAGCTTCCTGCAAGTCTTTTACTAATGACCTCATTCGTGATTTCAATACTTCAACTTCATTCGGAGATTGATTGATCGTACTATTCAATCCCTCTACTGGAGCAGCTGTTTCAGCATTCTGTTGTTCTACATTGACGTGAGTCAGCGTACTTTTGGCATCCAAGGGCTGCTCTGCTGCAATCTTCTCAGTCTGTGTTGCAACCTCAGCTATTTCAATAACTTTTGAGAGCTCCGAACCCCTTTCCTTTGAAGATTGAAGCTCGTGTTCAAGTTTTTCCCATTTCAGAGTCTTGTCCCCCAGCATATGAAGGAGTTGGCTGACCGTTAACTCTTCTGACATCAGACGTTTCCCAGTATCGTCGTCATGTGTTTTTGACGTATAAGCTGCAGGGCTGTTTGTAACCTTGCACTGGGGCTCCTTTGCTGCTTTTAATTCGCCATCATCCGCAGCCTCCACCATTCGAATTTCAACAAATGAATCGTCCGGTGATGCTGCACCCAACTTCAGTGGGAGCTCGGAATTCATGGCAACCAAATCAGCCTTTTCTGCCTGTAACCTGCTAACAAGCGCCTTCAGTTGCTGAACATCTTGCTCCACCAGATTAGAGCACGCACCTTCAGAAACCGAATCAGCTTTGATTCGTTTGGCCTCCTCGCGCAGACGGTTTGTGTGCTCCTGCTCCATTTTCTCCATCAGCTGCTTCTGTTGTCTTTCCAGATTCTCCCACTCTGTGTCAAAGAACTTTTTCGTTGCATTCATCTCTTGCTCAAGACGGCGAATCATTTGTTCTAATTGCTGTTGTAGTTTGAAATGGAGTTGAGTTCGAGCCCGGTGTTCCTCAGAAATGTGCATGTCTGTAGACTGGACAGACTCAGAATTCTCTGTCAAACTATGTTGTTGTTGTTCAGTGGAATTCTGTTCTGAAACTTTGTTCTCCTCTGAAGCATAAGCATTTATGCACTCCTTCGTTTTTCCAACATTAGTCTGCAAGTCCATTTTAGACTTGTCTTTTGCACATGGGCTGGTCTTACCATCATCAGTTCCAGAGTCTGAGCTGATTGTCTTCACCGAGTTCTCACTCTTTATGGCTTTTAGGAAGTGCCAGTCCATATTTATTTTCCTGATCCACTCCCGTCCCAGAAGTGGTGGACCTCCCTCAGGTAGTACATATAATTCCATTCCTTGGTGTTCTTTGCCCTTGTGTATCACCTTGACTTTTATCTTTCCGATGGGGTATACTCTTTGCCCCGTGTATGTCTGCAATACTATCTTCGTGTCCCGTAGGGGAATATGTTTGAATAACTTTTTGTAATCTTGTTTATTCATGACCGTCAACGCCGCTCCGGTGTCCAAGTCCATTTTCACATGGACTCCTGCTATCTGCAGTGTGACCCAGATAGTTTGTCGGTCAGCTTCCTTACTCATATTGTGAATTCTCAGACTACCCAGTTCCTTGTTGTTGGAGTCTGAATCCGAATTCTGTTCATCCGAACTCTTCTCAGCCACCTTGTGTACCTTGCTGTACTTTTCCGGCGGTGACTTTTTTTTGTTGCTGGTCTTCTTTCCTGACCGGCATACTTTAGCTATGTGACCAAGCTTGCCACATTTTCTACATTCCTGGTTTTTAAACCAGCATTGGTTCTGGTCGTGTGTTGTCTTCCCACAACGATAACATTTCGTTGTACCTGAAGTCATTTGATCCACGCTGAGTACCGCTGCCTTCAGCTGCATTTCTGCAGTGCCTCTCGCTGCGGCTTCGTACGATGCTGCAATAAGGACAGCCTTATCAAGTGTAAGATCGTTCTCTTCGAGCAGTCGCTTTTGTGTTCCTTCCTTCGACAACCCGCACACGAACTTGTCTCTCAATGCCTCTGTCAGATTTTCCCCAAACTGACAGTATTTCGCTAGTCTACGCAGTTCAACCAAGTACTCCGCGTTGCTTTCCTCTTTCAGTTGTGTTCTCACATAAAATTTGAATCGTTCCGCTAACATCAGCGGTGTGGGGTTCAAATGATCCTTCAGGACAGCAACAATATTAGCGAAAGTCTGATCCGCCGGTTTAGCTGGTGATAGAAGATGCTTCAATAGCCCGTATGTCTTCGCACCCATTGAGTTTAGTAAGGTTAGAGCTTTATCATCACTTGTTATTTTATTGGCCTTACAATATATCTCGATGCGTTCTACATACGTGGCCCAATCTTCCACATCGGAATCGAAATCGTTGATGTTACCATGCTTAGGCATCTTCACAATCTTTCTGAGAAACAACAACGAAATTTTTCTTTAACTTTTTTTTTTTTTCAAAAATGGCGGTTTCCCGCGCTTACCTTCTTCCCCGCCTCCGAGAATGGCGGTTTCCCGCGCTTGGCTTCCCGCTTTTCTTCCTCTGGTGGGAGGGGTAAAGCTTTGCCCTCGGGCGACGACCGCTGGCTTTCGGGGTTCGCAGCCTGCGCGCCGGCTTCAGTTTATTCTGAACGCGCGAGAACAGCTGATTGCGTTCCTTGTTCCCTTTCTCGACAGGGGCAACCGGGCGCTGGGGACAACCAGTTGACGGCGGACAGTTCCAGCTCTTGGTCCTTTACGGAAAGCTGCTGTAAGCCGCTGGGCGGAATCTCGCTCGGTCCCGTTCTCCCTCGCTCGCTCGGTCCCCCTCGCTCGCACGGTCTCGCTCGCTCTCTCGGGCTCTGTCTCTCCCGCTCGCTCGGGCTCTGTCTCTCCCTCAGTGGTTTTCAATCGCGCCTCCCAGCCCTTCTCGCAATCCGGTCCTTTCCTCCCGCGGCTGCGGCTGAGTTCTCCGCGGGTTTTTTTTTTTTTATTATTACCTCCCGCGCCTTACGATCCCGGTCACAGCGCCTTGCGGCCTCGGTAGGTGCCCGGCCTTTTTCCCCTGTCGCGGTCGAGCTGTCTCTCGACGCTGTTGCGTCTCCCAGCCCGCTTGTGCCCGGTCTCTCACACCGGCTGCGTTCCTGCTTGTAGCCCGGTCTCTCACACCGGCTGCGTTCCCGCTTGTAGCCCGGTCTCTCACACCGGCTGCGTTCCCGCTTGTAGCCCGGTCTCTCACCCCGGCTGCATTTGCCTGCACCACGGCTGCTGTGCCCTACGCTGCCCCAGTCTCAGCGCCTCTGGCCCCGACTTCTGTCCGGCTCCTTTCCCCGGTCGTGGTCGAGTTCTCCGCCCTTATATCCTCCGTTTTTTTTATTATTTTCTCCCCTACTCACAGTCAACGTGGCCGACTTGCTTCTCGTGGCTGATCGGCTCACTCACCACCGTGATAGAAGGGACGATCACTGCCTGTTGCTGATGGAAGGCTTCGTGTCAGAATTCTTCCTTCTTCCTTGCTCTGCAGACTCGAGTCTTCTCTCAGCAGAATGACGAGGGCGGATGCCTCTTCTCGACGCCCGTTAACTGCTTCGGATGTATCGCTGCCGCAGGGTAAGATCGAACTCGTCGCCACTGTAAAGTCTGTGTGTTATATTGCGAATGACTATACAGACCACAAGAGTAAACTTTAACAGGACTTTACTATTCGAAGGTCAGGGCGGATCTGCCCAATAACTCATTACACAGCACGTATATACCGGTGTGGTCACCACCGGTATTACAGTATACAGCAGCCAGATAAAGTAGTGCAACACCCTAAATAGTTCTCTTAAAGGTGGAACGGTTACATACACTACAATTATAGAATCATAGAATCATAGAATGGTTACAGCACAGAAGGAGGCCATTTGGCCCGTCGAGCCCATGCCGGCTCTCTGCAAGAGCACTTCAGCTAGTCCCACTACCCCGTCCTTTCCCCGAAGCCCTGCAATTTTTTTTCCTTCAGGTACTTATCTAATTCCCTTTTGAAAGCCATGATTGAGTCTGCCTCCACCACCCTTTCAGGCAGTGTATTCCAGATCATAACCACTCGCTGCGTAAAAAAGTTTTTCCTCATGTCACCTTTGGTTCTTCTGCCAATCACCTTAAACCTGTGTCCTCTGGTTCTCGACCCTTCCGCCAATGGGAACAGTTTCTCTCTATCTAATCTGTCCCGACCCCTCATGATTTTGAACACCTCTATCAAATCTCCTCTCAACCTTCTGTGCTCTGAGAACAACCCCAGCTTCTCCAGTTTTGGATTTAGTTGTGTTGGGCCAGCCCATCAAAATGAGTTGCACTTGGTCAGGGCAGACACCAGAGGAGAGCCAGGAAAATCGGCCCTAGCATCTCTTTGTTAAAATTATTTTCAGCTAATGTGGAGCATATGGTGACCCCATCCCAAATCTCAGAGACAAGGTCATTAACATAAAATGAGATGTGTGACTGGGCAATTTATGGTACCTTCTCCACTTCTGTCCTGCGGGGAGGGGCAGATTTCTGTTTTAATTTTTCCAATTTGGGAATTTAATCAGGTACCCTGTAGTTGATTCAACTCCTTTCAGGAAATTTAATATGTTAAGGCCCCCTCCACTGCTCATAGCTACCCTGGGCACATTGCTGGAGTGCAAATAGCAGGAAATATGTTATCTGACATATTCTCATTATTTATCTTTAATTATAAAATGCCATGCCATTTTGGGCAGATATATTGGCTGCGATTTCGCCAGCTGTGGCGAGTCCGGTGCGGCTGGAATAGACAGCGGCCTCAAACTCAGTGCGTCTTCATCCTGCCTCCTCCAAGTGATTTTACATAGGATTACATAAGAGATACAGCACAGAAACAGGCCATTCAGCCCAACCAGTCCATGCCGGCGCTTATGCTCCACTCGAGCCTCCTCCTGTCTTTCCTCATCTAAATCTACCAGCGTAACCCTCTATTCCCTTCTCTCTCATATGCTTATCCAGCTTCCCTTTAAGGGCATCCATACTATTCGCTTCAACCACTCCCTGTGGTAGATACTTCCACATTCTCACAACTCTCTGGGTAAAGATGTTTCTTCTGAATTCCCTATTGGATTTCTTGGTGACTATCTTATATTGATGCCTCTAGTTATGCCCTTCTTCACAAGTGGAAACATTCTCTCTGTATCCACTCTATCAAAACCTTTCATAATTTTAAAGACCTCTATTAGGTCACCCCTCAACCTTCTTTTTTCAAGAGAAAAGAGACCCAGCCTGTTCATCCTTTCCTGATATGTATACCCTTGCATTTCTGGTATCATCCTTGTAAATCTTCTCTGCACCCTCTCCAGTGCCTCTATATCCTTTTTATAATATGGCGACCAGAACTGCATGCAGTTATAAATTATCACTTCCCCATCTCACTAGCCACCCCTTACAGTCACCCTCATCCTAATCCAATCATACCAACGAATAACACATGGGTAGGCACTTGGGTGTTTTAGCCAATATTCATGTAAACTTTCTGTTAATGTGTTGTCAAGCATTAAAATCCTTATTGTCGCCAATTTATCTTCTTTGACAGATTTGTGTGCACCTTTGAAAGTGTCTTAGTGAGTTCCAGTAAATGGTGAGACTTAATGTTTCCCCTCCCCCCTCAATGGTGATGAGTGTGAAAGGAATGGCTTGGACATTGTAGCAATGCTTTATGGTGCTGGTGTGGGTTGGTGCCAACCTGGTGCATCATATGACAACCAGGGTGTACAGTGTTAAGTGAAACAAATCTAGACATGATGAGGTCATCGCTGGTGTCCCGGGCAGCAATGTGCATGGGTGATGATGCCTTGTGTCCAATGCAGCATCAGTTGATTGAGGAGAAGGTTGGTGTGGATGTTGGTGCTGCTGGTGTACCCAGTGATGCTGGTGTTGGGGTTGATCATGTTGGGGTTCTGAGGACCAAGGTGCGATTTTTTCAAGGGCACCGATGCTGATGGAATAGATGGCAGGTGAGGTTGAGATGACAGAAATAATCTCTATCCTAGAGAGCAAATAATAAAAATGACAACAGAGAAAGTCATAAACTTAGGTAGCAGTGGGGAAATTAAAAACCAGAGCGTGTCAGGAAGGGGCAGAAGGTATGGAGTAAAAGGTAAAGTAATAAAAAGGGCAAAAGCAGGAACTAAGTGTCACAAAACATATTTGAAAGTTCTCTATCTGAATGCACGTAGCATTCGTAACAAAATAGACGAGTTAATGGCACAAATAACTACATATGGGTATGATCTTGTGGCCATTACAGAAACATGGCTGCAGGGTGACAATGCCTGGGAATTAAACATACCAGGTTATTTAACAATCAGGAAGGACAGGCAGGAAGGAAGGGGAGGTGGGGTGGCTATGTTAATAAAGGAAGGAATCACTGTAATACAGAGAAATGATATTGGGTCAAAAGATCAGGATAATGAAACAGTTTGGGTGGAGGTAAGGAATAATAAGGGGAGAAAAACACTAGTGGGCATAGTCTATAGGCCTCCGAACAGTTGCAACTCTGTTGGACGGAGTATCAATCAGGAAATAGTTGAGGCTTATAATAAGGGAACATCTATAATTATGGGGGATTTTAACTATCATATTAATTGGACAAATCAAATTGGGCAGGGCTGCCTTGAGGATGAGTTCATTGAGTGTATTAGGGATGGGTTTCTTGAGCAGTATGTAACTGAACCAACCAGGGGGCAAGCAACATTAGATCTGGTCCTGTGTAATGAGACAGGATTAATTAAAAATGTCCTAGTAAAGGATGCCCTTGGAATGAGTGACCATAACATGGTTGAATTCCATATTCAATTAGAGAGTGAGAAGGTTGGATCTCAAACAAGCATGCTAAGCTTGAATAAAGGAGACTATGAAGGTATGAGAGCGGAATTGAGTAGAGTGGATTGGGAAAATAGATTAAAGGGTAAGACGATACATGATCAGTGGTGTACATTTAAGGAGTTATTTTACAACTTCCAAAAAATATATATTCCACTGAGAAGAAAAGGGTGTAAAAGAAAAGACAGTCATCCGTGGCTAAGTAAAGAAATTAAGGATAGTATTCGACTAAAAACAAGGGCATATAAGGTAGCCAAATCTAGTGGGAGGATAGAGGATTGGGAAAACTTTAAAAGACAGCAAAAAATAACAAAAAGATTGATTAAGAAAGGGAAGATAGATTATGAAAGTAAATCAGCAAAAAATATAAAAACAGATAGTAAGAGTTTTTATAGTTATATAAAAAGAAAAAGGGTGGCTAAAGTAAATGTTGGTCCCTTAGGGGATGAGATCGGGAAATTAATGGTGGGAAATATGGAGATGGCAAAAACACTGAATGAATATTTTGTATCAGTCTTTACAGTAGAGGACACGAAGAATATCCCAACACTGGACAAACAGGGGGCTATAGGGGGGGAGGAGCTAAACACGATCAAAATCACTAAGGAAGTGGTACTCGGTAAAATAATGGGACTCAAGGCGAATAAATCACCTGGACCTGATGGCTTACATCCTAGGGTCTTGAGGGAAGTGGCGGTAGGGATTGTGGATGCATTGGTAATAATTTTCCAAAAGTCCCTGGACTCAGCAAAGGTCCCGGCAGACTGGAAAACTGCTAATGTAACACCCTTATTTAAAAAGGGCAGTAGACAGAGCTGGAAACTATAGACCGGTTAGCCTAACATCTGTGGTAGGTAAAATTTTGGAGTCCATTATTAAGGAGGCAGTAACAGGACATTTGGATAATCATAATTTAATAGGACAAAGTCAGCATGGTTTTATGAAGGGGAAGTCATGTTTGACAAATTTGCTGGAGTTCTTTGAGGAAGTAACATACAGGGTGGATAAAGGGGAACCAGTGCACGTAGTGTATTTAGACTTCCAAAAGGCATTTGACAAGGTGCCACACAAAAGATTATTGCTTAAGATAAAAAATCACGGGATTGGGGGTAATATTCTGGCATGGATAGAGGATTGGCTATCTAACAGAAGGCAGAGAGTTGGGATAAATGGTTCATTCTCAGACTAGCAATCAGTAACTAGTGGTGTTCCGCAGGGGTCAGTGCTGGGTCCCCAACTCTTTACAATCTATATTAACGATTTGGAGGAGGGGACCGAGTGTAACATATCAAAGTTTGCAGATGATACTAAGATCGGAGGGAAAGTAGTGAGTGAGGAGGACATAAAAAACCTACAAGGGGACATAGACAGGCTAAGTAAGTGGGCAGAGATTTGGCAGATGGAATACAATGCTGGAAAGTGTGAGGTTATGCACTTTGGCAGGAAAAATCGTAGAGCAAGTTATTATCTTAATGGCAAGAAACTGGAAAGTACTGAAGTACAAAGGGATCGGGGGTCCTGGTGCACGAAACTCAAAAGGTTAGGATGCAGGTGCAGCAAGTGATTAAGAAGGCCAATGGAATGTTGGTTTTCATTGCTAGGGGGATAGAATATAAAAATAGGGAGGTATTGCTTCAGTTGTACAAGGTATTGGTGAGACCGCACCTGGAATACTGCATACAGTTTTGGTGTCCATACTTAAGACAGGACATACTTGCTCTCGAGTCAGTACAAAGAAGGTTCACTCGGTTAATCCCGGGGATGAGGGGATGGACATATGAGGAGAGGTTGAGTAGATTGGGACTCTACTCATTGGAGTTCAGAAGAATGAGAGGCGATCTTATTGAAACATATAAGATTGTGAGGGGGTTGGATCGGGTGGATGCGGGGAGGATGTTCCCGATGATGGGTGAAACTAGAACTAGGGGGCATAGTCTTAGAATAAGGGGCTGCTCTTTCAAAACTGAGATGAGGAGGAACTACTTCACTCAGAGGGTGGTAGGTCCATGGAATATGCTGCCCCAAAAAGCTGTAGAAGCTACATCATTACATAAATTTAAAACAGAAATAGACAGTTTCCAAGAAGTAAAGGGAATTAAGCGTTACGGGGAGCGGGCAGGAATTTGGACATGAGTCTAGGTTCGGATCGGATATGGCCCTGTGGGTAGCGGAGCGGGCCCAGGGGCCGTGTAGCCTGATCCTGCTCCTATTTCGTGTGTCTAATTCTGTTAGATTCAGGAGATGGTGCTGTGATAGTAGATTGGCGGTTAGGATCAGATCAGCCATGATCTTATTGAATGGCGGAGCAGGCTCGAGGGGCCGATTGGCCTACTCCTGCTCCTATTTCTTATGTTCTTATGTTCTTAATGTTGAGATAGGTTGTTCCAAGGAGGTGACAGTGGATAGAGAGATTAAACCAAACACTTCAAAAGTGCATAAAGCTCAAAAGTGGGTTCTGTTGTATCCGTGTATTAATGGAGACACGGAATGCAGGAGTTGGTTTAACAGGTTTTTACTGAACAAAGTCTGGAGGTGAACTAAAAGATACAAGACACTATACAGGCTTATATACCCGAGTGGTCACTACCGGTATTACAGTACACTGGGGCTCCTAAAGGTACATACACTACAATTCCTCCCCTTTTAGATAATTAGTACATAACATTTTAAGTAATCATTAATTAACATGTTTACAAGAACAATAATCTACACATTTGCTGCAGTTAATCAATTATAAGTCAGTCTCTCTGGAGGCTTCCTGACTCGGTCCGGATAATGCCTCGGTGGTGTAGTAGTTTTCGGTGGTGCAGTAGGTTCTTTTGGCAAGGTCGATTCGGCTTGAATGCCAGTGTCGGGTTCATCTGGTTCCAGTATCACCGGATCGGAGGTAGATACTATGGGTATCTCTGCTTCATCATTAGGCGTATAGAGTTGTGGTGTAGGTTGTCCCTTTTCGGATGACTCTATGATCTGGTCAGCATGGCGCCTTATTATGCTTTCTCCAATGTCCACGGTATACATCAGTGGTCCTAGTCGTGTGCAAATAGTTCCAGGCTGCCATTTCTCGGTACGGTAGTCCCAGGCCAAAACTTGTTGACCTATCTGGAAGGTTCTAGTTGGCCTTTCATTCATGCCTTGAAATTGCCGGTACTCTACGTCCCTTCTGATGTTTGGCTTGATCAAATCCAGCCGGCATCTTAGTCTTCTATTGAAAAACATCATGGCGGGAGTTTGGTTTGTAACCACATGTGTTGCATTCCTGTACGCAAACAAGAAGTTATCTACCTTATGTTGTAGATTTATGTCTTCATTACCCATGGCCGTTATGGCCTTCTTGAAGGTCTGGACAAACCTTTCAGCTAATCCATTGGTGGCGGGATGGTATGGGGCGGACGTGTAGTGCTTAACCCCATTGTTTTTTAAGAACTTCCTGAATTCTTCGGACACAAATTGCGGTCCATTATCAGAACAGATCTGTTCAGGCAGCCCATTCCTGGCAAATATGGTCCTTAATACAGTGATGGTTTTTTCCGTGGTGGTGGAGGACATCTTTATTACCTCCGGCCACTTGGAGTGTGCATCAACCGCGATTAAGAACATTGAGTCCATAAATGGACCAGCAAAGTCGATGTGCACCCTTTGCCAGGGAGATGAGGGCCACTCCCATGGATGTAGAGGGGCTTGTGGTGGAGCGTTTTGGACCTTCTGGCATCCTAGACAGCTCTTGGTCATTTCTTCGATGTCTCCATCGATACCTGGCCACCACACAAACGCTCTGGCTAGGTTCTTCATTTTCACTCCACCAAGATGGCCCTCGTGAAGCTCCTTTAGCAGTTTATCCTGGAGTTTGGGTGGAATCACCACTCTGGATCCACACATCAAGGTTCCTCGGCACACTGACAGCTGTTCTCTTCTTTGCGAGAATGCTGGCAACAGTGGTTCGCCATGTGCTGGCCATCCCTTCACCGTTAAATCGTAGACTCGTGAGAGAGTCGGGTCATTTCTCGTTTCCATTTCAATGGTAGAATTTGTTACTGGTAGACATTCCACTATGGTTGAGTGGAACATCTCCACTGGGTCCACTGTAGGTGCCTCTTCTACCGTTGGCAATGGTAGGCGCGATAAACCGTCAGCATTCCCATGCTGTTTTGATCCTTTGTATTCTATGTCATATTGGTGTGCCCCTAGGAAAAGGGACCACCTCTGTAGCCTTTGCACTGTCATAATGGGAGCGCCCTTTTTAGGGTTGAATATGGAAACGAGGGGTTGATGGTCAGTCAACAAGGTAAATTTTTGTCCGTGTAGGTAATGGTTGAATTTCTTCACTCCCCACACCAGGCTGAGTGCTTCCCTGTCGATCTGGGTGTAGTTACGCTCAGCTGAGTTCAATGAGCGTGACGCAAAAGCTATCGGCTGCTCCGAGCCATCAGGGAATCTATGCGATAATACCGCTCCTACGCCGCAAGGGGATGCATCGCACGCCAGTCTGATTGGCAGTGATGGGTTGTAATGAGCCAACACTTCCTTGGACGTGATCAAGCCTTTGCATTTATGGAAGGCACGTTTACAGTCTTCGCTCCATTTCCAAATTACTCCCATTTGTAGCAGTGCGTTAAGAGGGTGCAGAACAGTTGACAAATTCGGTAAAAATTTATGGTAGTAATTTATCAATCCCAGGAACGACCTTAATTGTGAGACATTTTCAGGTGCTGGGGCTTTTATGACCGCTTCAATTTTTTCAGGTGACTTATGCAACCCTTCTTCATTAATTATATGGCCACAATATGATATTTGTTTCTGGAAAAATTCGCACTTGGGGCGATTTGCTCGTAGGCCCCGTTCTCTCAGTCTAGTGGGCACCTGCTCCAAATTGGCAAGGTGCTCGTTGTCGTTTTCTCCTGTTACAAGGATGTCGTCTAGGTAGCATTGAGTCTCCGGAATCCCTTGGAGGACTTGCTCCATAGCTCTTTGCCAGATAACTGGAGCTGATGCTACTCCGAAAACCAGTCGATTGTACTGGTACAGGCCTTTGTGTGTGTTTATCGTGAGATACTTTTTAGAGGCCTCCTCAACCTCCATCTGTAGATATGCCCGTGCCAAGTCAATTTTGGTGAAACGTTTCCCTCCGGATAGTGAGGCGAAAATATCTTCTATCCTCGGAAGAAGATACTGTACCGTGTGAAGGACCGGGTTTACAGTCACCTTGAAGTCCCCACAGATGCGAATTTTTCTCTGTTCTTCAGATTTATCATTATTCAATGTTTTTTTCATGACCGGGACGATGGGTGTTGCCCACTCGCTCCAATCTACCTTGGATAACACGCCTGCCTTTTCCAAATTCTCCAGCTCTGCCTCGACTGCTGGACGAATTGCATATGGCACCGGCCTTGCCTTAAAAAACTTGGGAATTGCCGCATCTTCCACTTTTATTGAGGCGGTGACGCCTTTCAAGGTTCCTAGTTCCTGTTGAAACATTTCTTTGGCGTTGGCCAAGATGTCTTTTAATCGTTCAGGTATGACGTCATCATCATTTTTTTTCTTACTGGTCACCGTCAGTGCCTGAATGGAGTGCCAGTCTAAACATATTTTCCTGATCCATTCACGTCCCAACAGCGGTGGACCACCATCTTGCAGAACGTATAAATACAACTTCTGTATTTCCTTGCCGTTGTATACAACAGGCACCCTTATTTTCCCTCTGGGGTATACTTTCTGCCCCGTATATGTCTTCAAGATAATGGATGTGTCTTTCAAAGGTATATGCAGAAATAGCCGCTCGTAATCCCGTCGACTTATGATGGTCAGAGCTGATCCTGTATCTAGCTCCATTTTAACTGGGGACCCCGCTATCGTGAGGGTAGCCCAAATGGTCTGGTAATCTTCTTTGGCAATTACATTATGTAATTTGAGACAGCTTAGTCTCTTGTTTCCGGAGTCGCTATCGCTCTTCTGGTCTTCAGAGCTACTGTCCGTCATCATTTGTACCTTTCTGTACTTTTCCTTATTGATTTTTTTTCTGTCAGTGGATTTTTTGTTTCCAGATCGGCATACACGTGCAATGTGTCCCATCTTTCTGCATTGCCTGCATGCTTTGTCTTTGAACCAGCAGTCCCTCTGGTCATGGGTGGATCTGCCGCAGCGATAACATCTCTCGAAACCCCGTGTCATTTCATGGGTGCCGAAGTCCTGTGGCTTTTGCTGTATCTCTGCAGTTCCTCTTGCTGCTGCTTCGTATGATACAGCCATACTGAAAGCCTTGTCCAGTGTCAAATCTTTCTCAGAAAGTAACCTTTCTGTGTTCCTTCACTTAGGAGACCGCAGACGAATTTGTCTCGTAGAGAATCTGCAAGTCCTGCCCCGAATTGGCAGTGCTTTGACAGCTTTCTTAATTCGGTGAGGTAATCAGCGTTACTTTCATTCTTGTGCTGATTCCTCCTGAAGAATTTGAATCGTTCCGCTATCAGCAGTGGTGTTGGGTTTAAGTGCTCCTGTAGGGTATCAACAATCTCCTTAAAATTCTTGTCCATCGGTTTGGCTGGAGTGATTAAGTTTCGTAACAGCCCGTATGTCCTTGCGCCCATCAGATTTAGAAGTACCGATGCCTTTTTATCATCCTCTACTTCATTCGCTGTGCAATATACCTCCACTCTTTCCACATATGTGGTCCAATCCTCTATATTACTATCGAAAGCAGTAATATTGCCAGTCTTAGGCATCCTGAAAATCAAAAATGGCACCTCCCGTGCTTTCCTTTCTTCCCTGCCGAGAAAAAATAGCGCCTCCCGCGCTTTCCCGCCGCTGCTGCTGCTGACAACGCTGTTCTCCGCTATTTTTATTTACACAGATATTTTTAATAGTTGGAGACTCGTTCCCGCCGGACTCTCTAGGATTCTTCCCTCCCTCTGCTTGGTCCGAACACCGACCTGCTTTGCAGCACCGGCCGTCTCCCGAGTGCTCCACCCTCCGTCTTGGTTTGCCTCCACCTTCCGACTCGCTGCTCGGCCCCGCTGCAGAGCCACCCGATCGAGCCCCAGCCCGCTGCCCAGGAAGGATTAGTGCAGTACCTGCCACCAGCCCGGCTAGCTGGTGAAACAACAGATTTTTTTTTCTTCGACCTTCGTCTGAGGAATCGATCACCTTGAGGTGCTGCCGAATTGCAGGTAAGTCCGTTTCCAATTCGTCGCCACTGTTGTATCCGTGTATTAATGGAGACACGGAATGCAGGAGTTGGTTTAACAGGTGTTTACTGAACAAAGTCTGGATGTGAACTAAAAGATACAAGACACTATACAGGCTTATATACCCGAGTGGTCACTACCGGTATTACAGTACACAGGGGCTCTTAAAGGTACATACACTACAGGTTCCAAATCATTAATGCTCCAGCTTCTAAGATTGGGAAGTGAACAGCTGTGAAATTATAGGTTTTATACCACTTTTTCAGCTTTCACCTATTCACAGCAATCCACAGTCATTGAGAACCCAACATACTTACCTGACGTGATAGCCGCTCTCTGGGAACCTCATTGAAAACCTGGTAAAATGGTAAGTACATGGGAAAATGGTTCTTAACTACCTTTTAATAAGCTTTTAACCATCTGTATTGGCTGACCCGACACTTGGGCAACTGACAAGTGTAGTGTATGTGCCTTTAAGACAGAACTACTTTACAACTCCTGTATACTGTAGTACCAGCAGTGAACACACCTGTATATAAGCTTTGCGCATGCCTCTGTACCCCCAGTCTTGAGACTACCCTCCTCCAGTAAATACCTGTTTATTGTTAAGTTACAGCATCCATGTGGTTATTGAAAAACAGCATACCCTCAGAATCACGGATCTAACAGTGGCAACGAGTGTCGATTCGAATCTACCTGCAACTAAAAAAAAAAGTCGAGGCCAGGAACACGGGCGTCGACCACGCGCAACCGCCCAGTCGTCAGGCAGAGAGTGAACATTGCAGGGGAGGCTGTGGAGAGCCGGGCTTGGTTCCCCAGCCACGATGATCAGCAAGAGACTGACGACAGGTCCAGCGCAGACCCTTCCCGGGCAGCGGCGGCTGGAGCCAACAAACGGCAGAGAGAAAACTGAGCAGCGTCAATGGGGTAAGACAGAGGGTAAAGCGCACAGGGCGCAGCCGGGGGTTGAAAACCGAGCGGCGCGAGAGAAAAAGAAAAAAAAACAGAGAGAGAGGGTAAAGAAACAGCCGGGTTCAAAACCGAGCGGCGTCGAGAAAAATAAAATAAAAAGAAGAACGCGCAGAGCACAGCCAGGGCTCACAGGCTGAACAGGGTCCGCGGGGAGAAGAAGGGAGAGCGCGGGAGACGCCATTGAGCTGCGGAGAAGAAGGAAGAGCGCGGGAGACGCCATTTTTAGAAGCCGCAGCGGAGAAGAAGGGCGAGCGCGGGAAGGAAGGAAAGCGCGGGAGATGCCATTTTGTGCCAGCGGAGAAGAAGGGGAAGCGCAGGAGACACCATTTTTGACAGTTAAATCACACCCAGGGATGCCGAAGAGTGGCAGTATCTCTACGTTCGACAATGAAGTCGAAGATTGGGCGACATATGTGAAACGTATTGAGGTGTACTGCAGGGCGAATGAAGTGCCAGATGCTAGTAAAGCACTGGTTTTGTTAAATTCCATGGGTGCAAAAACTTATGGGATACTGCGAAATCTAATAACCCCAGAGAAGCTGGTGAATAAGAATTTCGAAAGCATAGTAGAAATCCTACAGGACCACTTAAACCCCACACCGCTGCTGATAGCAGAACGATTTAAGTTCCATAAAAGGAACCAACACAAAGACGAAAGCAATGCTGAGTACCTAACGGAACTGCGCAAGCTATCGAAACACTGCCAGTTTGGAGTGGGACTAGCAGATGCGTTAAGGGACAGGTTTGTGTGTGGGCTACAAAGTGAAGGAACCCAGAAACGGCTTCTATCAGAAAAGGATCTTACGCTGGACAAGGCTTTCAGTATGGCAGTATCACACGAAGCAGCCGCAAGGGGCGCTGCAGAGATACAATGGAGACCGCAAGAATATGGCACCAATGAAATGTCCTATGGAACAGGGAAGTGCTATCGCTGTGGCAGAACAACACATGACCAGAAGGATTGTTGGTTCAAGGACCAAGTGTGCAGACAGTGTGGAAAAGCAGGACACATAGCAAGAGTCTGCAGGTCTGGGAAGAAAACCAACAGTAAGAAATCTCCACAGGAGAAGTACAAAAAGGTACACCAGGTGATGGACAGTGGTTCAGACGAACAGAAAAGTGACACAGACTCCGGAAGCAAGGAGCTGGGTTGTCTGAAACTACATAAGGTAACCGAAATGGAGGATCACCAGACTATCTGGGTTACACTCAAGATAGACGGAGTCCAAGTGAAAATGGAATTGCACACAGGATCAGCCCTAACAGTCATAAACCAAAGGGACTACAAGTGGCTATTTTCACATATACCCTTGAAAGCTACAGAGATTGTCTTGAAGACGTATACGGGGCAAAAAGTCTACCCCAAAGGAAAAATAAGGGTGAAAGTGATATATAAAGGCCAGGAAATACCTAAAATGGATATATATGTATTGCCAGATGGAGGACCACCACTGCTAGGATGTAAATGGATCCGGAAGATACAATTAGATTGGCATTCCATACAGGCACTGAAGGTTGAGGCCAAAAAGGATGATGACGTCACACTTGGACGACTGTCAAAAATGCTAACTGACGCAAAAGAAGTGTTCCAGGAGGGACTAGGAACACTAAAAGGCATAACAGCAATGATTAAAATAGAGGAAAATGCAAGCCCAAAGTTTCTTAAGGCCAGACCAGTGCCTTATGCGATCAGACCAGCTGTTGAAGCAGAGCTGGAAGGGTTGGAACGTTCAGGAGTACTGTCCAAAGTGGACTGGAGCGAGTGAGCTACACCCATCATTCCTGTAATGAAGAGGTCGTTGAGTAATACGCCTGGGGAACCAATGAAGGTCCGCATCTGTGGGGATTTTAAGGTGACAGTGAACCCAGTTCTTCACACGGTACAATATCCGCTTCCACGAATTGAGGATATTTTCGCCTCGCTATCTGGAGGTAAACGCTTCACCAAAATTGATCTAGCCCAGGCGTACTTGCAAATGGAGGTAGAAGAAGCTTCGAAACAATACCTTACGATTAACACTCACAAAGGTCTCTATCAATACAACCGGCTGGTGTTCGGAGTAGCCTCAGCTCCGGCTATCTGGCAAAGGGCAATGGATCAGGTCCTGCAAGGGATTCCAGGGACCCAGTGTTATTTGGACGACATCTTGGTCACGGGCGAAAATGACAGTGATCACCTCGCCAACTTGGAGAAGGTGCTCACCAGATTAAAGGAGTATGGGCTACGAGCTAATCGCCACAAGTACGAGTTTTTCCAGAAACAGATCTCGTATTGTGGCCACGTCATCGATGAAGAGGGGTTACATAAGTCCCCTGAAAAGATTGAGGCAGTAGTCAAGGCTCCAGCACCGGAAAATGTGTCACAACTGAGGTCGTTCCTCGGTCTGGTAAACTACTACCACAAGTTCTTACCAAACTTGTCCACGGTATTACACCCACTGAACACCCTACTGCAAACAGGGGTACCATGGAAGTGGGATGACGAATGTAGACGAGCTTTCCAGAAGTGTAAAGAGTTGATCACCTCAAAAGAGGTGTTGGCCCATTTCAACCCAGCACTACCAATTCGGTTGGCATGTGATGCATCACCCTATGGTATCGCACAAATTCCCAGACGGGTTGGAGAGGCCAGTAGCCTTTGCGTCTCGGTCACTAACCTCAGCCGAGCGCAACTACGCCCAGATTGACAGGGAGGCCCTCAGCCTAGTATGGGGAGTAAAAAAAATTCAACCACTATCTGCATGGGCAGAAGTTCACCTTGCTGACTGACCACCAACCACTTGTCCCCATCTTTAATCCTAAGAAGGGCGTTCCAGTGATGACTGCACAACGGTTACAAAGATGGTCCCTGTTTCTAGGGGCGAATCAATATGAAATAGAATATAAAGGCACGAAACAGCATGGGAACGCTGATGGGCTATCGCGCCTGCCATTGCCTACTGTGGAGGAAGCACCAGCAGTGGACCATATCGAGATATTTTATTCGTCAATAATTGAACGATTGCCAGTAACGAACGCGGATATAGAGAAGGAGACCCGCAATGATCCGATGCTGTCTCGGGTATATGATTTGACGGTGAGGGGATGGCTAACACATGGCGACACACTGTTGCCAGCATTCTCATCCAGAAGAGAACAGCTGTCAGTATGCCAGGGGACAGTGATGTGTGGATCCAGAATGGTGATTCCACCCAAGTTAAGGGAGAGAGTGCTAAATGAGCTACATGAAGGTCATCTGGGGGGAGTGAAAATGAAAAGCCTTGCTAGGGCTAATGTGTGGTGGCCGGGAATCGATCAACAAATCAAAGACCTAACCAAGAGCTGCTTAGGATGCCAGAAGGTCCAAAATGCACCACCACATGCCCCTCTACACCCATGGGAGTGGCCCTCCTATCCATGGCAACGGGTGCATATTGATTTCGCTGGTCCATTCATGGACTCAATGTTCTTAATAGCAGTGGATGCTCATTCAAAGTGGCCTGAGGTGATAAAAATGTCTTCAACCACTACAGAGAAAACAATTGCAGTGCTACGGACCATATTTGCCAGAAACGGTTTGCCAGAGCAGATTTGCTCTGATAATGGACCACAGTTTGTGACCGAAGAGTTTCAAAAATTTATGAGAAGGAATGGGGTAAGGCATTACACATCCGCCCCGTATCATCCAGCCACAAATGGATTGGCTGAGAGGTTCGTACAAACCTTTAAGAAGGCGATAAAGGCCATGTGCGACGATGAAATTCTACTACAGCATAAGATGGACAATTTCTTATTAGCCTACCGAAGCGCGACACATGCAGTTACCAACCAGACCCCGGCCATGATGTTCTTTAACCGAAGGTTGAGATCTCGTCTGGACTTGCTCAGACCAAATGTGCGAAGAAATGTTGAGGACAAACAATTCCAGCACATCAATGAGAAGCCAACAAGGAGCTTCAATGTAGGACAACCAGTCTTGGCCCATGACTATCGAACAGAGAAATGGCAACCCGGAACGATATGCACAAGACAGGGGCCATTAATGTACACAGTGGATGTCAGGGAGAACATTGTGAGACGCCACGTCGATCAGATCTTAGCGTCACAGGAACGCGTCAACCCCATGTCTCGAGTACCTGGGGATGAACCCGACATACCGGTGGCATCTACCTCAGAACCAGTAGCAGTGGAACCCGATGAACTACCCGATGAAAAGGGGACAGAATCGCCTCTGCACCAAGAACAAGAACCTCAGGAAAGGCGCTATCCCGAAAGGGTCAGGAAGCCGCCCCAAAGACTGAATCTATAAATGGACTATTGTTGTTTAATGTACATGTTAAAGTGTTGATTGTTATTTGAATATTAGGGGTACTACTAATCTAAAAGGGGAGGAATTGTAGTGTATGTGCCTTTAAGACAGAACTACTTTACAGCTCTTGTATACTGTAGTACCGGCAGTGACCACACCTGTATATAAGCTTTGCGCATGCCTCTGTACCCCCAGTCTTGAGACTACCCTCCTCCAGTAAATACCTGTTTATTGTTAAGTTACAGCATCCGTGTGGTTATTGAAAAACAGCATACCCTCAGAATCACGGATCTGACAACAAGGAGACGGGTTTACAGCGGGATACCGACCCGCTGTCAATCTTTGTGATTTTGACAGCGGACCCGCCTCCAAACCCGCACTCTGAGTGCCGGCAGAATTCAGCCCATTATACATCCACCATCACTTACAGTGGAAAATGCCAGAAGCAGTGAGGAGAGCAGAGAGCTGATGGGGTGACCCCAAATAATATCCCAATATGATATGGTTAACTTATGCCTGGGAGCCAGCGTAATGTGAGTGAAAAACCTGGCCAACATCCTTAGCTCAGCAGCGCTCTGGTTTGACAAGATATAAACACCATGATACAACTAGCTGTAATTCATTTTTTAAACAGTATGGCCTAGAAATTGAGTTTGCGCTGCACCAGGGCTTTAGCGCCGGAAGTTAGCGCCGGCGCTAAGTCCCTTTGCGCGCGCCAAAAATTCAGTAGCGCCGCGCCCAAACGGCTGCCGGTGCTACT
This sequence comes from Somniosus microcephalus, assembly GCF_052327205.1. Taxonomy (NCBI): domain Eukaryota; kingdom Metazoa; phylum Chordata; class Chondrichthyes; order Squaliformes; family Somniosidae; genus Somniosus; species Somniosus microcephalus. The sequence continues at coordinate 175,636,574 of NC_140995.1, read as the reverse complement.
GAAGGGTTTTAGCGCCTGAAAACTGGCGCAACGCGCCGCATTGCAGCGCTATTCCGGCGCTGCGGCGCCCGCTGCGGTGCGGCAGGCTCGGGAAGTGCAGGCCTCCTCCTTCCGTTAAGGAGGAGCTGCCTGCACCCAGCCGCGGCCCGCGCAAATCTCTGCAAAAATGAGCCCGGCACCTCGGACGAGTGCCGGGCTTGCATCTGTTCCAGGGGGGGGGGAGAAGTCCGGGGAGGGAGCTGCGGGCAGGCGGCCGGCAGGAAAGCGGCCGGCCGCCGCGCCTCCTTAAAGCGCCGGCGCAGACTCCGGCAACACTCGTTTGCCGGAGTCTTAGTTGCGGCTGCCACTGGCAAGGCGGCCGCTACTGAATTTCGGCTTGGGGCCGGGTTACCACGGCAACCGGGACGCTGCGCACACCGATGACGTCATCGGTGCCGGCGCAGCGCTACCGGTCTACCGCCGCGGAAGGGCCCCAGGCAATTTAGGAACCGGCGCCAATTGCAGCGCTAGGCCCTCTAGCGCCGCAAAATCGGTGCTAAGGGCACTGAATTTCTAGGCCTATTTCCCTGTAACTGTTCACAGCGCAGCCTGAGTATTTTCAAAACTTTTTTCCATAAAGCATTTTATCACAACTATTTTTGGCTTTTTGAAGAAATAAAAACTGTGACTAGATGAATAGCAAGATAGTTAGAGAGGCAGGCTTTGTATACATGAACCGAGCCTCAACTTGTCCCACTTCAGCAATGACTATTTCCAGTGTACGGCACTTAAAATAGCAGCTTCCTCTCAACGCACAGCTGTACAGATTAAGGGTCAGAAATTGGGTTTTCACAGAGAGCCAGCGCAAAATCTGTGACTCTTGAAATCCCATGCCCAAATATGGAGGCCTGGGGCTCACCACAAATGGGGAGCCTGGGGCTGGCGGGGGTGCAGTGGGGAGGAGGGAATGGGGCTGCTTCTTTTGCCTTCACACTAAGGTAAATGAAAACTGATAAACTTACCTCTTCATCAGTTGCCTCCGGCAGTCCCTTTAAGGAGCACTAGTTAGGCCACTGTAGACCCAGAAAAAGTGAATGGAGACAGGCACAAGCACTGCCCAGTTTTTGCCCAATTTGGCATCAGGGTGCTGAAACAGACATTAGGCCCCTGATTCAAGGTGTTGTAGACTAAAAGTCACCCAATGCAATCCCCATGGCTAGAACCTGAGAGAAGGCTGGAAGCTGAGTGTCTGTGACAGGCTTTTGGGGATCCAGGTGTCTCTTGAACCTCTTTGAGCATGTCCCGAGATGTGCCTACTTCAGGCTGTTGTATGTCCGCAGATGTCCAGCAAAACCCTGCATGCTTTCTGTCACATGTGAAATTACTGCAGGGGGATGGTGAATTGGTGTTTCCAGCGTTTTCTGTTTTTGTTCCTGAATTTAAAGGGTCTGCTCCTTTTGTGCTACCTTCTCCCACAAAACCAGAAGAATGTGTTGCTTTATTGACATTGGCGGCGCGGAATACTCTTACCCCCCCATTTGTCAGGCTGATCTCATAGGTATTCTGAGGTCAGTGACATGTAGCATGCAAATGATGGTCAGAGTAGGAGTTTATCGTGGGTTATCCTGTGCACCTTTTGCTTGAAGGAGGTGATGGTGGACAAGGGAGGTGCTGGAAAGTACAAAGTGCAGCATAATGGGAATACTTGGGAAAGTGGAAACAATATGAAGAAAAGCATGGGTAGAAAGGAAGAGTTCATAATAGTAATAGGTGGTACAGTATTTGGGGGGGGGAATTTGGTGGCGCCCCATTTGGGGCGCTGACTTCACCGGGGCGCTACTTTTAGTGCCCCAAAAAAGTTAGCACCCCACGCCGTAAATTCAGTGGTAGCGCCCCAAGCAGGAGACGGGGCACTACTGGAAGCGCTCCCCCTCCTTCCTGGGGCGCTACATGCGAATATCGCGGTGCTACGTGCAACGGTGCAATGAGCATTGGCACATAGCGCCGCAGTATTGAAAGGATTCGCAAATTTCATGTCTCCCCTGAAGATTTACTTCTGGCTTATTGGAGAAACCCTGGCTGGACTGAGTTTAAAATCCAGGGCTCCAGGGCCCAACAAAATGGCTACGGTCAACCTCATGGCCAAGGCCTGCAAAGTTCAAGTTCGGACTGACAAAGAAGGAATGTTCCAGAAATTAGAAGGCAGACAGGCTTTCTACATTTATGTATGAGAAGCAAACAGTGGCATTCGGGCCTCTGATTGAAACCCATCAAGGCCGTTTGCACAGATAATCAACGGGTAATAGCTGCATTCAGACCTTCGTTAGCTGACTTCAACACTGTTTGGAAACGATCAACGGGGCATTAAAACTGGAATGGCCCCATCACAAGACCAGTTACACAAAGGAAAACACTTATGGGACGTTTAAAGACCGATTAACCGGCCATCCAGGTCGATGGGCTCAGATCGGTTTCCTTTGTATTATCTTCAACACGTCCAGGTCAGACAAAGAAACAGGCTGATCTGGCGAGTGGTAAGGGCTCCCAGAAAGGGGTATAAGTAGTCCCTTGGGAAGCCACATCTCTCTCTCTCTCACCTGGACTCCGGTGCCCTGCCTTACCATCAAGAAGATAAAGACATCGGCAGGCAACGGGGCATGGAGCAGGTGTTCTAACATCCGAGACTGGTGAGCATAAACTTTCTGGCCCATCGCAAGACAACTTAGATAGGTGTAAAGGGTGGGAGTTAAGGGGATTGCTAAAATTGTCATTTTAGTAATTTTCCCTCGATGTGTCTGTTTCTCCTCCCCCGCTAAGTGTAATTGTGTTACATACATAGTGATTTTCTCTGTATAGTGTTTATTTTTCTCTAATTTTAATAAACATTGGTTTTCTTTGCATCGAACCACTGGTCTCGTTTTGTTTATATCGCTGCTCGTAATAAGTCCGGTGGTCAGAACCAGAGGGGAAGCGATTCAAACCGCACGGGGCTGGAGCAGCTCAGATACGCCTGACTGGCCAGACACAAACCTCAAACCAAAACCCCCTACAGAAATGCAGGCCTCCCTCCCCTGATTAAAGGGGAGGGGCCTAGTGCAGCACGCACGGGGACCTTGCTGGACCACCGGGGAGTGGGGTGTTGGGAAAGCAGCCCGGCACTCAAGAGGAGTGTCGGGCTGAGCGATCGCGGCCGGCACCGCGAATAAAAGAGGGGAAGGGGGTCAGGTGCTGGCAGGCAGCCAGAAAAAAATATGGCCGCCCGACACCTGCCCCTTTAAATAACACCACCGCAGCTGCAAAAACGCCACCCTGACCCTGTCGGACATATCGTCCGGCGATAGGTCAGGGAGCGCAGCCGAAGTTTGCAGCCGGGGCGCGAGCGGGGCGCAAAGTAACCCAATTTTCCCCCCTTTCAGAGGAGACATTAAACTGAGGCTCCGTTTTCCCTCTCAGGTGGATGTAAATGATCCCATGGTACTATTTCAAAGAGCCAGGCGAGTGCTCTCAACAGTTATCCCTCAATTAGCATCACTAAAATAGATTATCTGGTCATTTATCACGTTGCTGTTTGTGGGACCTTGCTGTTGGCTGCTATGTTTCCCTACATTGCAACAGTGACTATACTTCCATACTACTTAATTGATTGTACATCACTTTGGGACATCCTGAGGTCGTGAAAGGTGCTATATTAACGCAAGTCCTTTCTTCCTTTCTAGTACACAGATATGAGCTGGCGTGATCCGCTACCTTGCCCCTCCTGGTGAGCAGATTGACTTTCTTAGGATGCTGATGGAAGTAAAGGTGGAAACTGCAGAGGTACTGGCCAATCCTTCTTGGATACGGGGGTGGTGCCAGAGGACTGGAGAATTGCAAATGTTACACCCTTGTTCAAAAAAGGGTGTAAGGATAAACCCAGCAACTACAGGCTAGTCAGTTTAACCTCAGTAGTGGGGAAGCTTTTACAAATGATAATCCGGGACAAAATTAACAGTCACTTGCACAAGTGTGGATTAATTAAGGAAAGCCAGCACGGATTTGTCAAAGGCAAATCGTGTTTAACTAACTTGATTGAGTTTTTTGATGAGGTAAAAGGAAGGGTTGATGAGGGCAATGCAGCTGACGTGGTGTACATGGACTTCCAAAAGGCGTTTGATAAAGTGCCACATAATAGGCTTGCCAGCAAAGTTGAAGCCGATGGAATAAAAGGGACAGTGGCAGCATGGATACGAAATTGGCTAAGTGACAGGAAACAGAGAGTAGTGGTGAACAGTTGTTTATCAGACTGGAGGAAGGTACACAATGGTGTTCCCCAGGGGTCGGTTCTAGGACCATTGCTTTTCTTGATATATATTAACTTGGGTGTACAGGGCACAATTTCAAAATTTGCAGATGACACAAAACTTGGAAGTACAGTGAACAGTGAGGAGGATAGTGATAGAGTTCAAGAGGACATAGACAGGCTGGTGGAATGGGCGGACACATGGCAGATGAAATTTAACGCAGAAAAGTGCGAAATAATACATTTGGTAGGAAGAACGAGGAGAGACAATATAAACTAAAAGGTACATTTCTAAAGGGGGTGCATGAACAGAGAGACCTGGGGGTATATGCACAATCGTTGAAGGTGGCAGGACAGGTTGAGAAAGCGGTTAAAAAAGCTTACAGGATCCTAGGCTTCAGAAATAGAGGTATAGAGTAAAAAAGCAAGGAAGTTATGATGAACCTTTATAAAACACTGATTCGGCCTCAACTGGAGTATTGTATCCAATTCTGGGCACCACACTCTAGGAAGGATGCGAAGGCCTTAGAGAGGGTGCAGAAAAGATTTACAAGAATGGTTCCAAGGACGAGGGACTTCAGTTACGTGGATAGACTAGAGAAGCTGGGGTTGTTCTCCTTAGAGCAGAGAAGGTTGAGAGGAAATTTGATAGAAGTGTTCAAAATCATGAGGGGTCTAGACAGAGTAGATAGAGAAAAATTGTTCCCAGTGGCGGAAGGGTCGAGAACCAGAGGACACAGATTTAAGGTGATTGGCAGAAGAACCAAAGGTGACATGAGGAAAAACATTTTTACGCAGCGAGTGGTTAGGATCTGGAATGCACTGCCTGAAAGGGTGGTGGAGGCAGATTCAATCGTGGCTTTCAAAAGGGAGTTGGATAAGTACCTGATGGAAAAAAAATTGCATGGCCACTGGGAAAGGGCGGGGGATTGAGACTAGCTGAAGTGCTCTTGCAGAGAGCCGGCACTGGCTCGATAGGCTGAATGGCCTCCTTCTGTGCTGTAACCATTCTATGATTCTTTCGACACTGAAGCCGCGACATCTAAACAATGCTACTTGCCGAAAGAGGAGCCCTCCTGAGCTACATTTGCTGCAGCAAGTTTTCTGCTGCTTTCTCATCAAAGCTGAGGGCCTTGATTCTGTGAAGACTGGTGCCAGACATTCAGCTGAACAATGCAGCTAACAACTAAACAGCAATTTCCCCTTTAAGCTGCTGCAAGTCTTTAAGACTTGCACAAGCACACATATCCCTCCTTCTATTGGGCGTGCCTCCAAATCCCAGTTGCTAGCTGCACCTGACGCATGTCCACAATATGGAAAGAAAGACTTGCATTTATATAGCACCTTTCACGACCACCAGACGTCTCAAAGCACTTTACAGCCAATTAAGTACTTTTTGAAGTGTAGTCACTGTTGTAATGTGGGAACCGCGGTAGCCAATTTGCGCTCAGCAAGCTCCCACAAACAGCAATGTGATAATGACCAGATAAACTGTTTTTGTTATGTTGATTGAGGGATAAATATTGGCCAGGACACCAGGGATAACTCCCCTGCTCTTCTTCAAAGTAGTGCCATGGGATCTTTTACATCCACCTGAGAGAGCAGACAGGGCCTCGGTTTAACGTACCATCCGAAAGACGGCACCTCCGACAGTGAAGCACTCCCTCAGCACTGCACTGGAGTGGAGTGTTAGCCTAGCTTTATGTGCTCAGGTTCTTGAACCCACAATCTTCTGACTCAGAGGCGAGTGTACTACCAACTGTGCCACAGCTGACACTGGCTTCCTTGAGGTGCCAGGGGGCGAACTCCTGCTCCTCCTGGCCCATAAGGAGTGCTGAAAGAGGCACTTACCTTGTGGAACCAGCAGCTCCCGCCTCCATTTCACTGCCAGGTTACCCGACCCCTGGGAAACCCACACACTAACAGTCAATTTTAAATCGGGCTCCCAAGTGCACTGTGGGAAGCCGATTTAAATATGTTAATTAACTGCCCCTCCTCTCCACGGTGGGACACTCGGACGCCCTGATGTCCCCCCCATCCCCCGTAAAAAAGCCGGTGTGTGCGTGAGCAAAGTGTTGGGAACGCGTTCCCGTATTTAATTCTTTAGCTCCCCTCGACCCTCTCCCACCCGTCGTGGGGGTTAATATCTCGGCCAATGTTTTTGAAGTTGAAAACCAACTAAAAAAATTGTGACTGAAAACGCAGTCTGATTAATAATGCAGCTCATGAGTTATCCTGTTAGCCTCACTCGTGCAGATACTTATCATTTATCATGGCTGCTCAGGATGCATTAATGAGGTTATAATGCAGTGATTTCACAGAAGTTATTTAAAATCCATAGTTAGTAAAAAGACTCAAATTGCAGGAGGTATTTGTAAAATCAAAAAGTATTCAAAGTGAGAAATGCTATGACTACAGTTTAATTGGCAATATTGGGGATGAAATTGATCTTTGGTGTTAATGCAAAGCAGGCGATTGTAACTCAGCAGCTGATTTTATACTGTGCCCAGTTCTCTTTACTACTGAAGTCAATGGGCCATGGTGTAAAGCGGGCTAATAAATCACTATCGCCCATTTTGCACTGCTGCCGAATACCAATTTCACCCCCAATGGGAGGTGGCACAAATTATTTTTCATTTATGAAATATAACCTTGCTGTGATTACAGCCATCCTGATGCAAGTTCAAGTTATTAAGTTCAAGAAAGTCGTGCAGATGTGAATTATGAGAGAAGTAATTAACAGACTGCTAGGGATCAAGCAAATTAGGGCTGTAGTGTTCTCTTAATAAATTCATTACTTTAAGGTTAACCAGCATCGGTCTAATTATACTGCCTTTGAGTTCTTCAGCAGGTCTTAAAAGAAAATGTAACTTGTCAACTTGGCAAAGGTTCATTGGAAAGTTAAATGTTTATATTTAGAAATGCTAAACAAAGATGTCTTCATATCTTACTTCAAAATAGTGGTGACATCAGCGATGGTTGCAAAAGGCTTTCTGGAATAGCCTTCCTGCCACATTTTACACAAGTTATGAGAGACGTATGGTATGAGGAATAAGAACAGTGTGCTGTTCAATAAGAGCACTCAGTGGAATACCTGTGTAAACTTTGATGAAAACATTTTCTATGCAATAGTTGGTCTTTCATTCAAAAAGAAATGCCTTTGCAAAGATTCTTTAAAGAAAACTCAACATCCAGTTACTTAATAATTATGTTACCTATTAGAGTGACTTGAAATTATTTATTTAAAAGTTCTTGGATAGGAAAGACATTTCTTTTGCATTGAAAGGCCAACCATACACATATATTTTTTATCAAAGTTTCCTATAAAGCCACATTCCAAGATGTTAATGTCTTCATCAGATCTTTAAATATTTGTTAAAATTCAGGCAATTATATCACAGCACAGTTTTGCGTTATCTGTGATTTCAATTAGATAGTTTGAAATTAAAGACACTGTAAAGAACAGATGGCAGAATAGACTAATAAACCATTCCCAGGAACATTAAATGAATACAACAACAACAACTTGCATTTATATAGCATCTTTAACGCAGTAAAACATCCCAAGGAACTTAACAGGGGCGTTATCAAACAAAATTTGACACCGAACCACATAAGGAGATATTAGGACTGGTGAAAGAACTAGGTTATAAGGAGCGTCTTAAAGGAAAAGACAGAGGTAGAGAGGCAGACAGGTTTAGGGAAGGAATTCCAGAGCTTAGGGTCCAGGCAGCTGATGGCACGGCCACCAATGGTTGAGTGATTAAAATCAGGGATGAGCAAGAGGCCAAAATTGGAAGAGCGCAGAGATCTCGGAGGGTTGTAGGGCTGTAACAGGTTGCAGAGATAAGGAGGGGTGGGGCCATGGAGGGATTTGAAAACAAGACTAAGGGGGAGAATCTCAGTAGGTTGCGCCACCCGTTAGCGCCTTAAGAGGGCGCTAAGTGGGTCGCAAGCCAACTGGCGCCCGGGCACGGCACTGCCCACGCCTCCGCTAACTTCAGCGGGACGTTAGTGGTGGCGCTAACCGTTAGCGCTGCGCCGCTGCCGATTACGTCATCGGTGTGCGCAGCGCCCCGGCCGCGATATTTGGCAGCGCCCCCTGATTTACCGCCAGACACTATGTCCGACCGATTCAGGGGGGACTACCTGCGGCCGGGGAGGCGCAAATTAAAGGTGAGGTGCGGGGCGGCCATTTTTGTTGTTGGCTGCCTGCCAGCACCTGCCTGCGCTCCCGTCCCCGGCCTCCTGAACACCCCCCCACCCCCCCCCCCGCAGAGTGCCGGCTGCGTTCCAAGAGCCCGGCACTTCTCTTCGGTGCCGGGCTCTTTTGCCTGCACTCCCGATCCTCGGGGGCCCAGCTGGGCCCCAGATCGCGCTGCACAAGGCCCCTCCCCTTTAAGAAGGGGAGGAAGGCCTGGAATACCGCAGCGCGACGTGCCGCAGCGTGTGGCGCTGCAGCACGTTGTACCACGATATTCAGTCGCAGCGCCCCAAGAGGAATGCGGGGCATCTCCAGCAGGGCGCAACCACTCAATTTCCGGTGGGCGGGCGCGAATGTTTCCGGGGCGCTACTTTTAGCGCCCTGGCAAGGCTGGCACCCCAAACGGGGCTATACTCAATTTCTCCCCCTAAGGATTTTAAAATAGAGGCGTTGCCGAACCGGGAGACAATGTAGGTCAGCAAGCACATGTGTGATGGGCAAATGGGACTTGGTGTGAGTTAGGACATGGGCAGCCGAGTTTTGGATGAGCTCAAGTTAATGGGGGGTAGAAGGTGGGAGGCCTGCCAGGAGAACATTGGAATAATCAAGTCTAATAGTAACAAAGGCATGAATGAGGGTTTCAGCAGCAGATGAGTTGAGACAGGGGCAAAGACGGGCGATGTTATGGAGGTGGAAGTAGGTGGTCTTGGTGATGGAGCAGATATGGGGTTGGAAGCTCACCTCAGGGTCAAATAGGACGCCAAGTTTGTGAACGGTCTGGTTCAGCTTCAGACAGTGGCCAGGGAGAGGGATGGAGTCAGTGGCTAGGGAACAGAGTTTGTGGCAGGGACTGAAGACAATGGGCTCGATTTTCCAAGCCCCGAGGAGGCGGGTTTGGAGGCGGGAAAATTGCAGAATCGGGGGGCAGGAACCCATCCTGCCCCCAACCCACCTCCGTGCCAATGTCCCAGGAGGCGGGTACCCGGCTCCTGAGGCGGGAAGGGGATTAGTACCAATTAACTGCCTGTTAACAGTTAGTTAACAGGCAGTTCTTTGCCTAATCCCTATTTTTAGCCCTGAAGTGTGGGCTGTCCGACAGCTCTGAACCACGCCAAGTTAGCGAGGCGGACCGTCAGTCTGCAGGGGTTGGAGGGGTCGAGATGTCCGTTGTGCAGGTGAGTGATGGGTGTATGTGTGCAGAGGTAAGTGTGTGAGGTAAGTGTAAAGTGTTTTAATAAGTTTTACTTACCTTTACTTTCTCCTGCAGGCTTCCTTCCTTCAGTTCTCGGGAGTCCCTCAGCTCACCGGCACAGAAAGCAGAATGGCCGCTGAACTGTCAAAAGCTGCAGCCTCTGCTTTCTGGTCTGGAGAGCTCTCTAACTGAGTCTGAGTAGAAGGACTCAAGTTAGAAGACAGATTGTCCGTGTTTGACAGCTTCACAGAGCTGTCAAACGCTGATTTTTCATCTGTCAAAAGCTCTTGACAGATGAAATGTCAATCGCTGACGTCACCAGTAACCAGGTGTCCCTTAAATGGCCTGCTGAGCCCGCTGGGCAGGCTTAACAAGGTCAATCAAGGGAAAATAGTGTGCATTGGCCACAAGTCGATGGAGGCGGGACTACAACCCAAAAAGTGGGAGACCCACCTCCAAAAGCTCCCCATTGACAAAATCGAGCCCAATGGCTTCGGTCCTCCCGATATTTCGTTGGAGGAAATTTCTGCTCATCCAGTACTGGATGTTGGACAAGCAGCACAGTAGTTTAGAGACAGTGGAGGGGTCGAGAGAGGTGGTGGTGAGGTAGAGCTGGGTGCCATCAGTGTGTATGTGAAACCTGATGTTGTGTTTTTGGATGATGTCGCCAAGGGGCAGCATGTAGATAAGAAATAGGAGGGGGCCAAGGATAGATATTTGGGAGACTCCAGAAGTAATGGAGCAGGAGTGAGAAAAGAAACCACTGCAGCTGATTCTCTGGCTACAACTGGATGGATCGGAATGGAACCAGGTGAGGGCAGTCCCACCCAGCTGGACGACAGAGGAGAGAACATAAGAACACAAGAAATAGGAGCAGGAATAGACCCCTCGAGCCTGCTCTGCCATTCAATAAGATCATGGCTGATCTTGGGCTCATAGCCACTTCCCTGCTCGCTCCCCATAACCCTTCACTCCCTTATCTTGCAAAAATCTGTCTAACTCCACTTTAAATGTATTTAATGACCCAGCCTCCACGGCTCTCTGGAGCAGAGAATTCCACAGATTTATGACCATCTGAGCGAAGAAAATCCTCCTCATCTCAGTTCTAAAAGGGCGTACTTTATTCTGAAACTCTGCCCCTGAATTCTAGATTTCCCCATGAGGGGAAACATCCTCTCTGCATCTACCTTGTCAAGCCTCCTGAGTATCTTATATGTTTCAATAAGATCACCTCTCATTCTTCTAAATTCATAAGTCAACCCCCTCATCTCTGGAATTAACCTAGTGAATCGTCTCTGAACTGCCTCCAATGCAAGTATATCCTTCCTTAAATAAGGAGACCAAAACTACGCAGTACACAAGGTGTGGTCTCACCAATATCCTGTACAGTTGTAGCAGGACTTCCCTGCTTTTATACTCCAACCCCCTTGCAATAAAGGCCAACATTCCATTTGCCTTTGATTACTTGCTGTAACTTTTTGTGTTTCATGCACAAGGACCCCCAGGTCCTTCTGAACTGTAGTATTTTGTAACCTCTCTCCATTTAAATAATAATTCGCTTTTTTATTTTTCCTGCCAAAGCGGATAACCTCGCACTTTCTCACATTATAATCCATCTGCCAAATGTTTGCCCACTCACTTAGCCTGTCTATATCCCTTTGCAGATTCTTTGGGCTTGATTTTGCCAGGTCCGAGGAGGTGGGTTTGGAGGCGTGTGAGTTGTTAAAATCGCAAAAATTGGTGGGCGGATCCAATCCCGTCTCCAGCCCGCCGCTGAGCAATTTTCCCACAATCGTGGTTCCAGACCCCGTTTCCATCCTGCCTCCAAGAGGTGGGATAGGCCCTTAAGGCCCTTAACATCCAGTTTATTGCCTCGAAAATCCCATTTTGAGAGGCCTTTCTAAATTTAACACATTTCCTCCGTGCTGCACGTCTCCTCTGGAACATGCCAGTTAATCCTGGCAGCCTCACAAGTGGATTGCTTACTAACAGCTGTAGCTCCACCATTAAAAAGGAGTTTTAACCAATGATCATTTGCAGGTGGCAGAACTTTGCTGTCTCAGGTCTGGGGAACTTTTAAAAGGCCTACTCATTGTTGTGGAAGTTTGGAGCCTGACACCCATCTCCAGTGTGACCTCCTGGGAAACCCCTCTCCCCACCTTGACTGAGCACTTCCTCAACTGAGGTATATACCAGAAGCATGGGAACCATTTATTTCCTTTCCTCCTGGACATCACATTCAGACGAAGACCAGCCACGGCAGCAGCAGAACCCTAAACAACAGTAGCACCAACAGCAGGAGCAACAACAGGAGAGCCAAGCTGCTGCTCACCCACCTGAAGCTGCACAGGCCAGAAGGCACCAGCACATGGAAGCACGTCGCCACTGGAGATACCCCCAAAACAGGGTTTACAGACAGAGGATGAGCTACCTCAACATGACTGAGCAGCAGTGCCAAAGGAGGCTCAGACTTTCGCGAGACGTACTGGATGACATCTACGCAATGCTGCAGCAAGACCTGGAGCCCAGAGGAGTGGGTAGACACCCCTTACCAGTGGCAGTCAAAGTCACCACCGCACTCAACTTTTTTGCTTCAGGCTCATTCCAGGGATCAGCAGCAGACATCAGCAGCATCTCCCAGGCGGCCGCACACACTTGCATTACGCAGGTAACCGATGCCCTCTTTGCCATCATACACAATTACATCAACTTCTCCAAGGATCAAGCAAGTGTAACCACGCGTGTGGTTGGGTTTGCGAATCTGGCAGGCTTTCCAAGGGTGCAGGGCGTCATTGACTGCACACATGTGGCCCTTAAGGCACCCCATCACAATCCAGGTATTTTTGTCAACTGCAAGGGCTTCCACTCCCTCAACGTGCAGCTGGTGTATGGCCACAAGAAGGAAATTTTGCATGTTTGTGCGAAGTACCCTGGCAGTTGCCATGACTCCTTCATACTGCGCCAGTCTAGTGTGCCCTGGCTCTTCAGTCCGCCAGGCCAACTTTTCGGATGGCTACTTGGAGACAAGGGCTATCCCCTGAAGGCATGGCTAATGACACCATTGAGGAGCCCATCCAATGAAGCTGAGGAGAGCTACAACTCCAGCCACATTTCCACCAGATCCATAATCGAGCAAACCATCAGCTTGCTGAAGATAAGATTCAGATGCCTGGATAGATCAGGTGGAGCCCTGCAGTACTCAGCAGCCAGGGTCTCCAGAATCGTCGTGGTCTACTGTGTACTTCAGAACATGTCACAACATTGTGGCTTGCAGCTGGCTGAGGTACAAGTGGCTGATCGCATAGCCTCCTCAGATGAGGAGGAGGAGGAGGAGGAGAGTGGCAACAAACAGGTTGCGGAGGCGCATCAACCAGTAGCAGCAGCAGGCGAGCATGGGATGCAAGGGACGCACTCATCTTGGCCAGATTTGCTTAACCTGCCCAATCAAACACTTTTACCTCACACCTTCTTACCAGAGCATCGACAATGGACAAGAACCTGCGGATTCCTATTACTCTGACCACCATACTGGCAATTGCAAGTCGCCCTAAGCCCTCAATGTGGAAGTTTCATTTGCGAAATGACACAGGCCACAACTTCAACAGTTTGCCATCAAATTTTATCATCACAATTCACGGATGGCTTTTCAAAAATAAACACAACAGAACACCCAAGTGACTACCCTTGTGACTACTTGTGCTTTATCTTCCTCTTATGTGTGCTCCTACATGGTGCTTCCCCTGTGGCTTCAGCAGATGTGGAGACCCCTTGCTCACTTTCTTGCTGCTCCTGCCTCGATACCTTTGGCGGGGCGTCTTCTGGGGTTGCGAGCCTGTGAGGGCTCGGCAACAAGTCTGCTGCTTCTGCAGCTGTGCAGGGGCTGAGACGCCCATTTCAGTTGGGTGAGGACTCTGGTGGGGCTTCGACCGAGGGCTCTGCAGTGGCATGCTCGTGTGAGCGCTTGGAGAGGAGCGCCCACTTCCTTGTTCTCTGCCACCAACATCCCTCTCATGGGTCAGCTCCACTTCAGAGCTAGCAAGTGGCTTAACAGCACCTTGCTGCACTTCAGGGGGGGCCATGAGGACCCATTTCTGCACTGGAAGTCCTACTCCAGAGGACTTCCATGAAGGTCTGGTTTCTCTGCTCAATAGCTGACCATCGCTCCTAAAGAGATGTCAGTCTATTCTGAACAATGACCATGTTTTCAAGACCCTGGCAACTAAGCTCCTCCATGGCCGTAGCCATCCGCTCTTCTACCATAGCCATCCTCTCCTCTATGGTAGCCAGCCTTACCACAGAGGTAGCCATCCTTTCCACGGAGGTTGCCATCCTTTCCGTGGTGATGCGTTCATGCGCCAATGCCTCCACAAAGGCTCTGCTCATGTTCGCGATGGACTCCTCCATTCGCTCCACACTCGCACGACCCTGGAGACAAAATCTGCCAGAGACTCCTGCACCTGTTCCTGGAGTTCCAGCACCGCTCACCTTCTGGATGGACCCGGAGTCACAGGATCGACATGCAGCTGAGCCGAGCTGGAAGAGTCCTGCGGCCTCCGACGAGGACTCTCCACTGCTGTCTCTGTCTCCACCATCTGCTGATACTCACTTGAGATCTGTGATACACCAGGTGACAACACTACTCTATCTCGCGAAGATCCCACCGAGGTGTGAGTGTCTGCGCTGGTGCTGGGTGTGCTTAATTCTGCTGACGCTGCGCCCTCAGAGGTTGCAACTTCCTCTGAGGAGCCTTCAGGCTCAGGCTGTTCCTCCTGGGCAGTGGGGAGGGAGGTTGTCGATGGTCCTGTGGGGGAGTAAAGGAAAGAGCTAGACATGTGAGATAAAGGTAGCATGCACATTGAATTGATCATAAGTCAACCTGTTAGAGCATCAGAATTGTTATCAGTCACTCATGCAATGTCAATGAGAGATATGAAAAACTATTCTGTCACCAGCTTGCTGTGATGCGCCCCCACTTGCGCATCCTCCTCCACTCCCACAATCTCCAGGGCCGCCTCCTCTGCAGTGGTGAGCTGGGCTATTGAGGGTAGCCCTCTACCTGTCCTTGCCCTCTCCCTCTTATTGTGGGCTCTCTTTTCCTGCAATGAGGGACACAAGTGGAGTTTGAGTGAGAATGAAGGCGTGAGTGTAGAGAATCCATAGCATAGATGCTTAGAAGGAGATAAAGATGGAGTGAGGTGCCAAGACCAAGGGCCCTCCATGTGTGTTGTAAGTTGTTGTCATAGCATCACAGTGATAGGGAGTGAGAGGGCTACATAGTCGAATAGTTAAGTGAATGTGAACATAGAGAGAGAGGGAATGGGTAACGGTGCAGGGATATAAGGGTGAAGTGGGATGTGGAGGAGGAGGTTGACAAAGCAAAGTGCTGGTGATGAGAGGCGATGGGGATCAGATTGAGGGTCATGGGGATGGAATACTCACTTTTCCTGTGCGGAGAAGGTCATGAAACCTCTTTCTGCACTGCAGCCAGGTTCTGCTGCACATTGAAATCGCTTTCACCTCCTGTGCCACTTGCAGTCACACAGCTTTGGTCTGTTGTGGAGGCTTTTTCCTCCCTGAGGAAGGAAAGAGCACTTCTTTATTTGCTCTTACTCCCTCCACCAGAGCTTGGAGGAAGGCCTCATCGAATCTGGGTGCACACTTTGGTCTGGTGCTGGACATGCTTGCAGTAGGAATCCTTCAGAAGAATGGTGATAAAGTTGTAAGGCTGAAAAAGAACTAAGGCTGCCTGCAGGCCTTAAATCCAGCTATATAGATGACGTCATCAGAGGTGAGTTTCTGTATCAAAAGACTTATTGGGCCAGGGGTTCCCACACGCTTGAAATCAAGTGTCCAATTAGGGCAAAATCGCACTTTTGTCCCGCCTCACATCGGAGGTGGGGTCCTAACACGCCGACCACCTGACACGCCCCCAGCCCGCCCCCAATGAAAAAATCCAGCCCTTTGAGTCCTCTGCACAACTTGCTTTCCCACCCATCTTTGTATCATCCACAAATGTGGCTACATTACACTCGGTCCTTCATCCAAGTCATTAATGTAGATTATAAATAGTTGAGGCCCCAGCACTGATCCCTGTGGCACCCCACTAGTTACCGTTTGCCCACTGGAAAATGACCCATTTATCCCGACACTCTGCTTTCTGTCATTTAGCCAATTCTCTATCCATGCTAATATATTACCCCCAACTCCATGAGCTCTTATCTTATGCAATAACCTTTTATTTGGCACCTTATCGAATGCCTTCTGGAAATCCAAATACACCACATCCACTGGCTCCCCTTTGTCCACCCTGCTCGTTACATCCTCAAAGAACTCCAGCAAATTTGTTAAACATGAGTTCCCCCTCATAAAACCATGCTGACTCTGCTTGTCTGCATTATGATTTTCCAAATGCCCTGCTACTGCTTCCTTAATGAAGGACTCCAGCATTTTCCCAACGACAGATGTTAGGCTAACTGGTCTATAGTTTCCTGCTTTCTGTCTCTTTCCTTTCTTAAATAGGGGTGTTACATTTGGGATTTTCCAATCCGCTGGGACCTCTCCAGAGTCCAAGGAATTTTGGTATATTGCAACCAATGCATTCACTATCTCTGCTGTGAAAATGGAAATATTCATCTACTCTGTGTGAGTTTAGAATTAAAATCACAGGAATTTCCAATCAAATTGAATAAGTATGTCACAACTGGAACTCCAAGGCTATACAAACATAAAACTGTAAAACCAATATCATAGAAGTCAAAAAACTTCAGAAAATTTATGATTGTATTTTGATGAAAATTAAATCAGTTCCAGATGAGATGTTTTCTGCAATAACATTTCTTTTTAAATCTCCATTTTAAAGTCTCTTTCAGTTCCCCCCTGCACCATGCACTCTTCTTACTTTCACACTTACCCGGCCCCCGAGACTTTCCTTCCTCGGCCAATTGGCAGGCTTTTAATGCCCAGTACTGATAATAGCATCGCTTAACCACTTTTTTTGAAATTTATTTCATCTTCTCTCTTCTCTTTTCAACGTTGGCACTGTCCTGCACGATGGGTCTTGGCACTTCACCTGTGTGGTAAACCACGTTCACTATCGTATCACTGTTAGTAGTTAGCACTGTTCACCACTGTTCGTTATAACTGTATCACTGACCACTATTGTATCACGGTACGAGGTCGCCTCTTGCCACACTGCTATACCTGGGATGACCACTGCCGACTCCGCCTTGGCTCCACCCACCAGGCCAGGTATAAAGGTGAGCGACTGGCTGGTATTCCTCCTGCTTGGATCGGATCACCCACGAGAGTGGGCTCTGTTATTTAGTCAATAAAAACCTTTAGTCACCTTCGTAACTCTTCGCCTTTTATTGGAGGAATTGATAGGTATATCAATTTTATTGACTAAATTTAATGATGTCCGACAACGAGTCACAACCGGCGGAGGAGCCACCAGCGCAGCTCCCAGGAGCACAGCCACACCAGCCAGCTTGGCTGCGAGCCCTCAGACCGCCGTACCTGGACCTGAACCCACGAGCAGCAAACTCAGCCGCAGACTTTAAACACTGGCTGGTCTGCTTCGAATCATACCTGAGAGAATCCAGCGTCCCTCAGGCATCCAAACTAAGTGTCCTGCAGGCACAACTGAGCCCGAGAGTATACACTCTCATCGAGGACATGACTACCTACGAGACCGCCATCAACCTGCTGAAACAGAAGTACCGGACCCCGGTAAACTACATGTACGCTAGGCACCTCCTAAGATCACGGCCGCAACAGCCAGGAGAATCAGTAGCCGAATTCTCACAGGCGCTATATGCACTCGCCAGGAACTGTGACTTTAAATCGGTGTCGGCAGCCGAAAATACTGAAGATAATATCCGCGACGCATTCCTGAAAGGCCTACGGTCCGAGTACTCACGGCAAAGACTGCTGGAAGCTAAAGACCTCAGCATGGAAAAAGCTGAAGCCCTCGCTATCTCCCTGGAAGTGGCCCACCAAGATCAGGAAGCATTCACCAGGTACTGCTCGCGACCCTGGGACTCGGGCCCGACCCCTACCACAGCACCCTTCCCAGCGCCGCCCCCGGGACCTACCTCTGCGTCGGCGTCCCGGACCCGACCGGCCCCGCCACCCCCGGCACCGGCCCCGACATCGGGCATCCGCGATCGGGCCGCCGGCTGTTTTTTTTGTGGCCAGGAGAAGCACCCGAGGTCGCGCTGCCCAGCCAAGAACCCCATATGTAAAACCTGCCTGAAGAAAGGCCACTTCTCCAAGGCCTGCAGGAGCGGATCCTCAGAGGCCAGCAGTGCCGCATGCGAACTATGGGGGCGGCCATCTTCGTTTAGGGCAACTGAGGCCAGCATCCCCACACATGAGTCATGGGGGCGGCCATCTTTGTTTAGGGCAACTGAGGCCAGCATCCCCACACATGAGTCATGGGGCGGCCATCTTTGATTAAGGCAACCGACCCCAATAGTGCCTCATGGGGCCCTACCTCGTGGGAGACGCCATTTTACTCACCACGCCCGACCGCCTCGCCCGCAGATGACAACGACTCGCTCAGCTACACACTAGCTTCCGTCACCCTGGACCAAGCCCGCCCGCACCATCTGTCCAAGTCAATGATGGACATCAAAGTGAACGGCCACGCCACGACCTGCCTGTTCGACAGCGGAAGCACGGAGAGCTTCATCCACCCAGACACGGTGAGCCACTACTCCCTCTCTGTCCTACCAACGCGCAGCCGAATCTCGATGGCATCGAGGTCCCACGCCACGGACATCAGCGGCTACTGTGTCGTGACCCTGTCGGTTAAGGGCACGGAGTATAAAAACTTTAAACTCCTCGTCCTCCCCCATCTCTGCGCTGCCGTCCTACTAGGGCTGGACTTCCAATCCCACCTCCAAAGCGTAACCCTAGCATACGGTGGACCCCTCCCCCCACTCACAGTCAACAACCAGCAAACGTTAAACCGCCCACCGCGTAACACCTGCAGCCTCTCCACCCTCAAGGTCCCGCCACCCTCTCTGTTTGCTAACCTTACCCCTGACTGCAAACCCGTCGCTACCAAGAGCAGGCGGTATAGCGCCGGGGACAGAGCCTTCATTAGCTCTGAGGTGCGGCGCCTCCTGAAAGAGGGCATTATCGAGGGGAGCAGCAGCCCCTGGCGTGCCCAGGTCGTAGTCGTAAAGACCGGCGATAAAAACCGCCTGGTCATCGACTACAGCCAGACCATAAACAGATATACCCAGCTGGACGCATACCCCCTCCCCCGCATATCTGACATGGTCAATCAGATTGCACAGTATAAAGTATTCTCGACCATCGACCTGAAGTCGGCCTACCACCAACTCCCTATCCACCCTGAGGACCGCCAGTATACCGCCTTCGAGGCGAATGGGCGCCTATACCACTTCCTTAGGGTCCCCTTCGGTGTCACTAATGGGGTCTCGGTCTTCCAAAGGGAGATGGACCAGATGGTTGACCAGAACGAACTGCAGGCTACATTCCCCTACCTAGATAACGTCACTATCTGCGGCCGCGACCGGCAGGAACATGACGCGAATCTGGAGAAATTCCTCCGTACGGCCCAACGGCTGAACCTCACCTACAATAAGGAGAAATGCGTGTTTAACACCACGCGCCTTGCCATCCTCGGCTGCGTAGTGGAGAACGGAATCATCGGCCCCGACCCAGAAAGAATGCGCCCCCTCATGGAGCTACCCCTCCCCCACTGCCCTAAAGCACTTAGGAGAACCCTGGGGCTTTTCGCCTACTATGCCCAATGGGTACCCAATTACGCGGACAAAGCCAGACCCCTCCTGAAAGCCACTTCCTTCCCCCTCACGGAGGAGGCGTGCGCGGCCTTCTCCCTCATTAAGGGAGACATAGCCAAGGCCACGATGCATGCAGTGGACGAGTCCATCCCCTTTCAGGTGGAGAGCGACGCATCCGACTTCGCCTTAGCCGCCACCCTAAACCAGGAGGGGAGGCCAGTGGCCTTCTTCTCAAGGACCCTACAGGGCCCCGAGATCCGACATTCGTCGGTCGAGAAAGAGGCCCAGGCGATCGTGGAGGCAGTGCGGCGCTGGAGGCACTACCTGGCAGGCAAACGATTTACCCTCCTCACCGACCAGCGTTCGGTGGCTTTCATGTTTAATAACAAGCTGAAGGGCAAAATCAAGAATGACAAGATTTTGAGATGGAGAATCGAGCTCTCCACCTACGATTATGAGATCTTGTACCGGCCAGGCAAGCTGAACGAATCCCCTGATGCCCTTTCACGAATGACATGCGCCAGCGCGCATATCGATAGGCTTCAGACCCTCCACGACCAGCTCTGCCACCCCGGAGTCACCAGACTCTGCCATTTCATTAAGGCCCGCAACCTGACCTACTCCATCGAGGAGGTCAGGACCATGACCAGGAACTGCCAGACCTGTGCGGAGTGCAAACCGCACTTCTATAGGCCGGACCGAGCAAGCCTGATCAAGGCCACCCGCCCCTTCGAGCGCCTGAGCATCGACTTTAAGGGGCCCCTCCCGTCCTCTGACCGTAATGTGTACTTCCTCAACATCGTTGATGAGTACTCCCGTTTCCCCTTTGCCTTCCCCTGCCCCGACATGACCAGTAGCACGGTCATTAAGTGCCTGAATGCCCTCTTCACCTTGTTCGGGTTCCCGAACTATATACACAGCGACCGGGGCTCCTCCTTCATGAGCGAGGAACTCCGGCAATTCCTCCTAGAGAGAGGTATTGCAGCAAGCAGGACCACCAGCTACAACCCCAGAGGTAACGGTCAGGTGGAAAGAGAGAACGCGACGGTATGGAAGGCCGTCCTCTTAGCCTTAAAGTCTAAGGGCCTCCCAACCTCCCGCTGGCAAGAAGTCCTCCCGACAGCGCTGCACTCCATCCGGTCATTACTTTGCACGGCCACTAACACCACCCCCCATGAACGAATGTTCGTTTTCCCCAGGAAGTCGACTATGGGAACCACTCTACCAACCTGGCTGACCGCCCCGGGGCCGGTCTGGCTGCGGAAACACGTGAGGACCCATAAAACGGACCCCCTGGTCGAGAGGGTGAACCTCCTGCACGCCAACCCCCAGTACGCCTACGTGGCGTACCCAGACGGGCGGGAGGACACTGTCTCCCTACGAGACCTCGCACCCTCAGCCGATCCGGAAACACCGCCACCACCCCCCCCAACCTCAGTCCAGGTAGACGGCATGCCGGAACCCCACGAGCCCTCGCCGACCACGCAAACACCAGCATCAACACCGGATAAGGCACCAGCACCGGATAAGGCAACACCACCGCTGCGGCGATCGGAGAGGCGTACGAAGCCTCCGGACAGACTGACCTACCAGAATTGGTAGTACACTTCACCCCGCCGGACTTAATTCTAAACAAGGGGTGAATGTGGTAAACCACGTTCACTATCGTATCACTGTTAGTAGTTAGCACTGTTCACCACTGTTCGTTATAACTGTATCACTGACCACTATTGTATCACGGTACGAGGTCGCCTCTTGCCACACTGCTATACCTGGGATGACCACTGCCGACTCCGCCTTGGCTCCACCCACCAGGCCAGGTATAAAGGTGAGCGACTGGCTGGTATTCCTCCTGCTTGGATCGGATCACCCACGAGAGTGGGCTCTGTTATTTAGTCAATAAAAACCTTTAGTCACCTTCGTAACTCTTCGCCTTTTATTGGAGGAATTGATAGGTATATCAACCTGAAATTAATTAAAAGGTTCTCTGGCCCAAAGCACAAGCTGATGACCTGCTCAGTTGACAGCCCACTCAAGCCCGTCTCCAGGAGTTGAGCACCAGTAATCTGCAGTGATGTTCTTCGATTTTCCCTCCCTCTCAGTGCGGAGGTGCCTGGCTTCTTCTCTGATTTTCTCCTGGAGGTCAGAAACTTGCTGTAGTGTATGTAACCGTTCCACCTTTAAGAGAACTATTTTAAGGGTTGCACTACTTTATCTTGGCTGCTGCATACTGTAATACCGGTGGTGACCACACCGGTATATAAGTGCTGTGTAATGATTTATTGGGCAGTTCCGCCCTGACCTTCAACTAGTAAAAACCTGTTAAAGTTTACTCTTGTGGTCTGTGTAGTAATTCTCAATATAACACACAGACTTAACAATGGCGACGAGTACGATCTTACCCTGCGGCAGAGATACATCCAAGGCAGTTTAACGGGCGTCGAGAGGAGGCATCCGCCCTCATCATTCTGCTGAGAAAAGACTCGGGTCTGCAGAGCAAAGGAAGAAGGAAGAATTCTGACACGAAGCCTTCCATCAGCAACAGGCAGTGATCGTCCCTTCTATCACGGTGGTGGGTGAGCCGATCAGCGACGAGAAGCAAGTCGGCCACGTTGACTGTGAGTAGGGGAGAAAATAAAAAAAACGGAGGATATAAGGGCGGAGAACTCGACCACGGCCGGGGAAAGGAGCCGGACAGAAGTCGGGGCCAGAGGCACTGAGACTGGGGCAGCGTAAGGCACGGAAGCCGCGGTGAATGCAAACGCAGCCGGTGCGAAAGACCGGGCTGCAAGCGGGCTGGGAGACGCAACAGCGTCGAGAGAGAGCTCGACCGCGACCGGTGAAAAAGGCCGGGCAGCTACCGAGGCCGCGAGGCGCAGCGACCGGGTCAGCGTAAGGCGCGGGAGAAAATAAAAAAAACGCGGAGAACTCAGCCACAGCCGGGGGGGAAAGGACCGGACTGCAAGAGGGGCTGGGAGGCATGATTTGAAAACCGCTGGGGGAGGGCGAACGCAGCAAATCGGCAATCGCCATTACAGCCAGCGGGGGAGAAAGGCAAACGCAGGAAGCCGCCATTTTCAGAGGCGGGGGAAGAAGACAAGCGCGGGAAACCGCCATTTTGTAAAAAAATAAATAAATAATTCTTTTGTTTCTCAAGAAGATCGCAAGGATGCCTAAGCGTGGTAACATCAACGATTTCGACCCCGATGTTGAAGATTGGGCCACGTATGTAGAACGCATAGAGATATATTGTAAGGCAAATAAAATATCAGATGAAGATAAAGCACTAACCTTACTAAACTCAATGGGTGCGAAGACATACGGGCTATTGAAGCATCTTCTATCACCAGCTAAACCGGCGGTTCAGACTTTCGCTAATATTGTTGCTGTCCTGAAGAATCATTTGAACCCCACACCGCTGATGTTAGCGGAATGATTTAAATTTTATGCGAGAACGCAACTGAAAGAGGAAAGCAACGCGGAGTATTTAATTGAACTGCGCAAGCTAGCGAATTACTGTCAGTTTGGGGAAAGCCTGACAGAGGCACTGAGAGACAAATTCGTGTGTGGATTGTCGAAAGAATGAACACAAAAGCGGTTGCTTGAAGAGAATGATCTTACACTTGATAAGGCTGTCACTATTGCAGCATCGCACGAAGCCGCAGCGAGAGGCACTGCGGAAATGCAGCTGAAGGCAGCGGTACTCAGCGTAGATCAAATGGCTTCGGGTACAATGAAATGTTATCGTTGTGGGAAGACAACACACGATAAGAACCAATGCTGGTTTAAAAACCAGGAATGTAGAAAATGTGGCAAGCTTGGTCACATAGCTAAAGTATGCCGGTCAGGGAAGAAGACCAGCAACAAAAAGTCACCACAGGAAAAGTGCAGAAAGGTACATAAGGTGGCTGAGAAGAGTTCGGATGAACAGAATTCGGATTCAGACTCCAACAGCAAGGAACTGGGTAGTCTAAGAATTCACAACGTGAGTAAGGAAGCTGACCGACAAACTATTTGGGTCACACTGCAGATAGCAGGAGTCCAAGTGAAGATGGAATTGGACACCGGATCGGCGTTGACGGTCATGAATAAGCAAGATTACAAAAAGTTATTCAAACATATTCCCCTACGGGATACGGAGATAGTATTGCAGACATACACGGGGCAAAAAGTATACCCCATCGGAAAGATAAAAGTCAAGGTGATACACAAGGGCAAAGAACACCAAGGAATGGACTTATATGTACTACCTGAGGGAGGTCCACCACTTCTGGGACGGGAGTGGATCAGGAAAATAAATATGGACTGGCACTCCCTAAACGCAATAACGGTAGATTCCGGAAAGAAAGATGTCAAACCTGAACGATTGTCCAGAATATTGGATGAGGCTAAAGAGGTGTTCCAACAGGGACTGGGAACACTGAGAGGAATTAAGGCAAAAATCAAGATTGCAGAACATGCAAACCCAAAATTTTTCAAAGCCAGACCGGTACCGTATGCGATACGACCTGCTGTGGAAGCTGAGCTGGAAGGGCTGGAACGTTCAGGAGTACTGTCTAAGGTGGACTGGAGTGAGTGGGCCACGCCCATTGTGCCCGTCATGAAGCGTTCATCGAGTAACAAGCCAGGGGAACCGGGGAAGGTCCGCATTTGTGGAGACTTCAAGATCACAGTTAATCCGGTGCTTCACACGGTGCAATATCCGCTTCCGCGGATTGAGGATATCTTTGCTTCATTGTCTGGCGGGAAACGCTTCACCAAGATAGACCTGGCACAAGCGTACTTACAGATGGAAGTTGAGGAAGAGTCGCGCCAGTATCTCACAATCAGCACGCACAGAGGCTTGTATCGATATAATAGGCTGGTTTTTGGAGTGGCTTCGGCTCCAGCAATTTGGCAGAGGGCCATGGAACAGGTATTACAGGGAATTCCAAGCACTCAATGTTACTTGGACGATATCCTGATTACAGGAGATGACGATGAGGAACACCTTGCAAATTTGAAACTGGTGCTCACCAGGTTGAAGGAATATGGCCTTCGAGTTAATCGCCAGAAATGTGAGTTCTTTCAGGAACGGATCTCGTACTGTGGTCATGTCATTGACCAGGAGGGGCTGCACAAGTCACCTGACAAGATCGAAGCTGTTGTGAAGGCTCCCGCTCCGGAAAATGTATCCTAGTTGAGATCGTTCCTAGGGTTGATTAACTATTACCATAAGTTTCTGCCAAATCTATCCACGGTGCTGCACCCGCTGAATGCTCTTTTGCAGAAAGAAGTACCATGGAAGTGGAGCGAGGACTGTAAGAAGGCCTTTCGCAAAAGCAAGACATTGATCACCTCAGAGGAAGTGTTGGCTCACTTCAACCCAACGCTACCTATTCGTTTAGCTTGTGATGCTTCTCCTTATGGTATTGGAGCAGTACTCTCACACAAGTTGCCAAATGGCTCGGAAAGGCCAGTCGCATTTGCATCCAGATCATTGACCTCCGCTGAGCGCAACTATGCTCAGATAGATAGGGAGGCTCTCAGCCTGGTGTGGGGAGTAAAGAAGTTTCATCATTACCTGCAGGGCCAGAAGTTTACACTGCTGACAGACCACCAGCCGTTGGTACCCTTATTTAACCCTAAAAAGGGCGTTTCCATTATGACAGCGCAAAGGCTACAGAGGTGGTCCCTTTTCCTAGGGGCACACCAATATGACATAGAATACAAAGGATCAAAACAGCATGGGAATGCTGGCGGGTTATCACGCCTACCGTTGCCAACGGTAGAAGAGGCGCCTACAGTGGACCCAGTGGAGATGTTCCACTCAACCATAGTGGAATGTCTACCAGTAACAAATTCTACGATCGAAAAGGAAACAAGAAATGACCCGACTCTCTCACGAGTCTACGATTTAACGGTGAAGGGATGGCCAGCACATGGCGAACTACTGTTGCCAGCATTTTCGCAAAGAAGAGAACAGCTGTCAGTGTGCTGAGGAACTTTGATGTGTGGATCCAGAGTGGTGATTCCACCCAAACTCCAGCAAAAAGTGCGAAAGGAGCTTCACGAGGGGCATCTGGGTGGAGTGAAAATGAAGAACCTAGCCAGAGCGTTCGTGTGGTGGCCAGGTATCGATGGAAACATCGAAGAAATGACCAAGAGCTGTTCAGGATGCCAGAAAGTCCAAAACGCCCCACCACAAGCTCCTCTGCATCCATGAGAGTGGCCCTCATCTCCATGGCAAAGGGTGCATATCGACTTTGCTGGTCCATTTATGGACTCAATGTTCTTAATCGCGGTGGATGCACACTCCAAGTGGCCGGAGGTAATAAAGATGTCCTCCACCACCACGGAAAAAACCATCACAGTATTAAGGACCATATTTGCCAGGAATGGGCTGCCGGAACAGATCTGTTCTGATAATGGACCGCAATTTGTGTCCGAAGAATTCAGGAAGTTCTTAAAAAACAATGGGGTTAAGCACTACACGTCCGCCCCATGCCATCCCGCCACCAATGGATTAGCTGAAAGGTTTGTCCAGACCTTCAAGAAGGCCATAAAGGCCATGGGTAATGAAGACATAAATCTACAACATAAGGTAGATAACTTCTTGTTGGCGTATAGGAATGCAACACATGCGGTCACAAACCAAACTCCCGCCATGATGTTTTTCAATAGAAGTCTAAGATGCCGGCTGGATTTGATCAAGCCAAACATCAGAAGGGACGTAGAGAACCGGCAATTTCAAGGCATGAATGAAAGGCCAACTAGAACCTTCCAGATAGGTCAACAAGTTTTGGCCTGGGACTACCGTACCGAGAAATGGCAGCCTGGAACTATTTGCACACGACTAGGACCACTGATGTATACCGTGGACATTGGAGAAAGCATAATAAGGCGCCATGCTGACCAGATCATAGCGTCATCCGAAAAGGGACAACCTACACCACAACTCTATACGCCTAATGATGAAGCAGAGATACCCATAGTAGCTACCTCCGATCCGGTGATACTGGAACCAGATGAACCCGACACTGACATTCAAGCCGAATCGACCTTGTCAAAAGAATCTACTACACCACCGAAAACTACGACACCACCGAGGCGTTATCCGGACCGAGTCAGGAAGCCTCCAGAGAGACTGAATCTGTGAACTGTTTTTACATTAAGTTGTGTATATATGTTATGATGTTATGTTTAATGGGAAGATGTACTGTTAACCTAAAAAGGGAGGATTGTAGTGTATGTAACTGTTCCACCTTTAAGAGAACTATTTTAAGGGTTGCACTACTTTATCTTGGCTGCTGTATACTGTAATACCGGTTGTGACCACACCGGTATATAAGTGCTGTGTAATGATTTATTGGGCAGTTCCGCCCTGACCTTCAACTAGTAAAGACCTGTTAAAGTTTACTCTTGTGGTCTGTGTAGTAATTCTCAATATAACACACAGACTTAACACTTGCCACGTTGGATTCTGCAAGCCACAGATCCTATTAGCCTGGACATTGAATCGGATACTTGGGTATGTCACCAGCCCGATAAAATCATATTTTAAAAACATGAGGTGCAAATAGTTAGAACGTGAATAATAAACAACACGGATTCTTTCATCAATTACAGCAAATCTCCGCCTGATCAGAATGTTTAACTTGATACAGTGCGGGCCATATCTCCAGCAGAACACTACAGCTGTACGTTCTCATGCACTTGTAATGTCATGTTTGTTACTTAGCTAAAATTGTGACTAATCCAGGAACTACAACTAATCCGGCTAAACCAGATGCTTCTTCTATTTATACTTCAACTGTTTATCTCAACCGCTGTCATTGTAAGGAGAAAAAAATAAATAAACAGCAATTCCAGTATAAACTTCAAAGGTGTTTTCTGGCTTCTAGTGAAACTCTGGAATTTTTTAATTGAACCTTCACCGAGAAAACCATAACTTACCCATAAAACACTCCAGTGGGTTTGCTGAAATCAGGAAGTTGCAAAGTCATCAATGTGCCATTCTAACTGAGTATTCATTGTAATAATTCACACATTATTTGCAACAATTGGCCAAAGCATTTTAACTAAACATTGTGGATTGTTCACTGGAATCTTTGCTAGCAGTCACTTTACTAATATCAGTAAATAAGCACTGCACGCTATTCAGTACAGTAATATGAGAGCTATTTACAAACATAGTCTATCTTCTTCTTACAGTACTTCTTAGGCAGTCCCTCGGAGCCGAGGATGACTTGCTTCCACATTAAAAATGAGTTTGCAGGTGACTGATGAGTCCAATGCGGGACCTACAGTCTCTGTCACAGGTGGGGCAGACGGTGGTTGAAGGGGCGGGTGGGTTAGGTGCTTCGGTTGACGTGCGCTCCTTGCACTGCCTGCGCTTGGCTTCCGCTTGCTCCTGCAAGGTCATCTGCAGTCTCTGGATCTGACATTCAGCAGCCTTCTGCCAGCCTTGCTACTGCCACTGGGGCCACGTTACGGAGGAGCAGTAGGGTGGGAAGGGGGGAAGTGTGAAGGGGATGGAGATCATTGAAGAAGGCCGACAAAAGTTTTCAACCAAATGGGGGGAGTGTTTGTACTAAAGTTGGATGTGTTTGTAAATATATTGTTCACTTTGTTAAGAATTATTTCGATGTGTTCGATGTACAAAGAACCAGTTGTCTTTGTTAATAAATTGTTGTGTTTGTTTGTTATTGGTTGTCTCTCTTCTCTTAGGCAGTCCCTCGGAACCGAGGATGACTTGCTTCCACACTAAAAATGAGTTATCAGGTGACTGATGAGTCCAATGCGGGACCTACAGTCTCTGTCACAGGTGGGGCAGATGGTGGTTCAAGGGGTGGGTGGGTGGGGTGCTTGGGTTGACGTACGCTCCATCCGCTGTTTGCGTTTGGCTTCCGCTTGCTCCCGGCGAAGAGACACGAGGTGTTCGGTGCCTTCCCGGATGCTTCTCCTCCACTTTGTGTGGTCTTGGGCCGGGGATTCCCAGGTGTCGGAGGGGATGTTGCACTTTTTCAAGGAGGCTTTGAGGGTGTCCTTGAAGTGCTTCCTCTGCCCACCTGGGGCACTCTTGCCATGCCGGAGCTCCGAGTAGAGCGCTTGTTTTGGGAGTCTCGTATCGGGCATGCGGACAATGTGACCCGTCCATCAGAGTTGATTGAGCATGGTCAAAGCTTCAATGCTGGCCTGAGCAAGAACACGGACATTGGTGCGCCTATCCTGCCAATGGAATTGCAGGATCTTGCGGAGGCAGCGTTGGTAGTACCTCTCCAGTGCTTTGAGGTGCCGGCTGTACATGGTCCATTTCTCTGAGGCATACAGCAGGGCGGGTATCACTGCTGCTCTGTAGACCATGAGCTTAGTGCCGGGTTTGAGGTCCTGGTCTTCAAATACTCTCTTCCTCAGTACATAGTCTATCAAGGCAGCAGGAAAGAAGCAGCTTCACTGTTACAATGAGAATTTAGTATGAGCCAGCGCGACACACTGTGATCTATACGTTAACTCTCAAAACCATTTACCACAGCATTTGTGGTGCTGTATGGGGTAGCGGCGGCGGCGGGAAACGCGAGCGGCGAGGCTTTAAAAGGCCCCCAGAGACCAGGTAGGCCTCACAGCGGCAGCGGTAGCGGTGGCGGTGGGAAACGCGAGTGGCGAGGCTTTAAAAGGCCCCCAGAGACCAGGTAGGCCTCACAGCGGCAGCAGTAGCGGCGGCGGCAGGAAATGCGAGCGGCGAGGCTTTAAAGGGTCCCCTGAGACCAGGTAGGCCTCACAGCAGCAGCTGTAGCGGCAAACTCGAGCGGCGAGGCTTTAAAAGGCCCACAGAGACCAGGTAGGCCTCACAGCAGCAGCGGTAGCGGCGGCAGTGGGAAACTCGAGCGGCGATGCTTTAAAAGGCCCCCAGAGACCAGGTAGGCCTTACTAATCTCCAATCTCCAAACTCAGAGGGAAGGAGAAAAGTAAAAAGTAATCGAAGTGTGACGTCACCAGATAGCAGGTAAGTGATTGGTTGGTGAGTATTTCGCTCTTTTTTAAACTTTAACTCTGTGGTTTATAGTTTCTAAAGTCTCTGAGGTGTAGCGGGGATCGTTTCTAAACCAGGGCCCTTAAATATACCATTTAACTGTAGTGTAATTGGTGGGATTGATTTGATTTAATTTAATTGCAATTAATTAAAGGGTAAGTCATGGCAGGACAGCCCGGTGCCGTGGTATGCTCCTCCTGCGCTATGTGGGAACTCAGGGACACTTCCTGTGTCCCTGACAACTACGTGTGCAGGAAGTGTGTCCAGCTGCAGCTACTGGCAGACCACATTGCGGTGCTGGAGCTGCGATTGGATACATACTGGACCATTCGCGAGGCTGAGGATGTCGTGGATATCACGTTTGATCAGTTGGTCACACCGCAGGCAAAGGTTGGATAGGAAGAAAGGGAATGGGTGACCAACAGACAGAGTACTAGGCACAGGCAGGTAGTGCAGGGGTCCCCTGTGGACATCCCCCTCTCAAACAGATACACCACTTTGGGTACTGTTGGGGAGGATGGCTTATCAGAGGAAGGCAGCAGCAGCCAACTTCCTGGCACCAGGGGTGGCTCTGCTGCACAGGACGGGAGGAAAAAGCGGGGTAGAGCTATAGTAATAGGGGATTCTATTGTAAGGGGAATAGATAGGCGTTTCTGCGGCCGCAAACAAGACTCCAGGATGGTGTGTTGCCTCCCTGGTGCAAGGGTCAAGGATGTCTCAGTGCAGCTGCAGAACATCTTGGAAGGGGAGGGTGAACAGCCAGTTGGCGTGGTGCATATAGGTATCAATGATATAGGTAAAAAATGGGATGAGGTCCTAAAAGCTGAAAATAGGGAGTTAGGAGGTAAATTAAAAAACAGGACCTCAAAGGTAGTAATCTCAAGATTGCTACCAGTGCCACGTGCTAGTCAGAGTAGAAATAGAAGGATATTTCAGATGAATACGTGGCTAGAGGAATGGTGCCAGGGGGAGGGATTCAAATTCCTGGGACATTGGAACCGGTTCTGGGGGAGGTGGGACCAGTTCAAACCGGACAGTTTGCACCTGGGCAGGCTCGGGACCGATGTCCTAGGGGGAGTGTTTGCTAGTGCTCTGGGGGAGGGTTTAAACTAAAATGGCAGGGGGTTAGGAACCTGAGCAGGGGGACAGAGGAAAGGGAAACAAGGATAAAAGCAAAAGATAGGAAGGAGAAAAACAAAAGTGGCAGTCAGAGAAATCAATGGTTTAAATCAAACATGGCCACAGTAAATAATAATTCTAATAGGTCTAAGAGCGTTAAAAAAACAAGCCTGAAGGCTTTGTGTCTTAATGCGAGGAGCATTCGTAATAAGGTGGATGAATTAGCTGCGCAAATAGAGGTAAACGAATATGATTTGATTGGGATTACGGAAACATGGCTCCAGGGTGGCGAAGGCTGGGAACTCAACATCCAGGGGTATTCAATATTCAGGAAAGATAGGCAAAAAGGAAAGAGAGGTGGGGTAGCATTGCTGGTTAAAGAAGGGATTAACACAATTGTAAGGAAGGATATTAGCTCTGATGACGTGGAATCTGTATGGGTAGAACTGAGAAATACAAAGGGGCAGAAAACGTTAGTAGGAGTGGTATATAGACCTCCAAACAGTAATGCAGAGGTTGGGGATGGCATTAAAAGGGAAATTAGAGAAGCGTGCAATAAGGGCACAGTAGTCATCATGGGTGACTTTAATCTACATATAGATTGGGCTAACCAAATTAGTAACAATACTGTGGAGGAGGAATTCCTGGAGTGTTTACGGGATGGTTTCTTGGACCAATATGTCGAGGAACCAACCAGAGATCAGGCCATCTTAGACTGGGTATTATGTAATGAGAAAGGATTAATTAGCAATCTTGTTGTACGAGGCCCCTTGGATCGGAGCAATCATAATATGATCGAATTCTTCATTAAGATGGAGAATGAAGTAGTTGACTCAGAGACTAGGATCCTGAATTTAAATAAAGGAAACTATGATGGTCTGAGGCGCGAGTTGGGTAGGATTGATTGGCGAATGTCACTCAAAGGGTTAACAGTGGATAGGCAATGGCAAACATTCAAAGACCGCATGGATGAACTACAGAATTTTTTCATCCCAGTTTGGCATAAAAATAAAACAAAAAAGGTGACTCAACCGTGGCTAACGAGGGAAATTAGGGATAGCATAAGATCCAAGGAGAGGACATATAAATTGGCCAGAAAAAGCAGTAATCCAGAGGATTGGGAGCAGTTTAGGATTCAACAAAGGAGGACAAAGGGATTAATTAAGAAAGGGAAAATAGAATATGAGAGTAAGCTTGCAGGGAACATAAAAACTGACTGTAAAAGCTTTTATAGATAAGTGAAGAGAAAAAGATTGGTGAAGTCAAGCATAGGTCCCTTGCAGTCAGAATCAGGAGAATTTATAATGGGGAACAAAGAAATGGCAGGCCAATTAGATACATATTTTGGTTCTGTCTTCACAAAGGAGGACACAAATAACCTCCCAGAGATGTTGGGGAACATACGGTCTGATGAAAGGGAGGAACTGAAAGAAATCAGTATTTGTAGGGAAATGGTGTTAGGGAAATTGATGGGATTGAAGGCCGATAAATCCCCAGGGCCTGATAATCTACATCCTAGGGTACTTAAGGAAGTGGCCCTAGAAATAGTAGATGCATTGCTGATCATCTTCCAACATTCGATGGAATCTGGAACAGTACCCATGGATTGGAGGGTAGCTAATGAAACCCCACTATTCAAAAAAGGTGGTAGAGAGAAAACGGAGCATTATAGACCAGTAAGCCTGACATCGGTAGTGGGGAAAATGCTAGAGCCCATTATAAAAGATGTGTGCAGTTTTGGTCGCCTTATCTGAGGAAGAATATTCTTGCCATGGAAGGAGTGCAGCGAAGATTCACCAGACTGATACCTGGGATGGCAGGAATGACGTATGAGGAGAGATTGGGACGATTGGGCTTGTACTCGCTGGAGTTTAGAAGAATGAGAGGGGATCTCATTGAAACTTATAAAATTCTGGCAGGACTGGACAGACTAGATGCAGGGATAATGTTCCCGATGGTCGGGGAGTCCAGAACCAGGGGTCACAGTCTAAGGATAAGGGGTAGGCCATTTAGGACAGAAATGAGGAGGAATTTCTTCACCCAGAGAGTGGTGAACCTGTGGAATTCTCTACCACAGAAGGCAGTAGAGGCCAATTCATTAAATATATTCAAGAAGGAGTTAGATATATTTCTTAAGGCTAAAGGGATCAAGGGGTATGGGGAGAAAGCAGGGAGCGGGTACTGAATTTGGATGATCAGCCATGATCGCATTGAATGGCGGAGCAGGCCCGAGGGGCCGAATGGCCTACTCCTGCTCCTATCTTCTATGTTTCTATGAACCTCTATAGTAGGGTTATGGATTAATCTTGTAAGAATTAACCTAGATTTTCTGGTTGGGTGTTGGCTCAGCTGGAAGTTGGGCAGTGTGGGAAGAGCAGCTGCCCAACCATTGCTGGGCTCCCAGCATCAAAAACTCCTTTAGTTGTCAGCTTGCTTGTTGGTGAGTGGGGAATCCAGTGCTTCTGCGCACTTTGAAAAATAGCAAGGTAATGTGGACAAAAATGTCTGCAAAGGATGTGAAAAGGCAGAGGAAATTTGGTTCTTTGATGGAACCGTCGAAATTCTGCTGCATGAGGTTTAGCAGAGGAGTGGACTCTCTTTGGCAATAAAATTGGCAGATCAGGGAGAATGGGAGAAGGTGGCAATTCATAGCAATGACATCTCTGCCATTCTACTCACATAAAAGCAGCGCTGTCAGTCAGCCAAGATAGGAGAACGCACCATTGCACTCCATTGACGCAGTGAACTCAGTATGTAATTTCCTCCCCCTCACATTGTGTTAAAGTGCTTTCAATGCTTACGGTACAGCAGGGCTCACTTTTACCTAGAAGTGTTCCATTTCATATCTGTATATGCACTCAGCCCCAAATGATTATTCTATCAAATGCAACTACATCAGGCACAAATGTGTCTTGACAGCTACTGTGGCTTGCACTTACGGATCACTCACTGTATGTCGTCATGGCAATAGGAACTTCTCACTTATCGTACTACGATTGTTGCAAAAGAAGATAGCTCAGAATAAAAAGAAAATAATAAGAACAGAAGGAACCAAAAGCAAAATACTACAGATGCTGGAAATCTGAAATAAAAACAGAAAATGCTGGAAATACTCAGCAGGTCAGGCTGCATCTGTGGAGAGAGAAACAGAGTTAATGTTTCAGGTTGATGACCTTTCATCAGAACTGATAAGTATTTCCAGCATTTTCTGAAAGAACTGAAGGAAGAGCCGCAAACATATGACCATTAACCCCAAAAGAAGAGGAAGTCCTGTCAATTCTAGTCTATAGAGTCTATAAAGAGTGTTGGAAATGGGGAGCTTGGAGGACTGCTGCTGGCTGTGGGTTGGTGCAAACATCCTCCCTGATCTTTCTTCTCTTCCTATTCTCTAATTCACTCATCTGAACCAAAGCATATGCTAAATCATTCCTTGTACTGTAAACAGTGTATGAAGGCTGCTTATAAGGACACCTCCATTTTCTTATGTTTCTCTGGGTGCTTCGCAGGAAGAGAACCAGCCCCCATTGTATCCAGCCATACCAGCAGTTCACAGCACACACTGTCATCCATCTTACCCCTCCCAAACAACAGCCCAGATACATCAACCCCCAGAAGATTTAGAAAGTGAGGTGGAGAGGAGTGCACTGTGTGAGGGTGAGCATGAGCAGAGCTGATAAACCCAGGGATTGGGACCTTATGGAACCTTCATTTCATTGGGGGCATTGAATATTGGTACAGTCTTTGAGAATTGTACTAAGCTAAGCAGTATTTTACAGATGAAGAAATCTACTAGCCACGTGTGCAGGCTTGCGAACAGTTTCACAAATTGCAGTCGAACATGGAGCATGTGGCAGTTCCAAGGACATCTGTAGAGGAGCTGCTCCTCCCACGCCAGAAACTCTTAAGGGCAGTTGAGGTTTCTGTAATGTATGTACCTTTAAGGGGAGAACTACTTTTTACAGCTCCTGTATACTGTATAGTACCGGCAGTGACCACACCTGCATATAAACCCTGAGTAGTGATCTGCACAGTTAGTTCTAGACTAACCCTCATTCAGTAAACACCTGTTAAATCATTCCCTGCAGTTTGTTGTCTGATTATTGAAGGACACAACATTAAGATACATGGATCTAACATTGGCGACGAGGGTGGGATTCGAACCTACCTACAACTCTGCATCACCTCCCAGGGATTCGCTCCTGGAGAACAGTGGAAGAAGGTCGCGTCCAGAAGCACAGGCTTCGACCACGGGCAACCGCCCAGTCATCCAGCGGAGATTTGAGCATCGCAGGGGAGGCTGTCGAGAGCCAGGCTTGGCTTTCCAGTCACAGTGGTCCAGCGAAACGGGCTGGCAGCAGGTACTGCGCAGACCCTTCCCGGACAGCGACGGGCTAGAGCCCGACCGAGCGGCACAGAAAAAGGCCGAGCAGCGTCGACGGGGGAGAGAGAGAGGGCAGAGCGCACAGGGCGCAGCTGGTGTTCAGGACCGAGCAGCGTCAACTGGGGAGAGAGGCGCGCAGGAAAACGCAAGGCGCTGCCATTGCCACGAGAACCGCAGAGAGCGGCATTGGCAGCAGCGCAGGAGCAGCGCACGAAACCCACAGGGCGTCGCGATTTGCCACGAGGACCGCCGAGAGCGGCGTTGGCAGCTACGAAACCTAGTAACCCCAGAGAAGCCAGTAGAAAAGGATTTTGAAAACATAGTGTCAATCCTACAGGACCACTTAAACCCCACACCGCTGCTGATAGCAGAAAGATTTAAGTTTCACAAAAGGAACCAGCATAAAGATGAAAGTAATGCTGAGTATTTAACAGAACTGCGCAAGCTATCGAAACACTGCCAGTTTGGAACGGGACTAGCAGATACTTTAAGGGACAAGTTTGTGTGTGGGCTTCAAAGTGAAGGAACCCAGAAACGGCTTCTATCAGAAAAGGATCTTACGCTGGACAAGGCTTTCAGCATTGCAGTATCACATGAAGCAGCCGCACGGGGCACTGCAGAGATACAACAGAGACCGCAAGAATATGGCACAAATGAAATGTCATACGGAACAGTGAAGTGCTATCGCTGCGGCAGAACAACACACAACCATAATGATTGCTGGTTCAAGGGCAAAGTGTGCAGACAGTGTGGAAAAGTAGGACACATAGCAAGAGTCTGCAGGTCGGGAAAGAAAACCAGCAGCAAGAAATCTCCACAGGAGAAGTACAAGAAGGTACATAAGGTGACGAAGAGTAGTTCAGACGAACAGGAGAGTGATACAGACTCCGGAAGCAAGGAGCTGGGTTGTCTGAAACTACATAATGTGATCAAAACGGAGGATCACCAAACTATCTGGGTCACGCTCAAGATAGCAGGAGTCCAAGTGAAAATGGAATTGGACACAGGATCAGCCCTAACAGTCATAAACCGAAGGGACTACAAGCGGCTATTCTCACATATACCCTTGAGAGATACAAAGATTGTCTTGAAGACGTACACGGGGCAAAAAGTCTACCCCAAAGGAAAAATAAGGGTGAACGTTATATATAATGGCAAGGAAACACCAAAAATGGACCTATATGTATTGCTAGATGGAGGACCACCACTACTAGGACATGAATGGATCCAGAAGATACAGCTAGATTGGCATTCCATACAGGCACTGACTGTGGCTGACAAAAAGGATGATGACGTCACACCTGGGCGACTGTCAAAGATCCTAACTGACGCAAAAGAAGTGTTCCAGGAGGGACTCGGAACACTAAAAGGCATGACAGCGATGATTAAAATTGAAGAAAATGCAAGCCCAAAATTTTTTAAGGCCAGACCGGTACCTTATGCGATCCGCCCAGCCGTCGAAGCAGAGCTGGAGAGTCTGGAACGTTCAGGTGTACTGTCCAAGGTAGACTGGAGCGAGTGGGCTACACCCATCGTCCCTGTGATGAAAAAGTCGTTGAGCAGCACGCCTGGGGAACCAAGGAAGGTTCGCATCTGTGGGGACTTTAAGGTAACAGTGAACCCGGTCCTTGACATCGTACAATATCCACTTCCGCGGATTGAAGATATTTTCGCCTCGCTATCTGGAGGGAAACGCTTCACTAAGATTGATCTGGCCCAGGCGTATCTGCAAATGGAGGTAGAAGAAGCATCAAAAAAATACCTCACAATCAACACCCATAAAGGTCTCTACCAATATGACCGGCTGGTATTCGGGGTAGCATCAGCTCCGGCTATTTGGCAGAGGGCAATGGAACAAGTCCTGCAAGGGATCCCAGGGACCCAGTGTTATTTGGACGACATCCTCGTCACGGGCGAAAATGACAGTGATCACCTTGCCAACCTGGAGCAGGTGCTCACTAGATTGCAGGAATATGGGCTCCGAGCTAACCGCCCCAAATGCGAGTTTTTTAGAAAACAGATCTCGTATTGTGGCCACGTTATCGATAAAGAGGGGTTACATAAGCCCCCAGAGAAGATTGAGGCAGTAGTCAAGGCTCCAGCACCGGAAAATGTGTCACAACTGAGGTCGTTCCTCGGGCTGGTAAACTACTACCATAAGTTCTTGCCAAATTTGTCTACAATACTACACCCACTGAACACCCTACTGCAAACTGGGGTACCATGGAAGTGGAGTGACGAATGTAGACGAGCTTTCCAGAAGGGCAAAACACTAATCACATCGAAAGAGGTATTGGCCCATTACAACCCAGCATTACCAATTCGGTTGGCATGTGATGCGTCACCCTACGGCATTGGAGTGGTGCTGTCGCACAATTCTCGGATGGCTCAGAGAGGCCAATAGCCTTTGCGTCACGATCACTAACCTCAGGCGAGCGTAACTACGCCCAGATTGACAGGGAGGCCCTCAGCCTAGTGTGGGGAGTGAAAAAGTTCAATCACTATCTGCACGGGCAGAAGTTCACCTTGCTGACTGACCACCAACCACTTGTCTCCATCTTTAATCCAAAGAAGGGCGTTCCGGTGATGACTGCGCAACGGCTACAAAGATGGTCCCTTTTTCTAGGGGCGCACCAATATGAAATCGAGTATAAGGGCACGAAACAGCATGGAAATGCTGATGGGCTATCACGCCTGCCACTGCCTACTGCGGAGGAAGCACCAGCAGTGGATCCTGTCGAAATATTTCATTCGACTATAATTGAATGCTTGCCAGTAACTAACGCTGGTATAGAGAAGGAGACCCAAAATGACCCGACACTGTCTCGGGTATATGATTTGACGGTGAAGGGATGGCCAGCACATGGCGACTCACTGTTGCCAGCATTCTCATCCAGAAGAGAACAGCTGTCAGTATGCCAGGGGACCTTGATGTGTGGATCCCGAGTGGTAATTCCACCCAAGTTAAGGGAGAGAGTGCTCAATGAGCTTCACGAAGGCCATCTGGGAGGGGTGAAAATGAAAAGCCTTGCTAGGGTTTATGTGTGGTGGCCGGGGATCGATCAGCAATTCGAGGACCTGACAAAGAGCTGCTCAGGATGCCAGAAGGTCCAAAATGCACCACCACATGCCCCTCTACACCCATGGGAGTGGCCCTCATCTCCATGGCAACGGGTGCATATTGATTTTGCTGGTCCATTCATGGACTCAATGTTTTTAATAGCCGTGGATGCGCACTCGAAATGGCCTGAGGTGATCAAAATGTCCTCCACCACCACGGAGAAAACTATTGCAGTCCTACGGACCATTTTTGCCAGGAACGGCTTGCCAGAGCAGATTTGCTCTGATAACGGACCACAGTTTGTGTCCGAAGAGTTTCGAAGATTTATGAAAAGGAATGGGGTAAGGCATTACACATCCGCCCCGTATCATCCAGCCACAAATGGATTGGCTGAGAGGTTCGTACAAACCTTTAAGAAGGCAATAAAGGCTATGTACAATGACAACATTCCGCTGCAGCACAAGGTGGACAATTTCCTGTTCGCCTACCGGAATGCGACCCATGCAGTCACCAACCAGGCCCCAGCCATGATATTCTTTAACCGAAGGCTAAGATCGCGCCTGGATTTGCTCAGACCAAATGTACAAAGAGATGTTGAGAGTAAGCAATTCCAGCAAATCCATGATAAGCCAACAAGGAGCTTCAATGTAGGGCAACCAGTCTTGGCCCGCAACTACCGAACAGAAAAATGGCAGCCAGGAACGATATGCACATGGCAGGGCTCACTAATGTACACAGTGGACGTTGGGGAGAGCATCGTGAGACGCCATGCTGACCAGATCCTAGAGTCACAGGAACAAGTCAACCCCATGCCTCGCCCATACGTACCTGGTGATGAACCCGACGTACAGGTAGCATCTACCCCAGAAACAGTAGCATCGGAAGCTGATGAACCAACCGACGACAGGGGGCCAGAATCGCCTCCGCACCAAGAGCAAGACACTCAGGAAAGGCACTATCCAGAAAGGATCAGGAAGCCTCCCCAAAGACTGAATTTATAAATAGACTATTTTCAGCTAATGTTGCATGTTAAAAGTGTTAATTGTTAAATGAGTGTTATGGTACTGTTAATCTAAAAGGGGAGGAATTGTAATGTATGTACCTTTAAGGGGAGAACTACTTTTTACAGCTCCTGTATACTGTAGTACCGGCAGTGACCACACCTGTATATAAACCCTGAGTAGTGATCTGTACAGTTGGTTCTAGAGTAACCCTCATTCAGTAAACACCTGTTAAATCGTTCCCTGCAGTCTGTTGTCTGATTATTGAAGGACACAACATTAAGATACACGGATCTAACAGTTTCTTCCACAGATGCTCAGATTGCTGGTTCCAGAATGGAATGGGCCATCTCTTCTGGTTTCAGAGTTAAGAATGTCCTTGAGAGAACCATGGAGTAGGGACTTACTGATCCCATCAGTGCCATTTAGTTTGCGGTCACACTGATAAGTGTTCATAGTGAGCCAGTGCTCAGTAGTCGGAGCATTGCTACAATGGGCACAATTGTCTCTTAAGATGGCCATTAATTGGACCTTTCCCACAAGCCTCTGTGATGCCTGTAGATGTATCAGAAAACATATAGGGCCAGGGCTCCCCACATAACCCACCCCCCGCAAATAGTTGTGGGCTGATGCAGTCTGCAGATGCTCCATCTCAAGCCACAGTTACTGGGGGGAGTGGAGACCATCTCATCCCAAGAGGACTGGAGCAACCAAGTACCTCATGCACTCCTGTCCCTGACCTAGCACCTAGACCAGGGTGCCCAAGCTATAGTCCAGATTGGCCCGTGAACTTAGGCAGTCTGGCCTGCATACATAGTGTGGCTCCAGGTTTATCCCTCTATCAGTGCAGTTCATGGTCCCCTCCACTCCGCCCCTTCCTTCTCATTGTTGCTGCTGGTTCCTACCTAGAATTATTGTGATAACAGCTTGTAGCGGCACATAATCATCAGAGCAACAACACTGTGGGGGAAGGAGCCAAGAGTCGTACTGAAGGCAGAGTCTGGACCAGTGCTGAAGGCAGGAGAGTGACAGCATAAAATTGGAGGGAGATGACAGAAGTACAGCATTAAAATGAAGGTTGGAATACCAGTGCCAGCATAAAGTGGGGAGGAACGGGAGCAGGAAGAAAGTACTACCTTGAAATGGGGAAGGGAGGAAGAAAAGTACTAAAGCGCCAAAAGGATCTGAAAAGAGTAACAAACCTTAGGCCATCTGTGGGCCAAGTGCTCTATAATGGGAAATTGAGTGGCCCAGGAAGAGAAAAAGATTGGGCATTAGATTATGTGGAAGAGGATATCTGTCACCCATTATCACTAAGGGAAGCATTAGAAAACCAAACAGTAGACACACACAAATATCATGCAGGATTATCAAAATGGTGGTTGCACTGCAGCTGAACTGTGTGCAGAAAGTGTTCGTTCTAAAGGTTTGCATCAAGTTTCAGAGCTGGCAGGAATAGGGGTTTAGGGAGTTGAGTGGGAGAGCTAAGGGAAGGCAGATTAACAGAAGAAGTGGTAAAGATGTAGACAGGACTGTTAATGCAGTGGTCAAATTTTCATGTTATAAAATTTCCTTTATGAGAGCTTACAGCTGGGAGTAGACCCTCTTCAGCCATGTCTTGCTGATTCCTGTGCTGCAACACATCCCATGAACGAATAAAATAAAAGGACAGCCCGCCTCCTGCGAACGGATTGGTCGCTCATCCACTTCTGTTGTAACCGGATGTAGGTGGGTCGGGTTCCTATTTCAGATTTTTTTAAATTTTACCCTCTGACCAGATCCAACCCACCTGTTTTTGAGAGTTAAGACTCAGCCCAGTATTTCTTCCTCCTTTGGGAGCTCTATGATGATGCCTTTTTGCAGGGTGAAGTTATGCATCATTCAACAGATCACAATCCTTGTTGGATTGTACTGCAGGATACTCATAGGCTTGGCCAAGCACCTGAAGCACTACTTAAATATACCAATTATATGCGCTACGATTACTCTTGTGAACTTCATCATACCTATTTTCAGTTGCTGTCCTTGGATGCCACAAAGGTGTCTTGAGCCAGGGCCAAGTAAGATAGCCTTCATTGCCCGAGAGCCACCCTGACATCTGTCGTTGCGGATGCAATTGGTGAGCTTCATTAGGGAGCACCAAGTTGTTCACTGAGCGTGAGTAATGAGGAGCAAGTGGAGCTGTGAGTACAGGA
Organism: Somniosus microcephalus; assembly: GCF_052327205.1. NCBI lineage: Eukaryota > Metazoa > Chordata > Chondrichthyes > Squaliformes > Somniosidae > Somniosus > Somniosus microcephalus. The sequence goes on along the minus strand of NC_140995.1, from coordinate 175,595,375 downwards.
GCAGGGACGTTAGCTGACATTCCAGCTCACATACTTCCTCAGCTGCAGGACCTGCTTAAAAAAGAAACTTGTTATTTGAGCGTGATTGTTTATTGGGGTCATTTGATTCTGTCCAAAGCATCCTGCAACATTGAGACATATGAAACACTGCCTCAATATTCCAGTGGTATGATCTATAATTATCCTGTTAGCTGCATGAGCCTCAATGAAACTGCACTCTGCTTTAAGGTGTCATTGAGAAGGGCTGAGGAGGATAGTCTTGGTCTCTGAGAAGCCATCCTTGCAGTATGTCTTCAAATAACGGTGACACCGATGACTGACTTAGAATGAAAGCATCATAACTGGTGCACAAGAAGTAAGCGCTGCCCTGCATCATGCAGTATTCCTGATAACTGACTACCTGCATATCAATGGCGTGAAAGCCAGATTGTGCCCACTGGCCCACATGGCAACATGGGTGCCATGGATGGCCCATTCGTCTTTGAGGTGTCTAACAGTGTGATGCTATTGGGCAGCCATGTCAGACTGCTGTTGCTATTCAATGAGAAAGGAGCTGCAGCCTACTGAACAATGCATCAATCAATTTGCGAGCAGCAAGTTGGCAGGTATTGCAGGTGATCCCTGTGCTGGCCTGGAGTCGCGGGCAGTGATGACCACAATTGTCAGTGCCGCCTTGGTAGTGAAGATTATCTGCAGGTGCCCTTACAGAAGTTGACGTGTCTCTGTTCCTGCCTCTGTGCTAACGTAGAGCCTGCTTCGGCAATTCTCCCTGATCATTTCTAGGTTGGTGGCCAAATAGCAACATGACCAGTCCAGTTGTAGGGCCAGCTAATCTTCCTGGCATGTCTCTTTCATCTTCTACCACTTCAAGCACTGAATTATGTGGTTGAGAAGCTTTAAAAGTAACCTCCATCCCTAACAATAAATTGTCAATCTAAAACATGTCTAAAGCAAATTTAAGAGCTCCTTCCCCATAAGCGGGAATTCAGCTTTCCTTTAACTCCCACTTTGGAATTAATGCTGGTCGGGACTTCTGCCTGAATCTTGGAAAATCCAGGGATGTGCATAAATAGCCTTATTTACATGTGTTATGCATGAATAATCAACCTCTTGCACATTCTGTGCAAGCCGAGCATTTTCAGAACAAAAACTAGGCAAGTTGCAAAATTGGGATTTTTGTTCCCTACAAACACTGCTAATCTTCCTGCCAATTAGAGATTCTTCGCTGCTAGTGGATCTCCCATGGAGTTGCATTAAGCAGATGGAAAATTTCAGTGTGCCTCTAAATTATTCAGAGCTCCAGAGAAAATTTGATAGATTTATTTAATTTTGTATTTATAAAACAAACTTTACTGTTGGAGGCATTGATTTAAGTCTTTTTAACAGAGTTGTAAGCTGCTATAAACAAAGAATAGGCGATATCACACTAAATGAATATAAAAATGTCTAAATTTAATGGAAACTGCCAACAACATAAAAAACTTCCTGCAGAGTATTAATAATTATTGATTACAAAATATTAAAGGAAATAAGTGCTTGGGGATTGATGCTGAATTAATTTTCATTGAAGAAATGAATCAATGTAATTATTTGTATAAATATCCTCCAGGTGTGACCAGCCGACCGTTTTCAGGTGATGGTTACTCCGAAGACGGGCTGTGAGTGAGGAGACCAGGCCCCCGCTATACATTCCATTTGTATGTTTCATGGATACTTGCACTGTTTCAGCTTCAGTCTTTAACCTGAGGCTGGAGGAGGAATCGTCGGGAGCAACTTAAAAATTGCACTTTAACCTGAGGCTTGTTTGTGCCGTTGGGGATCTGGGAACAGTATAAATATCCTCCAGGTGTGACCAGCCGACCGTTTTCAGGTGATAGTTACTCCGAAGACGGGCTGTGAGTGAGGAGACCAGGCCCCCGCTATACATTCCATTTGTATGTTTCATGGATACTTGCACTGTTTCAGCTTCAGTCTTTAACCTGAGGCTGGAGGAGGAATCGTCGGGAGCAACTTAAAAATTGCACTTTAACCTGAGGCTTGTTTGTGCCGTTGGGGATCTGGGAACAGAGACCCATTTAACACTTGGGTATACGGGCGTTAGGACTCTGAAAATTACTGCCAAACAACCTCTCTGGCACTGAAAATTAACTTTTTCAAGCATGGAGTCTCATTCCTTCAGATTTTAATTATTGTTAGAGATTTAAAAAAAATAAAAAATATATATTTTTTTACTTTTTCTTTCTGTCTCTCTTAATCCCATCTTTCTTTCCCTCTCTTTATTTTGCTTTCTATACATGATTTGACATTGAATTAAATATTCTAACTGAGTTTAGACTCTGCGCTGCTCATTAGCAATTCTTCAATCTGATTGGTTAAGGAGTTACACAGTTGCTTGCCCTATTGACACACCATGCACTGTTTTGACTTTCTAATTTACAGTAAGTTCCAGTGTAAAATCCCATAGAAAGTCTGTGGGCAAGGGCAAGTGTAATGAATGGCTGGCACTGTTTGTTCACCGCTGAGACCAACATCTGCCCCAATAGATTTAAATAGTAAATAAAAAGTTATAATTTAAAATAACTCAAGTACTCACCTCATAAAGCAACAAAATAAGATGGCAGAGACTTGGACTTAAGGAGATATAACGGGCCAGATTTTACTGCCAAAATTACAGTGAGGCGAATGGCGCTCACCTGTTATTTATGCGCAAATGGTACAGCAACTTCAGGCGAGGGACAAATGCGAGGTTAAACTCAAAAATCCAAGGGGAAAAAATTGAGTCGCACCCCCTTTGGGGCGCTAACTTCGCCGGGGCATTACTTTTAGCACCCCCGCAGCCGAAATTCATCGGTAGTGCCCCAAGAGGGAAGCGGGGCTCTACTGGAAGCGCCCCGCCTCCCTCTTGGGGCACTGCGAGGGAATATCACGGCACTATGTGCCACGGTACTGCAGGCCTTCCTCCCCTTCTTAAAGGGGAGGGGCCTTGCACAGTGTGACCCGGGCCCGTCCCAGCTGAGCCACCAGGGATCGGAGTGCCGGCAACAGAGCCTGGCACTCAAGAGAAGTGCCGGGCTCACGGAGTGCAGCTGGCACTCCGCGGGGGGGCGGCGCTGGTCAGGAGGCCGGGGACGGCAACGGGGGGGCAGATGCTGGTCTGTCCTTGCGTTGTTAATTTCACAATTCTTCAATCTGATTGGTTAAGGAGAGACACAGTTGCTTTCCCTGTTCACTCAGGTCCCAGGTGCCTGGTTTCCCTCGGCTCGCTCTTTCTTCAACTAGCCACACAAAAAAATTTAAAACCTAAACGTGCAAGGGCAAGTCTAACTACCGGCAGACGCCATTAGATGCTCTGCCACAGAAAATTACGGCCCAATAGATTTTTTTTAAATTGCTCTGCAGCCCCAAACGGTGGCCAGAGCCTAAGCCTGCATGCAGACGCAAAATAGTTTTACTTTCACTATGCAGGACATTGACAATAAAATATTGGCTGTTATGTGAAACACAGGGCATAATGTGACAGACAACTCTTGATGATAGTGCCCAATTTGCACTATTGGATCAGCTGCCCGTTATACATCTCTCCCGAAAGGAAAATCGGGAGAGGTGTATGACGGGCAGCTGATCCGATATCACCTGTTTTACACTATTGTCAAAGATAAAATTACCTCTGAGTTGCCATTATTCTGACATCGAAAACGCAATCACAGCACCACCTAGATGTATCACAGGTAATTACAAAAAGACACTTTTATCATGTGATTTTCCATAAGAAGTGGTTTACAGAGCAGTTTCAAAGTAACACACACCCCACATACCGAATTTAATATATTACTAGTCAATCTCCCATGGGGTTGCTCATGATCATTCAGAGAATATGGTCAATCTCTTTTTTCTAAATAAATATAATTGGAATGAAGATAGAAACTGCCTGGGTGCCTTTTCCACAGTTTGCATTATCTCTCTCCCTCTGTCCCACAGCTGTTCAAAGTAGAATCTGTGTCTCACATATGTAAGCGATTATTATTGACCATTTCTAACTGTTAACAAAAGTCAGGTGAGCTAATCAGTTGGCTTCTAAATTCAACTGGTGTTTTTTTTAAACTGAAGTAACACTACAACATCAACAACAACGTCCCAAGGCGCTTTAGAGGAACAGAATCAGACAAAACATGACACCGAGCCACATAAGGCGATATTAGGGCAGGTGACCAAAAGCTTGGTCAAAAAGGTAGATTTTAAGGAGTGCCTTAAAGGAGGAGAGAGTTTGAGAGGCAGAGAGGTTTAGGGAGGGATTTCCAGAGCTGTGGACCTAGACAACTGAAGGCACAACCGCCAATAGAGGGGTGAAGGAAATCGGGGATGCACAAGAGGTCAGAATTGGTGTAACACAGAGTTTGCAGAGGTTACAGAGATAGGAAGGGGCAAGGTCATAGAGTGGTTTTAACACAAGGCTGAGAATTTCAAATCGAGGCTGGACTGGGAGCCAATGTAGGTCAGTGAACACTGGGGTGACGGATGAATGGGACTTGGTGCGAGTCAGGAAATGGGCAGCAGAGTTTTGGATGAGCTCTGGTTTACAGAGGGTGGAAGATGGGAGGCCGACCAGGAGCAAATTAGAAGAGTCGAATCTGGAGGTAACAAAAGCATGGATGAGAGTTTCAGCAGCAGATGGGCTGAAGCAGGGGAGGAATGAAGAAATAAAGAAAGACACCTTCCATCACTTTGCTGATGATTGCGAGTAGACTGACAGGGCAGTAATTGGCTGGATTGGATTTGTCCTGCTTTTTGTGGGCTGGACATACCTGGGCAGTTTTCCACATTGTCGGGTAGATGCCAGTGTTGTAGCTGTACTGGAACAGTTTGGCTAGAGGCGCGGCTAGTTCTGGAGCACAAGTCTTCAGCAAAACAGCCAGGATGTTGTCGGGGCCCATAGCCTTTGCTGTATAGAGTGCACTCAGCCGTTTCTTGATATCACGTGGAGTGAATCGAATTGGCTGAAGACTGGCTTCTGTGATGTTGGGGATCTCAGGAGGCGGCCGAGATGGATCATCCACTCGGCATTTCTGGCTGAAGATGGTTGCAAACATTTCAGCCTTGTCTTTTGCACTCACATGCTAGGCTCCATCATCATTGAGGATGGGGATATTCATGGAACCTCCTCCTCCCATCAGTTGTTTAATGGTCCACCACTATTCACGACTGGATGTGGCAGGACTGCAGAGCTTTGATCTGATCCGTTGATTGTGGGATCGCTTAGCTCTGTCTATAGCATTCTGTTTCTGCTGTTTAGCATGTATGTAGTCCTGTATTGTGGCTTCACCAGCTTGGCACTTCATTTTTAGGTACGCCTGGTGCTGCTCCTGGCATGCTCTTCTACATTCCTCATTGAACCAGGGGTGGTCCCCTGGCTTGATGGTAATAGTAGAGTGAGGGATATGCCGGGCCATGAGGTTGCAGATTGTGGTGGAATATCATTTTGCTGCTGTTGATGGTCCACAGCGCCTCATGGATGCCCAGTTTTGAGCTGCTAGATCTGATCTGAATCTTTCCCATTTAGTATGGTGGTAGTGCCACACAACACGATGTGTAAAGACAGGACTTCGTCTCCACAAGGACTGTGCGATGGTCACTCCTACCAATACTTTCATGGACAGATATATCTGTGACAGGTAGATTTGTGAGAACAAGGTCAAGTAGGTTTTCCCTCGTGTTGGTTCTCTCACCACCTAGTTGCAGGCCCAGTCTGGCAACTATGTCCTACAGGACTCGGCCAGCTCGGTCAGTAGTGGTGCTATATTGAAGTCCTCCATCCAGAGTACGTTCTGTGCCCTTGCTACCCTCAGTGCTTCTTCCAAGTGGTGTTCAACATGGAGGAGTACTGATTCATCAGTTGAGGGAGGGTGGTAGGTGGTAATCAGCAGGAGGTTTACTTGCCCATGTTTGACCTAATGCCATGAGACTTCATGGGGTCCGGAGTCAATGTTGAGGACTCCTCCTCCCTCCCGACTGTATACCACTGTGCCGCCACTTCTGGTGGGCCTGTCCTGCCAGTGGGACCGACATACCCAGAGATGGTGATGGAGGAGTTTGGGACTTGGCTGATAGGATGTGTGACTATGTCAGGCTGTTGCTTGGCTAGTCTGTGGGACAGCTCTCCCAATTTTGGCACAAGTCCCCAGATGTTAGTGAGGAGGACTTTGCCTTTGCTGGGTTTGCCTTTGTCGATGCTGGGTTGTCCGTCCAGTTTTATTCTTAGTATACTTCTTTGTAGTGGTTTGGTACAACTGAGTGGCTTGCTCAGTTGGGCAGTTAAGAGTCAATCACATTGCTGTGGGTCTGGAGTCACATATGGGTAAGGACGGCAGATTTCCTTCCACTAAAGGACGTTAGTGAACCCGATGGGTTTTTATGACAGCTAGCTTTTTATTCCAGATTTATTTAATTAACTGAATTTAAATTCCCCAGCTGTCATGGTCAGATTTGAAATCATTAGTCCAGGTCTCTGGATTACTAGTCCAGTAACATAACCACTAGGCTACCATACACTTAAAGACTGCCTGCAGCTCTTAATGGGGAGGTGCTCTTTTCAAAGTTGTTCAATGGAGAATGCATTACCGAGGCAGCAAAAATGTCACAAATGTTTATTTTCTTATACTGGAATAAAAATCATTCCATACTGCAATCATTAAAATATTTAAGTGCACAATATTGTGGTTTCCAGGAACAGTCTCGGGGAGCTGAATTTTGTGCTCTCAGGTGCACCTGACTGGTTGTAGTTTGGGGTGGCAATCTATGATACTTGTATTGATGTCACTCCTTAGATTTCCCTGTGAATGTTCACTGCTCTAATATAGGAGACGTAGGCTCTCAATGGAAACAAAAGGACCTCAACCATGTGTGTGTGAAAACAAATTTAAAACAGCTAAGTTATACAACGTAAGCAAGCCCTGCAACTCACACGCAAAAGAAGCTAATGGTCCACACCAAACACTGCAGCAGTACACTGCAGAAAATATCTAAATATGACACTGTCAGTGTAATTTATTTAAATTAAATAAAGTTAATCACCATTTCTACCCCACGCTTTATTTCCAAACCTGGACAATTCCACCAGTGCAGTGACAGGAATGTTTAATAACGCCACTTAAAGCATTCACACCAGGGAACAGCCTCCATATGTCAAAAAAGCAGCTACAACTAGTCTCGAGGAAAATAAAACTTCACAGAAGAGAACAGCCAGGTACCCCCAGGAAGTTCCTTTGTGTAAAAGTTGTATTTTAACAACTTATTTTTTTTATACTTCTTTGAGAACAAACAATTTAAAACATCAGTAACTGTGATCCTCAGAAACCATCGGCTCATTTCAAAACTTTTTGCCTTGAATTTCTCTACAACCAAAAGTGAGGATTTTTTTCCCTCTAACAGCCTTTGGTTCTGACCTCCCAACTTAACTGATTGATTCTGACAGCCTCCAGTTGTGTCTTCTGACTTATCTGATTATTTCATATTGAAAGCTTTTGATCCCAGTGAAAACAGCTGATTTTTGTTATGAATCGCTAACACATTGACACTTGGGTTGAAAAGCATACGGTCAACCTAAAAAGCTGATGGCTGGTATGCCTGCATCATTAACTGTAATCCATTGCCCTGATCGCCCCTTAAGACTAACTACTTTTGTATTAGTCTTTTTTAGTTCTGTGCTTGCAGTCCAAGTGAAATAGCTTGTTTATTCCTATATTATCCAAACCACCACACATTTTAAAGACCGGGATCATATTCCTTCTCAGTATTTTCTCCAATGGAAACAGGTTCAATGAGTCGATCTTCATACTTTAGAGCCCCAAGGCCTGAAGTTGACATTTCTCTTCCTCTTAGACCCCTCTTTAATCCAATATTGCCCTGGTTACATTTTTTAGGTTGAGAAATACTTTTTCAAAAATAAGACTGGAACAAAAAAACTTTAAAGAATTCTTTCTTAAACTAAAAAATAACTGTCAATCAAACATAAATGGAGGTACAGATCAGCATTGACCTAATTGAGTAGCGGATCAGATTCGCAGGCTGAACGGCCTACTCCTGTACATATGTTCCTATATATACACAATAACAAAAGCCGTAAATTGCTTGAATACTGAAATATCGACGTATGTTTCCTGACTTGCTGAGTATCTCCAGTGTTTTCAGTTTTTGTTTCAGATTTCCAGCATCCGCAGTATTTTTTGTTTTTTTGCACATAAGATGCTTGTATTTGATTTGAATGGTTTGTTCCCTTCTCTTAAGTACCTTAGCAGACAAAACGTATACATTTTGCAGCTGGTGCATCAAAACAGCTGGGTCATTTGCTGTAAGTGAAACTAGCTTTTAACCTCATATGTACTGTGATAGGAAGAAACTAACATCATAATATATCGTGGATAAAAATGCTTCATTTTTGTCACAGTCCTCTTGAAAGCAAATTACCCAGAATTGCACACAATCTTCTGAATGTGACCTTTTCAATGCTCCATTCAAGGTTGAAATAACTTGTTTGAATTTATGATTACATTTGGTTGCAATGTATCCCAGTACTTCATTAACTTTTTTGATAACTTGATATTTACTATATATTTTTATGAGTAGTCTCATTACAACAGCGACTACACTCCAAAAGTACTTAATTGGCTGTAAAGCGCTTTGGGACATCCAGTGGTCATGAAAGGTGCTATATAAATGCAAGTCTTTCTTTTTAGTCAATAACCACCCTAAATCGTTTTCTTTTGAATGAAATGTTTGCCATGGAACTTTAACATTTTTTCCAAATGTCTTAGTTATTTCAATTTCGTACCATTGCTGAAGGTTTTTAAGGGATTCAGTTCCGATTATTGGGTTAATCAATTGTTCAAGACGAGGTGGGGGAGAAGAGGTTCATTACACACTAAAGTACACCAACAAAACACTTACCTCCTTCCTCTGTAGTTAACGCAGAAATCAGGAACTTTGCTTACTCACCAGCGCCATCTATTGGCAATGAGTGTCAATTTCATTGTATTCTGCAGTGTTTAAATCCACAATAACAAAATTTAATTACAACCAGAACTGGAGAAAATATAATTTCTTGTAAATTCAGTTTAGTACTATCGATGGTGATAATGGCCCTGAATTTGCGGTCAGCGGCGTAGCTAAGGAGTACGCTGCCAACCTCCCACCGGAATCCGCACTGACCTGTTGCGAACCCCCCTTCGAGAAGGTGCTTTGAAACGCTGCGGAGTTGTGCGCAGCGTAGTGGCCCACGGATCCCAGGGGCTCACCATTGTGCGTAAGGGTACCTGGGATCATATGGGGCGGTGCTCCTTTCACTAGCCAATCAGGAAACATTTCAACTCGACATCAAAGAACTTGTAAATTAAACAGCGTGATGTTAATGATATTTATTTGACAAGTACAGTACTTGGCTTTTAAAAGCACAGGGAATACTTTGGAGTAAGTACAGTTATTTACTGGAAGACTCTGCAAGATTTAAAAAAAAGATTGAAATGATCTCATCCCTCAAACCGAGCTTTTACAGCTGCCTGGTAGATTCTTTTACGTGTCCTTTTTTAATTATTATACAATTTCTCATCCCCCTTCCCCTTACAGGCTCCTGTGCCTGTTTGCACCAGCCTAAAATTTTCCAGTGTAACTGATGCACAGTAGGTGAGCAATTAGCCCAACTTTTCGCCAGCACATCATTTCAATGAGAACTCGAAAGTCACAGCGGATCATCTGTCTATTCGGAACTTGGCAGATTGCAAGTTTGGAATGTGGAAATCCCGAATTTGTGGCCACTTTCAAAGGCGGTATGACGGCATACTCTGAGAGTGTGCCATCATACCGACTGCAAATTCAGGGCCATTGTGATTTTAATTCTTGATATCAATATCGGTGGAAGAAAATTAATATGCTGCAAAAGCTGCATATATCAAACTTCACTTTCAAAGTAAGAGATACAGTTCTCTCATTTTGAATTGAAACAAATTACTTTGTGATATTTCCAGTATTACTGTAAAATAGCTTTCTAGTGTAGCAACTACAAAAGTGAATTACTCTTGAGGGAATTGGGGTGTGTCTATGGAGAAAGAGCTTGCTTTTATAAAGCATCTTTCATTAAAAGCATTTCACAGCCAATGAAGTACGTTTTAAAGTAGAGTCACTGTTGTAATGTAGAAAAACATGGCAGCCAGTTTGTGCACAGCAAGGTCACACAACAGCAATTATATAAATGACTAGATAATCTGCTTTAGAGATGTTGGTTGAGGAATAAATGGTGGTCAGGACACCAGTAGAACTTTCCTCCTCTTCTTTATTAGTGTGATAGAATATTTTACATCTACCTGAGAGGGCAGCTAGAGCCTCAATCTGATGTCTCATCCAAAAGACAGCACCTCTGACGGCGCAGCACTCCCTCAGTACTGCAGCAAAATGTTAACCTAGACAGCTCAAATCTCTAGACCGGGCTCGAATCCACAACTGTTTGATTCAGAGGCAAGAGTGCTGCCATTGAGTGAAGGCTGGCACTTGCCCCTTGCACTACAGACTATTTGATCTCACTTACAGCCGTGGAAGACAAGTATTTTGTTTTTCATATTCTTATTTAGTGCCGGTACATTTTGAAAACTATGTGTGTCAAAATACTTTAAAGATATATAAATTTCCCAACATCCTGCTTGTAGTCAACACCCAGTGACAATCTCGTGGGACTGCCCTCACTTGTTTCCACGGTTACCTATACAGAGAACATCTACTAATGGCTTCTCTTCCTGACACGCACTGTTATCTCTAGATTCTCTCAAGGGTCTATCCTTGGCCCCTTCCTCTTCATCATCAATATGGTGCCCCTTGGCGACACCTACTGCAGACATGGGGTCAGGTTCCACATATACACTGCAACACCCAGCTCCACCTCTCCAAAGAAAGAAAGACTTACATTTATATAGCACCTTTCACGATCTCAGGACATCCCAAAGCAATTTACAGTCAATTAAGTACTTTTGAAGAGTAGTCACTCTTCTAGGAAATGCGGCAGCCAATTTGCGCACAGCAAGCTCCCACAAACAGCAATGTGATAATGACCAGACAATCTGTTTTAGTGATCTTAAGGGATAAATATTGGCCAATCCATTAACCAATCCTCGGTCCATGCTAGTATATTACCCCCAATCCCATGAGCCCTAATTTTGTTTAATAACCCTCTTGTGTGGCACCTTATCAAATGCCTCCTGAAAATCTAAATACACCACATTCACCGGTTCCCTCTTATCTATTCCGCTAGTTACAACCTCAAAAAACTCTAACAGATTCATCAAACATGATTTCCCTTTCATAAATCTGTGTTGACTCTGCCCAATCCTATTATTATTTTCTAAGTGCCCTGTTACCATGTCCTTAATAATAGATTCTAGCATTTTCCCTACTACTGATGTCAGGCTAACTGGTTTGTAGTTCCACGGTTTCTCTCTCCCTCCTTTTTTAAATAGTGGGGTTACATTTACTACCTGTGGTAAACCACTGTTTGTATTCCTGTTTGTCCTGTTTGTATTCCACTGTGTACATGCCTGGACATGCCTCGGCTGACTCCTCCCACAGGTCCTAGTATAAAGGTGACTGCTCCCCAGCCCTTAGTATCCTGGACCGGTCGACCACTCGAGGCAGACCTCCATTCTGTTGTTAATAAAAGCCTTTGGTTACTCTTCTAACTCTCAGTCTTTTATGAGTAATTGATAGCGCATCACTACCTTCCAATCCGCAGGAACCATTCTAGAATCGATGGAATTTTGGAAAATAACAACCAATGCATCCACTATCTCTATAGCCACCTCTTTTAAAACCCTAGGATGTAGGCCATCAGATCCAGGGGATTTATCAGCTTTCAGTCCCATTAATTTCTCTAGTACTTTTTTTCACTAATACTAATTTCTTTCAGTTCCTCATTCTCGCTAGACCGTTGGTTCTCCACTATTTCCGGGAGGTTTTTTGCGTCTTCTTCCGTAAAGACAGACACAAAGTATTTGTTTAATTTCTCTGCCATTTCCTTATTCACCATTATAATTTCTCCTGACTCAGCCTGTAAGGGACCCATGTTTACTTTCGCTAATCTTTTCCTTTTTACATACCTGTAGAAGCTTTTACAGTCTGTTTTTATGTCTCTCACTAGTTTACTCTCATATTCTATTTTCCCTTTCTTTATCAATTTCTGGGTCCTCCTTTGCTGAATTCTAAAATCCTCAGGCTTACTACTTTTTTTGGCAACATTATAAGCCTCTTCCTTTGATCTAATTTCTCTTGTTAGCCACAGTTAGACCATTGTCCCCATGGTGTTTTTATTCCTTAAGGAAATGTATATTAATTGCGAATGATGAATTATTTCTTTAAATGTTTGTCATTGCTTTTCTACTGTCATATTTTAAAATTTAGTTTCCAAAGCTACCTGAGCCAACTCGCCTCTCATACCTACGTAGTTTGCTTTGTTCAGGTTTAGGACCTTAGTTTCAGTCTTAACTAAATCACCCTCAAACCCAACATAAAATTCTATCATATTATGATCACTGCTCCCCAGAAGCTCCTTTACTACAAGGTTATTAATTAACCCTGTCTCATTGCACAGTACTTGATCTAAAATAGCCAATTCCCTTGTAGTTTCCTTGACATACTGATCCAGAAAACTATCTTGCATGCATTCCATGAACTCTTCCTCTGCACTATTTCTGCAAATTTGGTTTGCCCACTCTATATGAAAGTTAAAGTCCCCCATGATTACTGTATTACCCTTGTTATATGCATCTCTAATTTCCTGATTTATACTCTGCCCGACACTACAACCACTGTTAGGGGGCCTAAAGACTACTCCCGCTAGTGTTTTCTGCCCCTTGTTGTTTCTTAGCTCCACCCAAACTGATTCTACATTTTGTTTTTCCAAGCCAAGATCCTTTCTCTCTACTGTCTTTATTCCCTCCTTTATTATCAGGGCTACCACTCCAGGGCGAGAGTGCTACCAACTGAGCCATGGCCATAGCCTCCACCATACTCAGCTATTCCAATGCTCTCCTGACCCACCTCCCATCTTCCACCCTCCATAAACTTGAGTTCCTTGCAAAATTCCGCTGTCTGTATCCTAACGTGCACCATGTCCCGTTCACCCAATGCGTTGATTTAAAAATTCTCATCCTGATGTTCAAATCCCATCATGGATATTGTCATGAATCATGGGAGCAATGGGTAGCCCTGGACACCTAAGAACCATCCAGACATTCTATCACCCATTTCAAACAATGTGGGAAGTGAAAACTGCTGCGTATGAAGGAATTGTGGCTAATCACTCAATATAAGGTATTGAATGCAGATAACATTGTTGTCTGTCACCATCTGCAAATTAAGGGCATGTAGGTTGTGATGCATGTCTGGAAATCTAGTTTGCCCACTGCAGAGATAGTAGATGCACTGGTATTAATCTTCCAGAATTCCCTAGGTTCTAGAACAGTCCCCAAGGATTGGAAGGTAGCAAACGGAACCCCGCTATTTAAGAAAGGAGGAAGAGAAAAAACGGGGAACTATAGGCCAGTTAGCCTGACCTCAGTAGTAGACAAAATGCTAGAATCTATTATTAGGGGCATGGTAACAGGGCACTTAGAAAATCATAATATGATTAGGCAGGGTCAACATAGTTTTATGAAAGGGAAATCATGTTTGACAAATCTGTTAGAATTTTTTGAAGATGTAACTAGTAGGATGGATAAGGGGGAACTAGTGGATGTAGTGTATTTGGATTTTCAAAAAGCATTCGATAAGGTGCCACACAAGAGGTTTTTACACAAAAGTAGGACTCATGGGATTGGGGTAATATATATGGATTGAGGATTCATTAATGGACAGAAAACAGAGAGTAGGAATAAATGGGACTTTTTCAAGTTGGCAGGCTGTAACTAGTGGGGTACCATAAGGATCAGTTAATGACAATCTATTAATGACTTAGATGAAGGGACTGAGTGTAACGTATCCAAGTTTGCTGATGATACAAAGTTAGGTGGGAAAGAAAGCTGGGAGGACGCAAAAAGGTTGCAGAGAGATATAGACAGGTTGACTGAATGGGCAAGAACTGGCAAATGGAATACAATGTGGGGAGTGTGAAGTTATCCACTTTGGTAGGAAAAACAAAAAAGCAGAATATTTTTTGAATGGTGAGAGATTGGGAAATGTTTGCACTCAGAGGGACCTGGGTGTCCTTGTACATGAATCACAGAAAGTTAACATGCAGGTACAGCAAGCAATTAGGGAAGCAAATGGTATGTTAGCTTTTGTTACAAAGAGATTAGAGTATAAGAGTAAAAAAGTTTTACTACAATTATACAGGGCATTGGTGAGGCCATACCTGGAGTACTTTGTACAGTTCTGGTCTCCTTACCTAACGAAAGGCTTACTTGCCTCAGAGGGAGTGCAGCAAGGGTTCACTAGACTGGTTCGTGGGATGAGGGGATTGCCCTATGAGGAGAAATTGAGTAGACTAGGCCTATATTCCTTAGAGTTTAGAAGAATAAGAGGTGATCTAATTGAAACATATAAAATTCTTAAGGGGATTGACAGGGTTAATGCTGGGAAAATGTTTCCCCTGGCTGGGGAATCTAGAACACAGGGTCACAGTCACAGAATAAGGGATCGGCCATTTAGGACTGAGATGAGGAGAAATTTCTTCACTCAAAGGGCTGTGAATCTTTGGAATTCTCTACCCCAGAGAGCTGTGGATGCTCAGTCATTGAGTATATTCAAGACAGAGTGACGTAAGAAAACTACTAGGCACTTGGTCTGAGTATTAAACAAGGCTTTAATCAACTGTTTTTCAACATGGAGATCTAGTTGTGTCCTTCACTAGTTCCTGTTAAAGAATGTCCTGAGCAAGCTGGGCCCATGCCGGAGTATTTATACTCTCCCTGGACAGCGCCACCAGCAGGCCGCTCAGTATTACTTCATAAGTCATTTCCACATGAATGACAAGATTCATGTCACAGAGGTCAATACATTTTTGGGAACGAAGGCAATTAAAGGATATGGGGATAGTGCGGGAAAGTGGAGTTAAGTTAGAAGATCAGCCATGATCTTGTTGAATGGCGGAGCAGGCTTGAAGGGCCAAATGGCCGACTCCTGCTACTATTTCTTATGTTCTTATGTTCTCAGGTCACATGCATGCTAACTATGAGGCCCTGAACTCTTGGGAAGACCATTAATTGATAAAAGTTCAGAGTCCTCTCCTTTCCCTTGAGAAATAAATGAAGTGATTTCCACAGACAAACATGGCATCTGTGACTTGCTTGATCCAGCTATGAGCTGCAGAATGGCTGATGTGGCATATGTGATCACCTGGAAAACTCCTGTAGCATAGAACACCAAGTTAGTTGTAACCTTCATAATAATAGGGAGAGTGATCTCAGTGATACAGATAGTTTGCAAGTCATACAGCAGCAGCGGCAAAAGTTCTGTCACAACACCTGCAGTAAAGCAGAGACACCAAACATAGGCCTCATCTGATATGGCATGGATTGAGAGACATGATCTGTAGACCTGCGTCTGAGGGTAATGATGGCTACACACATACCACCTAAGGTGTCTTTACACCTGCAGATGCTGCCTCAAAATGACATGGTCCTCCTCTTCCAGATCATGGAAATGAATAGCAATTGACAGGGCCGGGCCCATTCACCCAGATTTCTCGGGTGTCATTTTGATCACAGCAGGTGTTAGAGCTTTAAGGAGGGGTGCAACACAGGCCACATTCAGACCGCGATTTCGCCAGCTGTGGCGAGTCTGGTGCGGCCAGAGCAGACAGTGGCCTCAGACTCCGCACCCGTGAGACCGCACCTTGAGTATTGTGTGCAGTTTTGGTCGCCTTACCTGAGGAAGGACGTTCTTGCCATGGAAGGAGTGCAGCGAAGATTCACCAGGCTGATACCTGGGATGGCAGGAATGACGTATGAGGAGAGATTGTGTTGATTGGGCTTATACTCACTGGAGTTTAGAAGATTGAGAGGGGATCTCATCGAAACCTATGAAATTCTGTCAGGCCTGGACAGACTGGATGCAGGAAGGATGTTTATGATGGCCGGGGAGTCCAGAACCAGGGGTCATAGTCTAAGGATAAGGGGTAAGCCATTTAGGACTGAAATGAGGAGGAATTTCTTCACCCAGAGAGTGGTGAACCTGTGGAATTCTCTGCCACAGAGGGCGGTGGAGGCCAGTTCATTAAATATATTCAAGAAAGAGTTGGATATATTTCTTAAGGCTAAAGGGATCAAGGAATATGGGGAGAAGGCAGGGACAGGGTACTGAATTTGGATGATCAGCCATGATCTCATTGAATGGCGGAGCAGGCTCGAAGGGCCGAATGGCCTGCTCCTGCTCCTATCTTCTATGTTTCTATGTTCATCCCGCCTCCTCCAAGTGATTTTACATTAATAGGGCTTGTTAAGCCCGCCCTGCAAAGTTCCCGGCCAATTAAAAGGAAGCGGGTCTGATGATGTCATTTGATGACGTGTCATCAGCTGGTTTCCTTAAAGGGACCATGTGCAAATTGATTTTGACAGTTGTGCTGTCAGTGTTCTACAGCATTGAGGTGCTGCAAACACTGATGAGCGGTGCACGGCTACACCCAGGCTCTCACATGACTCCCTCCATATGCTTATGGAGGGAGTCACAGCCGCAGGGAGGTTCTCTTCCCATCCAATGGGCAGAAGACACCACCTCAGGACACCAATGCAGCCTGGTTGCACATTGCACAGGAGGGCACAAGCAGGGATGTCGTCAGGAGGACCAGGCTGCAGTGTTGCAAACCTTTCAATGATCTCAGTAGATCACGAAACGTTGCCGCCAAGCCGCACTCAACCTCATCTTGCTGTGCCACTCTTCGTATCTCCATCACTCTGCCTTCCCTACCATACTCCTGCACATATTTACTCACACTAACTTACCTTGCACCTCCACCCATCCCTCTCTATCTGCATTATCACTTCCCCATCTCACTAGCCACCCCTCACACTCATCCTCATCCTACTGCAAGCATACCAACTAACAACACACAAGGTGATGAATATGAAAGGAATGGCTTGGACATTGTAGGGATGCTTTGTGGTGTTGGTGTGGGGTGGGATTCTGAGGACCAAAGTGAGATTTTTTCAAGGGCACCGATGCTAATGGAATAGATGGCAGGTGAGGTTGCGATGACAGAAGTAATCTGTCAATGTTGAGATAGGTTGTTTCAAGGAGGTGACAGTGGATAGAAAGAATACTCCAAACACTTCAAAAGTGCATAAAGCTCAAAAGTGGTTTCCAAAGCATTATTGCTCCAGCTTCTAACATTGGAAAGTGACCAGCTGTAAAATGGTAGCTTTTATACCACTTTTGCAGCTGTCACCTATTCAAAGAAATGGAGTTGTTCAGAACCCGACATACTTACCTGGCGTGATCCCCGAGCGATGGGAACCTCGTGGAAAACTTGGGAAAATGCTTTGTCCCTGATAAAATGCTGATTTAATTGCTTTAAACACACTGTTAACTACCTAAATTGCCTGACCCGCCGCTTAGTGCCGGGTCTGCAAAGTGCAGGCAGAGCCGGCATTAGGGAAACTCACAAGGAGGCGGGTTCAGAGCGGGATACCGCTCCGCTGTCAATCTTTTTGATTTTGACAGCGGACCCGCCTCCAAACCCGTCCTCTGAGCGCCGGCAAAATTCAGCCCTCAATATGAAAAACCATCATTGTACAGTTCTAACATAGTATGTAATTATCTGAAAGCAAACCTTTGGAAATGCAGCCAAAAAAATAACTTTTCCGTAATGTGGCCAATAATTATACACACTAGCTAGCTGCAGCCTCGATTAGCCCAGATTTTATGAGTGAGGCTTGACCATGATTAAAATATTTAACTCTGTGATATTGGCTGCCCGAACGCCTGACTCTCCAAGTGATAAACTTGCTCAGCAACTCATGGCACTAACAGGCAGGAAGGACCCTTCAGTAGTGATATCTAAAGGGCTCATCCACTGCACACAGATTAGTTGCTGGTTTGTTCTTTTAGGCTGCTCGTTAACTTCCGGGCGTTTTATTTACTCTGTTTTCTGACATAAAACTGAATACTGATTTCTGAGAAGGAGTTTTTCCTGCACTGTTTTTGGCTGCCTTCAAAACAGTCTTACTGCAGTTATGGGTGGTCTGGTAGGAAGAGAGGGAACAGCAAAGAAGATAGGAGAGAGCAGGAGAAGCTGGGAGGAGAAGGAGGGCACAGTGCAGGAGGCCATTCCCACAGAGGGTCTTCAGGGAGCACTTCTACCTGAACTTCTCTGAGGAGCAATGTCTCGGGCACCTTGGCTTCACAAAGGAGACTCCCACCGAACTGTGTCACCTGCTGCAGCCACAGCTCAAGTCTCGAACCAGAGCATGAACACTGTCTGTGGCTGTCAAGGTCACCGTGGCCCTTAACTTTTAACAAGCTCCTTCCCACCTGCACCAGGTGACATCAGCGACATCGCACAGTTGGCAGTCCACCGCTGTATCAGAGAGGTCACCGAGGCTCTTTATGCCAGGAGGAACACTTGCATCTCTTTCCCCATGGACAGAGCAAAGCAGAAACAGAGAGTACTCGGCTTCTCCAGCTTTGCAGGCCTCTCCAAAGTGCATGGTTCACCCACATTGCCTTGCATGTTCCCCATTACCATCATACCATCTTCCTGACTCGAAAAGGATTCCACTCCCTTAACGTCCAGCTTGTTTGCAAACAGAGGCAGTGCACCCTGCAGGTTTGTTTCCTGGCAGCAATCATGATGCATTCATCCTGCACCACTCCACTGTGCCGCCTTTGTTCCAACAAGGCTGTCGGGTTACAGACTGGCTACTGGACGACAAGGGCTATCCCTTTCAGACTTGGCTCATGACTCCTATCTGTGCCTCTCGTTGTAGGCACAGAGCCACGCTGCCACCAGAAACATCATCGAGCAGAAAGTCAGTGTGCTCACACAATGCTTCCACTACCTGGACCGTTCAGGAGGAGCTTTGAGGTATAGCCCTGAGTGGGTATCCAGATTTGTGGCCATCTGCTGCAAGCTCCGTAATGAGGGACCAGCCATAGGAACATAGCAACAGGAGTAGGCCACTCAGCCCCTCGAGCTTGTTCTGCCATTCGGTTAGATCATGGCTGATTTGTACCTCAACCCCATTTTCTTCCACGGGAGAGAAGGTGTGCAGGCAGGCTCGACCTCCTCTGGTGGCAACCTCCTGGCACATGTTGTGCGTGACCTTTTCCTACAAGGAAGGAAGCGTGTTAGTAACAGTCGTGTGCAGCGTTTAGAGAATGCGCCTGGTATGGTCGAATGCAGTGTGTAACATTTGAGATGTAGGGAAGTGAGGGTTTCAATTGTGGTGTGTGAGTATGAGAAGGAGATGGGGTGAAGTGTGGTACAGTGATTGTAGGAAAATGAAGGGAAGGGGGAGGGGAGTATTGCGAGTAGTGAGGCTGGAGGAGTGAGTAGATAGTAGAAGAGTAGTATTCTTACCTTGACAACTCTGGCGAGGGCATTTTTTTGGCATTGCAGCCATTTCCTGGGAGGTAAGCTCCTGGCATTGACCTCCTCAGTGACAGCAGAAGTGTTGCCTCGAGGGTGATTGCCCATTGGGAGGCGGGGGGGGCGAGGGGACACAGGACTGGAGCTCCCTCCTCCTCTCCACTGCCTGTACAAAGGGCCTCTAACGTGGCATCAGAGAATCTGGGTGCCCTGTCTGGACCTCTTCCAGCCATCTTCTTAAATCTAAGAAGTGTCCCTGCTGTCTGCAGCTACAGTGCACCTCCCCTTTAAGTAGTGCTGGCTGCCTTTAAAGGCCATCAGAGATGCCCGATTTTATGCCCTCCCAAACAAGCATGCAGTCACTAAATAGCCTGGGTAGTGCTGACTGCGTGCCTAAATCATTTTAATGAGGCCTCACCATGAATTTAACGTTATGCCTGGAGCCACATGAAGAGGCGTGTGCAGCCTGTTTTTGGGTGCAATCGAATTTCTATTGCAGAGACTGATCCTGATCAGTTACTACTACTCTTACATACAATAAAAGATCAGTTAACTGCTTGAAAGGTTATTGTTCTGTAAAGATTGGGTTTTTTAAAAAAGAAACTGAAAGAATAGTTAACAGATATAATTGAGGATACTCAAAGAAATGAGGGAGCAGATAGCAGCGGCACTAGCGTCCTATTATAAAAATTCAAAAGGGAATAGCGACAGAGGACTGACGAATAACAAGTTTAATTCTTATCTTCAAAAAGGGAGGTAGAACTAACCCGGGGAACAACAGACTAGATACTGTAAGTGGTAGGAAAGATACTAGAATCTTTGCTAAAAGCTCAGGTAACGAAACATCTAGAGACAGAGAATATAATAAAAAGTCAACATGGATTTCTAAAAGGAAGGTCATATTTAACCAACTTTATTGAATTATTTGAATAAGTAACACAGAATAGACTTGATCATATACAGAAATGATTTGGATTCAGAAACGCGAGGCATGGTGTCAACATTTGCAGATGAAACCTATTGGGGTTGGGGGTGGTGGGGGGGCAGGGTGCCTAGCTAATATTGAGGAGGATTGCACCAAAATACAGGAAACATAAACAGGCTTGCAGAGTGGGCAGGTAAATGACAAATTCAATTCAATATGGTGAAGTGTGAACTGGTTCATTTTGGTCGAAGGAATAAGGGGGTAACTTATTGCTTGGAAAGTAAGAAACTAAATGGGGTAGAGGAGCAAGGAAATCTGGGAATGCATACATAGAATCATAGAATCCTGATTGCTATTTTTTCCTCTTTTCCCTTCTCATTCCCAAGGACACCAATTCATACTGGGTTTGATCACAGGCAGCACGTTGGCCAGTTTGGCAAGGTACTATGCTTCGTGCATGTCCCTCGACAGAGAATGTGGGAAATCTATTCAGCTATGGAGCAGAGTCAAACCCTGTCCTCACCTGATGCCCACAGTTTTTCCATCAAATTCGCCGACTCACCAATAACCTGCCTGCTGACACTTGCTTCAATTTCTGTCAAAACCGTTGAACTCCAGACCTCATCATAGCCTTAGAATCATAGGGTGAATCTTAGCTCACAAAAACGGGTGGGTTGGGGGTCAGGTCAGAGGTTAAAATTCAAAAAATCAGTAACAGGAACCCAACCCGCCTCGAACCGGGCCACTTACCGTTTTAATGGAGGCGGGATGAGGGGCAGGCAACTAATCTGCTCACAGGAGGCGGGTTGGTCATTTAAATATTATAATGAGGCTGCGTGTCTTAATTTTAACAGTCATTATATTTTTAACTCATGTCGGCTGGGTTTCCCAGGCCTCGGGAAATCCGGCAGGTGAAAGGAGGTGAGAAGGGCTGAATCCATGAGGTAAGTGCCTTTACAGTGCTGCATGTGGGCCAGGAGGAGCAGGAGTGTTTCCTCCAGGCCCAAAAAGCTATCCAGCAACCTCCTCCCCACCCCCCACGATCTGTCTGCTCCCCATCCCACCATCGGACCTCCTGACCACCATCCCCACCTCCGAGCTAAAATCCAGGCTGTTGATTCATAGAATACAGCACAGAAGGAGACTATTCGGCCCATCGTGCCTGTGCTGGCTCTTTGAAAGAGCTATCCAATTAGTCCCATTCCCCTGTTCTTTCCCTGTAGCCCTGCAAATTTTTCCTTTATAAATATATATCCATTTCCCTTTTGAATTGAATCTGCTTCCACCACCCTTTCAGGCAGTGCATTCCAGATCAAAACAATTCGCTGAGTAAAAACATTTCTCCTCATCTGCCCCGTGTTTTTTTTGCCAATTATCTTAAATCTGTCCTTTGGTAACCGACCCTCCTGCTAGTGGAAACAGTTTCTCCATATCTACACTATCAAAACACTTCTATTAAATCTCCCCTTAACCTTCTCTGCTCTGAAGAGAACAATCCCAGCTTCTCTAGTCTCTCTACATAACTGAATTCCCTCATCCCTGGTACCATTCTGGTATTTCTACTCAGCAGCCTCTCCAAGGACTTGATATTCTTTCTAAAGTGTGGTGCCCAGAATTGGACACAATACTCTAGCTGAGGTCTAAGCAGAGATTTATAAAAGTTTACCATCACTTCTTTGTTTTTGTACTCTATGGCCTAGAAATTGGGTATAGCCCCGCTTGAGGCGTTAGAACTGGCGCTGCGCAAAGTTTATAGCCAGACGCGATATTGGGTTGCATCGCCCCCAAAGGTGATTGAGGCGCGACTTCAAACGTTGCACGGGACTCCTAAGGCACAAAACTTCCGGCACAACCCAATATCGGCGCGGACGGGCACAGCGCAGGTGCTCTCAATTACTGAAAACCACGAGACTTCCAGGCGCCGGCCGGCTCTTAAAGGGGTGGGTCAGTCAGCCTCAGCTTCCACACTCAGCGCCTTGTAGGCCTCAGAATTGGCGCAGGCCCTTCTCTGGCGCAAAAACCTTGGACCAGATGGAGAAGGTGAGACAGAGAGCAGAGCGCTTCAGCAATGAGGCTCTGGAGCAATTGGTGGCCGCAGTGGAGCGCTGTCGAGATGTTATGTACCCAGACAATGGCAGGAGGCTGAATCAAAAGGAATACCGCCGAGCTTGGAGGGATGTTTCTCAGAGGGTCAACTCCAGCAGCATGGTGACCAGGAGCCCTGTACAGTGCAGGAAGAAATTCAACGACCTCACTCGGGTCGTGAGGGTGAGTGGTGTTTATTCAAGCTTCTGAATCCCTCCATCTGCACCTGACTTTATGGCTACAGGGTGCGCGATGCCCCAATGGCCATGTGTCAGCAAGCACCCATGGCCCTTTCTGGGCACACACATGTACATTTGACTCAGGGCATCATGTAAGGGCTCTTCCACCATGGGGGGCATGAGATGATCACTCAGGGCATCATGTAATATAACTTCCCCTTCTTTCCCCTGCAGTCCAAGCTGGCGAAGAATCGCAAAGACCAGCTTCGAACCGGTGGAGGACCTCCACAAGTGGTCACTCTCACGGATCTCGAGGAGAGAGTGCACCAGATTCTTGGAGGGCGTCTGAGTGGTCCTATTACCACTGCAGCTGCCGACCCCATTGTCGACAGCGATGGTAAGGTTCTCACCTTTTACAGCTGTCTCCTTCCACTTGGTCCCCCCGCCAGCATGCTTTCTCAGTGTGCAGCCATGTCAGAGCCTTGCCGCAATCTGGCATGCCTTGCTGCCAACCTGTCCTTTTGCTAAAGCCACTCTTCCACCTCCCTGCTTTCAGATGCTGCATCACCAGCTCGGGATCCGGGCCCTGAAGCTGCCAGTGCTAGTGCCTCCGGAGGCGAGGATCAGGTGGAAGCCGCACCATCCGCAGGGGAGCCAACACATCTGCAGACTGGGGATAGTAGCTCCCTGGAGGGGAGGGGGGGGGCTCTGATGAGGAGCCAGTTGCCCGAACAAGCGGCCTGCAGCAACGCGAGGGGGGTAGGCAAGTTCGGCCACCGGCTCCCCGGAGGGCAAGGCAGGGAATGATGACTGCTGCACAGAGTGTAGAGGAGGTGCGGAGTCTGGCTGAAATGAGCACCCAGGCCCGGCTCAGGCACACTGAGCTTATGGCTGCAGTGGGGAGGATGCCTCAGTCAATAGAAACACTGGCAAAGAGTGTGCTGGACTTTGGGGCAGCAATGGAGAGGACTGTCCAGGGCTTCGGGGCAGCAATGGAGAGGACTGTCCAGGGCTTCAAGGCCGCTATGGAAAGGACTGTTCAGAGCTTCGGACAATCCCTGGAAAGGTCTGTCAAGGGCTTGTCCGAGGCAGTGGAACGGACTGCTCCGGCCTTGTCCGAAGCAATGGAAAGAACTGTCCAGGGCTTCTCTGAAGCACTGGCACCTGCCACACAGGTCCTCACTGCTGCCACGCAGTCACTTGCTGGCCTCGTCCACACCCAGATTGAGGCAACGCGAACTCTCACTGCTGCCACCCTATCTGCATCAGTTAGGATCACCCCGGGCCCTTCCAGTACCACACGAGGCCAGGAATCAGTGGAGCAGTCGATTGTGACGGCTGAGCCGAACCGGTCCCCTCAGAGAGCCAGTGTGTCGTCCGACCATGGTGCAGGTGTCCTCTCTCGGCAGGTGACCATTGCTCATGCCACCACTGGAACGTCTGCAGTGCAGCTGCCACTACCTGCAGTGCACACTGCTTCCAGCCATGCCCAGATCAAGCAGCCAGCCTCCGCACCCTCCAAGCCCAGAGGTCGTCCAGGCCGTCCCTCAGGGGCTTCTGCGATTCCAGACAGTCAGCAGGCGTCCCCCAGCCTTGACGCTGCCACTGGGGTTCAATTACGTAGGAGCAGCAGGGAGGGAAGGGGCCGACCGTGAAAGAGGAGTCGGTCTCCATCAAGGGGCCAGCAGTAGAGGGAGTTGCTGAGACGTTTCTTCTTCCAAATTCAAGGACGCCCTCACCTGTTGTGATTGTTTGTGATGGTTTGTTTAGTTTTGCGGCTTTGCCAGAGAGTTCACTGTTATTTTGTTAGTTATGGTTTCTGTTGACATGATGTTGTTATGCTGGAAGGACTTTTTTGACAATAAAGAAATGTTTTTATTTACAATGGTACTCGTAACTATTTACACTCATGGTGGCCTTCATAGGCTTTGAACGATCCGAAGTGCGCAGGACGAATGACAGCCATCATTCCGTCAGAGGGGCCTAGAACCGAGTCCTTATGAGCCTCTGACGGATGGCCTTTCCACTTTCAGGAGCCCACCCATCTTCCTCCTCCTCCTCCTCCTCATCCGCATGCTCCTCCTCCTCGTCCGCCTGCTCTTCCTCCTCCTCCTCGTCCGCCTGCTCTGCTGGACCTTGAGGGTCGGCTGGCATTGGCTGGGTTCATCGAATGGCCAAGCTGTGGAGCATGCAGCAGACGACGACGATGCGACCCACTTGCTCCGGCGAGTACTGCAGGGCTCCCCCCGAATGGTCCAGACAGCGGAAACGCTGTTTGAGCACACCAATAGTGTGCTCGACAATGTTCCTGGTTGCCTGATGGCTGCTGTTGTAAAGCTCTTCTGCCGGGGTGGCGGGCAAACGGAGTGGGGTCATGAGCCATGGGCAGAGAGGATAGCCCTTGTCGCCCAGAAGCCAGCCTCGTGGGTGAGCCGGGTCCTCAAAAAGGTCAGAAACTGAGGTCTGCCGCAGGATGAACGCATTGTGGCTGCTCCCAGGGAATTGTGCGTTGACTGCCATGATCATCTGGCGGTGGTCACAGACCAGCTGGACATTGAGGAAGTGGAACCCCTTGCGGTTGCGGAACTCCTCCGGATTCTGCAACGGCGCCCGCAAAGCCACGTGTGTGCAATCAATGGCCCCCTGCAGCATGGGGAAGTCTGCAATAGCAGCGAAGCCCTGCGCGCTCCGCCTGCTTCTCCAGGGTCATAGGGAGGGTGATTAATTGACGCCTCCTTCTATAGAGGGCAGCTGTCACTTGCCAGATGCAACAATGCACTGCAAATTGTGTTATATTCGAGATGTCCCCAGTGGCTGACTGAAAGGATCCGCTTGCGTAAAAGTTCAAGGCAACAGTCACTTTGACGGCAACCGACAGAGAGGTCCTGCACTGTAGACGCGGCTGCAGATCCTCAGCAAGCAGGTGGCACAGCTCAGTCACAACCTCCTTACCGAATCTGAGCCTTCATAGACACTGCTCCTCGGACATGGTAAGGTATGACACCTGCTGCCTGAAAACCCTCGCAGCGTATCGTCGGATTGGCCGACCTCCATTGCCCCTCCTCCTTCTGGCCAATCCTGGCCCTCTCTCCCGCCGTCTCTGTGCCCCTTCCAAGTGTCCGGCCATGAGGACGTTCCCCTCCAAAGCAGCTCCCATTGCTATGCCAGACGGGCAACACACAGTAATGTCTAGCGCTCCAACTGCTACGGACAGGCCGGCAGGTCCCAAGTCTTCGAAGGCTAAATCCGAAAAATAGTGTGCTACAGTAGTTCACCAACTCTCTCCAGCAACGAACAGAATGAACAGGCCAAGTGGCTGCAGCTTTTATACTAGAGCTGTCCCCTTTAAATAGCGCCCCCCGACTCCGAGAAGGGCCTGGGAACGTTCCATCCAACTGTCACTAATAGCGCCAGGCGGAAAGGCTCCGGGCGCCACCGAATATCCGGTCAGGGGCGCCAAAAAGGCGTTGCACACTGAAATGACGTCATTAACTGCCTGCGCACGCGGGCGCGCGCTAAGAGTTAGCGCTGGCGCTAAATGGATACGCAATAGGGGAGGTGTCGCTATCTTCATTGCGCCCGCCCGAACATTGGGTAACACCCCAATTCTTGGGCTCTTTAGGCGCTAATCGCTGGCGCAACCAACCGAATTTCTAGGCCAATGACTATTTATAAAGCCAGGATTCCATATACTTTTTAAAAATCTTTATCAACTTGTTCTGCTACTTTCAAAGATTTTTGTGTGAGCCCCCCAGGACTTTCTGCTCCTGCACCCTCTTTAAAATTGTACCATTTAGTTTAACCTCTTCATTCTTCCTACCAAAATGTATCACTTCACACTTCTCTGCATTAAATTGCATCTGCCATGTGTCTGCCCATTTCACCAGTCTGTCTCCGTCCTCCTGAAGTCTGTTGCTATCTTCCTCGCTGTTTTGTACATTTCCAAGCTATGTGACATCTGCAAACTTTGACATTATGCCTTCTGTACCCAAGTCTAGGTCATTAATATATATCAAAAAGAGCAGTGGTCCCAATACCGACCCCTGGGGGACTCCAGTGTATATTTTCCTCCAGTCTGAAAAACAACCGTTTACTACTGCTCTCTGTCTCTCAACCAATTTTGTTTCCAGTTTTTAGGCCCCATCTGCTCTCTCAGGTAGACATAAAAGATCCCACGGCACTATTTTGAAGAAGAGCAGGGGAGTTATCCCTGGTGTCCTGGCCAATATTTATCCCTCAATCAACATAACAAAAACAGATTATCTGGTCATTATCACATTGCTGTTTGTGGGAGCTTGCTGTGCACAAATTGGCTGCTGCATTTCCCACATTACCACAGTGACTACACTCCAAAAGTACATCATTGGCTGTAAAGCGCTTTGAGACATCCAGTGGTCGTGAAAGGCACTATATAAATGCAAGTCTTTCTTTTTTCTTCTATTCTGACACTGCCCCTTTAATCCCATGTGCTTCAATTTTGCTAACAAGTCTACTGTGTGGTACTTTATCAAACGCCTTTTGAAAGTCCATAGACACATCATCACCTCCTTCAACCCTCTCCGTTAATTCATCAAAGAACTCAATCAAGTTAGTCGGACACAATTTGCCTTTAACAAATCTGTATTGGTTGTCATTTATTAACCCATGTTCTTCCAAATGCCAATTAATTTTGTCTCGGATTATTACTTCTAGAAGTTTCCCCACCACTGATGTTCGGCTGACAGGCTGGTAGTTACCTGGTTTATCTCTCGCCCCTTTTTTGAACAGAGGTGTAACATTTGCAATCCTCCAGTCCTCTGGTACCAGTCCCATACCCAAGGAGGATTGAAAGATTGTGGCTAGAGCCTCTACTATTTCCACCCTTAATTCCCTTAGCAACATAGGATGCATCCCATCTGGACAGGGTGACTTTTCTACCTTGAGCACTGCCAACGATTTGAGTACCTTTTCTTTATCCATTTTCATCCTATCCAATTTTTCTACCCCTTCCCCCTTAAAATCACTAAAAGTAGCAATATAAATTGATAAGGCAATAAAGTGCAGATAAAAGTGCAAAGTACTGGATCATTTCTAGAGGAATAAAATATAAAAGCAGGGAGGCATTGCTGATCTTTATTCGAACCTTGGTTACACCACACTTGGAGTACTGTGTGCAGTTCTGTTACCCATATTACCAAAAGGATGTTGACGCCCTGGAGAAAGTGCAGAAAAGATTCACAACGATGTTACCAGAATTGAGAGGATGCAACTGTCAGGAAAGATTGAGCAGGTAGCAGCTCTTTTCTCAAAGAAAAGACTAAGAGGAGACCTGATAGGTGTTTAAAATTATGAAGTGGTTTGATAGGGTGGATGTGGAAAAACTTGCGGGTGGGTCTAGAACAAGGGGGCATAAATATAAAATAGCCGCTAACAGATCGAACAACAAATTCAGGAGGAATTTGTTTAGAATCAATTCAATTCAATTTTATTTTCAATTCAATTCAATTCAATTTTATTTGTCATATATGCAGCAGACGTGTGTACTGCATAATGAAATGTTGATTTTTACGAGTCCTCCCAACATTGGAATAAATATGGCATAACAATGATAAAATACTAATAGAAATACAGTAATAATAAATAAAACAACAGTAATAAATAATAATAAATTATACGTTCATGAGTCTTATGGCCTGGGGGTAGAAGCTGTTTCGAAACCTGCTGGTACGAGACCGTATGCTTCGGTATCTCTTACCAGACGGGAGCAGGGCGAAGAGGTTGTGCTGGGGTGGCTCGCGTCTTTAATGATTCTCAGGGCCTTCCCCCGGCACCTCTCGGGGTAGATATCCTGAACAGCAGGTAGTTTAATTCCTATAGTATGGTGAGAATGGGAAACTCACTGCCATGTGGAGTGGTTGAAGCAGGTAACATTGATGTATTAAGCAGAGGTTTGATGCATACATGAGGGAGAAGAGAAATAGAGAAGATAGGAGCAGAGATGGAGATAATTGGAGTGGCAGGAGACCCGTGTGGAGTATGGACATCAGTATAGATCAGTCGGGCCAAATGTTTCTGTGCTGTAGATTTTATGTAATTCTGAGTTAGAAAAACATAGTTAGCAACAGTTCTTTTTTTTTTTAAATCTCCAGACAGCCTGCTCAAATCCCAGGTTACACTGAACAAAATAAGAGGGATGGCAATCCCAGGAATGCCTCATTTTCTGTTTTCTAGTAACACAGATTTAAGAGGAGGCTAGGTAAGTACACGAAGGAGAGAGGAGTGGCAAGGTATACTGATCGGGTGAGATGAAGTAGTTTGTGCGGAGCATAAACCTCAGCACAGACCAGTTGGGTCGAATGGCCTGTTTGGGTGCTGTAAATTAAATGTAATTTTGCATTATCACCACCTAGTCTATTTTTTTAAATGAAGATTTTGCGCAGAATTGTAAACACAATTGATGCAAAATTTCTAAATTAGATTAAAATAATCTGTTGGTTGCAGCAGGTCAATATTAGGGCTCACTTGCTTCCCGGCTGTGTGTGGTGCTTTGCTCTCAAGCGGTGTGAAAACAAACGGTTCAAAATCTAAACTCCCAACAAGAGATCAAACCCGGAGCGGCTCGGGCGCGCACTGACCCAACACCCACCACCACCAACCATCCTGACCGGAAATCCCGCCCACCTGCCGCTCCCATTGGCTGCGTGCCACAACCCGCCGTGCTCTGACTGGTGGGCCGAGCCGTCGATCAGAGCGTGCCTTCCACGTTTCCGGGTCGGTGCGCGTTCGAACAGTAACAGTGTTGGAACGTTGCTGTTAAAACCGTTAAACCGCCGAGTTCCCAACGCCGCCCCCTCCCCCCCACAACAACAACAACAACAACAGAAGGCCGAGCCGCGCACCGCCCACCTGCAGATCCCGGGCCGGGGTGAGCCCGAGTGTTGTAAGGAAGCTTTCATTAGTTTCTTTGGTAGTTTGTGAACATGCGCGGCAGAGTTCCGATATCCGGTTTGCTGGGGCCTTTGGTAAAATGGGAAGAAGCCAGCGGCGGTAAAATAGCGGGTCCGTGCCGGCCGGTGAGTTTGTGCTTGTCACCCTGTGTGTGTGAGTGAGTGAGTGTGTATGGAGAGAGACCCGGGGAAGTTAGCGAGCCAGCGAAGCCCCCGGGAGGAGCTCGCCCCGTGTGTCTGAGTGTGAGGCGGGCCCATGAGTTGGTTTTAGACAAGAGTGTGCCGGACGTTTGGCTCGGTTGTTTCAGGCTCCCCCCCCCCCCTTCATTTTTTAATGTTTAAATCGTCGTCGTGCTTTAAAGCCGAGTGTGGAATCGGACCGAACTCTGTCGTATGACCGCGGGGCGCACTCTGGCTGTCACCTGGCCGCTTCACTGTATTGGTCTTTGCGTGCGGGCGGGGGGTTTCCTCATCCCGCACTCTCTCTCTCACTCACTCACACAAAGGGTGGTTGGCGATTGGGGATCGGCGATGTTGCAGCAACCTCGCTGGGGTCATTACCGGGGGGTTAGCCTGACTTGGCCTGGCAGTGATGGGCACACGCTACTTGCTGGATCTCAGCTCTGTTTCTGTGAACTCACTAATGGTGTGTGTTTATTTGTTTGTTTGCCCCCGAGATATCTGCGCTCCTCTAATTCTGCCCTCTTGAGCATCCCTGATTATAATCGCTCAACCATTGGTGGCCGTGCCTTCTGTTGCCTAGGCCCTAAGCTCTGGAATTCCCTGCCTGAACCTGTCTGCCTTACTACACCTCTTTCCTCCTTTAAAGACGCTCCTTAAAATCTACCTGTTTGACCGAGCTTTTGAGCACCTGCCCTAATTTCTCCTTATGTGGCTCGGTGTCAATTTTTTTTCTCTTAATACTCATGTGAAGCGCCTTGGGATGTTTTACTACGTTAAAGGCGCTATATAGATACAAGTTGTTTTTGTTTGCATTTTGGCGGTCAGCATAGAAGGTGGACCCTGGTATTCATGCTGATTGCGTGTTTCTTCTGCACTGACATGGCCACCTTTTTAAAAATAAATAAATAAAAGCAGAAAATGCTGGATACCCTCAGCAGTTCAGGCAGCATCTGCGGAGAGAGAAACATAGAGTTAACGTTTCAGGTCGATGACCTTTTATTTTTGTTCGTGTTGTCATTGAGATTTTTTTTGTTCGACTTCCTACGGTCTAGCCGATACTTCTTTCAAAGCATGAAAAAGAATGGCTGTTTGAACCAGGTGAAGTAATGGCCAGGCGTGGCTTTGGTAAATGTTCCAGATGATTTGAGAAAGTCTGTTCATGCTGGATCTAAATGGGCATTTACTATACCTCTATTTGCTGGATCCATATGGGCATTACCTCTATTTCAAGACTAAACCAGCTAGAGGAAGTTGCTGAGTAAAAGACAGTACAGCATGCTGCAATGGTTTGTTTTGTTTCCGATTCAGTCCTTGTGATACCAGTTGAAGTTGTTGATTGAGAGAACCAGCGCTTGGAAAAATAGATGGTGGAATTAACAACTGGTGGTGGATGGTAAAAATACCCCATCTGCTGAGGGCAGCTCTTCCACTGTCTGCCCCAATTCAGGCAAAAGAGATCACAGGCCAGAATGGATATTGTTTTTGTTCTTCTGAGAATGATTCACTAATATGGCAAGACTAAGGAACTGTAACACCAGTAATAGATGACAGCTTGTGTAATGTTAATGTATATTTGATGTGTAGGAATGGTTGGTGTTGCCCCTTATGTTGAGATGACTGCATTGCTAGAAGTTTCTCACATCCTCTGGAGCATCTGCTGGTAACAAATGAGCCTGATACGGGAGTCACAGGTCTTTTCCCACTGGTTGCGGTTTAGGATAGTTTGAGTTACTTAGTTGTTGCAGCTATTACATGGTTTTATTAATTTCTGCTCAACTTGCTCAGGTATTCATTTTGGAAGTGTGAGGCACCAGCGTCTGGACCATCACACCCTATCCAGTGCTAATATCATTCTAGTTGTTAGTGGGGATATTACATGCCTTGGGGTTATATGTTTATAGTTATCTTTGTGCCACTTCTGTGTCCACCACAGGAGAACATTTGCTTTGGATGTCTACTATCCAGTATTCACATGGCCGAAACAACAGAACTGTATTGTTGAGCATCGGTTTAATGTCATTTATAGTGGTTAGTGACCTGACTCTCTGTTAGTGATTCTGTTTTGCCGTTTGATGCATGCTATCACTTGCAGATGATTGATAGAGTTTTTTTTAGTTCTTCCACATGATGCCTGTAGCATGTTCATGCCTTGCAGCTATATAGGAGAGTTGGATTGCTTACAAGATGGGCCTTCAGTTTCATCTTCAAGGTGATACTGTACTCACCCCATGATATACCTATCAATTCATCCAATGAAAAGCGACGAGTTAAGATAGTAACTATAGGTTTTTATTGGCTAAATAACAGAGCCCACCCTCGTGGGTGATCGGGTCCAACAAGGAGGAATACCAGCCAGTCGACCACCTTTATACCTGGGCAAGCAGGCGGAGTCATGGGCAGAGTCAGCTGTGGTCAGCCCAGGTATAACAGCGTGACGAGGTGACCTTGTGTAGTGATACACTATGGTTATCACTGTTTACACTGTTGTAACGATATAAACAGTGATAACCATAGTGTAACGATAGTGAACGATAAAAGTGGTTTACCACATTCACCCCTTGTTTAGATTTGAGTCCGGCGGGGTGAAGTGTGCTACCAGTTCGGGTATGTCAGTCTGTCCGGAGGCCTCGTAAGTCTCTCTGATCGGCGCAGCAGCGGCGGCGGTGATGCAGTATCCGATGTTAATGCTGGTGTCTGCGTGGTCGGCGAAGGCTCGTGGGGTTCCGGCATGCCGTCTACCTGGGGTGGATTTGGGGGGTGGTGGGGGGTAACGGTGGTGTCTCAGGGGTGCCCGAGGGTGCAAGGTCTCGTAAGGAGACTGTGTCTTCCCGCCCGTCTGGGTATGCCACATAGGCGTACTGGGGGTTGGCGTGCAGGAGGTCCACCCTCTCGACCAGGGGGTCCGTTTTATGGGCCCTCACGTGCTTTCGCAGCAAGACGGGCCCCGGAGAAGTCAGCCATGTTGGTAGCGAGGTTCCCGTAGTCGACTTCCTGGGGAAAACAAACATTCGTTCATGGGGGGTGGCGTTAATGGCCGTGCAAAGTAGTGACCGGATGGAATGCAGCGCTGCCGGGAGGACTTCCTGCCAGCGAGAGGTTGGCAGGCCCTTAGACTTTAAGGCTAAGAGAACGGCCTTCCAGACAGTCGCGTTCTCTCTTTCCACCTGGCCGTTCCCTCGGGGGTTGTAGCTGGTGGTCCTGCTTGCAGCAATGCCTCTCGCTAGTAGGAACTGGCGAAGTTCCTCGCTCATGAAGGATGAGCCCCGGTCGCTATGTATATAGTTCGGGAACCCGAACAAGGCGAAGAGGTCGTTCAGGCATTTGATGACCGTGGTACTGGTCATGTCTGGGCAGGGGAAGGCAAAGGGGAAACGGGAGTACTCATCAATGATGTTGAGGAAGTACACATTACGGTCAGAGGACGGGAGGGGCCCCTTAAAATCGATGCTCAAGCGCTCGAAGGGGTGGGTGGCCTTGATCAGGCTTGCTCTGTCCGGCCTAAAGAAATGCGGTTTGCATTTGGCACAGGTTTGGCAGTTCCTGGTCATGGTCCTGACCTCCTCGATGGAGTAGGGCAGGTTGCGGGCCTTAATGAAGTGGTAAAGTCTGGTGACCCCGGGGTGGCAGAGGTCGTTGTGGAGGGTCTGCAGTCTATCAATTTGCGCGTTGGCGCATGTACTTCGTGATAGAGCATCTGGGGGTTCGTTCAGTTTACCAGGTCGGTACAAGATATCATAATCATAGGTGGAGAGCTCGATTCTCCACCTCAAGATCTTGTCATTCTTGATTTTGCCCCTCAGCTTGTTATTAAACATAAAAGCGACTGAACGCTGGTCGGTGAGGAGGGTAAATCGTTTGCCTGCCAGGTAATGCCTCCAGCGTCGTACCGCCTCCACAATCGCCTGGGCCTCCTTCTCGACAGACGAGTGTCGGATCTCAGGGCCCTGGAGGATCCTTGAGAAGGCAGCCACAGGTCTCCCCGCCTGGTTAAGGGTTGCTGCTAGGGCGAAGTCGGATGCATCGCTCTCCACTTGGAAAGGGATAGACTCATCCACCGCGTGCATTGTGGCCTTAGCAATGTCTCCCTTTATGAGGGAGAAGGCTGCGCACGCTTCTGCCGTCAGGGGGAAGGAGGTGGACTTCATGAGGGGTCTGGCTTTGTCCGCAT
Organism: Somniosus microcephalus; assembly: GCF_052327205.1. NCBI lineage: Eukaryota > Metazoa > Chordata > Chondrichthyes > Squaliformes > Somniosidae > Somniosus > Somniosus microcephalus. The sequence continues at coordinate 175,561,357 of NC_140995.1, read as the reverse complement.
AATTCGGCACCCATTGGGCATAGTAGGCGAAGAGCCCCAGGGTTCTCTTCAGCGCCTTTGGACAGTGGGGGAGGGGTAGCTCCATGAGGGGGCGCATTCTTTCGGGGTCGGGGCCGATGACCCCGTTCTCTACTACGCAGCCGAGGATGGCGAGACGCGAGGTGTTAAACACACATTTCTCCTTATTGTAAGTGAGGTTCAGCCGTACGGAGGAATTTCTCCAGATTAACATCGTGGTCCTGCCGGTCGCGGCCGCAGATGGTGACGTTATCTAGATAAGGGAATGTGGCCTGCAGCCCGTTCTGGTCAACCATCCGGTCCATCTCCCTTTGGAAGACCGAAACCCCGTTGGTGACGCCGAAGGGAACCCTAAGGAAGTGGTAGAGGCGGCCATTCGCTTCGAAGGCGGTATACTGGCGGTCCTCAGGGCGGATAGGGAGTTGGTGATAGGCCGACTTAAGGTTGATGGTGGAGAATACCCGGTACTGTGCAATCTGATTGACCATATCAGATATGCGGGGAAGGGGGTATGCGTCCAGCTGGGTGTACCGGTTTATGGTTTGGCTGTAGTTGATGACCAGGCGGTTTTTATTGCCGGTCTTGACGACTACGACCTGGGCACGCCAGGGGCTGTTGCTCCTCTCGATGATGCCCTCCTTCAGGAGACGCTGCACCTCAGAGCTAATAAAAGCTCCGTCCCCGGCGCTGTACCGCCTGCTCTTGGTGGCGACGGGTTTACAGTCGCGGGTGAGGTTAGCGAACAGGGAGGGGGGCGGGACCTTGAGGGTGGGTAGGCCGCAGGTGGTATGCGGTGGGCGGTTTAAAGGCTGCTGGTTGTCGACTGTGAGTGGGGGGAGGGGTCCACCGTATGCCAAAGTGACACTTTGAAGGTGGGATTGGAAGTCCAGCCCACGTAGGACGGCAGCGCAGAGCTGGGGCAGGACGAGGAGTTTAAAATTTTTATACTCTGTGCCCCTAACCGACAGGGTCACAACACAGTAGCCGCTGATGTCTGTAGAATGGGACCTTGACGCCATCGAGATCCGGTTGCGCGTTGGCCGGACAGTGAGGGAGTAGTGGCTCACCGTGTCTGGATGGATGAAACTCTCCGTGCTTCCGCTGTCGAACAGGCAGGTCGTGGCGTGGCCGTTTACTTTGATGTCCATCATGGACTTGGACAGGTGATGCGGGCGAGCTTGGTCCAGTGTGACGGAGGCTAGTGTATGGCTGAGCGAGCTGCTGTAGTCTGCGGGTGAGGCGGTGGTCGGGTCTGGAGGCACGGTGGCGGTCGAGTGTGGTGGACAAAATGGCGGCGCCCACGAGGTTGAATAAAATGGCGGAGAAGATGGCCGCCCCCACAACTCACATGAGGCACTGCTGGTGTTGGTGGCCTTGATCAAAGATGGCCGCCCCCACGACTCACACGGGATACTGGCATCTGTGGCCTTGATGAAAGATGGCCGCCCCCACAACTCGCATGAGGCACTGCTGGCGTCTGTGGCTCTCCCCCTGCAGGCCTTAGCGAAGTGGCTTTTCTTGTGGCAATCGGAGCAAGTCGCGTTTCTTGCAGGGCAGCGCGTCCTCGGGTGTTTCGCCTGGCCACAGAAGAAGCAGCCGGCGGCCCGATCGCAGGGCTCCGATGTTGCAGCCGGTACCGGGGGTGGCGGTCCCGATCGGTTCTGGGACGCCGACGCTGAGGTAGGTCCCAGAGGCGGCGGTGCGAGGGGTATTGCGGCCGGAGTCCCAGGGTCGCGCAGCACAGTACCTGGAATACGCCTCGAGGTCCCGATGGGCCACTTCCAGAGAGCGAGCGAGGGCTGCAGTTGTATTCAGGTCGAGGTCCTTTGATTCGAGCAGTCTTTGCCGTGAGTAGTCGGACCGAAGGCCTTTCACGAAGGCATCGCGGATATTCCCTTCAGTATTTTCTGCAGCCGTTACAGCTTTAAAGTCACAGTCCCTGCCGAGTGTTTGTAGCGCCCGTAAAAATTCATCTACAGACTCTCCTGGCTGTTGCGAGCGGGATCTTGGGAGATGTCTGGCATACATAGAATTTACCGGGCTCCGGTACTGCTCTTTCAGCAGGTTGAGGGCGTCCTCGTATGTAGTAAGGTCCTGGATGATTGCAAATACTTTAGGGCTCACTTGGGCGGTCAGAACTCTTAGTTTGGATCCCGGAGGCACGCCGGATTCTCCCAGGTAGGATTCGAAACAGCTCAGCCAGTGTTTGAAGTCGAGGGCTGAGTTCGCTGCCTTGTGGGTTTAGATCCAGGTACGGCGGTCGGAGGGCTCGCAGCCAGGCCGGCTGCTGTGGCTGTTGTAGCTGGCCGTTTGGCTGGTCGTTTGGCTGCTCCGATCCACTCATTTCAAAATTTAGCCAATAAAATTGATATACCCATCAATTCATCCAATGAAAAGCGACGAGTTAAGATAGTAACTATAGGTTTTTATTGGCTAAATAACAGAGCCCACCCTCGTGGGTGATCGGGTCCAACAAGGAGGAATACCAGCCAGTCCACCACCTTTATACCTGGGCAAGCAGGCGGAGCCATGGGCGGAGTCAGCTGTGGTCAGCCCAGGTATAACAGCGTGACAAGAGGTGACCTTGTGTAGTGATACACTATGGTTATCACTGTTTACACTGTTGTAACGATATAAACAGTGATAACCATATTGTAACGATAGTGAATGATAAAAGTGGTTTACCACACCCCATATGTGTGTACATATGCACTATACAATGTGCTTGTCAAATTTATTCATGTCTGGTTGCCAGCTGCTAATAGATAGAGGCATGTCAGAGGCTAGATCTGCAATACTGGAAGCAACAAATAACAGCATATGTGCAAACTGCACTACAATCAGAGGATGTATCTTGAGTCAACGCTAGCACATTGCAGTTTTAATACAAAGATCACTGGAATGCAACCCCCAAAAAGCCAGTAAAAATGTCAGAATCCCATGTGATCACCTAATTTGACTTGCTCGGGCCCCGATCTCTTCTACTTAGGGACCTCCAGAGTAGGAGTTTCCTGCTCATTAGTTTGCATTGTGCGTCATCCAGATGCAGTATTATTTGTTGCTTGGTAAATTGAGCTTGTAGCCAAGCAGACTTGGTCTCTAACAAGTGGCAAAAACATACTAAGGAATTTCCGAGTTCATCCTATTTCAAACTGTCTAGATGATTTTGAAAGGGATCCTGATGGTAAGACATCTTCTAAGTAATTATGTATAATTTGAACAAGTGTGCTATCCTTGATTTCTAGAACAGTGCACATGGACGTACATATTACTGTAGTAGTATCGGACTACTTTAATGTAAAAGGGTTTTGCTAATATTGCTGTTGCCTTAGAATCATAGAATGGTTACAGCACAGAAGGAGGCCATTTGACCCGTCGAGCCTGTGCCGAATGGCCTCCTTTTATGAACTTCGGTACCAAATTCTACATATTAACAAACCTGCAAGTCACAGGAGTGTCCACCCTCTGCTGGAATAGAATGTTGCTGTCAGTGTACATTCTGCTGTGTTACTGTACTGTTAGTGACCAATAGAACTGTTAGTGTTTTTATGTTTCTCGGTGAGAAATAAGGCTGTTGATGCACGCTGTGTTATTAATGTATATATCCCTATTGATGTTAAATCAACTTATTTACCCTGTTGGGCATAGTACTTCCTCCAACCAGTCCCTGTGTTAGTAACTGGGCATTCGTGCAAGCTTAATGGCCATTATGAACAAATGGTGGATATTTACCATTTTAAATACAGTAACTTGCTGTAACCTGAGAAATCCAATGTCTTGATGATTACCATAATTTTTTCAATCTGGATAACCAGTGAGCCATTTGCTTTTAATGCGTATCTTGTAGCAAAATGGCATTAACATGAAGAAAACCATGTTTAACCACTATGTTAGAGGAATGAATGTTGCCTCTCATCAGGAATGAGATCCATATATTTGTCCAAAAATATAAAGAAAAAGAAGAGACTGTCTCAGAGGGACCTGGGTGTCCTTGTACACGAATCACTGAAAGTTAACATGCAGGTACAGCAAGCAATTAGGAAAGCAAATGGTATGTTGGCCTTTATTACAAGAGGATTTCAGTATAAGAGTAAAGATGTCTTACTGCAATTATATAGGGCCCTGGTGCGACCACACCTGGAGAATTGTGTACAGTTTTGGTCTCCTTACCTAAGGAAGGATATACTTGCCATAGAGGGAGTGCAACGAAGGTTCACCAGACTTGTTCCTGGGATGAGTAGACTAGACCTAATATTCTCTAGAGTTTAGAAGAATGAGGTGATCTCATTGAAACATACAAAATTCTTACAGGGATTGACAGGGTAGATGCTGGGAGGATGTTTCCCCTGGCTGAGGAGTCTAGAACCAGGGGTCACAGTCTCAGAATAAGGGGTCGGCCATTTGGACTGAGATGAGGAGAAATGTCTTCACTCGAGGGTGGTGAATCTTTGGAATTCTCTACCCCAGAGGGCTGTGGAGGCTCAGTCGTTGAGTATATTCAAGACAGAGATTGATAGATTTTTGAATATTCAGGGACTCGAGCAATATGGGAATAGTGCAGGGAAGTGGAGATGAGGTAGAAGATCAGCCGTGATCTTACTGAACGGTGGAGCAGGCTCCTATTTCTTATGTTCTTATCCCCAACACAATAGCAACAACTCTAGCTGTTAATGACTGAGCTATTCTCCATAAAATAAGCCTTGTGTCCCACATTATTAGGGATGCTAATGAATGTACGGCAACTTCTGAATGATCTTAAAAAAGGTGGCATGTTTTAAAGGTAACTCATGGTACAGATCTGAAATAGAAGGCCAAGGTGGAGATGTGTCATAAAAGAAAGGAAGACTGCCGCTGAATGGAGAATGCCACTAATTTTAAACAGTGGTAGGGTGAAACTTCATCCAGTGACTTGAAGTCTGGTAAGTTATTTCATGATATTCTCTGTATAGCCACATATAATGTAGACATACCTGATACATGAATGATAATTTATACATTGTCACACATGTAATGCTCTTTGTCGTCGTGTTCTGAATTCCTGATAGTAAAATCAGAAAAGTTCACAAAGATTTATGCACTTGTCTTTAAAACATAATCTTTTGAGTTATGTGCAGTGCAATGTATTAATTCATAATGTCCACTTCATATTTTCACAGATAATCCACATTCCAGCCAGTAACTGAATCTTGATCATCTTGCCTCAGGAGGATGAAGAACCTCCAGATTTGAAGGATGAGATGAGGAGGTGGTAAAATCTGTTGAATCACAGATGCAACATGCTGAGGGGCATAAAAACGCCCAGAAGTCACCTGATGTGAATTTGCTTCCATTCTTGGAACCTCCACAAAGCTACCTTGCAAAAGGCTGTCGACATTCAAAGAGCCGTCTAAAATAGATATGAAGGGACATAGTCATAATGTGAGGCAGCAGAAATTAGGGAAAGTGCCTTCTAATTCTATGGATGCTGTGTTGGGTTTACACCAGCCAGCTGCTCAATGAGATAACAAGTATAATTCAGCCCTTTACACAAGTAAGCTTGGCACAATTAGCCAAAGATTTGTAATAAATATCCTGACCACAATGATCAAAAACTACGTATCCTATGTGGCTTGGAGACCTTCTGAGACAGTTTCATAAGAGTTCTCCCCTGGAATTGAATGGACAATCATAAGCACCATGTGGCAGATGTGCCACTTTACTCTGTTTTTGACTCTCGATAGGTTCCTTCTGCAGATTCTGACTCTTACTTATCCATATTTCACACTAAATTATATATTTTAAATATTTTCTTGTGTACAGAAATGATGTGTAATTTATTTGCCTTTTATGTTGAAGGCCTTAAATAAAAGATTTTTCCTCACTTGTGAATCCAGAGCCTTTTTGTTGATGCATTTATCATTTAAAGGTACTTTTATATGTTGAGATCCCAGATGAGTGGTGTTGAAAGCAAGATCTGCTTTATGTACTTCTCTCCGTTGGAGGCCATTTGTTTTTGTGTTGGATTGCACTTTGCATATGTGCTAAGGTGGAGTCCTAAAGTTTACACGTGTCAACCATAGCCCAGCAGTGGCACTCTTGCCTCTAAGTCAGGAGGTTGTGGTTTTACAGATTTTAGCACATAATCCAGGTTGACACTTCACTGCAGTACTGATGGAGTACTGCACTAATGGAGGTGCAATCTTTTAGATGAGATGTTAAACCAAGGCCTTCTCGGGCAGACGCAGAAGATCCCATGGCACTATTCAAAAAGAGCAGGTGAAGCTGGCAATTTACTAGCAAACATTTATCGTTCGATCAGTACGAAAACAAAAGATTATTTGGTCATTTATTTTATTACTGTTTGTGGGATCTTGCTGTGCATGAATTTGTCATGTTTTTAATATTTTCTCTTCTCTGTCCCCTAGTCTTTGCCATGACTATATAACCTGAATTCCCTCCATGTACTCTTTTTTTGGTTGCTGTACCAAACCCCTGCCCATTACTTCTATTTTTTCTTCTCTTGACCCTTCTCTTTCCCCTTCCCTTCCTATTACCCAGTCACGCCACATTTAATTTCTCCCCTCACCGGTACTTTGTCCCCCCCCCCCCCCCCCCCAAATCCCTACCCCAAACCATTCGTTGATTTCCTGCACTCTTGTCACCGTCCTAGGCTTGAATCCCCCTTCGATTAAACCCACAGCTACCTGCTGCCATCTCACATGGCCTCTACTCCCATGGCCTTGATCACAGACGTCCATCTCCAACTCTTCCTTGTATCCATCAGCACCGATATCTCCCTACCCCCTTCCACCCCTACTTCCTTCTGCGTCTGCTGCCGGGAAAACTTTTCTCTCCCCTGCCCCGCCCCCCAAGTCACTTACAAGAACGCTTTCAAACCCTCAACTGCCTAGCCTTTGACCCTCCATTTGCCATGATTGTTTTGCAGCTGTTGACCTGATTAACCACTCCCTCTCCAACACCTTTGATGCCCTTGTCCCCAGTAAAACCTTTACTCTCTCCCACCCTGGTCATCCTGCCTAATATGGCCCCCCTTCGCTCCTTTAAGTCTGAGGGCCGCAGACTTGTGTTACATGATACACAACTGGTTTAGTGATCCGTTGCCAGCTTGGGCTGGATTACATAAAGCACTATTGGGCCTCACTTTCCTATGCCAAAACGGCTCACTACTCCAGGATCATTCTCGAATGCAAAAATAATACTGGTTTCTTTTCTCTATCTCAACCATCTCCTTAAACCTCTCTCTCCTCCAACAACATGCAAAGAGCTTGTGAACTTCATGCGCACTAAAATTGAGACCATCTGTTTCCTGCCTCTGCTGCTTCCCTCCTTTCCCTTGCCCAATCGCCAAGCCTACTCCAAGCTCAACCTGGGTCTTCCCCTGGTTTCTCTCCTCAGGCCCTGGTTTCTCATATCTTGTCCATCAGATCCACCTTCTGCTCCCTTAACCTCTTTCCCACTTAAGCTGACAACTTCCCTTTCTGGGCTCCATGCTAACTGACTTTGCGAATAGTTCTCTCTCCTTGGTTACTGCCCCCTCCCTCTCAGAACCACTGTCATCACTCCCCAACCTCAAAAAAGGAATTCTTGACTTCTCTGTCCTTGAAAGCTACTGCCCCAACTTACAACATTCCTTTCCTGTCCAAACCCTTGAATGTGGTGTTGCCTCCCAAATCCGTGCCCATCATTCCTGCAACTCCAGTTTGGAGTTTTTTCAATGAGGTTTCCACCTCTGCCATAGCACAAACACGCCTAATCAAAGTCATCTAATGTGACTGTGATTATGATGCACTCTCCCTCCTCATCCTTCTTGACCTCTCTGCAGCCTTTGACACGGATGATCACACCATCTTCCTTCAATGCCTCTCCTCTGCTGTCCAGCTCAGCAGGGCTGCTCTCACTGGTTCCACTCTTGTCTATCCAATCATAGTCAGCGCATCTCCAGCAATGGCTTCTCTTCCTGCCCCTGCACAGTTACCTCTGGAGTCTTCCTCCTCTACCTGCAGTCCCTTAGTGACCGCATCTGCAGACATTGGATAAGGTTCTATATGTACTTTGCCACTACTTCTCTCGAACCCTCCACTACCTCTTATCAGATGTCCAGTCCTGGAGGAGCTGCAACTTCCTCTTGTTAAACATTGCGCAGACCAAAACCATCGCCATCAGTCCCCGCCAGAAATGCTGCACCCTCGTCGCCAATTCCATCCCCATCTGGTTGAACCAGACTCTTCACAACCTTGGTGTTCTATTTAACGCTGAGCTTCCAACCCCATATATTCTTCCCTGAAGACCATCTCTCTAGCATTGCTTGCCTACCTGCCAACCTGCTGCTGAAACCCTTATCCATGCTTTTCTCCTTCAGATTCAACTATTGAAATGCTCTCCTGGCCAGCCTCCCAAACTCTGCATCCTATCCAGCACCAAATTCCACTAGCCTGCGCTCACTGACCTACATTGGCTCCTGGCCCACGAATGCCTCAGATTTAAAAGTCTCACCCGCTTTTTTAAATCTCTTCATGGCCTCGCGCGTTCCTATCTCTAACTTCCCCCATCCTACAAATCTCAAAGAACTCTGCGTTCCTCCAACTCCAGTGTCTAGTGTATCCCCCACTCCCTTTGGCGCACCCTTGGCAACTGGGCTGTCTAGGCCTTGTGCTCTAAACCTCTCTGCCTTTCCACCTCCTTTTAAGACCCTTGTTAAAACCCACCTTTTTGACCAAGCTTTTAGTCACCCCTCCTAATATCTCCTTTGTTTTAGTGTCCATTTTTGTCTGATTATACTTCTGTGAATCATCTTGGGATGTATTACTAAGTTAAAGGCACTATATAAATGCAAGTTGTCATTTTGAGGTTGTAATTGCAAGTTCTTCTAAGATGTTATCAAACTAGCTGAAATTTACCTTTGGTAATGATAGTAAAGTGTGCCAGTGTTGTGGATGAGGAATTCAAAAAACAAAGCAGTCTACTTAGCCACCTCTTCACCACCACCCCCCCTGTCATTCAACTCCCACCTCCCGACACGCTGACAATTCTCCTCAATCTCCCTGCCCAGACTTTACCTTATTTCTTCTGTTGAACCGCATCAGCTGATCATTCAAACCCCTTCTAATCTAGTTTTTAACTACCCCCTCCCCCTTTAAGTCCATCCAAACCACCTGTGCTCATCTTAGCCCCAGGACATTGTTGCAGGAGTTCCTCGGGGCAGCAGCCTAGGCCCAGCTGCTTCATCAAGAAACTTCCCTCCAGCGTAAAGTCAGAAATGGGGCTGTTGGTTGATGACCGCACAGTATTCAGCTCCATTTTCAATTCCTCAGATAATGAAGCAGTCCGTGCCCGCATGCAACAAGACCTGGACAATATCCAGGCTTGGGCTGATAAGTGGCAAGTAACACATACAACACAAATGCCAGGCCACGAACATCAACAAGAGAGTCTAACCACTTCTTGATGTTCAGTGGCATTACCATTGCTGAGTCCCTACCATCAACGTCCTGGGGGTTACCGTTGACCAGAAGCTCAACTGGGCTAACCACATAAATTGTATAGTTACCAGAGCAGGTCAAAGGCTGGATATTCTGCAGCAAGTGGCTCACCCCTTGTCTCCCCAAAGCCTCTCCACCGCTTGCAGGCACAAGTCAGGGGTGTGACGGAATACTCGTGACTTGCTTGGATGGGGGAGCTGCAAGAACACTCAAAAAGCTCGACACCTTCCAGGCCAAAGTAGTCCGCTTGATCGGCACCTCATCCACTAGTCTAAACATCGACCCCTCCACCGCCTGCGTAGCGTGGCTGCAATGTGTAAAGGCTTCTTCAGCAGCACCTTCCTAACACGTGACCTCCACCACTTGAAGAACAAGGACTGCAGATGCATGGGAACACCATCACCTCCAAGTTGTCCCCCGCCCCCAAGCCACACACCATTCTGACTTGGACATCTATCCAACTTCAAGTATTGCGCCATAGTGAGAGATGATGAAGACCTGTTGATATGTTTCAATTAAAATTTATAGCTAGGGGAAAAATGTAAACTCTCAGCAAGAATTGGTAAAAGATGCTATGCATTTATAGCATCCACAAAGATAATGGGAATATCACTCCTATTCGAATGAGGGCTGGTGCAATATTTGGCTTTGATTGCTTTTTTAGTCAATGTGTGGTATAGCATAGCAGTTATTTACTATACAGAAAATGTGACGAGGTGGTACTTACTGCAACTATTTTACCACCAGCGGTAATGTAGACCAAACCAGTGGCGGAGCCATTTGTGGGGGGATTAGTCATCACCCCAATCACTTCGAGATTGGCCAATTTTGTATGTCGGGCCTCGGCCAAAACGGACTACAAATAATTTACTCCCTTTTAAATTCCTAATCTTGACTGCATTGTGATTTTGAGTCTGATGCGAACGGCAAAGTGGCATTGGAGGACGTCATGGTTGCACTGTGATAAGTCGGCTAAATCTGGACTTCAGTCGCCCCCTATCCCACCCTCCCCTTAGATTCGCCCTGTTCCAAACACCTGAAAACATGACATTTCCAGTCATAGAATTATCCACTCCTGTATGTCTACAGATGTTATTAATTTAGATCACACACAGGCGGGTTTGGTAATATTCAAATACATGTCTGGCTCATGTACTAATCCTACAACCCATTAGGAAAGCTAAACATTTCAGGGAAATGAATTGGCCTGGACCCTCTTAGACTTTGATCTTATCATCTGTAATTCTAGTCAGCAAATAAGCATGCAGGTTTCCTGAAACCTGTGGACCAAAAAGAAACTTAAATGGCCACTTCTGTGCTTTATCTCTTTGGCAAACGTGAGTTACACCTTCTATACAACAGTTTTTGCTGAAACATTTCCTTGCTGCACAAGATCTGGCATTGAAAAACTACTACATATGTGCTAACACTATGTATATCTAATCTCCTGTGACATTGCTCATCGGTCATCTGTGGAATGCACATAGGCATGATGTTTAGCTGCGTCTTGAAATCAGTTTGAAGCAAATTGTTTATGGGAATATTTCAGATTCCCAGCTGCTCATAAATATTCCGTTCTTGCCCTTGGCGAGAGGTTAGGTTATCAAGATTGGGAAAAGCAAATTGTTGCTCTTGTTTTAATACACAGGAAACTTTCTGGTATCCGGCACGGACAGGACCGACGTGTTGCCGGTTCATCAACAATTCCAGATAACCGAACGCTATAGTAAAAGATACGGAGCTCAGAGCTCTGTATAAAGCAACAAACCCTGTTGCTTACAGCTTCAAAACAATCGGCACAAGTTGCAAGCGTCTCTGTAGCTTAGCAACAGCTTCAGCTACACCCTTGCACAGCAACAAATCGAGTAAAAAAAAAAAGTAACTAAAAGTAAAAAAAAGTTACCTGAACCGACTCCTGAATTTTGCCGGTGGATAGAGCGTTCCGGTTATTTAGGGGCCGGTTAATCGAAAGTTTCCTGTATATACTTTTGACACTTTAAATAAGATAACTGAAATGAGACTGATGTGTGCTAGATCCAAAACATATATTTTATTATTGAACTGACGAGTTGATCTCCTATGGCATTGCATGCTAGGGGTCATAAGAAATAGGATCAGGAGTAGGCCATTTAGCTCCTTGAGCCTGCTCTGCCATTCAATAAGATCATGGCTGATCTTCAACCTCTTTCCTGCACTATCCCCATATCCCTTGATTCCTTTAATATCTAAAATCTATCGATCTCTGTCTTGAATATACTCAACGACTGAGCATCCACAGCCCTCTGGGGTAGAGAATTCCAAAGATTCACCACCCTCTGAGTGAAGAAATTTCTCCTCATCTCGGTCCTAAATGGCCATCCCCTTATTCTGAAAATGTGACCCCTGGTTCTAGACTCTCCAGCAAGGGGAAACATCCTCCCTGCATCTAGCCTGTCAAGCCCTGTAAGAATTTTGTATGTTTCAATGAGATCACCTCTCATTCTTCTAAACTCTAGAGAATATAGGCCTAGTCTACTCAGTCTCTCCTCATAGGACAATCCCCCCATTCCACGAACCAGTCTGGTGAACCTTCGTTGCACTCCCTCTGTGGCAAGTATATCCTTCCTTAGGAGATCAAAACTGTACCCAATACTCCAGGTGTGGTCTCACCGGGGCCCTATATAATTGCAGTAAGACGTCTTTACTCTTCTACTCAAACCCTCTTGTAATAAAGGCCAACATACCATTTGCTTTCCTAATTGCTTGCTGTACCTGCATGTTAACTTTCAGTGATTCGTGTACAAGGACACCCAGGTCCCTCTGAACACCAACACAATCTCTCACCTATTTTTCCTACCAAAGTGGATCATTTCACTTTGTCAGGGCCAAACGTGGTCTTCAAGTGAAGCAGGATTAGAGGATAGGGAATAAATTGGACCAGGGTGTAAAGATGTAATTTAGTCTCCATTTTAAAGTCATACATTCTGTCCTTATTTTAATAATACCTGTAGTTAACCAGAAAAACGTGCACCAATTTGGGAAGCATAGAAGTGGAATTGTTTGGAGCACAAGAATTTCTCTAGTACTGTCTTAGAGCTGGAAGGTGCAAACTGAGGTGCTACCGTGCCACCACTGGCGGGGTGAGTGTAATTACAGTGTTTCAAGTTTACAATAGCAATTTCCATTAGAAATGTGGACATCGGAATTTATAATAGAAAAAGTTGACACCTAAGAATTTTATCTCCTTGTAAATTGCCCAAGTTTCTGAGGGTTAACTGAGTCCATGATTGTGCAAATTGGGTGTGGTCTGTTTAAATAAGTCTTTCCTTTCTCATTCCATATTTTGTTTGCAGCTTTGCTTGTATGTCTGTAATAAGATAAACTCACTATTATGCTTAGGAGCCTTTAAGTAGATTCATGAGGACATAATCTAGGCTGACACTTCAGTGCAATACTGAGGGAGTGCTATGCTGTCGGGAGGTGCCGTCTTTCATATGAGACGTTAACTCGTGTGCCCTCTTGGGTGGATGTAAAAGATCTCGCGGCATTATTTGAAGAAGAGCAGGGGAGTTCTCCCGGTGTCCTGGCCAACATTTATCTCTCAACCAACATCTTAAAAAAAAAAATAATCTGGTAATTTATTTCATTGTTTGTGGGAACTGCTGTCTGTGCAAATTGATTGCCGCGTTTCCCTACATTGCAACAGTTGGCTTTCAAGCACTTTGGGATGTCCTGAGGTCGTGAAAGATGCTATATAAAAATGGAAGCTCTTATGATATGGCCAGATTTTCAAATCTGAAGTAATAGCTTTCTACTTGCCTATTTGGGAATTGTGCTATTATCTGTCTAAAGGCTCTGTCAAAATAATATTTTTTGCATTCACGCATGGATGAGTTAATGAACATTTATTTGGAAAAGTTAATGGAGGTAATTGACACACTTCCAAGATATCTGCGCAATAACTCATGATCTTTTTGAAATCCTTTGTTTCTTACAACAATACTTTACATAACATGTTGAACTTTTGAGTGTCAGCTGTGGTTCAGTGGGTAGCACACTTGCCTCTGAGTCAGAAGGTTGTGGGTTCAAGTCCCACTCCAGGGACTGTGAGCACATAAAGCTAGGCTGACACTCCAGCGGAATGCTGCACTGTCGGAGGTGCCGTCTTTTGGATGAGACGTTAAACCGAGGCCTCGTCCGCTCTCTCGGGTGGATGTAAAAGATCCTAAGGCACTATTTCGAAGAAAAGCAGGGGAGTTATCCCCGGTGTCCCAGCCAATATTTATCCCTCAATCAACATAACAAAAACAGATTATCTGGTCATTATCACATTGCTGTTTGTGGGAGCTTGCTGTGTGCAAATTGGCTGCCGCGTTTCCCACATTACAACAGTGACTACATTCTAAAAGTACTTCATTGGCTGTAAAGTGCTTTGAGACATCCGGTGGTCATGAAAGGCGCTATAGAAACTTTTTAACTTTATAAGCAACGTAGCCTATTACGATTGCTTCGACTATCATCAGAAAGTTTGATCACCCTTCAAGAATGTAAGAAGTCTCAGCATCCTTGCTTATTGGTCCCATTGAAGGACAGGCATCCAAGGATGTGTATGAGATTGATTGTTTGTAGTGGGAGTACTGATGATCAAAGTGATATTAAAGCAGATGTGTTAGAAATTTTCCTTTTAGCAGGACTTTGTTAGATGACAATGCGACACATAGTAAATTTTATCAGAATTGAGAGAGTTTTCTTGCAGTGTGCTGAATTACTAGTAACGTTAATTGCTTTAAGTAAAATATTAGCACTTGCAGTTGCTGAAGTAGAAGTAATGTAGAGAAGGAATTCCTATGTGTTTTTTCTTTGATAGCTTAAATAATTGTACCGAGGAGGGAGTGACAGTCATCCTCGATACAGTGTTGTATCCTGGACACTCTAGGCCTATGATCATCGGCTGTTAATCACCTTTCGTTTTGCTTTCCTGAGATGATACTTGCCCTTCTCCACTGCACTTGATTGTCTTCCTGGCTCTTGCAAGTTTTTAAATCAGGATTTTCTCCGACAAGATTATTCGCCTTTTTCTCATCAACAAAACAAACTTGTGAATTACAGATGGAGAAGTTTATTAATACATAAGATTTCTGACAAAACACCACAGGATAGGGATGTTTGGAGTTAGTATTTTCTTTGCTGTTTACGCTCTTTCATCATATTCTTATCCATTACTAAGACCCATTGGCATATACCACTTTTTACATTTATTGTTTTCCACAACTGCCTTATGGTCGGTGGGATATGGTTTAGAATAGGGAGTATCAGCATTTAATACATGACCAGGCTTGCTAGAGTTCTGCCAGGCATTTTTGTAAAACTTAGCTGTATGTGTGTACAGATAATTATAATAATTACTGTGAAAAGATATTTTTCAGTGTAACAGTGCACATATACACCAATAATTCTTGCTATCCTCCTAAACCTCAGTGATACCCATACATTGTATGGAACTGTGATGAAAATTAAGCATTGGCTACTTGTCTTCCAACTTAAAATAACAGGAATATCACAAAAGTAATATCGAACTGAATTTTCATTTGAGGGTTAAAGGAAAACAACGTGGATACAAGCTAGTTCTTTTGACACTTGTAAATTGAAAACAGTAATACACCCTTAATAGATCATGATTTTCAACCGTGTATAATTTATGTCTACAATTAAGGCATTAAAAAAACAAGCTTGACCATCAATCTATTATATCAACAATTGAACTGAGTGATTTCTCTGCTGTTTTCAATGTGTCCAAGTTCTGCCTTTAATGTTCGAGAGCTGAGCTTCCATTGCAGGGTTCTTCGTGGGTATTCATTATTACTTTGCAGACAGCAGTTTATAGGACATTACGCTGTAAACTAACCTGATAATAAAACTGAGATATTGCTTTTATTTCACTTACAGGTTTGCTGGTACCCTTTCTGCTAGACTTTGTTTATATTTGCCTTTTACTCAGACTCGAGGAATTGGCTGCCCAGTTGGCCATGGTGAGTAGTTTTCTATCCTTAACTCTCAAGTGCATTACCAGAAAATTGTGGGGTGCCTCATGGCTCTGTGCACCATACTTGGCAGAATGTAACTTCTCTGTAGTAACATCTAGGCCCGGAATTTGCGGTTATAATGATGGTGAAACTGTCAGCGCACACCATCATTCCTCTGTAAAACTGACTAACTTCTGGAGTCTGCACATGTGCATTTAAATGTGGAAATCCTGAGGTTGCTGTCTGTGATACCCTGCTCCTCCACAGGGTGCGCTGTTGCAGTCCTCGCAGGTGGAAATCAATTAAAATCACTGAATTGACGTGAACTTCCACTTTTTATGTACTATTCATGCTGTAAAAATCCTTTAAAAAAGTTAAGCCTTGTTGAATGAGATGTAACTGGGTTGTTAACGGCATACTAGATAAAAATTCCTAAATTTTTAAAATAATAAAACTTTTTTTTAAAGTTTATGATATTTCAGCTTCTACCTTCAACCTATGTTTATATTCCAATCTTTATTTTGCTCTTTGTAAAATTATTAAAATGTGAAGGATAATTGGTGTTTTTTACTTCCTGGTTTGCTGTCTAAGAATTCTTATGTGTGATTGGCCGCTTAGCCTGCTTGATGACATCACTGTTGCTGGACGCTGGAGATCCCCTATAGGTGACGCCAGAATGAAATTGACGCCAGGAAAGGTGAAATCCACGCCACAGAGATCGCTAGATCCTTGTGGGCAGCTTTCTTGGAGGCCAGCAGCGAGCGGCGTCACTTCGGCACTGACCGCAAAATCCGGGCCCTAGATTTTACTGCCTTGTTTCATGGATGCTATTTTGAGTAAGGCACTCCAGCAGATATTGAGTAACAATTTTTAAAAATTCATTCCTGGGATGTGGGCATCGCTGGCAAGGCCAGCATTTATTGCCCATCCCTAATTGCCCTTGAGAAGATGGTGGTGATCCGCCTTCTTGAAACCGCTGCAGTCCGTGTGCTAATTGCTTATATTAGTATATCTCTTTTTATATGAAGTTAACATTTTGTTGTTCTAATCTAGTATAGCACTATCTAGATGGTATGCTGTCTATTGGTCAGTTGGATAACAAGCCATACCCATGGAACCAGATAATGATATTGCACTGGATATTTTGATAACCAATGTAGTCTGTGTCTTTAAAACAAGATGCCATTTAAATCTACGAAAGATTGCACTGGAAGGAACAAATGTGATCTACAAAAGAGATGTTGGGGTAAGTTCTATTCTGTTTGATGTTCTCACTTCTGCTTTGTTATATTACTTGCAGGAACCAATCTGACCTCCATGCTGCAGTGAACAATGCTAAATTATCATAAGCTGTTGTTAAGCATATTTAAGTCTTTCCTGTTATATTTAGTTAATTTTTTTAATGTGGTTTACAGATCTTCAGTTTTAGTAAAGGTCACATTTTTGTTAATGCTTAACTTGCTTAATGAGCTCTATATGATTTCTACAGCTAATCTTAGCACTAATGCCTTGTTATAAAAGAACTATTTAAGTGCATATAGACAAAATTAAAGTATGTGACAAAGCAGATGCCAGCCTTTGGGATGCTTAGAGTATGGATAAAAATATACTTCTGAATGTACCTTTAGATTTGGGTACTGATTTTCAAACACAACCTTTTTGGTGCATTTTCATTTGCTGTCTTTTGATTCTTGCAACAAAAAATGAATTCAAGAGAATGATCAAAATTTCAACACTAATTTTCTGTGTTTTTGGTGTTTTATACTGGTTTTGAGCTAATCGTTGCCCATAATTTAATACATACCTTTTGTATGCTGAATGCTAAATAAACTGTAGCATAGCTTCTACTTTGTTCAAATTAAACCATTTTTCTCTTGCATCTATCATTGTACGTACTATCAATATCCCAGCGTAGTTTTCTTTTGGCGAAGGGGAAACAATTATTCATTGGATCAAGCATCTATCAGAATTATTTGCCTTCCTGGCCTGGTGGAAGATAAAGATCCTGCATCACTAATCACATAGAACCATGTACAGGAAACTTTGGTTTATCCGGAGGTTATATGTCCGGAATACTCAATCTAACGGCAAAAATCAGGAGCCGTTTTCTATAAGTTTTTTTAGTTCTCGTTGCTTTTCTTTTCCCCAGTCAGGCACTGCAAGGTCTGTAGCTATAGCAATAGCTTCAGCTAGAGACGCTTGCAGCTGCAGCCGACTGTTTTGAAGCACAGGGTTTGTTGATTCACACGGAGCTTTTCAGTTCCATATGTTTCAACATTAACGCTGGTATGTCCGGCACTTTTGATGGTACGGCACCAGCTCGGTCCCGTCAGTGCCGGATATCAGAAAGTTTCCTGTATCTAGAATGAGGCACAGAAGGCGGCCATTCGGCCCATCGTGCTATCCAATTAATTACTACTGAATCTGCTTCCACCACCTTTTCAGGCAGTGCATTCCAGATCAGAGCAACATGTTGTGTAAAAAAAAAAAAAAAATTTCCTCATGTCGCCTCTGGTTCTTTTGCCAATCACCTTAAATCTGTGTCCTCTAGTTATCAACCTTTCTGCCACTGGAAACAGGTTCTCCTTATTTACTCCATCAAAACCATTCATGATTTTGAACACCTCTATCAAATCTCCTGTTAACCTTCTCTGCTCTAAGGATAACAACCCCAGCTTCTCCAGTCTATCCACATAACTGAAGTCCCTCATCCCTGGTACAGTACCTCATACCTGAGGTCCCTCACACCTGAACCAGTATTCCTGAGAAACCCACCCTAATATAGTAAACAGGCAATTATCTCATGTTAAAACATTACTCCAACCTATTAGCCTCTGATTACATCTGCCAGCAATCACTGTAATAACTGAATTATTTTAATGAATAATCAGAACATATGACTTCAAGTCGCTGATACAATTTTTTTAAGACACAAAATTTGTATGAGCTCACAGTTGTAAATTTGTTAAAATCAATAGAATTCACCAAATTATATGTTGACACTGACAACTTAAATTTTGAGATATTAACACAGATAGATGACTGTTCCATTTAAAAAAGATTACTCTAGGGGTAAGTGGCATTAATGTTAATATCTGTTTCAGTAATGTAGAACAATTTTGTTCCTGTTTTTCAAGGAAAAATATAAAAGGTCCTTTTATATAGTTACTGTACTAAGAAAATCAAATTGTTGTGAGCTTAATCAAGAGGGTCTTTGGAGTATATAATTTCAGCGCACTTGTGCTGATTATGGATCAAGATGATGTCATTTGTGTTTTTATTGTATTATTCATTCTATCTGAGTATAGGCCCCTCATTTAAGATTTCTTGTGTGCCATCTGTGAGAGACTCAGTATCTGCATGAAAACCTCAGTTTTTACATGGATCAAGTGACAATAGTGCAAACACAAAATCTTCACAAATTCAATTGCAAATCAAAAATATCAGGAGCAGTAGGTTTGTTGGACATAGTAAGAAATAATGCCCAACAAAGAAGCTGAAATTCTTCCATTTGGGCATGAGATGTCACTGTTCACTCATTTCTGCTTCCTATAAAATGGAGACATGCTGGCATAATTTACAATTACAATAATGAACTCTAGTACAAAACACTTATGAATTAAGCATTTTTTTAGCTTATTTTTATTATAAATGTTATCATAAAATAGATTATTTTATGCCTTGGCATCATTGGTAGTTTAGAAGATTGAGAGGTGATCTAATTGAGTTGTTTAAAATGATAAAGGGGTTCATTACAGTAGATACAGATAAACTATTTCCTCTGGTGGGTGAATCCTGAACAAGAGGGCATGAAGTTAAAATTATAGTTAAAGACATTTTGGAGTGAAATAAGAAAACACTTTTTCACACCAAGGCTAGTGGAAATCTGGAACTTTTTCTCCCAGAAGGTTGTAGATGCTGGGTCAATTGAAATTTTCAAGACTGAGATTGATAGATTTTTGTTGGGTAACGGTACCAAGGGATATGGATCAGAAGTGGGTAAATGGAGTTGAGGTACAGATCAGCCATGATTTCATTGAATGGCGGAACAAGCTCGAGGGGCTGAATGGCCTACTCCTGTTCCTATGTACCTACTCAATACAAGAATAACTAGAACCTCCTCCTCCCACGGAAATATTTGTTTATTTTACAGGCGCAGAGGTCTTCAATGCTATTTTTAAAATTCATATACACTATTCACTGTTATAGGAAGTGTTTTGTACATAATCATTTTGCATTTTCATGCGTGAAGTATTGATCTAGCTACTGTTAAATTAGCAATCATACTCAGATTATTAGCATCAAAAATCAATAAAGTACTAAGCCTATAACCTCTAGATGCAAACCTATCCTTGATCAATATTAGGCAAAACTTATATCTAGCAATAATGAATAGAAAGCATGCATATAAAAATTCTAATAATTTTGGGAATAAAGCAAAGCCAAGTACTTAAAATGACCACTGGCATCAGACAAATCCCAATTACCATAGTGATGATATCATATAAAATGAGATATAACTGTAAATAGTGCATATAACATGCATTATTTTACATTCAAAATCAGACCTCAAATTTAGATGCACATTATATACAAGTATTTTTTCCAAAGCAGACCTTTGTCATTTTTGCATATAACATGATCCAGAATTGAATTAAACAAAATATAAATGCGATGTTCTTGTTGAATGTACCAGGAGTTCTATGATTAAGGCACAGCTAATATTTTGTTGTATATGTTTGCAGAAGGTGTTAATGAAACTGAGGAAACCCAGGATAACAGCCACAATCTGGTCCTCAGGGAAAATTATATGCACTGGAGCTACAAGGTAAAAACTTCATTTTCTTTTTAAAAGCTTTTTATTCTAGTATTAAAATTGACAGTTGATTTATTTTATCTTAAGATCTTATCTTAATGGTACTAGCATTATACATAAGTCAGATTAGTTAACTATGAATTGGGGAATTTCTGCCTGTGTTTTTTCAGATAAGTGGAAAAAACACTATCCATATTTATATGGGTGATGATGCAGTATAAAATGAGATGTAACTATAAAGTATAAATTGTAAATTTATGCTAATAGATAGTTACAAACCAAATCATTATTATTCTCTATTGTGTTCCACATAGCATAATATATATGTAATAAAGGTAATAAAATCAATGGCACCGATCTTGACTGGAGTGGGTTTTGTGAGCGGGTGGGAGCATTTTTGCTCGGGAAACCCAGACGTCCGAGACCTACATGCTGTGGACTTTTTCAAGCAGGTTACCCTCCCGGAAGCCAGCCTGATTGACAGGCTTGGCTCCCTGTCAGGCAGGGAATGCTCCGGACAAGGCCGGAGGCCAGGTAGGGAGCCTGCAACTGGGTTATTGGGAGGGTGGGGGGGTGAGGTGGTGAGTGGTGGTCACCGAAGCGGGGGGGGTGGGGGGAGGGGGTCTGATGGTAGGCAGAGAAGAAGGTAAGCTTTGTGGGCCGGGAGGAAGCACTCCAGCTCCTCCTGGCCCACAAGTAGTGCAGGAAGGGCACTTACCTTTTCCACAAAGCAGACCTCGCCTACCTTTAGCTGCTGGGTTTCCCTGAGGCCCCGGAAACACAGCCGGCCAAGGTTAAACCTGGAAGACAGGTTAAATATGAGGCATGCAGCCTCATTATAATATTTAAATAGTGAAAGTCTAACCACCACCCCTTGACATTCAACGGCATTACCATAGCCGATTCCCCCACCGTCAACATCCTGGGGGGGTCACCATTGACCAGAAACTCAACTGGATCAGCCACATAAATACTGTGGCAACAAGAGCAGGTCAGAGGCTGGGTATCCTGTGGCGAGTGTCTCACCTCCTAACTCCCCAAAGCCTTTCCACCATCTACAAGGCACAAGTCAGGAGTGTGATGGAATACTCTCCACTTGCGTAGATGAGTGCAGCTCCAACAACACTCAAGAAGCTCGACACCATCCAGGACAAAGCAGCCCACTTGATTGACACCCCATCCACCACCACAAAGCATTCACTCCCTCCACCACTGGTGCACTGTGGCTGCAGCGTGTACCATCTACAAGATGCACTGTGGCAACTCACCAAGGCTTCTTCGGCAGCCCCTCCCAAACCCACGACCTCTACCACCTAGAAGGACAAGGGCAGCAGGCGCTTGGGAACACCACCACCTGCAAGTTCCCCTCCAAGTTACACACCATCCTGACTTGGAAATATATCGGTGTTCCTTCATCGTCACTGGGTCAAAATCCTGGAACTCCCTGCGTAACAGCACTGTGGGAGTACTTACACTACACAGACTGCAGTGGTTCAAGAAGACGGCTCACCACCACCTTCTCAAGGGCAACTAGGGATGGGTAATAAATGCTGACCTTCCCAGCGACGCCCACATCCCATGAACGAATTTTTTAAAAAGGACAGTCCGCTTCCTGTGAGCGGATTGGTCGCTGATCCATCTCTCTTGTAACCGGATGTAGGTGGGTCGGGTTCCTACTTCAGATTTTTTTAAATTTTAACCTCTGACCAGATCACAACCCACCTGTTTTTTTGAGAGTTAAGATTCAGCCCAGTATTTCTTCCACCTCTGGGAGCTCTATGATGATGCCTTTTTGCAGGGTGAAGTTATGCATCATTCAACAGATCAAGATCCTTGTTGGATTGTACTGCAGGATACTCATAGACTTGGCCAAGCACCTGAAGCACTACTTAAATATACCACTTATATGTTCTATGATTACTCTTGTGAACCTCATCATACCTATTTTCAGTTGCTGTCCTTGGATGCCACAAAGGTGTCTTGAGCTGGGGCCAAGTAGGATAAAACCGGAAGTAGGCAGGTTGGGATAGGGTTTGAGATTTTTAAAATTTTAACATCCCACCCGACCCCAACCCACCTGTTTGTTGTGGTTAAAATTACCCCCAATATAAGTAAATATTGCTGATGTTTTTTCCTGGAATAATATATATTAATATACTGGGAAATGCTTGGTCACTAGAGGGCACAACAAGAATCTCAGAATAGATTCTAGTCTAAATTTTATGAATTAGAGCTCTAATGCAAAGCAACAGGAGTGCATACTTAGAATTCAGGTCCTCTGTTCACACTTGAATTCCCAATATGCGCTCCTATCAATGGACACCTTGCGCCAGGAAAACTGGGGGTGAAATTCATTTTTGGCGGGGATATAAAGCGGGTGGTAGTGGGATTGGCCTCCTGTTCTACATCACGCCCGATTTTTCTTTCAATTGAAGTTAATGGAAAGGAAAACCAGTCAAGGTATGGGCGACCAACCTGCTACCGCCTGTTTTGCAGCCCAGAAAGGTAAAATTTCACTCCTACTGACTATAACATCTGTTCTCTGGCTCATTTAATTGTTTTAATGTCAACTTTGTATATATGACCATTAGGTGTCTGTCAACTATTATGTATTTCTTCATTCTATTATCAAGAACACTCCCGTCCCTACCCAGTAATAGAATGTAGTTCTGGGGTTTAAAAATTGTGATGCCGTAGTTCTTTTACAGTACTTCAGCTGAAATATAATGTGCGACAAATTTTTTTGTGCAAAATTAATAGAATTTTTTCAAACACATTTTAGTGAAGAAGATGCAAAAAGTGGTGCTCGAAGATTAGCCCGTCTTCTGCAGAAACTGGGCTTTCAGGTAATTCTTTTGTATGTTATATTTGTATAGCAAGTCTAAGTACTGAGCTAAATAAAACCACTTGGTCACTTCAGCTGGTGATTTGTATTCTTGGGCCGCGAATTTAACCGCACTGAGGGAGCGGATTTGGAGGCGGGTCCGCTGTCAAAATCGCAAAGATTGACAGCGGGTAGGAAACCTGCTGTCAAGCCATCTCCACGCAAGTCTCCCAGGTGTCGGGTCTGTCAGCGCAGGACTGACCCGACACCAAGCGGCGGGGGATACAATTCAGCTACTTAAATGACTTGTTAAGAGCCCATTTAAGAATATTTTGAGGCTTACTTCTAATTTTACCTTCTCCCGCACTGGTTACCCGCTGTTCGGGGAACACGCCAGCTCAATCTGGTGTGTTTTGAGTCTGCTCTGATGTTTGTGAAAAGCTGACAGCTGCAGAAGTGGTGTCAAGGATGCCATGTTGCAGATGGTGAGTTTCAGAGCGCAGAAAATGTTGGTTACTGCATTTTTAATACATATAGGCCTAGAAATTCACTATGGCCCCGCCAGCTGGCTAACGGCCAAAAGTTAGCGCTGGGCGCGGAGCCATGTGCGACCGTCAAATATTCACTTTTTGCGCCCCAAGTCAGAACCGGGCGCTATTCCAGGGTGTGCCCGCCCCCGCTTGGGGCGCTGAAACTGAATATCAGCGCTCTAAGTGCCGCTGCGCCACCCGGTGCGGCAGGCTGCGGTACTGCAGGCCTCCGCCTTCTCTTAAGGTGGAGGTGCCTGCAACGGGGAGATCGCCGCTGGATTGTGCCGGCAAATGAGCCCGGCACCACGGAGAAGTGCCGGGCTCGCGGAAAGCAGCCGGCAATGCCGCGGGGGGGGGGGTGGAGGAGGCCGGGGAAGGAGGTGCGGGCAGGCGGCCGCCGAAAAAGCGGCCGGCCGCACCTCCACCTTTATGCGCCCCACTAAGGCTGCAGTAAGGCCCTGGTCTCCGGATGTTAGTAGCGGCCGCCACGGAGGAGGCGGCGGCAACTGAATATGGGCGTCGGGCCGGCATCGGGGCGGAAACGAGGCACTGCGCACACCGATGACGTCATCGGTGCCGACGCAGCGCTACCGGCTACCGCCGCCATTACCGCCGATCTCAATATCAGCGCAACCTCCTATACTGGCGCAGAAGCCCTCTTTAGGCGGTAACTGGGCGCAAAGCTTGCAGCGCCTTACTGAATTTCTAGGCCATAGAGATTTCTTTAGCTTACAAGTTTTTAGATCCATCTGTATGTCCAGTGCCACCTCATTGGGAGAACCTCTCTCAGCAGTGACAGATTGCTTCTGTCATCTCACCTGCAGCTGCCATCTATTCCAGCAACATTGGAGCTAATGAAACAATCAGACCTTGGTCCTCCGAATCCTTCCACCATCACCAACCTTCTCTGCCATCACCTGATGCTGCACTGGACACAGGGCATCAGCCCCTAACAAACTTGCTGGCTGGGAGGCCAGCGATGGCATCAACATGGCCAGATTTTCGTCACTTGATGCTGTAAACCCTGGCTGCCACATGATGCGGCAGGTTGACACCATCCCACACCAGCACCGTGAAGCATCCCTTTAATGTCCAGCCATTCCATGCACACTCATCACTATAGTAGGGGGGGTGGGGGCAGTGGGGGAGGAGTTAAGACTGAACAATCACTGGAACTCAGTAAGGCACTTCTCAAGGTGTGCTCAGATCTGTCCAATAAGGGGCACTTTTTGAAAAAAAGATTTCACTGTATGACAACACATTACCAGAAACTTCACATGGACATTGACTAAACCTCTCAAGTGCCTGCCCTTGTGTGTTGTTAGTTGGTATGCTTGCAGTAGGATGAGGTTGAGTGTGAGGGGTGGCTAGTGAGATGGGGAAGTGATAAAGTAGATGGAGAGGGGTTGGGTGGAGGTGCAAGGTAAGTTGGTGACCTGGGGAGGTCTCTTCGCCCTTGGAAGAGAGCCTCCCTGCGTACTGTGACTCCCTCCATAAACATATGGAGGGAGTCATTGGAGAGCCTGGGTGCAAGTGTTCACCTTTGTGCAGTGCTTGTCAGTGTTTGCAGCACCTCAATGCTGTCAAACACTGACAGAACAACTGTCAAACTCCATGTGGACGTGGTCGCTTTAAGGAAACTGGCTGATGACGCATCATCAAGTGACGTCATCAGACCCGCTTCCTGTTAATTGGCTGGCAAGGCCAATCAAGATAAAATCACATCTGCAAAGTGGATGCAGCTGGGAGCAGGACCAGAACCCAGAAACCAGCTATCCCGCCTCCTCAATTAAATTTGCGGTCTTGGTGTCTAGATTTTAAAAAAGCTATCCTCTGAACTGTAAGTTTTGCACTCAATGACCCTATTATTCTCTACTAAAATTCAAATTTTAATCTCTAATTACAGTTAGAGTTGATTCCATTTGTATGTCTTGTCTATTTTTAAATTCTACCAGTGCCCATTAAGTCTATTTTTACCTCCAAATACAAAAATGAGATCTTAAGTTGAGCCTGGCCAAATACACTGATATTTATAATTCAGTTCCTTAGCATCACTGCCCTATAGTACTTAAAGGGCTAGGAACATCTAGGGGAGTGCTTTTTTTTAAAATAAGAAAATTATATATATGCCAGATATTCCATTGATGTTTTAATAGAAATATAATTTTTTTGGTCAGCAAGGGGGCTCTCAAGTTTGGTATCTTTTCTTGCTATGCCTCTCTGATGACAGTACTAGATTTGAGTGTCCCTGGATCCTGCAGCCGTTCCACTGTAAGCAACAGGGGACTGAGTCTTTAGACTTCTGTATTCCCAGTCTATGATGTGGTTTTCTAAAGTGTCTTTGCTCCAGAACAGTTGGCAGGTTAGTCTGAAATCATGGCCTGTGTTTATTATGGAGCCACTCCTAGACACAGGGTGATGTCTCCATCGTGTCACCTGAGCAGCCTAGCATGGAGGATGACCCTATTCAAATGTCTAAATATCAGCAAAAATTCATGTTTTTACAGAAACATTGGACATTTCTAATATGATTTATTTTCTTTTATAAAAAGGATGTACTTTGAACAGATTTTCTTCCTCTTAAGTATTCAGTATATGCCCAATACAAAGGCTAGTAACAACAGCAATTTGCAATTTTATTTCACACTAATTACTTAAGAAGAAGTGTCACAGAGCACTTTAAAGGAATGAGAAAGGGAAGTGGGTTGGTGGGATGCAACAACATGATCAAAAAAGAACTAAGCGAGGAGGAAGGTGGCAAGACAGAGATGCTGAAGGAAGGGCCATAGTAGCTGAAAATGCAACTGCTGATGATGGGATGAAAGGCGTGGAGAGGGATAAATATGTCAAGTGTCAGATAAGTGGAGGGTGCGCACCTGGATATAGAGTTAGAGGAGATTGAGGAGGGACAAAACTTTGGAGAGATGTGAAAGTGAAGATGAGAAACTCTGGGACACAGGAAGCCAGTAGAAGTTCATGGGGACAGGAGAGGTGGGGGTGTGGGCCTTAGTGTGAGTGAGTACACAGTCTAAGATCCCAGAGAGACCCTGGTTCCAAATTATTTGAGGTTGACCCGTATTGGGACAGTGATTTAACTTTATTCAGCACAAGCAAGACTTAATACATTACAGTATTCGAGCAGCAGTTTACAGAGTATAGTTGAGACTTATATTACCACTTATACTCTGGGTAGAAGCCGCAACCATGAGCAAGCTG
The DNA here is from genome assembly GCF_052327205.1 of Somniosus microcephalus. Taxonomy (NCBI): domain Eukaryota; kingdom Metazoa; phylum Chordata; class Chondrichthyes; order Squaliformes; family Somniosidae; genus Somniosus; species Somniosus microcephalus. Next base: position 175,534,472 of record NC_140995.1, on the reverse strand, counting down.
CACCCTGTGTCTCTTGTCTCTCATCTCTTCTCGTCTCCCGGGTGTCTCTTTGATTCTTCCTGAAATCTTCTACTGTATCTCTGAAATCTTCTACTGAAATCTTTTACAATTTGTGGCTGTTATGACCCCCCTCCTTATACCCTTACTCTCGTTCAAAACCTATGGAGTCCTCCTGAACCCGAATCCAAAATCTAGTCATAAAGACGCCACGTTCGTAGCACCCTGGTTTACGCAGGCTTTTAGTCTCATGACCCTCTTGCATCATCTGGTTTTGACCACCAAGATTCATATATGGGGTAGTTAGGGCAATATAAAAGGAATATGTCGCCATAGGTTGAGATACAGTCCTTGCTGTTGGCCTTTGTTTTTATAATTCACTGCGGCACAATGGTAACTGCACCTAACCAGGCTAACTGCAGCCTATTCGACCATGGCAATCTCTTTCTCACCCCAGGTTGTCTGGTTACAGCTTACTCACAGACTTTTAATTATAAGCAAAAGGGTTTACATATATATAATTCAGGTTATCATTGCATACAGTTGATGATTACAGACTTTTATATTTAATTCTTACACACAATTATAAATCTATTACTGATGACTATATCACTAAAAATAGAAAACAAGTATTCAGAAAAACCAACTAACATGTAATTCATAACAATCTTACAGTCCCTGCCTCTTATTTCAGTCTCTCGAGTTCCATTAATTCTCTCAGCTTTTCTCACAGACTGACTGTCACTTTGCTAACGAGGCTTGTTGGAGTCTGCATTTTTAATATTTGGTCAAGCAGGACTCTTCCATTTTAAAATCTAACCGGATCTACCCAAGGCATATTACACTAGTTTAAAAGCATGATTATTCAAGAATCGGCATGCATTGACTAATAGTTACATAATACAAACTTAAACCTACAACTAATAATGCTTATTTCATTTCATCCATGTTAGCTAGTTGAAATCTGAAATGGAGATTTCTCTGGATTCTTACAACAGGGAACAGTATTTTGTATAATTTGTAGTTTGTGAATGGTAGAAGTGGAGAAGCCAGCTAGGATCACCTAGGAGAAGGCCAGTTGCAAGGTGTTAATTACATGAAATAGGGTTTCAGAAACAGAGGGTCAGCAGTGAGGTAGAGGCAGGTGATATTTTGGAGGTGAAAGAAAGTGACCTTGGGGATGGATTGAATGTAGGGGAGAAAGATGAGCTTAGGGCCAAGTAGTGGTGAAGATGAGTTTAACTTGACATGTACAACAGTGTACTTGCTTACAATCTGTATGTACTTAATCACAGTGTGTAACTCATAATTGGTGCTAATCAAAGTTTGTGTTTATACTGTAGCTACTACTCTGAATCAGCAGTTACAAAATTAATGCCACCCCGTCAATAGCTCATTTATACTTCCTGGCTGTCAATAGAACTCTTAGAACCAGAAGGAGCTCTGCGGATGCGCTTGCATAGACTTTCACTCTCTGTGATAAATTTTAAACGGCCCAGATTTTGCAGCAAAAATAACGGTGAGGATATCGGCACTCACCGTTATTAAGGAATAAATTGGATAGCAATTTCTGGTGTCCACACACGCGCAGTTAAAAACGGAAATCAAGAAGTTGCTGTATAACTTGCCCTGCTCCGCTGGAAGCTTTTCTATAATGGCATCTTGCCGAGAGACTCGCCATTCAAATACATGAAGAGCGAGAAGTTGCAGTACTTACCCTCTAGTTACCCACTAAACATGACAGAAAATGTTAGGGCTGATGCATTCAGGTGTAAGTGAATTTTTAATGGCATGATGAGTCTTAATTTGTGCCAAACAACCCCTCTGGCACTGAAAATTTCCTTTTTAAAAGTGTGGAATCTCATTCCTTCAGATTTTAATTATTGTTGCATATTTTAAAACTTTTTTTTAACTTTTTCTTTGTCTCTTACCTCACTTAATCCCATCTTTCTTTCCCTCTTTATTTTGCTTTCTGTAATTTGTCATTGAATTAAATGTTCTAATTTACACTTCCTAGTTTTGACTCTGCGTGTCTCAGTCAGGATTTTTCAATGTGATTGGTTAAGGAGACACACCAATGCTTGACCTGTTCACACAGGTCTGGATCACCTGTAGAGGGCGCCAAGTTATTTCGGCTCTAATTATCATAAGTCGCAGTGCAAAAGTGGGCAAGTATAACTGCTGACTGCAAAATCCAGGTCAATGTATTGAGAGTGTGAACTGTGTGATTATAAAGTATTCAGGAAGTCCAAGAGGATTACTGAGCACTTTCTGAACCAGGTCTGACATTGCCTTGGAGTTATACTCCACGCAGTGTCAAATGCAGTGGTGTGAGATGGCCTTCCTGAAGCTGCTTTGCAAAAATTACAGTATAACTGCTTCCTGAAATAGCTGGTGTAATTAAAGTAATAACAGAACAATAGTAACCTAGGTCTCAGGAATACATATTGTTTCACTTCCTCAAAATAGGCTCCCCATGGCTTTTCTCTACATTATTAAATCTCAAAATAGATTTGGTAATTGCTGTTTCAGGCTGACTTTCTCTGCAATCCTGTTTTACCTCTGCTCTCTAATTGTGTGAATTATATTGTCTGACTGAAAGGATTACATTTTTGCTCGTTTATTCTGATCCAATTTAAAAGACCCATCTCTCCATGAGTTTGGCAATTCAGTGTCAATTACTGCTTAATTAAAGGCAATTTTGTGCTGTGGATGTGATTCCCTTCTTCTCCCCCCCCCCCCCCCAGGGACTAGCTTCAGACTGCCACAAACTTATTGCACATATAGGGCTATTGCAGCCAGTAGAGAGGAGACTTTGATCCCATCAGCATATGCTGGATATTAACTCAAGTACCAAAGAGGGAAAGCCAGAGTCTAACTGATTGCATACACTAGATGTATTTGTAATTAGATATTTTCATTGTCAACTATGAATGTAATAGCAGACAGATGTTAAAATGTGTTAATAGAACAATGTTAGCTCATTTTTTTTAAACTTCTCTCTTCATTTTGAAGGTAAGATTTGCTGGTTATAAAGTTGTCAACGTTCTGGCTGTATGCACTATGCCATTTGAAATCAGGCTACCAGAATTCACCAAAAAGAATCGGCCAATTGCAAGGTATGCATTTGGAAGTTATTGAGTATAACTATGATAAAAACAGAACTATTGGAAATACATGGCATGTCCAACAGCATCTGAAAAATACCCAGAGTTTATGAAAGATCTCTACCCCAAGCATAAACTCACATTTTTTCTTTTCAGATGTTGACAGACCTGTGTATTTTCAGAATTTGTTTTTATTTCAGATTTGAAGTGTTTTCTTTCTCTCCAGAGTGTTGCTGTTAATTTTTTTTTAACAATCTCTGTAACTACATTGCTAGTAGTTGTGCTTTCTTTCATTTTGTTTAATTACTGAAATTCCAGTGTTTTTCCTTCTCTTGCAGCTATGAGCCAGAACTTCATCCTGCAGCATCTTATAGAGTTAAAGCGTTAAAGGCTACACTTCAAATTTTTTCCACAGGAAGTATAACAATAACAGGTGCGCTTGCAAACCTCAGGTTAAAATCAGCTACAGCAACCACTAACTTCTTCATTTTCAGGTTCCTCCACATTTCATAAGCTCTATACAAAATCAGTACTTTATGTGAGTAAAGATGTGCAGCTGCCTTTTTAAGAATTTCTATTGGATTGCATGAGGTCATTATTATGATGCTGTGCATGATTTCTTCCCACACATTAAATATACTCTCTGTGCAACATCTACTCTGTTCTTTCTCTCCCGTTCACAGTCCATTGTGCAGTACCATTGAAATGCTTAACGTACATTTTCAGAACTTACATTATTCTCTCCCACCAACCTGAATAAATCCACTTTTTTAGTTCAGAGATATTCCTAAAATGTTAGCTTGAAAAGAATTTGCAGTTGCCAAAAAAGCTCATAGCTGTTTGAGGATAGTGTTTAATACGCCAGTCAAATAATGTCAACAAATTACTTCAGAAAAATTGATCACCAGGGCAGTGCTTACCAGATGTTCTGGATAACAGTGAGATTAAAAAAAAAGTATTTGCTGGGAAGCCTCACAGTTAATAATAAATCCTTTTGTGTTATGTGTTCTGCCTCTTTTTTACCCACAATTTAATTTCCTTCCATTTCTGTCTTTCTTTCTTGGTCACAAGTACTAAATGCATAGTCTGTTTTTTTAGTGGTGGTAGTTTTCTTAATTGGCTTTACAATTGGTTCCTTACTGGTATCACTGCAACAAAGGAGCTTGAAAACAAAAATATGAATTAGACACCTGCTTGTCCTTGCCCCCTAACAATTAGTATATTATAATTTGCACTAGTCATTTTTCATAACACGTAGTACATTATTCCCTTAGGGCAGCAAATACTCAGTCAAAGTACTGCATTGATTTCTTGATTCAGTAGTGAGGAGGATGATAGGGGTTTTGAGTAAGGAAAATATTTTTTAAATCAGATTCTGAAACCGGTCTGAATAATGGAGTAAACTGGATTAGTTGAATTGACAACATTACATAATTGTCATTTTGCAATTGCATCTATTAAACTTTATGTTAACCGTTGTGGTCCATATTCAGGATATAACAGCTTTTTTTTGGATTATAATTTCACTGTGATAGTGAAGATAAATGCATTTATGTGACATGCTGCAAATAATTTAGCGTTGTCACTCGGGATTTTAAAACCGAGCTAAAGTATGTTAAAGGGGTTATCCCGTTTCAGAATATTTTGACCATTTTTCCATAGATATGGAGAAATATAGCATGTTTGTTATTTTGTCTTATTAAATAAAGACAAGTTTTACTGATTTGAATTAAGTCCAATTATAACTGTTGCTCTCTATGTTCACTTGCTATGAAATAAAGCAGCTTAACGATTTGTATCTGGCCTCATCTTGCCAAGTGTTTTCTCGGTCCACCTTTAAAAAGATTGGAGAGATACATGTAGGGGCATGTGCGAAAGACATGATTATCCAGTTTTGATCACAAGGGGATACTATTGTTACACATCTGGGTTACACTGTCGTATAGTTAGATATTGAGCAGTGTTGGAACATCCCTAAATGTAAGACACTCACGCCATTTATGGGAGCAACTACACCACTGTATGCAAGAGAATGTCTGGTAAAACCCTGAACTTGTAACGGGGTTATATTGAAGAAAGTTCTACAATACATCAAAATTCAGCAAAACTGAATTGATAGATTTAAGAGCAAACATCTTAAAATGTTAAGAACTTCACATTGTAGGATTAACCTATAAAGTACGATTTATAATGTGACTCTCTTTTCTGTACCTTAGCGCCCAGTATACAGTGTGTTGCCACTGCAGTGGAGCAAACCTATCCATTAATCTTTGAGTCCAGAAAGACGATCAAATAACCATTCCTATTCTGGGACCATCCTTTGTGATTACTGAATGGATGACTACAGAGACAAATTTTACTATATAATAATTCCAGGAATGGACATACGGCAAATGAGAGACTGTGAGAAGCTTATGAAAATGTATGAACACAATGCAAATGTATTCATATTGGGATGTTAATATTGTTTTATTGTGAACTGTTTACATGACATGATGCTGCTGTTTTTCTTGGGAGAGCTCTCCTTTTCGTCTGTGCAGTAAGGGAACAGGATTGTAAAATGTGCACTACATTTAAAGTTGAACCATTTTTTCTGGTTGAGCTTTGTGTTTTATTGTGAGGTCTTTTTAAAAAAAAAATTTATGCTGTATATGAAAACCAAAGATGCCACCAATGTTACTGTTCATTTGGTTAAAGTGTTTAAATAAAATTAATAGATGTGTATTTAATTTTAACAAGAACCCTGCCGTAAGTCATAATTTCTTTCAGAATTTAGAAATGGCACATAATAAATTTTACATTAATTAGTAAATCCAAAACATTATTTGGGAAAGCAGTTTTGACTGTAACAGGTCTCACAAGTAAGGGTTGTGGTTGAAGTCAAATTGTCATTTAGTAATGATTAAAAATTTCAGGTAGATGTGGATTGAAAATTCATTTTTTTTTAATGCATATTTGGTGAACTAATTCAAACGGAGGGTTCCTAAAAGTTGGAATCAAATCACATCCTATTAATTGAAAAAGGTAGTGCATCAAACCTTTCCCACAGTGTAGGGTATTGAAAGATCACCTAAATATTTGCATGGTTGCTTGTTGGTCTTAATTTTTAAAATTGATCAGCTAAGCTAAGAAACTTCATATACAGCATCATCTAATGGATCAAAAAAGGCACTGTAAATTTGTTTTATTAAAATAGTTACATGCTGTGATGCATACCATTTATCAACCATTGGAAATGTGTCAAACAGTAACAAGTATTGCATTAATATTCTAAAGCAGTAACTTAGGAAACTTTTTCTGTATTAGAAAAATCTTTCATGGGAATAGAACTATATAATAGCCCATAATGCTGCAGAAAGTGAATTTAAACTTCTACCAGGAGCCTCATATCCATACAATAAATAGAATCTCACTGATGTTGGTGAGTTCCAGGTGTTTTCTCATTTGTGCTTCGCTACAAACTTCAATCAGTGTAACTTTTGAGTTATGAATCTTTCATACTCCAGAAAGAATGGCTGTAACTCCCCATCACCAATGACATTTCTTCTCTGCACCCAGATTTACTTTGTCTATGTTTTAATAAATACTGACTTGGAAAAAAAAAGTGCTTTATGATGCACAGCTTTGATTTGAAGTTCTTTAATGTACCTATTAACAAGCAGACTATTACTTATGTAACTTTTATTAAAAAAACTTATGCCAATGCCCTTCCACCATTTCCAAAAGAAAAATTCAATTGTTACAGTTTGGCCCACCATTACTCTGCATAATAAACATTTAATATTGCTAGTATTTCATCAGATATTCATGATTTATAATGAAAACAAGGTTTTGGTTCTGCAAAGAAAGATTGAAGAGGGAGTTGTGCTGTAGAAAGCACACTGCACTGTAGCAGTGAACATGATTCTCGATTCAGCTCCACTTTTCCCAGCTGAACTTTTGTTCCTCATGTTGAGTGTCCATCCTCGCGAGAGTTGCAAGTAGCACCTGTTTGATACAAGAATACTCCTATTGAACTTCAAACAAGAATTTACTTTTATCATTGCGATTGTAAGGTAATTCACAAACAGAAATTTTCAATTAGACATTACAACATCTAAATTAGAATCAAAATTCACATAGAACATAATCCTTTGAGTACTGGATAGCACTTTTGAATAGCATATTTTCTGTTGTGTAGGACAATTATGTTTTTTTTTTGTAAATTTCCAGTTCTCAACAAAGTTGTAGTAGATGAATGTATGCAACTGTAACACATTGATTTACAATATTCACACAATAAATGTAGTCTTAACTATATAGTAGTTGTTTATTTAATGTAGTAATGCTTCCTCGGTCTCAAAGGGTTATGTTGAGCGACAGAGTGCATCTGTCATGTAAATAGTCTACTTCAAAATGTGTCAGCATTGTTGCTTAGATGTTATGCCTTCATTCCAATTGCCAGTAGTTGGAATATTGTATTGCTTTTATACCATACCTTGGAAATTGCCTCTGCTGTTGAATTTGAGTTGGAAAGGACAATTATGTATTGCAAAGGCTACATGTTTGTGTTGATAAGATGTAGTTAAGATGGTATAATTACTTTTTTCATAGAAAACATGTAACTTTCATATGTAAAACTGTAAATTCAGGAAAAAAAACTTCAAAATCTACTCATTTAAAGAAAAATGTGTTTTGGATTGCTTTAAAACTTTCAATGATAGGATCATCACCAGATAGCTCGACGTAGGTGAGCACTTGATTATTGAAGATGGAAATCCCAGAGCTTCCTTGAATGCATGTATTTCAGTGTGTGAACTTTTGTTTGTTCATGCCTGGGCCAAACAGAGTAAACGACTTGGAATGAGAAAAACAGAATTGGCATTGGGAGCTGCAGAGTATGTTTTGTGACTGGCCTGCAGGTAGGAGGGAAACGCACTGCCTATCGGAGGCACGTACTGGTAAGAATGACGTGACACTACACTGAAAACACGGTAACCTTATTCTCTGATTGATGATGAACTATAGCTAAAGTCTGATGTGCTGTCATCTACAAGACTTCTAATTTCAATGGAAATTGAAATTGTGACAAAAAAAATTATGTGAAGTAAGGTTTTGTAGACGAGAAGTGCATGCAAATGTATGGTTTTTAATAAGAGAACAGTTGATTTCTCATGGTGAATTGGAGGATACAAACCCTGAAATTTCTGAGGTCAGAGATAGCAAGATTTCTACTTGCAGAAGGCCAAAAATTTGGGGCAGACCTGGTTACACCAGGATTCCACCCTGTACACATTTAATGGCCCTGTCCTCGTAACTTGGGATTTAGCTGCAGCTGGGGGTTCCGCTCTGCCATACTTGCATTAGTGAGCGGGCTGGTAGGAATTTATGGGCCACTGTATTTATCAGGGATAACATGAGGGTCACTCATGGATTGTGATTGAATAAGTCAAATTCCACTTTAATAAATGACATTCTGGGATTTTTACTGGTGTTTTGGGGATTGAATTTCATAACTGTCCATTCTGTAGAACTATATAATATATTTATTATTACCTATGTATTTAATTTTAATCCTTTACCAGTTTTAAAGCTGAACAGGGTGTACTGCAAGATGTACCAGTTAGATATCTGGGGGAATTCAGAATCCCTTGCTGCCGGAAGTGTAGCAGGACAGGTCTTACAGCCACCAGCCTTGCTAGGTATTGACCACATCACAAATCCTGAGGATAGAGTCATTAAGATAAAATGGGTGGGCACCTGTGACATTTGAGACACTTCCAGCATGACTGCTCATCAGGAGAGCAGAAAAATTGAAATGGCACTTGGTATCACCCCATTGGGGCAGCAGGCCGTTAGACCGAAGATAATTTTTTGGTGGGAGGCTGGAGGGAGGAATTTCCTCCATTGGACTGTTGCCACTTTTCTAATGGTGATCGAATGATGCAAATGTATTGTAAGTTGGTTGCAGTAATAGCGGAACTTGTGGGATTTCTGATGGGGGGGTGGAAGTGTCACCCTCCTAGTCCTGCCTCTTTCAATGCTGTTAGGATAGAAGATGGCCAGCAAAGGAAGCACTAGTCCCCTTCCATCAGAATTTCTGACCATGGGCCGAAAGCAATGGAGATTCTGATTCTGCCCTCCCAGAACCAGGATTTTTGGGGTTGCAGTATTTAGCAGTACTGGGTGGCAAGGGGGAGGCCTAGCTGCACTGGGAGTGATGTTGGGCATTGATAGTGTTAGCTAAATGATCTCAGGAGCACTGTGGGATGCTTCTGGGCTTTGACAGAACTGGGTGGAGATCCTGGAGTTTGGTAGTGCTATGGTGGAGTTGCTGGGATTTCACAGCATCAGGGTGAATCCTTTGGTATCACTGGGAATGGAATATGAGGTTTTTCTTTGGTGGATTCCCAGTGTCTGTCAGCAGTGAGAGGAGGGCATGGGCCTGGCAGCATTGGGAAGGCATTCCAGGTCTGTAACTTTCCAGGAGATCTCTGCAAATATGAAATTTTTTGTTTTATGATTGGTTCTTAGAAGTGTATCACTCTGTTTCAAAGCTGTTAATAATTAAAATGTTTACATTTTTAAACTATTAAGAAAAGTGATAATCACGTGATTTTTGGAGTCTTTGCTTTCAAAATTTGTTTTTGTAAGAACATAAATTAGAATGAGGAAAGACACTGGAAGATTTTCAGTTTGCTGCCCGAACATAAACCTGGCAGTGTGGCCTGTTATAAAAACTAACTACTTTCCATGGAAATGAAAATCAGGCAGTTTCTGTAACAGGTGAAACAATCTACCAGTTTTAGCCTGAGCTGCAAGTTGAAAACCGCCCGTTCAGTGGCTGTCTCCTGCTCTGTCTGCTTCTTGTGTCTCTGTTTGTCTCCCATTGACTAACGTGTCAGTAATTAGAATGTTGTGGCGACACGCCACCATTGGACATAATCCGCTCACGGCGGCACGGACAGTTTACGCAGGCGCACTGCCGGCAGCAGCCGCCCCCAGCCATGGGCCCTTTCCTCCGGCAACTTGTTTCCCGCAGGGACAGGCTGCCGGGAGCACTTCCTGTCTGGGGAGTATTTAAGTGGTTGTGCGGGCTTTTTAACTTCACTTGTTTTGTCATGATGTAAATTAAAGCAGTTGTGTTCCATCAACTCCGGTCTCGACTCCCACGTTTGCCGCAGTATCTCAACACTGGTGACCCCGACGCTCAGGACTAATCCTAAGCTAGCATGGCGGATACAAACGCAGTCACGGTTAAACTACAGGACTTTTGGGAGAACCTGGCTGAGGCCTGGTTCGTTCAAGCCGAGTCCAGATTCCGGCTGAGAAGCATTACAGTTGACGCCACGAAGTACGACTACCTCGTTGCCTCTCTCACCTGCGCCACAGTCCCCAAGGTTTGGGCAGCGCTGCAGTATCCACCAGAGGAAGGCAAGTACGAACAGCTGAAGGCCGTGCTCCTTAAAAAATTTTAGGCGTCCTTCTACCAGCGCAACTGCCAACTCCTCGACCCCCCAGGCCTTGGTGACGCTTCACCATCAGACCTGCTTTCCCACATGCTGTCCCTCTCGGACGACAAAAAACCCGGCACCCTCTTTCGCACGCTTTTCATTCGGCAGCTCCCCGCCAGCATCCGCCCGCTCATTGTGGAGTCTGGCTCCATGGACCTGAACGAGATAGCCGAAAAGGCCGACCGGCTGCTCTCCGCGCAGACCGCCCGCGACGTCGCACCCGACCTCACGGCAACGACCACTAGGCCCGACCGTCCTTCCACTCCGGGTCACTGCTACTACCACACCCGTTTTGGCACTAGGGCCCAACGCTGCACGCCGCCGTGCACTTTCAAACCCCCCGCACCGGCCCCCACGATGGCCGCGGGGCAAAAGGGGCCCCTACTGTACGTCACCGACGACAGCACCAACCGCCGATTTCTGTGCGACACAGGAGCCCAGCACAGCATCACCCCCGCCTCCGCCCTCAAAATCCAACGCGGCGCATGGGGTATCACGCTGGCTGCAGCCAATGGCTCTGACATCCACACATACGGCACCCGCATGGTCACGCTCGACCTCGCAGGCCGCCGCTACCGCTAGGAGTTCCTCACAGCCATGGTCCTCTGCCCACTCATCGGCACCGACTTCCTATGCGCCCACGGCCTCCTTGTTGACATTCCGAGGCACCGCCTCGTCGACATCAACACTATGGCCCCCATCCCTGGCGCATTCACCCTGGCCCGTTCGGCCGGCCTGACGACCTACTGCCTCGCCAGAGCCACGGACGACTACTCGGCACTACTAGCCGAGTTTCCCGCCCTCACTAACCCGACCTCTTCGGCCAAAGCCGCCAAACATGGTGTGGAGCACTATATCCCCACCACCGGCCCCCCGGTCTCTGCCCACGCCCGCAGACTCGACCCGGCCAAGCTGGAAATCGCACGGGCCGAGTTCACCACCATGGAGCAACTCGGCATCATCCGCCGCTCCAGCAGCCCTTGGGCCTCGCCCCTCCACATCGCCCCCAAGCCCGGCGGAGGCTGGCGCCCCTGCGGGGACTACCGCCGCCTCAACGACGCCACCACCCCCGACCGATACCTGGTGCCGCACATCCAGGACTTCGCGGCCCGACTGGCCGGACGAACTGCCTTCGCCAAGGTCGACCTGGTGCGCGGTTACCACCAAGTCCCCGTACACCCCGCGGACATCCCCAAAACGGCCGTCATCACCCCATTCGGCCTGTTCGAGTTCCTGAGGATGCCTTTCGGCCTCAAGAATGCAGCCCAGGCTTTCCAGCGCCTTATGGACTCAGTCCTCCGGGACCTGAACTTCCTATTCGTCTATTTAGACGACATTCTCGTGGCCAGCTCCTCCAAACAGGAACACCTCGAACACCTTCGCATCCTGTTCGGGCGCCTAGCCCAACACTGGCTCATCCTCAGCCCGGTGAAGTGCCAATTCGGCCTAGCCGAGATCGACTTTCTCGGCCACCACATCACCCCTGCTGGGGCCGACCCCTGCCCAACAAGGTGCAGGCCGTCCAGCAATTCCCCCGCCCCAAAACCATCAAGGGCCTCCAGGAGTTCCTTGGGATGGTGAACTCCTACAACAGGTTCATCCCCAGAGCTGCAGCCCTCATGAAGCCCCTATACAACTCCCTCCGAGGTAAATCCGGCAAGATGGCCGTAGCCTGGACCGCTGACACGTCAGCCGCCTTCGATGCCACCAAAAACGCGCTTGCCGACGCCACCCTGCTCGTGCACCCGAGGGCCGATGCTCGGGTCGCGCTCACCACCGACGCCTCTGACCATGCGGTCGGAGCCGTGTTCGAGCAGTGGGTCAATGGCGCGTGGCAGCCACTTGCCTTCTACAGCCGCCAACTGCGCCCCCCGGAGGTCAAATACTCTACTTTTGACCGCGAGCTCATCGCGCTCCACCTGTCGGTCCGCCATTTCAGGTTCCTCCTGGAGGGCCGCCCCTTTACCGCGTACGTGGACCACAAGCCGCTCACATACGCGATGGCCAAGAACACCGACCCCTGGTCCGCTAGGCAGCAACGCCAGCTCGCGGCCGTGTCCGAGTTTACTACGGACATCCAGCACGTCTCCGGTAGAGACAACGTTGTCGCCGACTGCCTTTCCCGTCCCGCCATCTGCGCGAATCACCTAGCGGTTGACTACGCGCAACTAGCAGCGGTCCAGCTCACGGACCCAGACCTCCTCTCGGCGGCTACCAGCCTGCCAGGGCTACGCCTAGCCAAGGTCACGCATGGGCCCGAAGCCACGGCAGTCACTTGCGACGTCTCACTTGGCCAACCCAGGCCGGTTGCCCCTGCAACCTGGCGCCGCCGCATCTTCGACGCGCTCCACGGGCTCTTCCGTCCGGGTTCCCGCACATCCGTCAAACTCCTCTCCCAGCGCTTCGTCTGGCGCAGCCTCAGCAAAGATGTTCGGACTTGGGCCAACTCCTGCCTCGCCTGCCAACGGGCTAAGGTGCAGCGGCACACAAAAGCACCCCTGGGAGACTTCGAGGTACCCAGCCACCGCTTCGACCACGTACACGTCGACATCGTCGGTCCTCTGCCACCATCGCATGGCCAAACTTATCTCCTCACAATGGTCGACCGCTACACACGCTGGCCTGAGGCAGTGCCGCTGACCTCCACCACCACAGCCGACATCGCCAGGGCATTCGTTAACACCTGGGTTGCGAGGTTCGGCGTACCGGCCGACATAACCTCCGACAGAGGCGCCCAGTTCACCTCCGAACTCTGGACGGCCACAGCATGCAACCTCGGGGTGACGCTTCACCGAACCATGACTTACCACCCGCAGGCCAACGGGCTGTGTGAACGCTTCCACAGGTCACTCAAGGCCTCGCTCCACGCCAGCCTGCAGGACAGCACCTGGACTGACCGCCTACCGTGGGTGCTACTAGGCCTATGCACCGTGGTCAAGGAAGACCTCCATCCTCAGCAGCGGAGTTGGTCTACGGACAACTGCTGCGCGTACCAGGCGAATTCCTCCCGGAGGCTACCACGCCTTGGTCGGCCGAACAGCAGCGGCTCAACTCTTTCTCTTCCGCTCAACAGTTCGCCCCACTTCCGGTTAACCGACACGGCGAACACGCACCTCACGTCCCGCCAAACTTACAGCAGGCACGCTTCATCTTCGTGCGACACGACGCACACCGCGGACCCCTGTGACCCCCATACGACGGATCGTACGAGGTACTACAAACCGGGGACAAGGTCTTCAAGCTGCGACTCGGCGACAGGGTCGAAACGGTCTCCATCGACCGACTCAAACCAGCACACACAGAACCAGGGGAACAGGTCCCCGTGGCCCGACCTCCAACTAGAGGCCGTCCCGCCAGCAAGCCAGCACAGCTGGTGGTGAACCGCCTGGCCCCACCAACTAGACCGGCGGCCACTCAGAGCAGCTCCGGCAGAACCATAGACCACTGTCACGACTCGTCCACTCCTCCTAAGCGGATTCTGGGGGGAGCTCTGTGGTGACATAGATACATAGATACATAGAAGATAGGAGCAGGAGTAGGCCATTCGGCCCTTCGTGCCTGCTCCGCCATTTAATGAGATCATGGCTGATCCTTTAATTCAGTATCCCGTCCCCGCCTTCTCTCCGTAACCCTTAACCCCTTTTGCCCGTAGAAATATATCTAATTCCCTCTTAAATATATTTAATGAGCTGGCGTACACTGCCCTCTGTGGCAATGAGTTCCACAGGTTCACCACTCTCTGAGTGAAGAAATTCCCCCTCATCTCTGTCCTAAATGGTTTAGCCCTTATCCTTAAATTATGTCCTCTAGTTCTGTTCTCACCCGCCAAGGGAAACATTCCTTCTGCATCCAGTCTGTCTAGACCTGTCAGAATTTTATACACTTCTATGAGGTCCCCTCTCCATCTTCTAAACTCCAGTGTGTACATCCCTAAACTACATAGTCTCTCCTCATAGGTCATTCCCGCCATTCCTGGTATCAGCCTGGTGAATCGCCGCTGCACCCCCTCCATGGCAAGAACATCCTTCCTCAGATGAGGCGACCAAAACTGTACACAGTACTCGAGGTGTGGTCTCACCAGTGCCCTGTACAGCTGCAGCAAGGTATCCCTGTTCCTGTATTCTAACCCTTTTGCTATGAAGGCCAGCATACCGTTTGCCTTCTTGACCGCCTGTTGCACCTGCATGCTCGCCTTCAGTGACTGGTGTACAAGAACACCCAGGTCTCTCTGTACTTCCCCCTCTCCCAATCTATTGCCATTTAAATAATAATTTGCCCTCCCGTTCCTGCACCCAAGGTGGATAACTTCGCACTTGTCCACATTATAGTGCATCTGCCATTTATCCGCCCAATCGCCCAGTCTGTCCAAATCGCTCTGGAGCTTCCTGGTCTCTTCCTCTGAGCCCACCCCACCTCCTAGTTTAGTGTCGTCTGCAAATTTGGAAATGCTGCATCCGACTCCCTGATCCAGGTCATTAATGTAAATTGTGAACAGCTGGGGGCCCAGGACAGATCCCTGTGGTACCCCACTTGTTACTGCCTGCCATTCAGAAAATGAGCCGTTTATTCCAACTCTCTGTTTTCTATCTGACAGCCAGTTCCCTATCCACGCCAAAACTTTCCCCTTTATCCCATGAGCCTCAATTTTCCATGCTAATCTTTTATGTGGGACCTTATCGAAGGCCTTTTGGAAGTCCAGGTACACCACATCTACTGGCTCTCCCCCATCTATTCTACCAGTTACTCCCTCAAAAAATTCCAATAGATTAGTCAAGCACGATTTACCCTTTGTAAATCCATGTTGACTCTGTCCTATCCTGTCCCCATTTGCTAAGTGCTCCGCTATTTCATCCTTAATGATGGACTCCAGCATTTTGCCCACAACTGATGTAAGGCTTACATGCCACCATTGGACATAATCCGCTCACGGCGGCACGGACAGTTTACGCAGGCACACTGCCGGCAGCAGCCGCCCCCAGCCGTGGGCCCTTTCCTCCGGC
The DNA here is from genome assembly GCF_052327205.1 of Somniosus microcephalus. Lineage (NCBI taxonomy): Eukaryota > Metazoa > Chordata > Chondrichthyes > Squaliformes > Somniosidae > Somniosus > Somniosus microcephalus. The sequence continues at coordinate 175,518,875 of NC_140995.1, read as the reverse complement.
AACTTGTTTCCTGCAGGGACAGGCTGCCGGGAGCTCTTCCTGTCTGGGGAGTATTTAAGTGGTTGCGCGGCTTTTTAACTTCACTTGTTTTGCCATGATGTAAATTAAAGCAGTTGTGTTCCATCAACTCCGGTCTCGACTCCCACGTTTGCCGCGGTATCTCAACAATGTTTACATTTTCTATCTACAAAGCAGGTGATAATTAGAAGTTCACAGTTTGTTTTCAGACTTCAATTCATTTGTCTTTTAATATATAAAAAGAACTCCAGTTAGATGAATAGGCATTCTGGAGTAGTTTAAGCTTTTTCTGCAGGGTTTCCACTGATCTTCCACTGATGTTGGAGTGGGAGATTGGGCGAACCCTTGCAGAAATTGGGTCTGTCTGCCTCTCTCAATATAATTGCTTAATTTGTAATTTGAACACCAACTAAACAATAATAACTTGCATTTCTTCTTCTTAGGCAGTCCCTCAGGAACCGAGGATGACTTGCTTCCACATTAAAAATAAGTTTGCAGGTGACTGATGAGTCCAATGCAGGACCTGCAGTCTCTGTCACAGGTGGGGTGGGTGGGTGGGGTGCTTGGGTTGACGTGCGCTCCTTGTGCTGCCTGCGCTTGGCTTCCGCTTGCTCCTGGCGAAGAGACTCGAGGCCTTCGGCGCCTTCCCGGATGCTTCTCCTCCACTTTGTGTGGTCTTGGGCCAGGGATTCCCAGGTGTCGGTGGGGATGTTACACTTTTTCAAGGAGGCTTTGAGGGTGTCCTTGAAGCATTTCCTCTGCTCACCTGGGGCTCGCTTGCCATGTCGGAGCTCCAAGTAGAGCGCTTGTTTTGGGAGTCTCGTGTCGGGCATGTGGACGATGTGACCTGTCCATTGGAGCTGATCGAGCGTGGTCAAAACTTCGATGCTGGGGATGTTGGCCTGAGCAAGAACACTGACATTGGTGCGCCTATCCCGCCAATGGATTTGCAGGATCTTGCGGAGGCAGCGTTGGTGGTACCTCTCCAGTGCTTTGAGGTGCTTGCTGTACATGATCCATGTCTCATGAAACATAAGAAACAGCCCATGGCGCTTCACTGAGGCATAACGAAGAAATGAGTGTAGAGCCAAAGGAGAAAAGGTTACGAGGGGTCACCAAAAACTTGGTCAAAGAGGAGTGTTTTGAAAGTGAAGAGACAGGAGGGTTAGGAAGGAAATTCCATAGCATGGGGCATAAGTAGCTGAAAGCGCAGCCACCAGTGGAGAAAAGGGAGGGAAGAGATGGAGTCAGAGGAACCTAGTTTCGGGAAAGGAGTTTACAGAGAAAGAATTTGCATTTATATAGCCCCTTTCATGACCTCAGGACGTTCCAAAGCATTTTACAGCCAATGAAGTACTTCTGAAGTGTAGTCACTGTTGTAATGTCGGAAACATGGCAGCCAATTTGCACACAGCAAGGCCCCACAAACAGCAATATGATAATGACCAGATAATCTGTTTTTAGTGATGTTTGAAGGATAAATATTAACCAGGACATTGGGGAAAGAGAACACCCCTGCTTTTCTTTGAAATAGTGCAATGAGATCTTTTATGCCCACCTGAGTGGGCAGACGGAGCCTTGGTTTAACATCACATCTGAAAAACAACCCCTCCCTCAGTACTGAACGAGCGTGTCAGCCTCAATTTTGTGCTCAAGCCTCTGATATGGGACGTGAACTGACAACTTTCTGACTCAGGTGAGAGTACTACCACTTAGCCACAGCTGACATCTATCAGCAAGGAAGGGTGAGGGTTTGGGAGGATTTTTAACACCAGGATGAGAATTTTAACCTTAAGGCATTAGGGAACCAGTAGCCAATGTAGGTCAGCAAGGACAGGGCTGATGGGTACAATATTGGCAACAGAGTTTTGGAGGAGCTGTAGTTTATGGAAGTGAAGAATGGAAGGCCAGTGAGAAGACCATTAGAGTACTAGAGATAGTAGCAGGAAGGGTAAGTGGAGGCCTCATTTAAATAATCTGCAGACTCCCGCCCAACAGCTGGTCAAATTAGCAGCCTGGCCAGCAGGCGGAAACTAGATTTTGCAGCCGGAGGATGCAGCCAGGAATCGGTGGGAATGGACCTCAGCAATATTGGGAGGGGGGGTTCTGACTGCCATTTGGGATGGGAAGGGAGTAGCCCAGTGCCAGGGATGCCCATTGTGAGACCCGGAGGAGCACTCCTACTGTTGAGTCTGTGTGTCCCAGTTATGCTTAGGATCAATCACTGGACACAGACAACAAGAATAACTTTTAACAGGTCTTTACTATTCGGAGGTCAGGGCTGAACTGCCCAGCAAATCCCTACACAACACTTATATACCGGTGTGGTCACCACCGGTATTACAGTATACAGCAGCCAAGAGAAAGTAGTACATCTCTTAAGGTAGTTCTCTTAAGGTGGAACAGGTTACATACACCACAATCCTCCCTTTTTAGCTTAACAGTTATATCCCCATTTAACATAACATAATAACATATATATATATACAACTTCATGCAAAACAGTTCAAAGATTCAGTCTCTGAGGAGGCCTCCTGATTCGAGTTGGATAACGCCTTTCAGGGGTCTCTGATTCTCGTTGCTGGGGTGACTCATCTAGTTGGTCTCTTATGGATTGGACATCATCATCAGGTACATTCACTTCTGAGGTAGATGCTTCAGGTTCACTAACTTCTTCCACGGTTGTCTCTGTCGTAACCATGGGTTCGACCCTTGTTCTCGATTCTACCAGTTGGTCAGCATGACGCCGTATTACATTTTCACCAATATCTACCATGTACATCAGGGGTCCTTGTCTGGCCCGAATTGTTCCAGATTGCCATTTCTCGTTTTTATAGTCCCGGGCTAACACTGGTTGTCCTATTTCGAAACTCCGAGTGGTCTTGTTATTTATATGCTGGAACTGTTTGTTTTCAACTTCCCTCCGCACATTTGGTTTCAACAAGTCCAACCTGGACCGCAACCTCCTGTTATAGAACATCATGGCAGGACTTTGGTTTGTCACTGCATGAGTGGCATTTCGATATGCCAGTAGGAATTTGTCCACCTTGTGTTGTAGTGGAATCTGATCTTCGCTCATGGCCTTTATTGCTTTTTTAAACGTTTGTACAAATCTCTCGGCCAACCCGTTTGTAGCCGGATGATATGGGGCAGAGGTATAATGTTTCACCCCATTCTTCATGAATTTCTGGAATTCTTCTGACACGAACTGTGGTCCGTTGTCTGAACATATTTGTTCTGGCAATCCATTTCTTGCAAATATCGTTCTTAGCACCGCGATCGTCTTTTCCGAGGTAGTGGTAGTCATCTTAATCACTTCTGGCCATTTAGAATGTGCGTCCACCGCAATTAAAAACATGGAGTCCATGAATGGACCAGCAAAGTCAATATGTACACGTTGCCATGGGGTTGAAGGCCATTCCCATGGATGCAGCGGTGCAATCGGAGGTGCATTTTGCACTTTTTGGCACCCTGAGCAGCTTTTCGTCAGATCCTCTATCTGTTGGTCGATACCCGGCCACCACACATAAGCCCTAGCAAGGCTTTTCATCTTGACTCCCCCCAGATGACCTTCATGCAGTTCCTTTAGAACTCTCTCTCTTAACTTAGGAGGAATAATCACCCTTGTTCCATACATCAATGTTCCTTGACAGACGGACAGCTGTTCTCGTCTTGCTGAGAATGCCGGTAACAGTGGATCACCATGTGCTGGCCATCCTTTCACTGTCACTTCGTAGACCCGGGACAGTGTCGGGTCATTCCTGGTTTCTCTTTCAATACTTGCATTGGTGACTGGTAAACATTCGATGATGGTCGAGTGAAATAACTCAACAGGGTCAACCGTCGGTGCCTCCTCCTCTGTAGGTAGTGGCAGGCGCGACAGCCCATCAGCATTACCATGCTGCTTTGTACCTTTGAATTCAATCTGATATTGATGTGCCCCTAGGAAAAAGGACCATCTCTGGAGTCACTGTGCTGTCATCACCGAAACACCCTTCTTAGGGTTAAAAATGGATACCAACGGCTGGTGGTCTGTCAGAAGCGTGAACTTTTGGCCCTGCAGGTAATGATTAAACTTCTTTACTCCCCACACAAGGCTGAGAGCCTCCCTATCTATCTGAGCATAGTTGCGCTCAGCGAAGGTCAATGATCTGGATGCGAACGCAACTGGCCTCTCCAGGCCATTTGGCAACTTGTGTGAGAGTACTGCCCCAATACCATATGGAGAAGCATCACAAGCCAACCGAATAGGCAGCGTTGGGTTGAAGTGAGCCAACACTTCCTCTGAGGTGATCAATGCCTTGCTTTTGCGAAAGGCCCTCTTACAGTCCTTGCTCCACTTCCATGGTACTCCCTTCTGCAAAAGAGCGTTCAGCGGGTGCAGCACCATGGATAAATTTGGCAGAAACTTATGGTAATAGTTAATCAACCCTAGGAACGACCTCAACTGGGATACATTATCCGGAGCGGGAGCCTTCACAACAGCTTCGATCTTGTCAGGAGACTTATGAAGCCCCTCCTGGTCAATGACATGACCACAGTACGAGATCCTCTTCTGAAAGAACTCACATTTCTGGCGATTAACTCGAAGTCCATATTCTTTCAATCTGGTGAGCACCAGTTCCAAATTTGCAAGGTGTTCCTCGTCATCATCTCCTGTAATCAGAATATCGTCCAGGTAACATTGTGTGCCTGGAATTCCCTGTAATACCTGCTCCATGGCCCTCTGCCAAATTGCTGGCGCCGATGCCACTCCAAAAACCAGTCTATTATACCGGTACAAGCCTCTATGCGTGTTGATCGTGAGATACTGGCGTGACTCTTCCTCAACTTCCATCTGTAAGTACGCCTGCGCCAGGTCTATCTTGGTGAAGTGTTTCCCGCCAGACAACGAAGCGAAGATATCCTCAATCCGCGGAAGCGGATACTGCACCGTGTGAAGCATCGGATTAACAGTGATCTTGAAATCTCCACAGATGCGAACCTTCCCCGGTTCCCCCGGCTTGTTGCTCGATGAACACTTCATGACGGGAACAATGGACGTGGCCCACTCACTCCAGTCTACCTTAGACAGTACTCCTGAACGTTCTAGCCCTTCCAGCTCAGCTTCCACAGCAGGTCGTATCGCATAAGGTAGCGGTCTGGCTTTGAAAAATTTCGGGTTTGCATGTTCTTCAACCTTGATGTTTGCCGTAATTCCTCTCAGTGTTCCCAGTCCCTGTTGGAACACCTCTTTAGCATCGTCCAATATTCTGGACAATCGTTTAGGTTTGACATCTTTTTTACCGGAATCTACCGTTAGTGCTTTTAAGGAATGCCAGTCCATATTTATTTTCCTAATCCACTCCCGTCCCAGTAGTGGTGGACCTCCCTCAGGTAGCACATATAAGTCCATTCCTCGGCTTTCTTTGCCCTTGTGGACCACCTTTACCTCTATCTTCCCGATGGGGTATACTCTTTGCCCCGTGTATGTTTTCAATACAATCTCCGTATCCCGTAGGGGAATATGTGGGAATAACCTTTTGTAATCTTGCTTATTCATGACCGTCAATGCCGATCCAGTGTCCAATTCCATCTTCACTTGGACTCCTGCTATCTGAAGCGTGACCCAAATTGTTTGGAGGTCTGCTTCCTTACCAACATTGTGCACTCTTAGACTACCCAGTTCATTACTGCTGGAGTCTGAATCTGACTTCTGTTCATTCGAACTGTTCTCTGTCACCTTGTGTACCTTTCTGTACTTTTCCTGCGGTGACTTTTTGTTGCTGGTCTTCTTTCCTGACCAGCATACTTTAGCTATGTGACCAAGCCTGCCACATTTTCTGCATCCCTGATTTTTGAACCAACACTGGTTCTGATCGTGCGTTGTCTTTCCACAACGATAACATTTTACTGTACCCAAGACCATTTGATTGGTGCTGAGTTCCGGTGACCGTAGCTGCATTTCCGCCGTGCCTCTCACTGCGGCTTCTTGCGATGCTGCAATAGTGACAGCTTTATCAAGCGTAAGATCATTCTCCTCAAGCAGTCGCTTTTGTGTTCCTTCTTTTAACAATCCACACACAAATTTATCTCTCAGCGCATCTGCTAGTCCTGTTCCAAACTGACAGTACTTCGATAGCTTACGCAGTTCAATTAAAAATTCAGCGTTGCTTTCGTCTTTCAACTGCGTTCTTCTGTAAAATTTAAATCGTTCCGCTATCATCAGCGGCGTGGGGTTTAAATGATTTTTCAGGACAGTAACAATATTCACGAAAGTCTGATCCGCCGGTTTATTTGGTGATAGAAGGTGCTTCAATAGCCCGTATGTCTTCGTACCCATTGAGCTTAATAAGGTTAGTGCTTTCTCATCATCTGGTACCTTATTTGCTTTACAATAAACTTCCATGCGTTCTACATACGTGGTCCAATCTTCGATATCGCTATCAAAGGTATTAATGCTCCCATGTTTAGGCATCCTTGCAAGTTTTTAAATTTTTCTTTTTCTCAAAATGGCGGCTTCCCGCGCTTGTCTTCTTCCCCCGCCTACTAAAATGGCGGCTTCCCACGATTGGCGGTCTTTCCCGCGCTCGTCTTCTTCCCCCGCCGACTACAATGGTGGATTCCCGCGTTTGCCTTCTTCCCCCGCTGGCTGCAATGGCGATTTCCGTGCTGCTGCCGTTCTCGCCTCCCCCAGCGGTTCTCAATTCCCCCAACGCTGCTTTGCCTCGCAGCCCCGCTTGCAGCCCGGTCCTTTACACCGGCTGCATTTGATTTCTCCACGGCTCTCATGCCATAAGCTGCCCCAGTCGCTGCGCCTCTCGGCCTCGATTGCAGCGCGGCCCTTTTTACCGGCCGTGGTCGAGTTCTCTGCCCTTATTCCTCCATTTTCCCTCCCCTACTCCACAGCCAACGCGGCCGACTTTCTGCTCGTGTCGCTGATCGGCTTACCCACCACTGTGGTAGAAGGGATGATCACTGCCTGTCGCTGATGGAGGGCTTCGTGGTCAGAATTTTTTTCTTTTTAACCCGGGTTCTCGATGCCTCCCGTGCGATGGTGCTCAGCAGAATGATGAGGGCGGATGCCTCTTCTCGACGCCCGTTCTGAGGACGAAGCTGCCTTGGATGTAAAACTGCCGCAGGGTAAGATCGGACTCGTCGCCACTGTTGAGTCTGTGTGTCCCAGTTATGCTTAGGATCAATCACTGGACATAGACAACAAGAATAACTTTTAACAGGTCTTTACTATTCGGAGGTCAGGGCTGAACTGCCCAGCAAATCCCTACACAACACTTATATACCGGTGTGGTCACCACCGGTATTACAGTATTACAGTATACAGCAGCCAAGAGAAAGTAGTACATCTCTTAAGGTAGTTCTCTTAAGGTGGAACAGGTTACATACACCACACCTACCCCGCAAGGAAACCTGAAAAATAAATGTAAAACTTACTTTCTGGGGCTCTTTTGACCCAGGTTCTGACTCCTGGCAGGTTTTGTCTGACAGGGCAGCTGACACTGCCACCCACCCCTGATCAGGCCTCAGCTTGAAATTGTAGATCAGATCCTAATGGCATCATTTGACACAATTTACCTATTTAAAGCAAGACCCCGCTTCATTCTTGCGGGTGTCCTGCTCAAAAGAGCAGGTTAATACCTGGACACTGCAAGAAGGAAGTGGAATTGAAGGGGGTAACTGGCTTGCATTATTTTAACTGTCCCTACCCAGTTTCCACCAGGTGGGGGCAGTTATAATCAGGGTCATTGAATCTGAAGGTGTCAAAGTCAGGAGAGTACGAGCACCAGGTGGGCTGAGGTCTTCTTAAGCACTCCCTCGGAACCGAAGATGACTTGCTTCCACATTAAAAATGAGTTCTCGGGTGACGGATCAAGTCAAATGCAGGACCTACAGTCTCTGTCACAGCTGGGGCAGACGGCGGTTGAAGGGGCGGGTGGGTGGGGAGCTTGGGTTGACGTGTGGTCCTTCCGCTGTTTGCGCTTGGCTTCCGCTTGCTCCCGGTGAGACTCAAGGTATTCGGCGCCTTCCCGGATGCTTCTCCTCCACTTTGGGCGGTCTTGGGCCAGGGATTCCCAGGTGGCGGTGGGGATGTTGCACTTTTTCAAGGAGGCTTTGAGGGTGTCCAGGAAGCATTTCCTCTGCCCACCTGGGGCTCTCGTGCCGTGTCGGAGCTCCAAGTAGAGCGCTTGTTTTGGGAGTCTTGTATCAGGCATGCGGACGATGTGACCCGTCCATCGGAGCTGAGAGTGCGTGGTCAAAGCTTCAATGCTGGGGATGTTGGCCTGAGCAAGAACACTGACGTTGGTGCGCCTATCCTGCCAATGGATTTGCAGGATCTTGTGGGGGCAGTGTTGGTGGTACCTCTCCAGTGCATTGAGGTGCCTGCTGTACATAGTCCATGTCTCTGAGGCATACAGGAGGGTGGGTATCACTACTGCTTTGTAGGCCATGAGCTTGGTGCTGGGTTTGAGGTCCTGGTCTTCAAACACTCTCTTCCTCAGGCGACCGAAGGCTGCACTGGCACACTGAAGGCAGTGTTGGACTTCGTCATCGACGTCTGCCCTTGTTGACAGTAGACTCCCAAGGTATGGAAAGTGGTCCACGTTGTCCAAGGCCTTGTCATGGATTTTGATAATCGGGGGGCAGTACTGTGTGGCGGGGGCAGGTTGGTAGAGGACCTTTGTCTTAAGGATGTTTAGTGTAAAGCCCATGCTCTCATACGGTTCAGTGAAGGTGTTAACGATGGTTTGGAGTTCGACCTCCGAGTGTGCGCAGACGCAAGCGTCGTCTGCTTACTGTAATTCGATGACAGAGGAAGGGACGATCTTGGATCTGGACTGGAGGCGACGGAGGTTGAACAGTTTCCCGTTTGTTCTGTAAATTAGTTCCACTCCAGCGGGGAGCTTACTGAGGGTGAGATGGAGCATTGCCGCAAGGAAGATTGAGAAGAGCATTGGTGCGATGATGCAGCCTTGCTTGGCCCCGGTCCGTACATGAATTGGGTCTTTGGTGGAACCATTGGTCAGGATCACGGCTTGCATGTCGTCATGAAGCAGGCAGAGGATGGTGACAAACTTTCGAGGGCAGCCGAATTTGAGGAGGACACTCCATAATCCCTCACGTTTGACAGTGTCAAAGGCCTTTGTGAGATCAAAGAAGGCCATGTACAGTGGTTGGTGCTGTTCCCTGCATTTCTCTTGTAATTGGCGCGTTGTGAAGATCATGTCCATTGTGCCCCTTAGTGGGCGGAATCGGCATTGCGACTCTGGGAGGAGCTCTTCAGCCACTGGGAGAAGGTGATTGAGGAGGATTCTTGCAATGACTTTCCCTGTGGCAAACAGCAGGGAAACTCCTCTGTAATTACCACGATCAGACTTGTCATCTTCCTTGAAGATGGTCACAATTACGGCATCTCTAAGATCCCCTGGCATGCTCTCCTCCTTCCAGATAAGAGAAATTAGTTCATGAATTCGCGCCAGTAGTGCTTCTCCACCATGCTTTCGCGCTTCGGCAGGGATTCCATCTGCTCCTGAGGACTTGTTGTTCTTCAGTTGTCGGATGGCCTTTTCAACCTCATGCCAGGCTGGGGTTGTGCTGAGATGGTGGCGGGTAGCATGCTGCGGGATGGAGTTGAGGACACTCGCCTCGAAGACAGTCTCGGTTAAGGAGATCTTTGAAGTGCTCCTTCCAGCGGGCACTGACTGCCTCCCTGTCCTTGATGAGTAACTCTCCATTCTTGGCCCGCAGTGGGATAGGACCTTGGGTGCTTGGGCCATAGGCGGTCTTGACTGCGCTAAAGAATCCACACACGTCGTGGTTGTCGGCTAGCTGCTGGATCTCCTGCTCTTTCTCCACCCACCACCTGTTCTTTAGGTCGTGAGTTTTTGTTGGACCTCGGCCTTCAGGCATCTGTAGAGCTGCTTTCTTGCTCTCGAGTTGTGTTGCTGTTTCCAGATCAGGAATGCCTTGCGTTTGCGGCTTATTAGCTCCTGGATCTCCTGGTTGTTCTCGTCGAACCAGTCTTGGTGTTTCCTGGTTGAGTGACCAAGCGTCTCTTCGCAGGTGCTGATTATGAAGGCCTTGCGTGCAGACCAGGTGCTGTGGACACTGTGTCTCTGCATCACTGGGAGTCGTCAGGTTGTTTGTGAAGCGCAGGCTGAATAGGGCTTTCTTAGCGGGGTCTTTGAGTGCTCCAGCGTGATGGAGGCAGCCAGTGTTATGGAGGATCAATCATGCATTTTTTTGTCATGGAGGCAAATATGGTTTCAGAAGCTCAGCTTGGTTGAATAGGGCACTAAGATTGTGAATAGTGTGATTCAGCCTGAAACACGGGATGGGATAGTTGCAAACTCACACACAGCTACATAGCAACAAAAGAGGGAACTGCCTCCGCAGGTTCCAGTTCATTGGGGAGACAGTAAGGTGACCTATCAGCACCCTCCACCCTTGGGATGGCATTGCCAGTGCTAGTCAAAGCAACAACTCTCAACCTTCGTACCTCTGTTTCCTTCCAGGCTATCATAGGAATCATCTCCAGTGTCAGTAAATTTGTTGCCCATATCTAAATCAAGCAAGTGGCTGAGGCATTATTGCACAGGGACTGGACTTTCACAGGGTAGACTATTTGGTCCATTATGTCTGTTCCACCATTTTTGTTGGCTTTGACCAATCCCAATTTCCTGACTTTTTTCCATGTCTCTTATACTTGCCTCCCAAATAAGTATGTATTTCTCAAACACCTGGGGATTTCTGCTTTTTTGGGCAGTGTGTTCCACATTCTCCCAACACTTTGTGTGAAGAAGTGTTTCCTGGTTTCATTTTTAGTCAGTTTAGTTCAGACTCTAAGATTATGTCCCATTTATTCTGGATTCCTCTGCTGGAGGAATGAGTTATTCCCTATTAATTGCCTTTATTATTTAAACACTTCAATCAGGGTTCCCCTTTGTCATGGAATATAACTCCGTTTATTCAGTCTCTCATCATTATCAGTCCCTTCATCCAAAGTTTCATCCTATTGAGTTGTCGCTAGATTTTCTCCAAGGCCAGTATATCCTTCCTATTGTATCACCCAAAATTGAACAAAATATTCCAAATATAGTCTAACCAGAAGCCTGTATGACTGCACTAGTCCTTTATTGCTTTTATATTTTAAACCTCTTGTGATGAAGTCCATTAGCCATTTAAAAAATATTTATTTTCATCTGCAAGCTAACTTTTAATGGCTTATGTACCTGGTCCCCAAATAACTTTTTCCATCTACCGCCCCAGCACTTCACTATTTAGATGATGCCATATCTGGCATTCATGGGTCCAAAATGTATTACATCACACACTATGCTCTCATTAAAATATATCTGCCCTTGTTTTGACCACTTACTTAATCTATCTCTTCTACTCAATTCACTGTATCTGTTAGCTTATTACCATCATCCACCTTGGATATACTCCCCACTATTAATCAAATCCAGCCCATTTATATATAGAAAATAAAAAGCTGGGGCTCTAAGAGTTCGTTTCCCATGGAATAGTAACAGGATCATGACATGGATTTTTTAAAAGTATATGGGATTATTGATGGCATCTATGGTTAGCTGTGCAGCTGGTTCCTGCTCTTCTGGCACCAGTACTTGCACCTCCTCAGTGCTATCTCCTCAAGCACACTATCTGTATCCTCTGGCATGCGCGTAGCTATGTTGGCACTTACAAATGTGGGGCAGCTTAATGCAGGGTGCTGACTTAGTCAGGGCAATTGGCAAGATGTTCTTCCAGGCCTCTAATAAAAGAGGAACAGTGTTTGAATTTGCGGGACGGTATGTGTGATGTTTTTATGGTCGTGTATATTCCTGTGTGTCAATAAATGATAGAGGACAAGGATAAGAAGATAAGAGGATGGTATCAGCCATGAGCTTGGGGGGAATACCTTTGGCTTCACTTTTCCCTACTTCCTTGATGCTTTAATATGTCCAAGGTGGCCTCCTCAAAGGGAGTCAAGAACTTGCAATTTCTGGGCCTCTTTCAGTTTGGGTCTGATCCCTTTTTTTATGTGCCATCTTGTCCTGCAAGCAGAGAAGTAGGTCTGGATGCGCTTGCCCACCTCCCCAAAAATGCATGCACAAGTGGGCAGAACGTGGTCTGGATCGCCCTCTGCCCAGTTCCCACCCACACATTAGTCGGTCAGCTTTTCTGTCTGCCCTGGACATTAGCGCTGACGAGGCCTGCTGGAAACAAAATGGAGGAGATGCATATGTGGGCAAGATGACAATGTCACATCATCAAAATATTTGCCATTATCCCACCCCCTTATGTCAGTCATAGGGCTTTCTGGAACAGAATAGGAGCTTCAGGCTCAGCTCGCAATATAAATTTCAGCAGAGGATGTTTGAAAGCATCGAAGTTAGAAATCTGTTTCAGTAAGGTGAGATTTTGATCTATTGTAAGTAGAGCATTTATCACACAAAATATTTTATTGCTTCTGTTAGTTTAAGTACCTTAACTTAAAGCTCATTACTACTGAGGCCTGAAGCTGTGCTTTCAGAGTAGGAGTGTTTTAAAAGGTCTGCACAGTCTCTTAAAGTGGAAATCCCCTTGGGGTGCCTGACAGCATAGCTTTATCTCTGTGCATTCCTCTCTACGTTTTTGATGAGTAGAGGTGAAGCTGCATCAGAAGAGATGGAGGATGCCCAGTCACCAGATTGTACAGAGCACAGAACACTTCTCTTCAGTTGTCTGAAGAGCAGTGCCTGAAGAGACTCATATTCTCAAATGATGTACTCCATGAGCTATAGGAACATGGAAACAGGAGTAGGCTATTCAGCCCCTTGAACCTGTTCGCTCATTCTATTCGATCATGGCTCCATTTATCCACCTTTGACCCATATCCCTTGATAACCTTACCCAACAAAAATACATTAATCTCGGTCGTGAAAATTTCAATTGTCCTGACATTCACAGCCTTTTTCTGGAGGGGTGCTGGGGAGAGTTCCAGATTTCTACTACCCTTTGTATGAATAAATGCTTCATGATTTCACTCCTAAATGGCTTGGCTGTAATTTTAAGATTACGCCACCTTGATCTAGATTCCCTCCACCAGAGGAAATAGTTTATCTGTATCTACCCTATCCAATCCCTTTATCATTTTAAACATTTAGATTAGATCACCTCTCATTCTTCTAAACTCAAGGAATACAAACCAGGCTTATGCAGCCTGTCCTTATAAAGTAACCTTTCAAGCCCCGGTATCAATCTGGTGAATCTGCTCTGCACCCTCTCCGAGGCCAATGGTGCACTGCCCAAAACTGAACACAGTGCCCCAGATGGTGTGTTCACTTCCTCACTTTTATGTTTTAACCCCCTTTGAGATAAAGGCCAACAATTGCATTAGACTTTGATTTCTTTTTGTACCTATACACTAGTTTTTAGTGATCTGTGTACATGGACACCTAAATTCTTTTGCCCCTCCACATCCCCTAGACTTTTTCCCATTGACAAATCAAAATATTTTCTTATTCTTGGATCCAAAGTGAATGACCTCACACTTCCCCACATTGTCTTCCATCTGCTATAGATTTTCCCACTCATTTAGTCTGTCTATGTCCTTTGTAACTTCCTGCTCCCATCTACACAACTTGTTGTACCTCCTAACTTGAAAAGAAAAAACATTACAACATTGACTACACTTCAAAAAGTACTTCATTGGCTGTAAAGTGCTTTGGAATGTCTGGTGGTCGTGAAAGGTGCTATATAAATGCAAGTCTTTTTCTTTTTCTTTGAGAGGGAACTGGGCTTTTTCAGAGTGGCAGGTTTCCTAAGGGTGCAAGAGGCTGTGGACTGCACTGATATGGCTATCAGAACATCAGCATGAAGTACAGTGGCCTACATCAACAGAAAGATATGTGACCAGAGGGAATGGCAGCATAGTGATAGTTGTAATCCAGAGGCCTGGACTAATGATTCAGAGATGTGAGTTCAAATCCCACCAGGGTATCTGGGGAATTTAAATTCAGTTAATTAAATAAATCATGAAACTGTCAGATTGTCATAAAAACCCATCTGGTTTACTAATGTCCTTTAGGGAAGGAAATCAGCCACCCTTACCTGGTCTGGCCTATATACTCTTAACTACCCTCTAAAATGGCATAGCAAGCCACTCAGTTGTACCAAACTGCTACGAAACACAATAATAAGAATGAAACGGGATGGACCACCCGGCATCAACCTTGGCACCAGCTACGGACACGGCAACGGCACACCCAGCCCAATCAACCCTGTAAAGTCCTCCTCACCAACATCTGGGGACTTGTGCCAAAATTGGGAGAGCTGTCCCACAGACTAGTCAAGCAACAGCCTGACATAGTCATACTCACAAAATCATACCTTTCAGCCAATGTCCCGAACTCCTCCATCACCATCCCTGGGTATGTCCTGTCCCATCGGCAGGACAGACCCACCAGGGGTGGTATACAGTCGGGAAGAAGTGGCCCTGGGAGTCCTCAACATTGACTCCAGACCTCATGAAGTCTCATGGCTTCAGGTCAAGCATAGGCAAGGAAACCTCCTGCTGATTACCACCTACCGCCCTCCCTCAGCTGATGAATCAGTACTCCTCCATGTTGAAGACCACTTGGAAGATGCACTGGGAGTAGCAAGGGCACAGAATATACTCTACTTGGGGGACTTCAATGTCCATCACCAAGAGTGGCTCAGTAGCATCACTACTGACCGAGCTGGCCGAGTCCTGAAGGACATAACTGCCAGTCTGGGCCTGCGACAGGTGGTGAGAGAACCAACACGAGGGAAAACCTACTTGATCTCGTCCTCACCAATCCACCTGTCGTAGATGCATCTGTCCATGACAATATTGGTAGCAGTGAGCACCGCACAGTCATGGTAGAGACGAAGTCCCATCTTCACATGGAGGTCACCCTCCATCGTGTTGTGTGGCACTACCACCATGCTAAATGGGATAGATTCAGAACAGATCTAGCAACTCAAAACTGGGCATCCATGAGTCGCTGTGGGCCATCAGCAGCAGCAGAATTGTATTCCACCACAGTCTGTAACCTCATGGCCCGGCATATCCCTCACTCTACCATTACAATCAAGCCAGTGGACCAACCCTGGTTCAATAAGGGGTGTAGAAGAGCATGCCAGGAGCAGCACCAGGTGTACCTAAAAATGAGGTGCCAATCTGGGGAAGCTGCAATACAGGACTACATGCATGGTAAAAAGTGAAAGCAGCATGCTATAGACAGGGCTAAGCGATCCCACAATCAATGGATCAGATCAAAGCTCTGCAGTCCTGCCACATTCAGTCGTGAATGGTGGAGGACCATTAAACAACTAACGGGAGGAGGAGGCGGCTTCATGAATATCCCCATCCTCAATGATTGTGGAGCCTAGCAGCAAAAGACAAGGCTGAAGCTTTTGCAAGCATGTTCAGCCAAAAGTGCCGAGTGGATGATCCATATTGGCCTACTCCCGAGGTCCCCAGCATCACAGAAGCCAGCCTTCAGCCAATTCGATTCACTCCACGTGATATCAAGAAATGGCTGAGCGCTTTGGATACAGCAAAGGCTATGGGCCCTGACAACATCCCGGCTATCATGCTGAAGAAATGTGCTTCAGAACTAGCCGCACCTCTAGCCAAACTATTCCAGTACAGCTACAATACTGGCATCTATCCGACAATGTGCAAAACTGCCCAGGTATGTCCTGTCCACAAAAAGCAGGACAAATCCAACCCGACCAATTACCGCCCATCAGTCTACTCTCAATCATCAGCAAAGTGATGGAAGGTATCATCGACAGTGCTATCAAGCGGCATTTACTCACCAATAACCTGCTCACTGATACCCAGTTTGGGTTCCGCCAAGAGCACTTAGAGTCATAGAGTTTTACAGCGCAGAAAGAGGCCCTTCGGCCCATCGTGTCTGCGCCGTCCATCAATCCCTGTCCAGTCTAATCCCATTTTCCAGCATTTGGTCCATAGCCTTGTATGCAATGGCATTTCAAGTGCCCATCCAAATGCTTCTTGAATGTTGTGAGGGTTTCTGCCTCTACCACCCTTTCAGGCAGTGAGTTCCAGCTTCCAACCACCCTCTGGGTGAGAAAGTTCCTCCTCAAATCCCCTCTAAATCTCCTGCCCCTTACCCTGAATCTATGCCCCCTTGTTATTGACCCCCCTACTAAGGGGAAAAGTTCCTCTTTATCTACCCTATCTATGCCCCTCATCATTTTGTACACCTCAATCAGGTCCCCCCTCAGCCTCCTTTGCTCCAAGGAAAACAACCCCAGCCTGTTTAGTCTTTCTTCATAGCTGAGGCGCTCCATCCCAGGTAATATCCTGGTGAATCTTCTCTGCACCCTCTCCAAAGCAATCACATCCTTCCTATAGTGAGGCGACCAGAACTGCACACAGTACTCCAGCTGTGGCCTCACCAGCGTTTTGTACAGCTCCATCATAACCTCCCTGCTCTTATATTCTATGCCTCTGCTAATGAAGGCAAGTTTCCCATATGCCTTTTTAACCACCTTATCTACCTGTTCCGCTGCCTTCAGGGATCTATGTACATGTACACCAAGGTCCTTCTGACCCTCTGTACTTCCTAGGGTCCTACCACTCATTGTGTATTCCCTTGCCTTATTTGTCCGTCCAAAATGCATCACCTCGCACTTTTCCGGGTTAAATTCCATTTGCCACTTTTCCGCCCATCTGACCAACCCGTTTATATCGTCCTGTAGCCTGAGGCTTTCCTCTTCGCAATTTACCACCCCACCAATTTTCGTGTCATCCGCAAACTTACTGATCATACCCTTTACATTCTCATCCAAATCATTAATGTAGGTCACAAACAGCAAGGGACCCAGCACCGATCCCTGAGGTACCCAACTGGACACAGGCTTCCAGTCACAAAAGCAACCTTCAACCATCACCCTCTGCCTCCTGCCACTCAGCCAGTTTAGGATCCAACGCGCCAAGGCCCCCTGGATCCCATGGGCTCTTACCTTCTTGACCAGTCTCCTATGCGGGACTTTGTCAAAAGCTTTACTGAAGTCCATGTAAACCACATCCACAGCATTTCCCTCATCCACACACCTAGTCACCCCCTCGAAAAATTCAATCAGATTGGTCAGACATGATTTACCCTTGGCAAAGCCATGCTGACTAGCCCCGATTAATCCTTGCCTCTCCAAGTGGAGACTAATTTTGTCCCTCAGAATTTTTTCCAATAATTTCCCTACCACAGATGTTAGGCTCACTGGCCTGTAATTCCCTGGTTTATCCCTGCTACCCTTCTTGAATAATGGTACTACGTTAGCTGTTCTCCAGTCCTCTGGTACATCCCCTGTGGCCAGAGAGGTTCTGAAAATTTGTGTCAGAGCCCCTGCAATCTCCTCCTTTGCCTCACACAACAGCCTGGGATACATCTCGTCCGGGCCTGGGGATTTATCCACTTTTTGGCCTGCTAAAACCGCTAGTACCTCCTCCCTCTCGATGCTAATATGTTCAAGTATGTCACAGTCCCCTTGCCCGACTTCTATGTCTACATCGTCTTTCTCCATAGTGAACACAGAGGCAAAAAATTCATTTAAAACCCCCCTACTTCATCTGGCTCTACACACAGCTTGCCACTTTGGTCCCTAATGGGCCCTACCCTTTCCCTGGTTATCCTCTTGCCCTTAATATACTTATAAAACATCTTAGGATTTTCATTTATTTTGCTCGCCAGTGTTATTTCATGGCCCCTCCTCGCCCTCCTAATTTCCTTTTTAAGTATGCCCCTGCACCTTTTATACTCCTCTAGGGCTTCCTCCGTCTTTTGTCTTTTGTAACTGCCAAAAGCCCCCCTTTTTCTCCTAATGCATTTTTGTATATCCCTTGTCATCCAAGGTTCCCTTTGCTTGTTGGTCCCACCCTTGACCTTTACAGGAACATGTTGGTGTTGTACTCTCTCTATTTCCCTTCTGAAAGCCTCCCACTGTTTTGATGTGGATTTTCCTATAAGTAGCTGCTCCCAGTCCACTTTGGCCAGATCCTGCCTTATCTTATTAAAATCGGCCTTCCCCCAATTTGGAACCCTTATTTCCGGGCCGTCTTTGTCTTTTTCCATGACCACCTTAAATCTCACCGAATTATGGTCACTATCGCCAAAATGCTCTCCTACAGACACTTCCACCACCTGCCCGGCTACATTCCCTAGAATTAGGTCCAGTACCGCCCCCTCTCTTGTAGGACTTTCTACATGTTGGCTCAAAAAGCTCTCCTGGATGCACTTTAAGAATTCTGCACCCTCTAAGCCTTTCACACTCTGACTATCCCAATTTATATTGGGGAAGTTGAAATCCCCCACTATTATTACCCTATTATTTTCACACTTTTCTGAGATTTGCCTACATATCTGTTCCAGACCTCATTACAGCCTTGGTCCAAACATGGACAAAGGCACTGAATTCCAGAGGTGAGGTGAGAGTGACTGCCCTTGACATCAAGGCAGCATTTGATTGAGTGTGGCATCAAGGAGCCCTAGTAAAACTGAAGTCAGTGGGAATCAGGGGGAAAATGCTCCACTGGCTGGAGTCATACCTAGCACAAAGGAAGATGGTTGCGGTGGTTGAAGGTCAATCATCACAGCCCCAGGACATCGCTGCAGGAGTTCCTCCAGGCAGTGTCCTAGGCCCAACCATCTTCAGCTGCTTCATCAATGACCTTCCCTCCAACATAAGGTCAGAAATGGGGATGTTCACTGATGACTGCACAGTGTTCAGCGCCATTCACAACTCCTCAGATAATGAAGCAGTCCATGCCCGCATGCAACAAGACCTGGATGACGTTCAGGCTTGGGCTGATAAGTGGCAGGCAACATTCGCACAACAGAAGTGCCAGGCAATGACTATCTCCAACAAGCGAGAGCCTAACCACCTCCCCTTGACATTCAACGACATTACCATAGCCGAATCCTCCACCATCAACATCCTGGGGTCACCATTGATTGGAAACTTAACTGGACCAGCCACATAAATACTGTGGCAACAAGAGCAGGTCAGAGGCTAGGTGTTCTGCAGCGAGTGTCTCACCTCCTGACTCCCCAAAGCCTTTCCACCATCTACAAGGCACAAGTAAGGAGTGTGATGGAATACTCTCCACTTGCCTGGATGAGTGCAGCTCCAACAACACTCAAGAAGCTCGACACCATCCAGCACAAAGCAGCCCGCTTGATTGGCACCCCATCCACCACCTTAAACATTCACTCGCTCCACCACCGGCGTACCGTGGCTGCAGTGTGTACCATCTACAAGATGCACTGCAGCAACTCGCCAAGGCTTCTTCGGCAGCACTTCCCAAACCCGCGACCTCTTCCACCTAGAAGGACAAGGGCAGCAGGCACATGGGAACACCACCACCTGCAAATTCCCCTCCAAGTCACACACCATCCTGACTTAGAAATATATCACCAGTCCTTTATTGTCACTGGATCGAAATCCTGGAATTCCCTAACTAACAGCACTGTGGGAGTACCTTCACCATGCGGACTGCATCGGTTCAAGAAGGTGGCTCACCACCACCTTCTCAAGGGCAACTAGGGATGGGCAATAAATATTGGCCTTGCCAGTGACACACACATCCCATAATTTTTTTTTTTTTAAATAAGCTCCTACAGATCAATGTGTGTTACCCTGGCATTTGCCAAAAGGCATTTATAATGAGATGCTTCTCTGCCAATCAAAGGTCAACAGATGGCTTCTTGGAGATAAAGGTTACCCTCTACAAAGCTGGCTACTGACCCCAGTCAAGATTCCTCGCAGTGATGCTGAAGAGAGATATAATGAGGCCCTTGTGTCCACCAAGTAAGAGTAAAACAAATTTTTGGAATTCTCTAGGCATGCTTCTGTTGTTGGGACAGGTGTAGTGATGTTCTACAATATGATTCAGCTTGACTACGAAGGATAGTAATCACCTGCTGCATCCTACATAAATATGCACTGGGGGTAGGAGTCCAGATGCAGGTGGAAGAGGAACCATTACGGGAAAGGAAGTAAGATGTGGAAGCAGATGCTAATGATCAGGAGAATGAGGATGATCTAGGCGCTTATTCTGTGCCAGAAGTATTCTGATAAAAGACATTTTTTAAAGTTTTAAGTAATGAATGTATTTAGTCATAGATACACCCAGGCTCCAATATCTAGACTTGGCTACACCACCCCACAACACAGATGGCTCCCATAACATCACACAGCATCATCCCTCTTTCTGACAGTATGGTCAATGGAATAAAAGCAGGAAAATATTGTGTCTCAAAAGTATTGCGTCAACATATTAATCTTCCTCATAGTGCTTCGCCTTTGTGCCACAACATGCCTTACAACCTTCTGCAAACCAGGAAATTCTACTAGGTGCCATCTGAGTGACCAAAGTGGAGGGGGTGGCTGGCTGTTCTCAGCCTATCTGAGACTCATACTGCTGAGGTGGTTGTTGTGCCCGGCAGCCACCGCCCTGAGAAGGGCCAGCTGCAGGTTGCATTTCTAAATCAAATACTCAGTCCTGCTGCTGCGACCCAGTATGTTCAGGCATTAGAGGATCTGATAAACTCACTGTACCTGATTTCCTGAGAGAATGTTCGATCGTGTGAACATCTATCTGCCTGCCAGGTTTGAACACCTGCCTGCTAGCTACATTCTCTGATGGGCAGCGACTGGCGAAGAGGTAGACTGCATGGTCTTAATCAGAGTTGAAAATAATCCATATCTAAACTTTTCTCAACGAAGGTCTCCATGGCAACAGTGTAAGTTGCCTCTCAGGAAGCAAACATTGCTCCAGAGATGTCATTGAGGAAGTGGCCTCTGCAGATCTTAAGTTTCCGTCCTCTCCAGGGAAAGATGCAGTGAGGAGAAATCCTCTTCAATATTGCTTCACCTGCTGGTGATGGACTTCTCCAGCATACCAGACAGATGTGGCGTATTTTGGGAGACAGGGCGTGCTGCCTGTACATCAGTGCAATGTTCCGTAAGCATCTGTAGTTTGAAAGGAGGTCCTGTGAGATTTATGTCCCAAAGGTTCTCAGCCAAGGTCTGACACCTCTGACCCTTCTGATCAGAGATGTCATTATCCTCCTCATCCCCTTTTCCATCTGGCCACTTGTGAATTGTGTATTACCCTGATATTCCCTGCCCTATCAATAGTGTGCAGCTCTCATGAGATAAGAACATAAGAAATAGGAGCAGGAGTAGGCCATACAGCCCCTCAAACCTGCTCCACCATTCAATAAGATCATGGCTGATCATCGACCTCAACTCCACTTTCCCGCCCGATCTCCATTACTCTCGATTCCCCTAGAGTCCAAACATCAATCGATCTCAGCCTTGAATATAACAAAGACTCAGCATTCACAGCCCTCTGGGGCAGAGAATTCCAAAGGTGCTCTCAGATGCTTGTCCTTGGGCTGGCACTTGGAAGTGGTGGAATGAATGACGGTGTGGGTTACGGTATTCTGGCAGGGCTGCAGTCACAGTGGGAAGGCTCTTCTTCATGTCCTCAGGCACATTTCAAAGAGTTTCATCTGGATGGAGGAAAGAGTAACAGAAATTAGTATAACACCTTTCGTCACTGAGCTCCCCTGAATCTTCCAGAATGCAATACAATTACAATACGCCAGGTGAGGGCCTCAGAAGCCAGAATTGTTTCATCTATACACAAACATGGATCTGCCAGCTGCTTACCAGTCTCCCCATCTCCAACCCCTTCTGCCATTGGACTTCCTATGGTGCTGGGTACCTCCTTCTCATGGAGATTAACTTGTGTGTATTTGCTACTCTCCTGTGGACTTTCTCTCCTTGTTTATTCACCATGTTTTCCTTCAACTCAAATGCAGCCTAAGTTATGTGACAGTCTCATTCATCTCCTTGGAAATTTGGAAGAGCATCCACAGACTGCATGCAAACTTCAAGATTCATAACTGTGAAACCCAGGGGACTGGCAATGACAGTTTAACATAGAAACATAGAAGATAGGAGCAGGAGTAGGCCATTCGGCCCTTCGAGCCTGCTCCGCCATTCAATGTGATCATGGCTGATCACCCAAACTCAGGACCCTGTCCCCGCCTTTTCCCCATATCCCTTGATCCCTTCAGCCTCAAGAAACATATCCAACTCTTTCTTGAATATATTTAATGAACTAGCCTCCACCGCCCTCTGTGGCAGAGAATTCCACAGGTTCACCACTCTCTGGGTGAAGAAATTCCTCCTCATTTCAGTCCTAAATGGTTTACCCCTTATCCTTAGACTATGACCCCTGGTTCTGGACTCCCCGGCCATCAGAAACATCCTTCCTGCATCTAGTCTGTCCAGACCTGACAGAATTTTATAGGTCTCAATGAGATCCCCTCTCAATCTTCTAAACTCCAGTGAGTATAAGCCCAATCGACACAATCTCTCCTCATACGTCATTCCTGCCATCCCAGGTATCAGCCTGGTGAATCTTCGCTGCACTCCCTCCATGGCAAGAACGTCCTTCCTCAGGTATGGTGACCAAAACTGCACACAATAATCAAGGTGCGGTCTCACCAAGGCCCTGTACAACTGTAGCAAGACATCCTTGTTCCTGTACTCGAACCCTCTTGCTACGAAGGCCAACATACCATTTGCCTTCTTAACCGCCTGCTGCACCTGCATGCTTACCTTCAGCGACTGGTGCACAAGGACACCCAGGTCTCTTTGCACTTCCCCTTCTCCCAATCTATTGCCATTCAAATAATAATCTGCCTTCCTGTTTTTGCCACCAAAGTGGATAACCTCACATTTATCCACATTATAGTGCATTTGCCATGTTTCTGCCCAATCACCCAACCTGTCCAAAAAATGGCAGCCGCCTCACTTCCGCCCACTTCTGGCGCATCTTGGTGAGGGCAATAGCATGGGCGGGACGTGCGTGGGCCGGCAGTATTCAGAGTAGGCAGATCGTGACATCAGTCAGCGTGCAATGCTGATTTGACGCTTGACCTTCCAATTTTGGACGTCGCCGTTCCAATCAACACCCTCTCCTAAACATGCACAGCTGAACGTGCACGAGGAACCCCCCCACCAGTGCTATTTAAAGGGATACATCGAACTTGCAGGTGAGTTGATTATTTCTCTTGTACTGGCTCTTGCAGAGTTTATATTGGCTTGCTGGAAGACATTTATAATGTTGCTAAAGTGTGCAGGGAGTGCTGCTGGACATTGGGAAGGCACTGGCTGCAACTGAAAGGTCTCTGATTACACCACTTGCTCCCAGTCATGGGGGCTCTACTTGCTGTCCCCCTCATGCTGCAACATGACAGGCACATGGAGCAGAAGCAGCAAAGACAAGCTGCTCGCAGAGGGAGGAAGAGGAGGGGGAGGAGGGCTCTCAGCAGGAGGCCTTACCCACCTAGGGTCTTCAGGGAGCACCTCTCCTACCTGCACCTAAGCCAGGAGCAGTGTTTTCGGTGGCTCTGCTTCACCAAGGAGGTGCTCCTTCACAGTGACAAGAGGCTCTCTGGCATGACTGCAATTCCACCAGGCATTTCTGTGTGCATGCTCATCACCTTTCTTCTGAAGGCCGCCCCATCGAAGTCATTATCTGAGTCCTCTGCAACAGAACTCCTATGCGACCTCGCCCTCCGGGGAGCTGGCACCTGCGCTATCCTTTCTCCCTGGCCTGGCTACAGCCCACTTGTGCCCAGTGACTCACCATGTGCAGATCCCACCTCTATACTACCCACTAAAGTTTGTGTAGTGCCATTTTCTGAACTGGTGCCTGGGAGTGTCAGATCGAGTGACGGTGTCTCTTCTTCGCCATCACTCTCTTCCTGCACAGGCTGGGCTGGTGGCAGTTCTTGGGTATCTGAAAGGAAAAAGGCAAGGGTCGGGTTTTGGTGAGGGGATGGGGGGAAGCATGCTTACACCATCAGCAGCTTGTAAGTGAGAAGAGATTGTGGGATAAGGGGGAAGTGGGATGTGGGATTAGGTATGATCATAGCGTCATTATCAATGCTTTCAGCCTCGCCGATCGCCACAGCCTCAGTGGAGGAGCAGGGCAACTCAGACAGCAACTTCCTGAATTCTGCGTTTAACTGTGCGTGTGCGGACGCCAGAAGTTGCTGTTCAATTTACTCCTTAATAACGCTGATAGCCTCACAATTATTCTTACTGCAAAATCCAGGCCAATATAAGCAGATGCTTCAGTGCAGTATGGAGGGAGTAACTCAATATCAGAAATCTGTAAGTTATGTGCACTACAAGTTAGGCAAATGTCCTGCTACACAACTTTCCCACTATTAGCTAATTTAAGAGTCGGTTGGCTCAGTTGGTACCACTTTCAGCTTTTAAGTCAGAAAGTTGTGGCTTGAAGCCGCACTCTCGTCTTTGAGCACTTCATTCAGGCTGACACTTCAGTGCCTTACTGAGGGAGTGCTACATTTTCAGAGATGCTATAATTCAGGTGAAAATGATTTCTACTGTCAAATTTTAAAGAGGGAAACAACACTATTTGAAAACAAGTTATAAAGTAGAATGTGAGAGATAAGATTACACAAGGCAGCATTGATAGGAACAGAAACACAGTGTACAGAATAGAAAAAGACATTTTATTTACTTTTCTTCCTGGAAACACCATGAGAAATCAACTATCCGGTATTATAGAAAAACACAGCATGTGTTGCTGGATATAATGCTTCTGTATATGTATTATATTAGAATGATGATATCCCACAGCACTCCTCATGGTAGATTGTTGCAGGAGGAGTTTGCCAAGGTGTAGAAGTGGTGGAGTGGACAGCTCCACTGACAGAATTTAGAAAGAGGATTGTTAGAGACTACCCCGCAAGAGAGTGAAGTAGGTATTTTTTAATTGGTTACTGAAAATAAAGTAGATAGTATTTTCTTTTGTGTACGTACCTTTAAGAGAGAGCTGTTTTACAGCTCCTGTATACTGTAGTACCGGCAGTGACCACACCTGTATATAAAGCCGGAGCAGGCTTCTGTACTTCAGTCTTGAGACTACACTACTCCAGTAAATACCTGTTGATTGTTAAGTTACAGCATCCGTGTAGTTCTTGGGGAAACATCCTATTTAAAGAATCATGGCTCTAACAGTGGCGCCGAGTGTCGATTTGAATCTACCTGCAACTCTGCATTTCCCTTCGAGGATTCGCTCCGGGAGGGCGGTGGAAGAAAGTCAAGGCCAGAAACACGGGCGTCGACCACGAGCAACTGCCCAGTCGTCCGGCAGAGAGTGAACATCGCAGGGGAGGCTGTGGAGAGCTGGGCTTGGTTCCCCAGCCACGACGATCAGCAACAGACTGACGACAGGTACAGCGCAGACCCTTTCTGGACAGCGGCGGCTGGAGCCGACCGACGGCAGAGAAAAAGCCGAGCAGCGTCGACGGGGTAAGATAGAGGGTGAAGCGCACAGGGCACAGCCGGGGGTTGAAAACCGAGCGGCGTCGAGGAAAAACAAAATGGAGAGAGGGTAAAGCAGCAGCCGGGTTCAGGACCGAGCGGCGGAAACGGGAAAGGCGCACAGAAAAAAAAAATAAACGCGCAGAGCACAGCCAGGGCTCAAGGGCTGAACAGTGTCCGCGGGGAGAAGAAGGGAGAGCGCGGGAGACACCATTGAGTCGCGGAGAAGAAGGAAGAGCGCGGGAGACGCCATTTTTAGAAGCCGCAGCGGAGAAGAAGGGCGAGCGCGGGAAGAAAGGAAAGTGCAGGAGACGCCATTTTGTGCCAGCGGAGAAGAAGGGAAAGCGCGGGAGACGCCATTTTTGACAGTTAAATCACACCCAGGGATGCCGAAGAGTGGCAGTATCTCTACGTTCGACAACGAAGTCGAAGATTGGGCGACATATGTGGAACGTATTGAGGTGTACTGCAGGGCGAATGAAGTGCCAGATGCTAGGAAAGCACTGGTTTTGTTAAATTCCATGGGTGCAAAAACTTATGGGTTACTGCAAAACCTAATAACCCCAGAGAAGCCTGTGAATAAGGATTTCGAAAGCATAGTAGAAATCCTGCAGGATCACTTAAACCCCACACCGCTGCTGATAGCAGAACAATTTAAATTCCATAAAAGGAACCAACACAAAGACGAAAGCAATGCTGAGTACTTAACGGAACTGCGCAAGCTATCGAAACACTGCCAGTTTGGAGTGGGACTAGCAGATACGTTATGGGACAAGTTTGTGTGTGGGCTTCAAAGTGAAGGAACCCAGAAACGGCATCTATCAGAAAAGAACCTTACGCTGGACAAGGCTTTCAGTATGGCAGTATCACACGAAGCAGCCGCAAGGGGCGCTGCAGAGATACAACGGAGACCGCAAGAATATGGCACCAATGAAATGTCCTATGGAACAGGGAAGTGTTATCGCTGTGGCAGAACAACACACGACCAGAAGGATTGTTGGTTCAAGGACCAAGTGTGCAGACAGTGTGGAAAAAGCAGGACACATAGCAAGAGTCTGCAGGTCTGGGAAGAAAACCAACAGCAAGAAATCTCCACAGGAGAAGTACAAAAAGGTACACAAGGTGATGGACAGTAGTTCAGACGAACAGAAAAGTGACACAGACTCCGGAAGCAAGGAGCGGGGTTGTCTGAAACTACATAAGGTAACCAAAATGGAGGATCACCAGACTATCTGGGTTACACTCAAGATAGACGGAGTCCAAGTGAAAATGGAATTGGACACAGGATCAGTCCTAACAGTCATAAACCAAAGGGACTACAAGCGGCTATTTTCACATATACCCTTGAAAGCTACAGAGATTGTCTTGAAGACGTACACGGGGCAAAAAGTCTACCCCAAAGGAAAAATAAGGGTGAAAGTGATATACAAAGGCCAGGAAATACCTAAAATGGACTTATATGTATTGCCAGATGGAGGACCACCACTGCTAGGACGTGAATGGATCCGGAAGATACAATTAGATTGGCATTCCATACAGGCACTGGAGGTTGAGGCCAAAAAGGATGATGACGTCACACCTGGACGACTGTCAAAAATGCTAATTGATGCAAAAGAAGTGTTCCAGGAGGGACTCGGAACACAAAAAGGCATAACAGCAACGATTAAAATAGAGGAAAATGCAAGCCCAAAGTTTCTTAAGGCCAGACCAGTGCCTTATGCGATCAGACCAGCTGTCAAAGCAGAGCTGGAAGGGTTGGAACGTTCAGGAGTACTGTCCAAAGTAGACTGGAGCGAGTGGGCTACACCCATCGTTCCTGTAATGAAGAGGTCGTTGAGTAATACGCCTGGGGAACCAAAGAAGGTCCACATCTGTGGGGATTTTAAGGTGACAGTGAACCCAATCCTTCACACGGTACAATATCCACTTCCACGAATTGAGGATATTTTCGCCTCGCTATCTGGAGGTAAACGCTTCACCAAAATTGATCTAGCCCAGGCGTACTTGCAAATGGAGGTAGAAGAAGCCTCGAAACAATACCTCACGATCAACACTCATAAAGGTCTCTATCAATACAACCGGCTGGTGTTCGGGGTAGCATCAGCTCCAGCTATTTGGCAAAGGGCGATGGATCAAGTCCTGCAAGGGATTCCAGGGACCCAGTGTTATTTGGACGACATCCTGGTCACGGCCGAAAATGACGGTGATCACCTCGTCAACTTGGAGAAGGTGCTCACCAAATTAAAGGAATATGGGCTACGAGCTAATCGCCACAAGTGCGAGTTTTTCCAGAAGCAGATCTCGTATTGTGGCCACATCATCAATGAAGAGGGGTTACATAAGTCCCCTGAAAAGATTGAGGTAGTAGTCAAGGCTCCAGCACTGGAACATGTGTCATAACTGAGGTCGTTCCTTGGGCTGGTAAACTACTACCATAAGTTCTTACCAAATTTGTCCACGGTATTACACCCACTGAACACCCTACTGCAAACAGGGGTGCCATGGAAGTGGAATGACGAACGTAGACGAGCTTTCCAGAAGTGTAAAGAATTGATCACATCAAAAGAGGTGTTGGCCCATTTCAACCCAGCACTACCAATTCGTTTGGCATGTGATGCATCACCCTATGGTATTGGAGCAGTGCTGTCGCACAAATTCCCAGACGGGTTGGAGAGGCCAGTAGCCTTTGCGTCTCGGTCACTAACCTCAGCCGAGCGCAACTACGCCCAGATTGACAGGGAGGCCCTCAGCCTAGTATGGGGAGTAAAAAAATTCAACCACTATCTGCATGGGCAGATGTTCACCTTGCTGACTGACCACCAACCACTTGTCTCCATCTTTAATCCAAAGAAGGGCGTTCCAGTGATGACTGCACAACGGTTACAAAGATGGTCCCTGTTTCTAGGGGCGAATCAATATGAAATAGAATATAAAGGCACGAAACAGCATGGAAATGCTGATGGGCTATCACGCTTGCCACTGCCTACTGTGGAGGAAGCACCAGCAGTGGACCCTATCGAGATATTTTATTCATCAATAATTGAACAATTGCCAGTAATGAACGCGGATATAGAGAAGGAGACCCGCAATGATCCGACACTGTCTCGGGTATATGATTTGACGGTGAGGGGATGGCCAACACATGGCGACTCACTGTTGCCAGCATTCTCATCCAGAAGAGAACAGCTGTCAGTATGCCAGGGGACAGTGATGTGTGGATCCAGAGTGGTGATTCCACCCAAGTTAAGGGAGAGAGTGCTAAATGAGCTTCATGAAGGTCATCTGGGAGGGGTGAAAATGAAAAGCCTTGCTAGGGCTTATGTGTGGTGGCCGGGGATCGATCAACAAATCGAGGACCTAACCAAGAGCTGCTCAGGATGCCAGAAGGTCCAAAATGCACCACCACATGCCCCTCTACACCCATGGGAGTGGCCCTCCTCTCCATGGCAACGGGTGCATATTGATTTTGCTGGTCCATGCATGGACTCAATGTTCTTAATAGCAGTGGATGCTCACTCGAAATGGCTGGAGGTGATAAAAATGTCCTCAACCACTACAGAGAAAACGATTGCAGTCCTACGGACCATATTTGCCAGGAACGGCTTGCCAGAGCAGATTTGCTCTGATAATGGACCACAGTTTGTGTCCGAAGAGTTTCGAAAATTTATGAGAAGGAATGGGGTAAGGCATTACACATCCGCCCCGTATCATCCAGCCACAAATGGATTGGCTGAAAGGTTCGTACAAACCTTTAAAAAGGCAATAAAGGCCATGTGCGACGATGAAATTCCACTACAGCATAAGGTGGACAATTTCCTATTAGCCTACAGAAATGCGACACATGCAGTTACCAACCAGACTCCGGCCATGATGTTCTTTAACCAAAGGTTGAGATCTCGTCTGGATTTGCTCAGACCCAATGTGCGAAGAAATGTTGAGGATAAACAATTCCAGCACATCAATGAGAAGCCGACAAGGAGCTTCAATGTCGGACAACCAGTCTTGGCCCGTGACTACCGAACAGAGAAATGGCAACCCGGAATGATATGCACAAGGCAGGGGCCATTAATGTACACAGTGGATGTCGGGGAGAACATTGTGAGATGCCACGTCGATCAGATCTTAGCGTCACAGGAACGAGTCAACCCCATGTCTCGAGTACCTGGGGATGAATCCGACATACCGGCAGCATCTACCTCCGAACCAATAGCAGTGGAAACCGATGAACTAACCGACGAAAAGGGGCCAGAATCGCCTCTGCACCAAGAACAAGAACCTCAGGAAAGGCGCTATCCTGAAAGGGTCAGGAAGCCGCCCCAAAGACTGAATCTATAAATGGACTATTTTTAGTTAATGTTGCATGTTAAAAATGTTAATTGTTAAATGAATGTTATGGTACTGTTAATCTAAAAGGGGAAGAATTGTTGTGTATGTACCTTTAAGAGAGAACTGTTTTACAGCTCCTGTATACTGTAGTACCGGCAGTGACCACACCTGTATATAAAGCCGGAGCAGGCTTCTGTACTTCAGTCTTGAGACTACCCTACTCCAGTAAATACCTGTTGATTGTTAAGTTACAGCATCCGTGTAGTTCTTGGGGAAACATCCTATTTAAAGAATCACGGATCTAACATTTTCCTTACCCACTGCAGGTAAATAAAAGAAAAATGATTCCTTATATGCTACGCTTACATACTGTAGTTAGATAAATCTCTGCATGCAAACTCTTTACTTTCCATCTGCTTCATGTGTGTGTTTTTGACACTGAATGCAAAAATAATATATAGAAAAGATTAAAGCAATTGCATCTTTACCAAATATCCCTGCAATAGTACTGTGTTTTACCAAATTAAGATTAAAAGGGCCCAAAAATCCTCATCGGATTTAAATATTTTTGGTGGGTGCCCGTGCGACTACTGGTGCATCTTGGACACCCATTAGAGAAAGGGAGTGCAGAAGATATGGCACTCTTTAGTGTAGGTGGTGAAGAGCCCTCTTTGGCCATATGGAAGTGTTGCTGACAGGCCTCCCCCAAAAGGTGCAGATCGGCATTTGAACAGTCATTTCCAGGGTCTTCCTGTCTCTACAAGGATCTGTATAGAAACATTGAAACATAGAAACATAGAAGATAGGAGCAGGAGTAGGCCATTTGGCCCCTCGAGCCTGCTCCACCATTCAATGAGATCATGGCTGATCATCCAAATTCAGTACCCTGTCCCTGCTTTCTTCCCATATCCCTTGATCCCTTTAGCCTTAAGAAATATATCTAACTCCTTTTTGAATATATTTAATGAACTGGCCTCCACCGCCCTCTGTGGCAGAGAATTCCACAGGTATGTTGGTTTCTTCTCGTTGCCTAGTGTTGCTTGTAAAAGAAAAAGAAAAGAAAGACTTGCATTTCTATAGCGCCTTTCACAACCACCAGACATCTCAAAGCACTTTACAGCCAATGAAGTACTGTTGTAATGTAGGAAACGCGGCAGCCAATTTGCACACAGCAAGCTCCCATAAACAGCAATGTGATAATCTGTTTGAGTGATGTTGATTGAGGGATAAATATTGGGTAGGACACTGGAGATAACTCACCTGTTCTTCTTCGAAATAGTGCCATAGGATCTTTTACATCCACCTGAGAGAGCCTCAGTTTAACGTCTCATCTGAAAGACGACACCTCCTACAGTGCAGCACTCCCTCAGCACCACACTGGAGTGTCAGCCTAGGTTTTTGTGCTCAAGTCGCTGGTGTGGGACTCTGAACCCACAACCTTCTGACTCAGAGGCAAGGGTGCTACCAACTGCACCACAGTTGACACTAAAAGAGGCAGGAGCCACAGGAAATTTAATGGAGTATGCCATCCATCCAGCCCCACCTCCTTGCCACGTCATGGGACAAATATGGGGCAGTCAGAACTTCCACGTAACCCAGGCCTCATCAGAACCCTAGCAGCATTATTCCTCTGGGCAGAGTCCTTGCGTCCGCACTCTGCAATGCCCCTACCCCCGACCCTCATGCTCCACATGAGGCCCCAAGAAATGTTATGATCATTTGAATTCAGGATTTTTATTTTTAGCCTCTTTCCGAATTTGAACTATGGTATAAATCTTCCAGAAGTTGCTCTTTCCACTCAGAACTCAAAACAACATTATTCATATAAGCATAAATAAAATTGCATCAACTGATTCCATTTAGAATACATTACAAAGTAAAAAAAAACTTCTCCAAGTTGTTCCTTTACCAATTTTCTCCTGTAAATACACCCATCCATATCAGGGCAGACATATTCCAAATTTCCCATCAGTTCTGGTGAAAAATTCTGGAAATGGGCAATATTGCTGAGGTGGAATTGGTGGGCCTTGGTGACGGCGGCACGGATGTGGGATTTGAAGCTCAGCTCGAGATCAAACAGGGCACTAGGGTAACTTAGTGAAGGAGGGTATTGAGTGCTAACGTGAAGAATTGTAGAGGGAATCTGACCAGGATCGCTGTAGTTTTGCTAAGTGTTAAGTTGAGGGAACTTATTGCTCATCCAGGGCTTGATATTAACGAAGCAATCAGACAGCACAATCCAAAATGTAATTTTATAATGAAGTCCCTCATTAAATTCATAACCAATTAGCTTACTGATTACATTTTGGGGTTTGATAGATTTGGAGTGGGGCAGAATCTGGTAGAATTAGGGGTTGCTGGGATATGGTAATATGGGGGTGGGGTGGAGAGTCAGTCTAGCAGCCTTATGGGGAAAGGGGTGGACAGGAGAATAGGACCCAAACAGTCCTTGTCCCCTTTCACACCAACAGGCTCCTCATTGCAGTCTTGCATGTCAGCCTCCGACCCGACCCATCGACAGCCTCTTTTGTGCCATCAGGTACCTCTCCCATCCCCCATCGCTTTCCCCATTGTCAGCATATTTTGCCTTAAAGCAATTAGTGCAGTATTAATACATTTGACAACTTAAACAGTCTTTAATAACCATAAATTGCCACAAAATACAAAACTTAATTCATTAAATGCTTAAGGGGGAGAAATTGGGTTGGTTAGCGCCTCCCGTTAGTGCCTGGGGGGGGCACCAACGAGGCGCTAATGGGTTTGCGGCAGGGTGCGGAGAATCCAACGCCGCTCACAAAATTCACCCGCAATTTAGCGTTGTCGATAATAATCAGCGCCTACGTCTTTAGCGGCTGCCAGATTGTGATGTCAAAGCATGTGTAATGCCCCGTTAACAGCCCAGATGCAAAATTGGCTGCCATCCCCTGCCTTAGTGCCTGGCCTGAACAACAGCAGGAAGAGGAGGCATTCGGATGGCCGCTGTAGGAGTGGTATTTAAAGGGATCAACATCCGGTTTCATTTTAGTCGCCAATCAATGCTGCCTGCTCAGTTGCGCATAGGGAAACAGTTGTTTTCACTGAGGTAAAGGTGTATTACTTTCAGGAGTGTTCTGCCTGCTAAAAATTTGTCACTTTCATTCTGCTGAGATTTGCAACTCCTACACTTGGTAACGTTAATGGGGGCTGTACTGGCACTGGACCTCGCCCTCTAGTATCAACGTTGGAGGCAGTGGAGGCAGAGACAAAGATTGGAAAATGTGGCCAGAGGGAGGAGGGCCAACAGGGCTCTCAACAGGAGGCCTTACCCTCCCAGGATATTCCGGGAGCACTTCTACATCAATTTAACTGAGGAGCAGTGTCTTAAAAGGCTCCGCTTCACCAAGGAAA
Organism: Somniosus microcephalus; assembly: GCF_052327205.1. Classification (NCBI taxonomy): domain Eukaryota; kingdom Metazoa; phylum Chordata; class Chondrichthyes; order Squaliformes; family Somniosidae; genus Somniosus; species Somniosus microcephalus. The sequence continues at coordinate 175,485,734 of NC_140995.1, read as the reverse complement.
TGGTCACAAAGCTCTGCCACCTTCTGCAGCCAGACCTCAAGCTTCAGATCAGGACCATCACGGCTCTCTCAGTGGCAGTCAAGGTCACCGTCGCCCTCAATTTCTACGCCAGCAGATCCTTCCAGTCTGCAGCAGGAGACATAGCGAACATCTCGCAGTTCGCCATCCATTGCTGCATCCAGGAGGTCACAGAGGCTCTCTAGAAGGAGAAGGGACTACATTTCCTTCCGCATCACCAGAGAGAAGCAGGACGAGCGTGCATGTGGCTTTGCCAGGATAGCGGGCTTCCCCATGGTGCAGGGCGCCATTGACTGCACCCACTTCACTTTGTGGGCACCCCTTAACAATCCTGAGGTATTCTGTAACGCAAAGACTACCACTCACTTAATGTCCAGTTGTTGTGCGACCACAGACAGTGAATCCTCACTGTCAATGCCCACTATCCAGGCAGCAGCCATGATGCCTTCATCCTGTGCCAGGCTGGTGTGCCAGCACTCTTCCAGACACCACATCAAGCTCACGGCTGGCTGGTCGATGACAAGGGCTATCCACTCTCCACCTGGATCATGACTCCACTCCACAATCCCAACTCATTGCTCAGCACTCATACAATGAGAGCTATGCCGCCACCAGGAACATCATAGAGCAGACCATCGACGTGCTCAAGTAATGGTTCCATTGCCTTGACCGCTCGGGAGGAGCTCTCCAGTACTCGGCTGAGCGGGTGTCCCTTATCGTCGTAGTGTGCTGCATGCTGCACAACTTGGCCACCAGGCATAGCGGGACCACCTCAGGAGGAGGAAGAGGGCGAGGATGAGGAGGTGGAGGAGGAGGAGGAGCAACAGCAGCGAGGGAAGAGGCAGCCACTCAATCGGCCTTCTGATCGCCTCATCAGACTGTGGTTCCAATAAATTCTACCCCACATCCATTTTGCCTGCCATATCACAGCACAAAGCTGAAATGAGAAACAGCACAAAATCTATAACATTTCATTAATAAATTTATCAACATTCAGTAAAGACATATATACAACAACAATATTAACTAATCACCCCTCTTTACAGTGCCTTTTCTTAATCTACTGCTCCTACGTAGTCTGTGCCCAGTGACTGCAGCAGGGCTGGTGGAAGGCTGCTGAGTGTCGGTGCCAGAGACTACAGATGGCCTTGCAGGACGCCCTCAACCAGCTCTGAGCCTGGAAGGCCCGGCTGTAGACTGCACCGCCTCAGGATGGGCGGCGGCAGTCTGACCTGGCTGGATGACAGGCAGCGACAAGGGCAATGGAGGAGTGGCAGTGGTGGGAGCAGGAATGCTGTCATGCTGAGAGAGGACAGCAGGTTCCTGCTCCATTGACCTACTGACACTGCCCCGGGGCAGCATCTCAGCATTCCTACCAATCTACTGCAGCGCAGATTGCTGGCCTGCTGCAACACCGTGAGATCCCCGGTGGACTGTGGTGGACCCAGTGACGATGGCAGCAGTCAGAGCTTGCGTGGCATCAAGCTGAGACTGCATGAGAGCGGTCTGAGACTAGATGGCAGCAATCATTGACTGCATTACAGCACTAAGATTTTGTGTGGCTTCCGCCTGTGCTGCAATGGCTGCTGCCACATCGCCAATGACACACGGCATGAGGTCTGGGTCCCCACAGTCTCTCAGGGAGTCCATCATCCTCTGCAGACTGCCAAGGATGGGCTCCATGGTGTGCGCAGAGCTCTGTGCAATGTTGGAGGCGGACTCCTCTACGCTCCTTAGTATTGCCCAGAGGCTCTCAGGCACCCTTGCCATTGCACCTATCATCTCGGTGTGCATGCCCATCACCGTTCTTGTGAACGCCACCCCATCGAGGTCCTCATCTGAGTCCTGTGCAGCAGAACTCGCGTGTGAACTCGCCCTCCGGGGAGCTGGCCCCCGAGCTACCCTTTCCCCTGGCCTTGTTGCAGCCCGCTCATCCCTGGTGCATCACCCAGTGCAGACCCCTCTACTAAACTTGCCTCTAAAGATCACGTAGTGTCAGTACCTGAGGTGGTGCCTGCGGGTGAGAGATGCAGTGACGCGGTGCTTTGCTCCTCCTCCTCCTCCTCTTCTCCCACCTCACTCTCACTGGCAGGCTCAGGGACAGGCTGGTCAGCTGGTTGCTGATTCTCTGAAAGCATAAAGGCACAAGACTTGTGTTAAGGTGAGGGCAAGGGGGCAGGAAGGAAGCAAGGAATACAGACAGTATCATGAGCTGGAAAGTGGGAAAGGCTTGTGGTGTGAGGGGAAGTGGGATGAGAGAAGAGGGGATAAACATACCGTTGTTGCCCCCAAGGGGTTCGACATCGCCGATGGCCACAGCACCCACCACCTGGCGCCCAATGACTCTCAGCACTCGCTCCTCCATAGAAACATAGAAACATAGAAGATAGGAGCAGGAGTAGGCCATTCGGCCCCTCGAGCCTGCTCCGCCATTCAACCCCTCGAGCCTGCTCCGCCATTCAATGCGATCATGGCTGATCATCCAAATTCAGTACTCGGTCCCTGCTTTCTCCCCATACCCCTTGATCCCTTTAGCCTTAAGAAATATATCCAACTCCTTCTTGAATATATTTAATGAATTGGCCTCTACTGCCTTCTGTGGTAGAGAATTCCACAGGTTCACCACTCTCTGGGTGAAGAAATTCCTCCTAATTTCTGTCCTAAATGGCTTACCCCTTATCCTTAGACTGTGACCCCTGGTTCTGGACTCCCCGACCATCGGGAACATCCTTCCTGCATCTAGTCTGTCCAGGTATGTCAGAATTTTATAAGTTTCAATGAGATCCCCTCTCATTCTTCTAAACTCCAGCGAGTATAAGCCCAATCAACCCAATCTCTCCTGATACGTCATTCCTGCCATCCCAGGTATCAACCTGGTGAATCTTCGCTGAACTCCTTCCATGGCAAGAACATCCTTCCTCAGATAAGGCGACCAAAACTGCACACAATACTCAAGATGTGGTCTCACCAAGGCCCTGTACAACTGCAGCAAGACATCCTTGTTCCTGTACTCAAACCCTCTCGCTACGAAGGCCAACATACCATTTGCCTTCTTAACCGCCTGCTGCACCTGCATGCTTACCTTCAGCGACTGGTGCACAAGGGCACTCAGGTCTCGTTGCACTTCCCCTTCTCCCAATCTATTGCCATTCAGATAATAATCTGCCTTCCTGTTTTTGCCACCAAAGTGGATAACCAGGTCTGTAAGCTGTTGGATGTCCGCTTTGCCCCTGCCTATTTGTTCCTTCTCCCTCCTATTGTGGCCCAGCTTGGCCTGCAAGAGAAAGGAAAGTGTGTGAGTGAGTGTGCAGCTGTGTGTTTGGGAGACGTGCCTGCCATAGTTGAATAGCTGTGATTGTAGGCAAGGCGTGAGATGTAGATGTGAGTTTGAGTACGTGGAGATGCTTGGTGGCTGAGTGGTGAGGTGTGGTGGTTTGTGTACAGACTGAGGCTCAGATGCTGGGATGTAGGACTTGTTGAAGCATGTACTCACCCTGACCACCCGAGTGAGGTCGTTGAATATTTTATGGCACTGTGTGAGGGTCCTGAGGACCACACTGCTGGCCGAGACATCCTGGGCCACTTCGCTCCACATTTCCCTGAAGACCTGGGGCAATGGCCTCCTGCTTGTTGCTGGGAACAGCACTGCCCTCCTTCTTTCGACTGTCGCGATGAATGCCTGGTTGCTGAAACGGCGAGCTCTCTCCCTGGGACTGGGATCAGCCATGAGGATCAGAGGTGTAGCTGCTGAGTTGCTTAGAGGTCGTCTTCAGAGCCAGCAATGTTGAGAATGAGTTTGTGCAGAATGATTGAACCTCCCCTTTAAGAACTGGAAGGAGCCCGTGTGAATGATGAGTCCCGATTGGAGTGCACCTGAAATTGGTTAGTGCTCTGCCGGTTGCGCTCCTCTCAGAGGTTAGTGTTATGTCCGTGTATCTTAATGTTGTGTCCTTCAATAATCAGACAACAGACTGCAGGGAACGATTCAACAGGTGTTTACTGAATGAGGGTTACTCTAGAACTAACTGTACAGATCACTACTCAGGGTTTATATACAGGTGTGGTCACTGCTGGTACTACAGTATACAGGAGCTGTAAAAAGTAGTTCTCTCCCTTAAGGTATATATACATTACATACATTACAATTCCTCCCCTTTTAGATCAACAGTACCATAATACTCATTTAACAATTAACATTTTTAATATACAGTTATATGAAAATAGTCCATTCATATATTCAGTCTCTGGGGAGGCTTCCTGATTCATTCTGGATAATGCCTTTCCCGAGTGTCTCGCTCTTGGTGCGGAGGCGATTCTAGCACCCTGTCGTCAGTTGATTCATCAGCTTCCAATGCTATTGTTTCTGAGGTAGATGCAACCTGTACGTCGGGTTCCTCACCAGGTACGTATGGCCGAGACATGGGGTTGACTCGTTCCTGTGACTCTGGGATCTGGTCAGCATGGCATCTCACAATGTTCTCCCCAACATCCACTGTGTACATTAGTGGCCCCTGCCGTGTGCATATCGTTCCTGGTTGCCATTTCTCTGTTCGGTAGTCGCGGGCCAAGACTGGTTGCCCTACATTGAAGCTCCTTGTCGGCTTCTCATTGATGTGCTGGAATTGCTTACTCTCAACATCTCTTCGTACATTTGGTCTGAGCAAATCCAGACAAGATCTCAACCTTCGGTTAAAGAACATCATGGCCGGGGCCTGGTTGGTGACTGCATGTGTCGCATTTCTGTAGGCTAACAGGAAATTGTCCACCTTATGCTGCAGTGGAATGTCGTCATCGCACATGGCCTTTACTGCTTTTTTAAAGGTTTGTACGAACCTCTCAGCCAATCCATTTGTGGCTGGATGATACGGGGCGGATGTGTAATGCCTTACCCCATTCCTTTTCATAAATCTTCGAAACTCTTCGGACACAAACTGTGGTCCGTTATCAGAGCAAATCTGCTCTGGCAAGCCGTTCCTGGCAAAAATGGTCCGTAGGACTGCAATAGTTTTCTCCGTGGTGGTGGAGGACATTTTGATCACCTCAGGCCATTTCGAGTGCGCATCCACGGCTATTAAAAACATTGAGTCCATGAATGGACCAGCAAAATCAATATGCACCCGTTGCCATGGAGATGAGGGCCACTCCCATGGGTGTAGAGGGGCATGTGGTGGTGCATTTTGGACCTTCTGGCATCCTGAGCAGCTCTTTGTCAGGTCCTCGATTTGCTGATCGATCCCCGGCCACCACACATAAGCCCTAGCAAGGCTTTTCATTTTCACCCCTCCCAGATGACCTTCATGAAGCTCATTGAGCACTCTCTCCCTTAACTTGGGTGGAATTACCACTCGGGATCCACACATCAAGGTCCCCTGGCATACTGACAGCTGTTCTCTTCTGGATGAGAATGCTGGCAACAGTGAGTCGCCATGTGCTGGCCATCCTTTCACTGTCAAATCATATACCCGAGACAGTGTCGGGTCATTTCGGGTCTCCTTCTCTATACCAGCGTTAGTTACTGGCAAGCATTCAATTATAGTCGAACGAAATATTTCGACAGCATCCACTGCTGGTGCTTCCTCCGCAGTAGGCAGTGGCAGGCGTGATAGCCCATCAGCGTTTCCATGCTGTTTCATGCCCTTATACTCAATTTCATATTGGTGCGCCCCTAGAAAAAGGGACCATCTTTGTAGCCGTTGCGCAGTCATCACCGGAACGCCCTTCTTTGGATTAAAGATGGAGACAAGTGGTTGGTGGTCAGTCAGCAAGGTGAACTTCTGCCCGTGCAGATAGTGATTGAACTTTTTCACTCCCCACACTAGGCTGAGGGCCTCCCTGTCAATCTGGGCGTAGTTACGCTCGGCTGAGGTTAGTGACCGAGACACAAAGGCTACTGGCCTCTCCGAGCCGTCTGGGAATTTGTGCGACAGAACCGCTCCAATGCCATAGGCTGATGCATCACACGCCAACCGAATTGGTAGTGCTGGGTTGAAATGAGCCAACACCTCTTTCGATGTGATCAATGCTTTGCTCTTCTGGAAAGCTCGTTTACATTCGTCACTCCACTCCCATGGTACCCCCGTTTGCAGTAGGGTGTTCAGTGGGTGTAGTATTGTAGACAAATTCGGCAAGAACTTATGGTAGTAGTTCACCAGCCCGAGGAATGACCTCAGTTGTGATACATTTTCCGGTGCTGGAGCCTTGACTACTGCCTCAATCTTTTCAGGGGACTTATGTAACCCCTCTTTATCAATAACGTGGCCACAATACGAGATCTGCTTCTGGAAAAACTCGCATTTGTGGCGATTAGCTCGGAGCCCATATTCCTTCAATCTAGTGAGCACCTGCTCCAGGTTGGCGAGGTGATCACTGTCATTTTCGCCCGTGACCAGGATGTCGTTCAAATAACACTGGGTCCCTGGAATCCCTTGCAGGACTTGTTCCATTGCCCTTTGCCAAATAGCCGGAGCTGATGCTACCCCGAACACCAGCCGGTTGTATTGGTAGAGACCTTTATGAGTGTTGATCGTGAGGTACTGTTTCGAGGCTTCTTCTACCTCCATTTGCAGGTACGCCTGGGCCAGATCAATCTTAGTGAAGCGTTTCCCTCCAGATAGCGAGGCAAAAATATCTTCAATCCGCGGAAGCGGATATTGTACAGTGTGAAGGACTGGGTTCACTGTCACCTTAAAGTCCCCACAGATGCGAACCTTCTTTGGTTCCCCAGGCGTATTACTCAACGACCTCTTCATTACAGGAATGATGGGTGTAGCCCACTCGCTCCAGTCCACTTTGGACAGTACTCCTGAACATGCCAAACCTTCCAGCTCTGCTTCGACGGCTGGGCGGATCGCATAAGGTACCGGTCTGGCCTTAAAAAACTTTGGGCTTGCATTTTCCTCTATTTTGATCATCGTTGTTATGCCTTTTAGTGTTCCGAGTCCCTGCTGGAACACTTCTTGTGCGTCAGTTAGCATTTTTGACAGTCGTCCAGGTGTGACGTCGTCATCCTTTTTGGCATCTACAGTCAGTGCTTGTATGGAATGCCAATCTAGCTGTATCTTCCAGATCCAGTCATGTCCTAGCAGTGGTGGTCCTCCATCTGGCAATACATATAGGTCCATTTTTGGTGTTTCCTTGCCATTATATATAACGTTCACCCTTATTTTTCCATTGGGGTAGAATTTTTGCCCCGTGTACATCTTCAAGACAATCTTTGTATCTCTCAAGGGTATATGTGAGAATAGTCCCTTCGGTTTATGACTGTTAGGGCTGATCCTGTGTCCAATTCCATTTTCACTTGGACTCCTGCTATCTTGAGCGTGACCCAGATAGTTTGGTGATCCTCCGTTTTGATCACATTATGTAGTTTCAGACAACCCAGCTCCTTGCTTCCGGAGTTTGTATCACCCTTCTGTTCGTCTGAACTACTCTCCGTCACCTTATGTACCTTCTTGTACTTCTCCTGTGGAGATTTCTTGCTGCTGGTTTTCTTTCCCGACCTGCAGACTCTTGCTATGTGTCCTACTTTTCCACACTGTCTGCACACATTGTCCTTGAACCAGCAATCATTATGGTTGTGTGTTGTTCTGCCGCAGCGATAGCACTTCACTGTTCCATATGACATTTCATTTGTGCCATATTCTTACAGTCTCCATTGTATCTCTGCAGCGCCCCGTGCTGCTGCTTCATGTGATACTGCAATGCTGAAAGCCTTGTCCAGCGTAAGATCCTTTTCTGATAGAAGCCGTTTCTGGGCTCCTTCACTTTGAAGCCCACACAGAAACTTGTCCCTTAAAGTATCTGCTAGTCCCGTTCCAAACTGGCAGTGTTTCGATAGCTTGCGCAGTTCCATTAAATACTCAGCATTACTTTCATCTTTATGCTGGTTCCTTTTGTGAAACTTAAATCTTTCTGCTATCAGCAGTAGTGTGGGGTTTAAGTGGTCCTGTAGGATTGACACTATGTTTTCAAAATCCTTTTCTACTGGCTTCTCTGGGGTTACTCGGTTTCGTAGTAAGCCATACGTTTTTGCACCCATTGAATTCAACAATACCAGCGCTTCCTTGTCATCTGGCACTTAATTCGCCTTGCAGTATACTTCTATGCGTTCGACATATGTCGTCCAATCTTCAACTTCATTGTCAAACGCTGTGATACTGCCACTCTTCGGCATTTTTGGGTGTGGTTAGACTGGCTTAAAATGGCGTCTCCTGCGCTTTCCTTTCTTCCCCGCTGCGGCTTAAAATGGCATCTCCCGTGCTGCTGCCAACGCTGCTCTCGGCGGTCCTCGTGGCAATGGCAGCGCCTCGCGTTTTCCTGCGTGCCTCTCTCCCCCGTTGATGCTGCTCAGCCCTTGAACACTGGCTGCGCTCTGCTCTCTCTCGTCTCTCTCCCCCGTTGACGCCGCTCGGTCCTGAACACCGGCTGCGCCCTGTGCGCTCTGCCCTCTCTCCCCCGTCGACGCTGCTCGGCCTTTTTCTATGCCACTCGGTCGGGCTCTAGCCCACCGCTGTCCGGGAAGGGTCTGCGCAGTACCTGTTGCCAGCCCGTTTCGCTGGACCACCGTGACTGGAAAGCCAAGCCTGGCTCTCGACAGTCTCCCCTGCGATGCTCAAATCTCCGCTGGATGACTGGGCGGTTGCCCGTGGTCGACGCCCGTGCTTCTGGACTCGACCTTCTTCCACTGTTCTCCAGGAGCGAATCCCTGGGAGGTGATGCAGAGTTGCAGGTAGGTTCGAATCTGCGTCGTCGCCAATGTTATGTCCGTGTATCTTAAGGTTGTGTCCTTCAATAATCAGACAACAGACTGCAGGGAACGATTCAACAGGTGTTTACTGAATGAGGGTTACTCTAGAACTAACTGTACAGATCACTACTCAGGGTTTATATACAGGTGTGGTCACTGCCGGTACTACAGTATACAGGAGCTGTAAAAAGTAGTTCTCTCCCTTAAGGTATATATACATTACATACATTACAGTTAGTGCCCTAAGTTAGGAGTGTAGTGCTTGATTTAGCCTCTTGGAGCACTAATAATGAATTTCGCAGGAGTCGACAGCTTTTACATTTTCAGCGCCCCAACTGGGGCCATGCGGAATTTCTAGCCCGAATTCAAAAGTTCGTGGTCTATAGAGTTTCCCAGTTTTTAATTAAAAGGATCATCTTGGGTCAGTAATGCCACTTTCACCTTTGTGCCAAAATTTGTGGGTGCAGGATTTGAGGACATAACTGAGGCTAACTCTTCAGTGGGCTACCCAAGGAGAGCTGCATTGTCAGAACTATTGGGCTGGAAATTGCGGTCGGAGGCTTCCCACGGGCGAACGCCTCCGAACCGCAAGTAAACTCCACACCTACCTGGTGCCTCTGTACCTGCAAAGACTCGAGCTCCTGGGCCTGCAGGCGTATGCCTGCGTAAAGGCCCATGTATCCCGGGAGTGCATGCGCTGTGCCTACGTGGTCATAGGCCCTGGAAAATCCGGGCCATTGTCTTTCGGATGATACATTGAACTTAGACCCCATTTTCCTGTACATGTGAATGTAAAAGAATGTAAAAGGACGGGAACTCAAAACACAGGAGGGTTGTGCCTCGGCCACCATGTATCTCACAACTAACACCAACAAAACCAGATAAACTGCCCAGTTATCCCTTTGCTGTTTATGGGATCTTGCTTTGTACAAATTGGCTGCTGCCTTTGCCAATAAAGCAACAGTTTCTACACTTCAAACGTAATTTTTGGCTGTAAAGCACTGCGAGATGTCCCGAGGACATGGAAGAGACTATTTAAATGCAAGTCTTCCTTTCTTTCATTTAACCCCAAAAATGGTTCACAAGGCAAAGATTTGTTAGTTGAATTTTCAACCTCTGACTGGGGAAAAAGAAATACATCTATATATATAAATCGGTACTTCTGTCTGTCATTCTGTCTGTCTGTCTGTCTGTCATTCTGTCTGTCATTCTGTCTGTCATCGCCTGTGCGTCTGTCGGGCTATGCGCTCGAAAGTTACAGGGCGTACCTACGCGCGCGTTACCTCCAAAGAAAGCTTACGCTTCCAAGACGGTTTTAAGCGTATTTACGTTTCGGCCGGGCTAAAATCGCGCCCGCGGTATCCCAAAAACCTTCAACGTTCTGCTCATTAGCATCTCATTATCCGCTCATTAGCGACAGAGTGACCTCGAGCTCGACCAATCGTACGCCGGGTTGCTGGCGTGTGCCGCCGGGCCAATCGGTGCGTGTGTGGCCGGGCCTTATCGTTCTGAACCGAGGTGAGTCGCCGCCATCTTGATTCCAAACTTTTCCTTTCTTTTTCCCGCTTTCTGCGTCTTAAACAAAAACGTTGCTTTTAAAACACATATTGTTTTAAAAAAAAATGATTTAGAAAGTAATTAACTTATCTAATCTCATTAATTTTCCTACCTTTCCCCGTTTTTCCAGGTAGGCCTAGAAGCCTCGGCGTCTCCTCCGCACCCACGCCTGAGCTAGGCACCTCCCAGCCCCACTCGAAGGCTGGAGGGCCGAGCCTCAGCCCAGCGCCGCTAGGGTGCACGCGCAGCAGGAGCTGAGACGCGGCGTCTCTCTCTGGCTCGGCCGGGGGGCGGGGCTTGCTGAGCGTCAAGCGTTACCCTGGCAACCGGGCCCGCCGGCCGTCTCGCACAGCCGCAATCGGCGGTATTCACCTCGGGGGGGGGGAGGGGCGACCCTCGGGGGGCGGCTGCGACCCTCGGGGGGGCGCGACCCTCAGGGGGGGCCGTGACCCTCGGGGGGGGCAGCGTGCGCAGCAGGAGCAGCTGAGACGCGGCATCTCTCTCTCTGGCTCGGCCGGGGGGCGGGGCTTGGTCAGCGTCACGGTTACCCTGGCAACCGGGCCCTCCGGCCGTCTCGCACAGCCGCAATGTTGAAGCCAGCTCGGGAGGCCGGTGCTCGGAAGATCGCGCCTCCGGAGTTCGGTGCTTGGTTGGTGGGGGGGGCGAGCCTCAGGGGTGGGTGGGTGGTGCGCAAGCCTCGGGGGTGGGGGTGGGTGGTGGGCGAGCCTCGGGGGTGGGGGTGGGGGTGCGAGTCTCGGGGGGCCAACCTCTGGAGTTCGGGGGGTGGGGATCAGGGGGCTCGGGAGTTTGGGGGGACGGGGATCAGGGGGCTCGTGGACTCTCCCCCTTCCCCTCCCCTCCCCCCCTCCTCTCTCCTCCTCCCTCCTCCCCCCCTCCTCCCCTCCCTCCCCCGCCCCTTCTTCCCCCCTCCTCCTCCCCCTTCCCCTCCTCCCTCCCCCTCCCCTCCCCCCCGCCCTCCCTTCCCCGCCCTCCCCTTCCCCCCTTCCCCCTCCTCCCCTCCCCCCTCCCTCCCCTCCCCCTCCCCTCCCCTGCCCCCTCCCCTCTCCCCTCCCCTCCCCCCTCCCCTCCCCTCCCTCTCTTCCCCCAGTCGCTCTCTCTCTTCCCCCCAGTCGCTCTCTCTCTTTCCCCCAGTCGCTCTCTCTCTCTCTTCCAACAACAACATGCCCTCGAAAAAGCCTCGGCACCGCCGGGCACTTCAGCTAGTCTATATATATAAATCGGTACATCTGTCTGTCATTCTGTCTGTCATCGCCTGTGCGTCTGGCGGGCTATGCGCTCGAAAGTTACAGGGCGTACCTACGCGCGCGTTACCTCCAAAGAAAGCTTACGCTTCCGAGACGGTTTTAAGCATATTTACGTTTTGGCCGGGCTAAAATCGCGCCCGCGGTATCCCAAAAACCGTCAACATTCCGCTCATTAGCATCTCATTATCCGCTCATTAGCGACAGAGTGACCTCAAGCTCGACCAATTGTACTCCGGGTTGCTGGCGTGTGCCGTCGGGCCAATCGGTGCGTGTGTGGCCGGGCTTTATCGTTCTGAACCGAGGTGAGTCGCCGCCATCTTGATTCTAAACTTTTCCTTTCTTTTTCCCGCTTTCTGCGTCTTAAAAAAAAACGTTGCTTTTAAAACACATATTGTTTTAAAAAAAAATGATTTAGAAAGTAATTAACTTATCTAATCTCATTAATTTTCCTACCTTTCCCCGTTTTTCCAGGTAGGCCTAGAAGCCTCGGCATCTCCTCCGCACCCACGCCCGAGCTAGGCACCTCCCGGCCCCACTCAAAGGCTGGAGGGCCGAGCCTCAGCCCAGCGCCGCTAGGGTGCGCGCGCAGCAGGAGCTGAGATGCGGCGTCTCTCTCTGGCTCGGCCGGGGGGTGGGGCTTGCTGAGCGTCAAGCGTTACCCTGGCAACCGGGCCCGCCGGCCGTCTCGCACAGCCGCAATCGGCGGTCTTCACCTCGGGGGGGGGGCCGCGACCCTCGGGGGGGGGCTGCGACCCTCGGGGGGGCCGCGACCCTCGGGGGGGGCCGCGACACTCGGGGGGGCCCCCCGCCCTCCCTCCCCTCCCTGCGCCCTCCCTCCCCCCCGCCCCCCCTTCCCTTTTCCCCCCCTCTCCCCCCCTTCCCTTCCCCCCTCCTTCCCTTCCCCCCCTCCCCCCTTCCCCCCGCCCTCCCTTTCCCCCCCCGCCCTCCCTCCGCCCCCCCTCCCCCCCCGCCCTCCCTCCCCACCCCTCCCCACCCGCTCCCCCCCTCCCTCCCCCCCCTCTTCCCCCCCCCCAGTCACTCTCTCTCTCTCTCTTCCAACAACAACATGCCCTCGAAAAAGCCTCGGCACCGCCGGGCACTTCAGCTGGTTCTTGATAAACAATCTTCATTGACAGTTAGAAAGGAAAGCAAATAAACCACAGCTGCTGCTAATCACAGGTCTAGTCTAACTGGGCACTTCATAATAGAAAAGTTGTTGAAGTTTTAAGTGAGATGAGCCTGAAATAAATCTTTTGAGAACTCGGTCTCCAGTTTGTTTGAAAGTCTTTTGGAAAAAGCAAAGAAACTCACAAATCCTCATAGCAGAGGGGATGCGCCAGAAGTTCTGAAAACGGCACATGCTCAGAATGCAAAACGTGGCTAGAAACTCTGTGCAGCTTTTTGGGGTGAAAATTTTCAGTCAGCGCCAAGGCATTTGAGGTAGGCAAGGTCTTGGGAAAAAAAGCTTTAAGAAGGGCATTAAAAGTACAAGACAATTCAATAGATAAAATTAACCATGTTATTGTGGAGTTTTGTATTTTTTTGATTACTGAGAAAAAATGGCAGTTGAAATTTTTTTCAAAAAGCATTTTGAATGATTTGATTGTTTTTTAAATTCATGGGATGTGGAGATCACTGGTGGCCAGTATTTATTGCCCATCCCTATTTGCCCTTGAGAAGGTGGTGGTGAGCCACCTTCTTGAACCGCTGCAGTCCGTGTGGTGAAGGCACTCCCACAGTGCTGTTAGGTAGGGAATTCCAGGATTTTGACCCAGCGGCGATGAAGGATCGGCGATATACTTCTAAGTCAGGATGGTGTGCAACGTGGAGGAGAACTTGGAGATGGTGGTGTTCCCATGCACCTGCTGCCCTTGTCCTTCTAGGCGGTAGAAGTCGTGGGTTTGGGAGGTGCTGTCGAAGAAGCCTTGGTGAGTTGCTGCAGTGCATCTTGTGTTTATATGGCTGGTCCATTTAAGTTTCTGGTCAATGGTGACCACCCCCCCAGGATTTTGATGGTGGGGGATTCGGCGACGGTAATGCCATTGAATGTCAAGGGGAGGTGATTAGACTCTTCTGTTGGAGATAGTCATTGCCTGGCACTTGTGTGGCATGAATGTTGCTTGCCACTTATCAGCCCAACCCTGAATATTGTCCAGGTCTTGCTGCATGCGGGCATGGACTGCTTCATTATCCCCCACTTCTGACCTTATAATGGAGGGAAGGTCATTGATGAAGCAGCTGGAGATAGTTGGGCTGAGGACACTGCCCTTAGGAACTCATGCAGCGATGTCCTGGGGCTGAGATGATTGACCTCCAACAACCACAACCATCTTCCTTTGTGCTAGGTATGACTCCAGCCAGTGGAGAGTTTTCCCCCTGATTCCCATTGACTTCAATTTTACTGCTCCTTCCAGAGAGGCAGTCAGTGCTCGCTGGAAGGAGCACTTAGAAGATCTCCGTAACCGAGACTCTGTCTTTGACGCGAGTGTCCTCAACTTCATCCCGCAGCATGCTACCCGCCACCATCTCAGCACAACCCCAGCCAAGCGTGAGGTTGAAAAGGCCATCCGACAGTTCAAACCGGCAGCAGTGAGTCAGGAGCAGCCCGACTAGAGCGGGCCTGTGTGGGAACACAGCATCGGCGGCAGTTCAAACCGGCGGCAGTGAGTCAGGAGCAGCCCGACTAGAGCGGGCCTGTGTGGGAACACAGCATCAGCGGCAGTTACAGCGGCGGCAGTGAGTCAGGAGCAGCCCGACTAGAGTGGGTCTGTGTGGGAACACTGAGCACCGGCGGCAGTGAGTGAACGAGGCCTGACGAGTTCAACAGCAGGGGAGAGAGGTAAAAAGTAATCAAAGTGTGACGTCACCAGGAAGCAGGTAAGTGATTGGTTGGTGAGTATTTGGTTGGTGAGTATTTCTCTTTTTTTTTTAAACTTTAACTCTGGTTTATAGTTTCTAAGGTCTCTGGTGTAGCAGGGACTGTTGGTAAACCAGTTAACTGTAGTGTAATTAGTGGGATTGATTGATTTAATTTAAATTCAATTAATTAAAGGGTAAGTCATGGCAGGACAGCCGGGCCCCGAGATCTGCTCCTCCTGCGATATGTGGGAAATCAGGGACACTTCCTGTGTCCCTGACAACTACGTGTGCAGGAAGTGCGTCCAGCTGCAGCTACTGACAGACCGCATTACGGCGCTGGAGCTGCGATTGGACACATACTGGAGCGTTCACGATGCTCAGGACATCGTGAATAGCACATTTACGGATTTGGGCACACCGCAGGTAGAGGTTAGACAGGAAGAAAGGGAACGGGTGACCAACAAGCAGAGTACTAGGAGCAGGCAGGTAGTGCAGGGGTCCCCTGTGGCCATCCCCCTCTCCAACAGATACACCACTTTGGGTACTGTTGGGGGGGGTGGCTTATCAGAGGAAGGCAGCAGCAGCCAACTTCCTGGCACCAGGGGTGGCTCTGCTGCACAGAATGGGAGGAAAAAGAGGGGTAGAGCTATAGTAATAGGGGATTCAATTGTAAGGGGAATAGATAGGCGTTTCTGCGGCCGCAAACGAGACTCCAGGATGGTGTGTTGCCTCCCTGGTGCAAGGGTCAAGGATGTCTCCGAGCGGCTGCAGAACATCTTGGAAGGGGAGGGTGAATAGCCAGTTGTCGTGGTGCATATAGGCACGAACGATATAGGTAAAAAGTGGGATGAGGTCCTAAAAGCGGAGTATAGGGAGTTAGGAGATAAATTAAAAAACAAGACCTCAAAGGTAGTAATCTCAGGATTGCTACCAGTGCCACGTGCTAGTCAGAGTAGAAATAGAAGGATACTTCAGATGAATACATGGCGAGAGGAATGGTGCCAGGGGGAGGGATTCAAGTTCCTGGGACATTGGAACCGGTTCTGGGGGAGGTGGGACCAGTTCAAACCAGACGGTTTGCACCTGGGCAGGGCTGGAACCAATGTCCTAGGGGGAGTGTTTGCTAGTGCTGTGGGGGAGGGTTTAAACTAAAATGGCAGGGGTTTGGGAACCTGAGCAGGGAGACAGAGGAAAGGGAAACAAGGATAAAAGCAAAAGATAGGGAGGAGAAAAACAAAAGTGGCAGTCAGAGAAATCAACGGTTTAAATCAAACATGGCCACAGTAAATAATAATGCTAATAGGTCTAAGAGCGTTAAAAAAACAAGCCTGAAGGCTTTGTGTCTTAATGCGAGGAGCATTTGTAATAAGGTGGATGAATTGGCTGCGCAAATAGAAATAAACAAATACGATTTGGTTGGGATTACGGCAACGTGGCTCAAGGAAGGCCAGGACTGGGAACTCAACATCCAGGGGTATTCGATATTCAGGAAAGATAGGCAAAAAGGAAAGGGAGGTGGGGTAGCATTACTGGTTAAAGAAGGGATTAACACAATTGTAATGAAGGATATTAGCTCTGATGAGCTGGAAT
The DNA here is from genome assembly GCF_052327205.1 of Somniosus microcephalus. Taxonomy (NCBI): domain Eukaryota; kingdom Metazoa; phylum Chordata; class Chondrichthyes; order Squaliformes; family Somniosidae; genus Somniosus; species Somniosus microcephalus. The sequence goes on along the minus strand of NC_140995.1, from coordinate 175,469,699 downwards.
CTGTATGGGTAGAATTGAGAAATACTAAGGGGAAAAAAACGTTAGTGTGAGTGGTTTATAGACCTCCAAACAGTAAGGCGGAGGTTGGGGATGGCATTAAAAGGGAAATTAAAGAAGCGTGCAATAAGGGCACAGCAGTCATCATGGGTGACTTTAATCTACATATAGATTGGGCCAACCAAATGAGTAACAATACTGTGGAGGAGGAATTCCTGGAGTGTTTACGGGATGGTTTCCTGGACCAATATGTCGAGGAACCAACCAGAGATCAGGCCATCTTAGACTGGGTATTATGTAACGAGAAAGGATTAATTAGCAATCTTGTTGTAAGAGGCCCGTTGGGCCGGAGCGATCATAACATGATCGAATTCTTCATTAAGATGCCGAATGAAGTAGTTGACTCGGAGACTCGGGTCCTCAATTTAAATAAAGGAAACTATGATGGTCTGAGGAGCGAGTTGGGTAGGATTGATTGGGGAATGGCACTCAAAGGGTTGACGGTGGATAGGCAATGGCAAACATTCAAAGACCGAATGGATGAACTACAGAATTTGTTCATCCCAGTTTGGCATAAAAATAAAACAAAAAAGGTGACCCAACCATGGCTAACAAGGGAAATTAGGGATAGCATAAGGTCCAAGGAGAGGGCATATAAATTGGCCAGAAAAAGCAATAATCCTGAGGATTGGGAGCAGTTTAGGATTCAACAAAGGAGGACAAAGGGATTAATTAAGAAAGGGAAAATAGAATATGAGAGTAAGCTTGCAGAGAACATAAAAACTGACTGTAAAAGCTTTTATAGATATGTGAAGAGAAAAAGATTGGTGAAGTCAAGCGTAGGTCCCTTACAGTCAGAATCAGGGGAATTTATAATGGGGAACAACGAAATGGCAGACCAACTAAATACATATTTTGGTTCTGTCTTCACAACGGAGGACACAAATAATCTCCCAGAGATGCCGGGGAACATAGGGTCTGATGAAAGGGTGGAACTGAAAGAAATCAGTATTTGTAGGGAAATGGTGTTAGGAAAATTGATGGGACTGAAGGCCGATAAATCCCCAGGGCCTGATAATCTACATCCCAGGGTACTTAAGGAAGTGGCCCTAGAAATAGTAGATGCATTGCTGGTCATCTTCCAGAACTCGATAGACTCTGGAACGGTACCCATGGATTGGCGGGTAGCTAATGTTACCCCACTATTCAAAAAAGGTGGTCGAGAAAAGGCGGGGAATTATAGACCGGTAAGCTTGACATCGGTAGTGGGGAAAATGCTAGAGTCCATTATAAAAGATGTAATAGCAGAGCACTTGGAAAGCAGTGACTGGATCGAACAAAGTCAACATGGATTTACAAAAGGTAAATCATGCTTGACTAATCTACTGGAATTTTTTGAGGATGTAACTGGTAAAATAGATAAGGGAGAACCAGTGGATGTGGTGTATTTGGACTTTCAGAAGGCTTTCGATAAGGTCCCGCATAAGAGATTAGCGTGCAAAATTAAGGCACATGGGATTGGGGGCAAGGTATCGACTTGGATAGAGAACTGGTTGGCGGACAGAAAGCAAAGAGTTGGAATAAACGGGTCGTTTTCCGAGTGGCAGGCAGTGACTAGTGGGGTACCGCAAGGATCGGTCCTAGGACCCCAGCTGTTCACAATATAGATTAATGATCTGGACGAGGGAATTGGATGTAATATCTCCAAATTTGCAGGAGACACAAAGCTGGGTGGGAGGGTATGCAGTGAGGAGGATGTCGTGAAACTCCAACACGATTTGGACAGATTGGGTGATTGGGCAGAAACATGGCAAATGCACTATAATGTGGATAAATGTGAGGTTATCCACTTTGGTGGCAAAAACAGGAAGGCAGATTATTATTTGAATGGTAATAGATTGGGAGAAGGGGAAGTGTAAAGAGACCTGGGTGTTCTTGCACACCAGTCGCTGAAGGTAAGCATGCAGGTGCAGCAGGCGGTTAAGAAGGCAAATGGTATGTTGGCCTTCGTAGCAAGAGGGTTCGAGTACAAGAACAAGGATGTCTTGCTGCACTTGTACAGGGCCTTGGTGAGACCACACCTTGAGTATTGTGTGCAGTTTTGGTCGCCTTACCCGAGGAAGGACGTTATTGCCATGGAAGGAGTGTAGTGAAGATTCACCAGGCTGATACCTGGGATGGCAGGAATGACGTATGAGGAGAGATTGTGTCGATTGGGCTTATACTCACTGGAGTTTAGAAGATTGAGAGGGGATCTCATCGAAACCTATAAAATTCTGTCAGGCCTGGACAGACTAGATGCAGGAAGGATGTTTCTGATGGCCGGGGAGTCCAGAACCAGGGGTCATAGTCTAAGGATAAGGGGTGAGCCATTTAGGACTGAAATGAGTGGAATTTCTTCACCCAGAGAGTGGTGAACCTGTGGAATTCTCTGCCACAGAGGGCGGTGGAGGCCAGTTCATTAAGTATATTCAAGAAAGAGTTAGATATATTTCTTAAGGCTAAAGGGATCAAGGGATATGGGGAGAAGGCAGGGACCGGGTACTGAATTTGGATGATCAGCCATGATCTCATTGAATGGCGGAGCAGGCTCGAAGGGCCGAATGGCCTACTCCTGCTCCTATCTTCTATGTTTCTATGTAACTGAAGAATGACAAGGCCTCAAGATCAGATGGAATCCTCGCCGAGGCAATAAAGCATGGCGGAGAAGCACTACTGGCGCGAATTCATGAACTAATTTTTCTTATCTGGAAGGAGGAGAGCATGCCAGGGGATCTCAGAGACGGCGTAATTGTGACCATCTTCAAGAAAGGTGACAAGTCCAAAGTGGATGATCTCACATTTGCCTACATTGAAATTCATTTGCCACAGTATTGCCCATTCACTTAATCTATCAATATTCCTTTGTAATTTTATGCTTTCATCTACACTGCCTACAATTCCACCTATCTTTGTGTCATCGGAAAATTTGGATATGTGGCTTTCTATGCCATCATCTAAGTCATTAATAAATACAGTGAATAGTTGTGGCCTCAACACAGATCCCTGCGGGACACCACTAGTCCACCCTGCCAATTAGAGTACCTGCCCATTATCCCTACTCCCTGTCTCCTACCAATACTGACAGAATAAGTTGAGGGGTGATTTGATAGAGCTGTACAAGATTATGAAGGGTTTGGATAGGCTAGATGGGGAAAGGCTGTTTCCATTAGTTGATAGTACAAGGACTAGGGGACACAGATTTAAGGTTTTGGGCAAGAGATACAGGGGGGACGTGAGGAAAAACTTTTTTACACAGCGAGTGGTGATGACCTGGAATTCACTGCCAACGGAAGTGTTGGAAGCGGAGTCACACAATGTTTTCAAGGGGAGACTGGATAGGCCCTTGAGGGAAATACACTTGCAGGGCTACGGGGATAGAGCGGGAGAATGGAACTGACTGGATTGCCCTACAGAGAGCCCGCATGGACTTGATGGGCCGAATGGCCTCCTTCTGTGCCGTCATGACTCTATAGAAACATAGAAGATGGGAGCAGGAGTAGGCCATTCGGCCCCTCGAGCCTGCTCTGCCATTCAATGAGATCATGACTGATCATTCAAATTAGTACCCTGTCCCTGCCTTCTCCCCATATCCCTTGATCCCTTTAGCCTTAAGAAATATATCCAACTCCTTCTTGAATATATTTAATGAACTGGCCTCCACCGCCCTCTGTGGCAGAGAATTCCACAGGTTCACCACTCTCTGGGTGAAGAGATTCCTCCTCATCTCAGTCCTAAATGGCTTACCCCTTATCCTTAGACTATGACCCCTAGTTCTGGACTCCCCGGCCATCTGGAACATCCTTCCTGCATCTAGTCTGTCCAGGCCTGACAGAATTTTATAGGTTTCGATGAGATCCCCTCTCAATCTTCTAAACTCCAGTGAGTACAAGCCCAATCGACCCAATCTCTCCTCATATGTCATTCCTGCCATCCCAGGTATCAGCCTGGTGAATCTTCGCTGCACTCCTTCCATGGCAAGAACATCCTTCCTCAGATAAGGCGACCAAAACTGCACACAATACTCAAGTTGCGGTCTCACCAAGGCCCTGTACAACTGCAGCAAGACATCCTTGTTCCTGTACTCGAACCCTCTTGCTACGAAGGCCAGCATACCATTTGCCTTCTTAACCGTCTGCTGCACCAGCATGCTTACCTTCAGTGACTGGTGCACAAGAACACCCAGGTCTCTTTGCACTTCCCCTTCTCCCAATCTATTGCCATTCAAATAATAATCTGCCTTCCTGTTTTTGACACCAAAGTGGATAACCTCACATTTATCCACATTATAATGCATTTGCTATGCTTCTGCCCAATCACCCAACCTGTCCAAATCGTACTGGCGTTTCACGACATCCTCCTCACAGCATACCCTCCCACCCAGCTTTGTGTTGTCTGCAAATTTGGAGATACTACATCCAATTCCCTCGTCCAGATCATTAATATATATTGTGAACAGCTGGGGTCCTAGGACCGATCCTTGCGGTACCCCACTAGTCACTGCCTGCCACTCAGAAAACGACCCGTTTATTCCAACTCTTTGCTTTCTATCTGCCAACCAGTTCTCTATCCAAGTCAATACCTTGCCCCCAATCCCATGTGCCTTAATTTTGCAAGCTAATCTCTTATGCGGGACCTTATCGAAAGCCTTCTGAAAGTCCAAATACACCACATCCACTGGTTCTCCCTTATCTATTTTACCAGTTACATCCTCAAAAAATTCCAGTAGATTAGTCAAGCACGATTTACCCTTTGTAAATCCATGTTGACTTTGTCCGATCCCGTCACTGCTCTCCAAGTGCTCTGCTATTACATCTTTTATAATAGACTCTAGCATTTTCCCCACTACCAATGTCAAGCTTACCAGTCTATAATTCCCCGCTTTTTCTCTACCACCTTTTTTGAATAGTGGGGTAATATTAGCTACCCTCCAATCCGTGGGTACTGTTCCAGAGTCTATCATGTTCTGGAAGATGACCAGCAGTGCATCTACTATATCCAGGGCCACTTCCTTAAGTACCCTAGGATGTAGATTATCAGGCCCTGGGGATTTATCGGCCTTCAGTCCCGTCAACTTCCCCAACACCATTTCCCTACAAATGCTGATTTCTTTCAGTTCCTCCCTCTCATTAGTCCCTATATTCTCCGACATCTCTGGGAGGTTATTTGTGTCCTCCTTCGTGAAGACAGAACCAAAATATGTATTTAATTGGTCTGCCATTTCTTTGTTCCCCATTATAAATTCCCCTGATTCTGACTGTAAGGGACCTACGCTTGACTTCACCAATCTTTTTCTCTTCACATATCTATAAAAGCTTTTACAGTCGGTTTTTATGTTCCCTGCAAGCTTACTTTCATAATCTATTTTCCCCCTCTTAATTAATCCCTTTGTCCTCCTTTGCTGAATCCTAAACTGCTCTCAATGCTCAGGTTTGCTGCTTTTTTGGCCAATTTATATGTCATCTCTTTTGATCTTATGTTATCCCTAATTTTCCTTGTTAGCCATGGTTGAGTCACCTTTTTTGATTTATTTTTATGCCAAACTGACTCTATGAGATGTAGATTGTGAGGATGAGGTCAAGTAGCTTTTTCCCTTGTGTTGGTTCTCTTACGACTTGCCGCAAGCCGAGTCTGGCAACTACGTCCTTCAGGACTTGGCCGGCTCGGTGCCACTGACATTGAAGTTCCCCAACCAGAATACATTCTGTGCCCATGCTTCTTTCAACATGCAGGAGTCCTGATTCATCAGCTGTGTTAGGTGGTAATCAGCAGGAGGTTTCCTTTCCCATGATACCATGAGACTTCGGACTCAATGTTGAAGACTCCCAGGGCCACTCCCTATTGACTGTGTACCACTGTGCAGCCAACTTTGGTGGGTCTAGCCTGCTGGTGGGACAGGACATACCCAGGGATGGTGGTGGAGGAGGAGTCTGGGACGTTGACTGAAAGGTATGATTCTGTGAGTATGACTATGTCAGGCTGTTGCTTGACTCATCTGTGGGACAGCTCTCCTAATTTTGCCACAAGTTCCCAGATGTTCGTGAGGAGGACTTTGCAGGGTCGACTGAGCTGAACGTGCCTTTGTCCTGTCCGAATCCCTTGGTTAGGTTGATGCCGGGTGCTCCGTACGGTTTTATTCTTATTGTACTTTGTTGTAGCGGTTTGATACAACTGAGTGGCTTTCTAGGCCATTTCAGAGGTGAGTTCACCACACCGCTGTGGGTCTGGAGTCACATATAGGCCAAACCGACAGGTTTCCTTCCCTAAAGGACAATCCGACAGCGTCATGGTCTGATACTAGCTTTTTATTCCAGATTTATTTAATTGAATTCAAATTCACAAGCTGCCATGGTGGGATTTCAACTCACATCTCCAGATTAATAGTCTAGACCTCTGGATTACTAGTCCAGTAACATAACCACTATGCGACTGTACCCTACTTCTCCGCCAATATAACCAAGGAGGCCCAGTATAGGTAAGTTTTAAATTATTTCTTGAGACCTGGAGGAGCAGGACTGCATGTTGCATTTTTAAATTATTTTCCATAATCAAGTGAAATCTGCTCTATTGACTTTCTCTTATTAATTAATTTTTAATTTTAATAAACTTGATCTGTAGTTTATAACCTAAGCCACATGGACTATCTAAAGGCCAGAACATGAGAATGTTCATGCCATTTCTAGCAAGGAAGAGAAGCAGAGGCCCCGATATTGCCAGGGGCGGGTTACGTAGGTGGGGGAGGAGTTTTGGCGGAGCGAGGGGTGGGGGGGGGATCCGATCCCTGATCCTGGATGCGGCGGTGGGGGGGGTTGAGGTCGGATGCCCGATCCGGGGGGATGTCTTTGGATGGGGGGAGGTGTCCGATAGCCAGGGGTCTTTGGCTGGGGGGAGGTGTCTGATAGCCAGGGGTCTTTGGATGGGGGGAGCGGGTCCGATGGTAGGAAAGAAGGTAGCTTGGTGGGCTGGGTGGTAGCACTCCTGCTCCTCCTGGCTCACAGGCAATGCTGTAAAAGGTACCTACCTTTTCGCAAAGCAGTCCTTGCTTCCCTTGAGCTGGCGGGTTAAACGTCTCCTGGGAGCGGGCTGGCTGCCCGCCCCCATCCCGCCTCCGTTAAACCCGGAAGGAGGCGGGTTGGGGTCGGGTCTGAGATTTTTAAAAGATTTACATCTCACCCTACCCCAACCCACCCGTTTTGGGGAGTTAAAATTACCCCCAGAGTCTCTTTGGTGTTGAAATACAGGTGATGGAAGATTGGAACCAAGTCAAACCTCTGTGACACATATAGCAATCTGATACCTGAGTCAGGCAAGCCTGCAGTAGTCCAGGGCAATGACCAGCCTCACTAATGGGACCTACAAGGGTATTCCAGGCACTAGTGCTGCGATTCTTCATACATGGCTCTAGATAACCCTGCAAGACAATGTCCTAATGGGCAGGCTGGTCCTGGCTGGACAGGCAGGGATTGGTGCACCACAGCGATAAAGCCATATGGTTTTAGCAGGTTAAACTCCAGCAGTATCTTACACACTTATCTCGAAGATTTTCTGGCCCTTGCCAACCTGCGCCTGAGCCCTCTGAACTCTGGTAAGTTAAGTGTGCCCCTACCAGAGAGTGCGTGCACTCCTTATCAGACACACAGAATCTCCACCCGTGTTGGGTAGTTTGTTTTGGAGACTTTTGAGCATGGTGATGGGTATTTGTGCATGGCAACACATTAAAAAAAAATCATGTGCCAATAAATATCATCAACCAATATTTGTAGACTATTGCATGCGAAGAAATGAGAACCAATAACATTTTTGAATTAAAACAAAATTTGTAGAAAATCAGTGTAACATCACTTCCAAACAATCAGTTACATTTTTTTTGGAGTACAAGTTACAAAGTACTGTCACCAAAAGAATTTTCGAAGCCACGTGTGTGGTATTGCATATCAGTAGCCCAGATGGAGTGCTCACCATCTTTCCGTTTCCGAAGTAGTCCTGGGATTAGTCCCTTTAAACGTTCAGTTGTACAGCAAGTTGCAGTTGTGTTGAACCTGGAAGATTGTTGACATTTCATGCTGGTTAGAATTCAACTTAGTATTTGACCTTTCAACCACAAATCTATTTCTTTAGTTATATTAATAAGTATTCTGGGCTGCAAGCTAAGTCAAACAGTTTTAAAAAGATTGTCATTGTTCAAATTAAATCAGGCTAAAAGTATTTCATCATGAACCCATTCTCAGCTGAAAATAGCCATGGACAAACTAACGTGTACTAGAGAAGTACATTGTTGAATGATAATACAATTTTTCTAATGAGAATATAGCTTGTTAAAATTCTGTATTCAATAACTTGTCACTTGGCTGTGCAAAATATATACAAAGTTTCATTTCAGATGCCATGAGGATAGAAATTCCTCAATCTAATCAATCAGTCAAGGAGTGGGACTGGTGACAACTCGTTGATGTTCCAGGTCGGTTGACTTCCCACCTGAGAAATTGTGCACTGATGGGGTGAACAAATAATATGTCCCTGGTGGGACAAATTGTTCACCATCATGGTTACTAACACTACTCCTCAAGATGCTAGAGTTACATCTGGAAGATCTACCTTCTCTAGAATTTTGATTGAAGCCCTTTTTCCTTCCACACATTTATGATTTTTCTCAGATATGTGAGTAATCAGAAGCCAATAAACTTGGCTACAAATAACCCTGCAAGCCAATGCCCTAAATTTGTAGGATGGTCCTAGCTGGACGAACAGTAGGAAGCTTACCAGCACACTGTACTGGTAAGCTGTCCAGTTTTAGCTGGTTAAACTCCATCAATGCCCCTGTGCACTCTTGAGGACCTTTAAGCCTTGGGTCTGCCAAGCTGCACCTCTCTGGACTTGGATAATTGAGATGCCCTCATGGAGTGGGAGTGTGCACTCTGCATCAGGCAAGCAGAAATTCTAGATGCGAATTTCCCAGTGGCTTGGTTCTAAAACTCAAACACAGAGCTGGGCTTCCATGTGTTCAGAAACCTGGCTGACCAAAACAAAACAAAAAATGACATTACCTGACTTCATTTATAAGCAAGCCGGCAGCTTCTGCAAGTATACCAATGACACACAACTGTACTTCTGTCACCACCACCAACTTGAAGGCTATTGCTGTACATTCTAACTCCCTGTCTAACATCAAGTCCTGGATGAGCCATAGGCTCGGAATTTCTTTGGAGCTGCTGCTGTTGTGACTTTGCCCGAACTGCACATAAACAGGGCTTCCACCACAATTCTGGCAAAGTTACAGCAGCCGAATGGAAGTAGCTCTGAGAAAATTCCTGACATAACGCCCATTGGTGCAAAGCTAGGAAAACCAAAACCATCCTTTCTTGGCTCCCAGAACGTCTTTGTGATAGAGAGGATACCAGTTCAGGGTTGAATAGGATGGCGAGATTGCGAACAATCTGGTTCAGCCTGTGATAGTAGGTGAGGAGAGGGGTCGTGTTTGTGGCAGGGGCTGAAAACAATAGCTTTGGTTTCCTCGATGTTTAGCTGGAAGAAACTGTAGCTCATCCAAGATGGATAAACTGACAGCACAAAGGCAATGAAGGGTTTGAGAGAGGTGGTGGAGAGGTAGAACATGGCTGCTTGGCATGGTTGCCCTCTCAAACAGAATTGGGTGGGGCACAACTTGGCATGCTGTACAATGCCTATAATCAATCTGTTGCTGGGGCCCATTTTTTCACCTCCATAACATTGCCCGTGTATGTCTCTACTTCTTCCCCAACTGCTGCTGAAACTCAAAGGCATGTCATGTACATATTACCTTGAGGATTGACTTCTCATACCCGTTCTTTGTGGTGTCCCTGCCCCCACCCTTCAGAAACTTCAGATATTCCAAAATTTCAGTGCTTATGTCCAATTCTACACAAAATCTCATACAATCATCATTCTCATCATTACTGAGCTCCATTAGTTCCCTGTGCCCATCAAATTGATTTTGAAATCTTCATCCTCATCCCCCTCCACAGCCTTGTTCTACCCTGCGTGATCTCCCCAACTATTCCTGCACTTCTGATTCAGAATTATTGCATGTTACATGCTCGGCTGCTTTTTTTAAAAAAGGTATTCATCATGGGATGTGGGTGTTGCCAGCAGAGCCAGCATTTATTGCCCATCCCTAATTGCTCTTGGAGGCGTTTGGGGACCAGAAGCCATTGCCGGTCAACAAGGACAGGGGTGATAGCTGAGTGAAGCTTGGTGCAAGATAGGATACAGCCAGCAGAGTTTTAGATGAGCTGAAGTTTATGTAGGGATGGGAAGCCGGCCAACAGAGCATTGGAATAGTCAAGTATGGAAAAAGGCATGAATGAGCCTCTTTTAAGCAAATTTTTCCTCTTGTCTCTTTCTATCCTAAAGACATTAAACAAATACTTTGGTTCAGTCTTCACAGAAGAGGACATAAATAACTTCCCAGAAATGCTAGGGAACCAAGGGTCTACTGAGAAGGAGGAATTAAAATTAATTAGTATTAGTAAAAAAATAGTGCTGGAGAAATGAATGGGACTGAAAGCCAATAAATCCCCAGGGCCTGATAATCTGCATCCCAGAGTACTAAGAGAGGTAGTCATGAAAATAGTGGATGCATTGGTTGTCATCTTCCAAAATTCTATAGATTATGGAACAGTTCCTGCAGATTAGAGGGTGGCAAATGTAACCCCACTATTTAAAAAAGGAGGGAGAGAAAACAGGGAACTACAGACCGGTTAGCCTAACATCAGCAGTAGGGAAAATGCTAGAGTCTATTATAAAGGATGTGATAACAGGACACTTAGAAAATATCAAAGGGATTAGACAAAGTCAACATGGATTTATGAAAGGGAAATTGTGTTTGACAAATCTACTGGAGTTTTTTGAGGATGTAACTGGTAGAATAGATAAGGGAGAACCAGTGGATGTGGTGTATTTGGATTTTCAGAAGGCCTTTGATAAAGTCCGACTTAAGAGGTTAGTGTGCAAAATTGAAGCACATGGGATTGGGGGTAAAATACTGACATGGATTGAAAATTGGTTAACAGACAGGAAACAGAGAGTAGGAATAAATGGGTCTTTTTCGGGGTGGCAGGCAGTGACTAGTAGTGTTCCACAGGAATCAGTGCTTGGGCCCCAGCTATTCGCAATATATATCAATGATTTGGATGAGGGAACCAAATGGAATATTTCCAAGTTTGCTGATGACATGAAATTGGTGGGATTGTGAGTTGTGAGGAGGATGCAAAGACGCTTCAAGGCAATTTAAACAAGTTGAGTGAGTGGGCAAATACATGGCAGATGCAGTATAATGTGGATAAATGTGAAGTTATCCACTTCGGAAGGAAAAACAGAAAGGCAGAGTATTATTTAATGGTGACTGATTGGGAAATGTTGATGTACAGAGGGACCTGGGTGTCCTATACACCAGACTCTGAAAGCAAACATGCAGGTGCAGCAGGCAGTTAGGAAGGCAAATGGTATGTTGGCCTTCATTGCAAGAGGATTTGAGTACAGGAGCAAGGATATCTTACTACAGTTATACAGGGCCTTGGTGAGACCACACCTGGAGTACTGTGTGCAGTTTTGGTCTCCTTACCTAAGAAAGCATATACTTGCCATAGAGGGAGTGCAGCAAAGGTTCACCAGACTGATTCCTGGGATGGCAGGACTGTCATATGAGGAGAGATTGGGTCGACTAGGCCTGTATTCACTAGAGTTTAGAAGAATGAGAGGGGATCTCATGGAAACGTATAAAATTCTGACAGGGCTAGACAGACTGGATGCAGGGAGGATGTTTCCCCTGGCTGGGGGGTCTAGAACGAGGGGTCACAGTCTCAGGATACGGGGTAGGACATCTAGGACTGAGATGAGGAGACATTTCTTCACTCAGAAGGTGATGAACGTGTGGAATTCTCTACCACAGAAGGCTGTGGAGGCCAAGTCACTGAATATATTTAAGAAGGAGATAGATAGGTTTCTAGACACAAAAGGCATCAAGGGGAATGGGGAGAGAGCGGGAATATGTTATTGAGATAGCGGATCAGACATGATATATTGAATGGCGGAGCAGGCTCGAAGGGCTGAATGGCCTACTCCTGCTCCTATTTTTCTATGTTTCTATGACATGAAAGTCTTTTGGGGATAAGGTTTCATGAGTACTGGACACCAGCAGGGATCAAGAGACAGCGATCAGGAATAAGAAACCTGGCTGTATTTTATTCGCTGTAACCTAAGGGAAGAGAGGTCAGTTGTATCACGTGCTCCAGCTGATATCAAATATCTGAGCACAGGTGAAGATCAAACCTGAGACCTCTCTAGGGCCTAAGTAAAAACTTCCAGCTTCTCCAATGGCCCATGGAAATGGTTCAAATTAATGGACCACCTCACAATGTAACAAACACTCGTCACGTAGTGACTCTTGCTAATAGGTCTTGAAGAGGAAGCTCCGATTAAAAAAAAAAAAATCAAAAGTAACTTAGTAATAGACCTACCTGTTTTTTTATCTGCCTCCATTATCCTTCCATTCACGATTAATCTGGGACTCGCATAAGTTAAATCTAATAATTGATTGGCTGGTTTTCAGAGATGAAGTTTTAGGTAAGGAAAAAACTGAACATTGTAGCTTGACTTTGTTGCATCATTTCAGTAGCCAGGACAAGCTATGAGGCCTTTTTCAAGACAACATTCAATGTCCTGAAGTGGTTAGAACAGCCAATAATATTAAGTCAGCAGAGGCAAAGGGAGTTAAAAACTGCCAAAGCGAGTTACCTCACTGGTAGTACCCAAAGACTTAATTTTGACACAAAATACAAGATTCAGTTTTTAGCCTGCTACACAATGCTAGCCAGTACTGAATCTGGTTCGCTGGCACACTGCTCTTACCATACCGAGCACTGGATTTTACATCAACTTACCCTTGGCCTAGTTGTTCAGATATCTCCTCCAGTGACTGACCTTTTGTCTCCGGTACAATGAAAATGACAAAAATCAGTCCGGCAAGACTCAGCATTGCATATATTAGAAGCATCCACATCATGCCAATTGATTCTGGAACCAGCAAATAATCATACATGTCAAGCACATTTTCAAAAACAAAATGACAATAGTTTTATGGTATACTCCACAAGTTTGCCATAGGCGCAAAGTAAAAATCACCACACAAAAGTTACAGTTATAATGTTGAATGCACCCTTAGGTCATGAATTCAGTGCATGTCTCAGCCAGTTAAGAGATCTAATTTAAACTGCAGAAAAATTTGGATGGAGAGGATCATGTGTATTTTGAACAAATATTTCATTAATGTCTACTCATAATGGATCTTTCATAGCTAGGAACATATAAGCATGAGTAGGCCATTCAGCCCCTCAAGCCTGTTCCACCATCCAATTAGATTATGGCTGACCTGTACCTCAACTCCATTTACCTGCCAATGCATCCCTTGATACGCTTACCCAACAAAAATCTATTGATCTTAGTCTTGAAAATTTCAATTGATCCAGCTTCCACTGCCTTTTGGGGGAGTTGAGTTCAATCTTGGTGAATACATAGCACATGCTTGCTGAATGATTGAGTTACTTGGACTCAGACTACTATAGACTGTGACTGAGCTGACCTTTTTAAATGCAGATGATAGGAATCTGGGTCCAATAGTGCCTTATCATGGTTAAATACCTCAAAGCACTCCAAATAATGAATTACTTTTTGAAGTGCAAAGACAAATATTCTCTGGCGAGAAGCCAGAATTTCCAAGGAAGTCACCGAATTTCCAAGAAATAATTCATTGTATGAAGTGGTTTAAGATATTTCAACGTGATAAGACATTATTTCCTTGCCTTTCCAGCTCCTTTTTATTGGGGTTCGTCTGCAGCAGATCAGGATTTCTGCTCGTCACAAAGATGTACTCTGAACTCCGCCAAGGCCTCGGAGTCACTTAAATACACGATGTGAAAGAGCAAAAATAAAGACTTGGATTTATATGGTGCCTTTCACGACCTCAGAACATCCCAAAGTGCTTTACAGCTAATGAAGTACTTTTGAAGTGTAGTCACTGTTGTAGTGTAGGAAACGTGGCAGCCAATTTGCACACAGCAAGGGCCCATAATGTTAGCTCCACAGCCTCCACCAGGGAGGACTGCCAAAGTGTGGGCAGTTTTGCTGCTGCAAGCTTTGGTAGCCTGCCACAGCGTAGGGGTGCAGACAGCCTCTGAACTGCTGGTAAAATAGTAATTAAAAAAAAAGTTTTGCTCATTCCTCCTTGGGCCTTTGTAAGGCACCACTCTGAGGATTCAATTTAAATGTTCTTTCTAAACACACACCCAGATGTAGACAGGGGCATTCTGTGTCATCAGGTCTGGGCACCGGGAAATGGAGGGAAGGCGCAAAGAGATGGTGGAGTGCATCTCCGATTAATTTTCCATCTTCACCCAAATCTGATCCACTTTTGAAAGGCAGTAGCAGAAAATCAAGGTCTATATAAATGCAAGTATTATTATAGGAGACTCTAGTCTAAGTCCCAGCTTATCTGACATTTGTATTTGGCTTTACACTTGGAAGAAAAAAATGTTTTGGCTGTCTCAGCCAAGATTTGATTTGGTAACATGAGTTGGATGTGGCATGCTACAAATCTTGAGAGATGGCATGTAGATGGAGTAAGGGTGATATATCATAGTACACTTTGTTCTGGATCTGTAAAACAGCAAACATTGATCTGTTACTATGAACCATGAGTGTTCAAAACATTTGTATGCTACATTTTTCTGTGATATTGGACAGTAACTGCTCCCGCTTGACAAATATTGAAAATAGTCACTCAGCCACCTAACTGAATATTTAGTAGGTATTTACAGAATCAGAGGAATTAGTTAAGTAGGAGGTTAAGTTTGCAGTAGAAACCTGGATTTTGGGCAGAGTTGATTACAATTTAAAAAAACATGCAACTATTTTAATGACAACATTGTGCAACAGATTGAAGTCAATTTGCAAGAGCAATTTCGGATCAATAATTATTAATATATATTTCATTTGTTGGAGACAAAAAATTAGATTTGAAACTTATGTTACAGTAAGCTAAGACAGAACATTGGAAACAATTTACAATGTTTTACGGCTTAGTTAGAATTTCCATTACATGAGCAGTTTACTCCCAAATAGTTACAAACAAATACAAATCTCACCTGAAGAGCTGTTTAGGAAAGGCTCAAAAGGCATTTCAACACATTGTCAGACTTTGCCGAGGCTAAATGGACACAGAGCTAAGAAGTGACAGGCAAAAAAATAACTGAAGGGCAAGCCAATGTGCAGGCATGAGTCTGCAGGCAAGTGTTATGTGGATGGTAGTCCTGTTTGCCATTATATAGCATCATCCCCATAGATCAGCATTGCCGTATGTCTAGTCAGAAGTAGAGGCAGGTTTGAGGCCTCAGCTGACCAGTACTTTCATTGGACTTGCCAGTCTTATGCTGCATATTAGCTGCAGATGTCCTTACAGAAGATGGCACAGCTCTGCATTTGGCTTTCTGCTGACCTGGACCCTGTGAAAACAATTGCCACCCTCATTGGCAGGTAGATGTGACAATGTCTGTAGATGCCTGGTTTGTGTCATCTGGGTGGGTGTGGGCAATCAAGCTATGTTGTATGTTGATCACTCTGGCATATTATCTTTCATGCATTGGCACTACCTTCTACGACTGGGGGGCTTTTTGAAGAACCATCCAGCATTACAATTCGCCAGACATTGACACATCATATTTGTGCCATCTGCTGCCACGGCCTATCTTGGAAATTGGAGCCTCTGCATACACTAATCCTCGGCCAAAGCAAGGGATGTGCACCTCTGCCTGTGGTTGCAAGTGTGAGGGTATCAACAGATGGGCACAGAACACAAAGCTTGACCTGCCTGGCAGTCCTCCATTGGCCATTCTTTTTGCCCTCCAAGAAGCTGAGATAGTGGTAATTCCCACTGTATAGCACTGAAAGAAGTAGCAGAGTCATTGTCACAAAGGCCTCTCAAACCTAAGTGGCAGCAGCAAAAAGAAAAGAACAAATGAAGAGAAACAGTGCAGAAGTGGCCTTAAACTGTTTTCCTAAATTAATTTCCTTATTATGCCCTTCAAATGAACTTAAGCACACAGCCAAGCAAGACTGAGTGGCCGTAGTTCATTGATGCAAGTATGATTGAGCATCTTGCATGTCCAAACATCGGATAATTGCGTGCTTGCCCTAATTTTAATATTTAAATGAAGCTCTCACCTTTGTCAGGTGGCTGCTTACTGCTCCCATTCTCCCCACCCCTGAAAGTGGTAGAGATCCTGCAACATGGATCTTCACCCACTTTTCCACTTGGGTTTACCTGATACATTTAGATTTCTTGCCTCTGTTTGTTTTAATTGTACTGGATGTAACTTTCTTTGTTGGCGGACCCAAGTGAAGGGTCAAGTGCCACAGTGCAAGGCATCATTGAAAAAAGTAAAAGTAGTGACTAGCAGATGCTAAGCTTGAGTTTTAAAAGTCTGAAGATTGTGGTCCTGAATTTCTGAAGGAATTGTTTTGGTCCCTTGCTGTAACTTCAGTGGGAGCGCAGTGGAATCCCTTCCCTCTTAAGCAGTTCGCTGAGGCGGCTGCCGGCAATGCAGTGGCCATAAATTCCAAGCCCATTCGCAAGCAAGCTGCCTGGGGATCCACAGCAGGTGTCCACAGCTCGCTGGTCTCATTTAAATGAGGCCCAAGGCCCAATATCAGGTGCACCTCGGACCTAGCCATTCAGGCGCAGGGAATTTCTAGGCCAGTGCCTATTCATATCAACCCCATGGCCTTCATGAAGAGAAAGAGTTTGCATCCAATCCATGTACAGGAGGTATCTGCTCACAGAAAGACCATGATGTACATCAATGACCATTATAAACTGAATTATTTGGGGTACAGTAGTGCAGTGGTAATGTTACTGGACTAATAATTCTGGGAATGAGAGTTCAAATCCTACCATGGCATTTTGAGTATTTGAAGTGTGCCATATAGCTTTAGCACCATGAAGGACTGTGTATAACACAGCAAACGTTGTATACAATGCTGGAAATGGTATCCTCCAGAGGGTGTGGGAGTTCCTGTCTTAGATTTACTCCATGCTTGATAGGATTCACGGGAAATGTGCTTAACACTGAAGAGTACACGTGCCTTCTTTCTGATACCAGCAAACTTATTCTTTATTTTCAGCCACGTGGACTCAGCGTGTGATCTCCTCTGATGCAGCTTGCACCTGTGCTTTTACTGGAGGGTGGTCTTCAGCTCCAAATAGCCCTGCCCTTTGTGCACCTCCTGCCGCAGGACCTCCAACTCTCCAGCAGAAAAGGGAGTAATGTTGCCACTGTGCCACTGGGTTCCATTACTGCCCTTTTCAGTCCCTGTCACAACTTGCCCTTTAATGGCTAGCTGCAGCCCTTTCACAGTTGCTCCCTGGATGGATTTTCTCATCCCTAGCCAAGTATGCCGCAGGTCAAGCTCTCTGGGCAAGCTTTTCCTTTGCCTGTGGCCTATCCAAATTAGGGAGGGGCTGGGAGGGGTGGTTGTGGGGTGGGTGGGGGAGCTTCTGGAAAACTGGGTCAGGCCGGACCTCTGTGCTGGAGGAGCAGGCGAACCTGCAAATTGGGTCAGTACAATCCCATTTTTGCCAGACTTGGGAAATGGGAGCAGATTTGTAAAATAACTCAAATAAAGTTCAAGTTTCAAACTGTGACCACAATTACTCTCAATACATAAGTTCCAGGATTCATCCCATAATTACATTTTCCAAAAGCCTTTGTGGCTGTGCCTTACCAGTCATGGATAAAAAAGTTAAAGCAATGAGCAGATTCAAGGCCCAGTTCAAGCATCCTATGAAAGCCACAGCCCTGCCTTTTATCCCAATTGGAAAAATTTCACTCAGCAGCACCCAAACTACTGTAATCAGAGACAGAGAAGAAAATAAAGTTAGAGTTCGTACTTCCAAACTTAAATACTGCTCATAGACAATCATTTTACAATGCGCAAATATAGTGACACATCATTTTGAACACAAGTAAAAATCTCAGCAGACATCAAACTATAGGAGAAAATCACATACAGTTTATAACCATTATACAATTAGATTCAAATTATATTACATATATATTTAACCAACTAAATCTATACTCTAAAGTATTCAGTTTATAAAGTTTACCACCGATAGCATGATCTGTGCAGGATTTGTTTCTACATAGAGTTGTTTACCTGGTCCAAAACTTATAGAATAGGCAGCCACATATACAAGCAGGCAACAAAGAGACAGCCACTTCAACAAAGGAGAGACATGTTCAGTCCTATGTCCATCCATCTTAGGGCTTCCCGTGAATGGAGAAAAGGATTCATTTTGCAGTATTGCAATTCCCATATTGCTTTGGTTTGCTACTGTAAAGTTTGTAGGTTCTGATGAACTAAAGTGTATATTCGAAGGAAAGACTGTGGCAGTTGTTGAATTATATCCAGGCATTGCAGATGTGACGTTATCTTGCCAGTGATTGGGGTGATTGCAGATATCCTTGAACTGCATTGGGATTTTACGGATAATCATTGCCATTATAATCAATGTTACAATCATAACAGTACTTCCAATGTAGAGAAATGTTTTACGTCCTACTTGGTCAATGAGGAACATTGCTAGAACTGTACCAAGCACTTTCACTATCCCCACAGTAACTGAAGCTAATGTTGCTGTTGAATCACTTTCAAAGCCAACAGATTTTAAGATAGTGGATGCATAAATTAAAACATTTGGTTGACCCGTAGCTTGCAAAAAAAAGGCTAAACCAAATCCTAGTCCGATTCGTGCTTTCATGTTGTCCTTCGACCTAAACAGATCTAAAAAGGTATAATTGCATTCATTGTTCAAGGAAGATTTGATGCTTGTCAGCTCATCATCAACATTGGAATATGATCTAATCTTCTTCAGGATGAGACTTGCCTTTTCATCATATCCTTTCTTAACCATAAACCGAGGACTTGGTGGAAGGAAGAACACACCAATGGTTTGCAGCACAGCTAGTGGGAGAACAATCGCAAACATGTACCGCCACCCATTTGAAATGCTAGAAAAAGCATAATTTAAAATATATGCCAACAGAACACCAAGAACAATCATGAATTCAGTCAGCGCTACCAGCAAACCTCTTCTGTCTGATGGTGCAACCTCTGATAGATAAATACATGCTGCAACTATTCCTGAAGTTGTAGCGATTCCCACGATGATGCGGCCTCCAACAAGCATTGGGTAGGAGGTAGACGCTGACATAATGGCATTTCCCACTATAAAACAGCCAGAAGTTACAATGATTCCTATCCGCCTTTCCCATCGATCTATGATGTATCCACCAACGAGGGAACCTACTATACCTCCAATTAAGATTGAACTTACAACTACTTCTTGTTTCTCACAGGTAAGCTGGAAATCAGCGTTCAGTTGTAGAAGAGCTCCAGAAATGTTTGCAAACACGTAGCCAAAGATGAGTCCACTTCCAGAAGCAATTACAGATGCAGCAATGAGAATAAGGCTAAAAGGTCCTACAAAAAAAGTAAAATAATTGATGAGACTTAAAGTGATCAAAACTGTGGCAATTAAACTAAATCATGAGGAGTCATTTAATGCCCCGAGGAACGGCTGCAGCTGTACCGTAACATTCTATATCAAAACCAAAAGAATTCAAACTGGTTATTGGTGACAGATTCTCCTGGTTGGGGAACTGATTTACAGTTGGCACTGCATGGGACTCAGTTTGTTGCACATAACAGTTCAAATGGAGAATTAAATCACTCGTCAAACCCAGTTTATTTCAGCATGCATTAGACTTTGGGAAATCTGAGATTTCTTCAAGTCTTTGTGTTGCCAGCAATAACCAGGATGGAATTACTGAGAAGTCTGTTATTCTTACAGGTGCACCCGGTTATGCTACTGTCCCACAATTTACATGCTGCTTTGTAAAATGTGGGACTGTAGCAGTTGTAAGGGCAGATTATGATGTTATTGCACTTGGGTATATTGGATCATCTGCGGCAGTGCATAGGCAAAATTGGACAGGAAGATTTGCATGCACATAATGGAGCCCACCCAATTTTTTGTCTATGGCATTTGTTGCAAAACAAACTTACACAGGGGCCAGTATGGCAGCTGGGTTTTCCTTGCCTCTGTCATATTACAGAACTACTTCCAATACGCATTCCATAATTGAGCCATTTCCCTTGGTGCCAATTTGATCCCATTTATACTACAGGGCGGATTAAGCAATAACAGACCAATTGCATATCCATAAATAAAATTACATTTGACATGGGAAGATTTGTACATGCCAGCAACAGCAAAAGTGAATTGCTGACCTATTTGGGTGAGCTGAGAGTTCAATCTGCTTGCAAACAAAATTAAAATGGCGGAGGATCATAAGTGCTGCCAGCGAGCACAATTTATCTTTGCTGCCACTATCAACTTTTTGCCGTTAGAATTCCCTAGTGAAACAACCTCCCAAGGAAGGTTCAGTGCCTCCCAGGGTGCTGAGCCTTATTAATTAAGACTACAGGATTGCTTTCAATAGAGCGCTTACTATCATAGGCAACTCTGTAAGATAAAAGAGATATAGATATAAAGCAGGCTTTTCCAGGGACTAAGCCTACCCAGACATTTCCCATTGAGACAATAACACCCCCTATAATAAACAAAGCACACTTTAAATATTATTCCTAATACAATTTGATTTTTATAACTATCATTTATAGTTGAAATAAAATATTTTTGACTTTCTGTAACAGTCATTAATTGATTTGGATAGATTGTCAAAAAGCCTTTACTTCACAGATGAGTGAGCATGTTAGAGAGGTCCATTTAACAACTATATAGAGCTGCTTTAACATAGAAAAATGTTCCCAGATATTTCATAAATAGACAAAAGGAAAACAGGTGCCAAGCTAGGAAGGGAGAGTTTAGAAGAGGTTATGAAATGCATGGCACAAGAGGTGGATCTTGAGGAGGTTTTAAAAGGTGGAAAAAAGGCGGAAAGAGTTGGAGAAGAAATTCCGATGAATAAGACTGAGGTAGTTGAAAGTTCTTCTGCCAACAGCAGGGCTGAGGTAGTGGCAGAGGCCTGCAATTTTTAGTGGTGCAAGTAAGCAGTCTTGGTGATGGATAAAATGTGGGGTTTACAGCTCAGATCAGGGTCAAACAAGAGTACAAGTGGTCTGACTGGTCATGAGAAGAGTGGGCAAGGAACAGGGTGGAATCAGTCACAAGGAATGGAGTTTGTGGCATGTCCTCTACACAATGGCTTTAGCCTTCCCAATGTTGAGCCAGATAAAATTGTGCCCAATCCAAGACTTGATGATGGACAAAAAGACTGATAGCATGGAAGCAGTCCAGGGGTTAAAAGAAATGATGCAGATGTAGAGCTAGGTATCATTCATGCACATGTGAAAGCAGGCCATATGCCAGCGAAGAGAAGACATTGCTGGAGATTCATTAGCTGTTTTCAGATAGGTAGGAATGGAACCATGTAAGGCCAGTTCCAAAGATTTGGACGCTGGAGGAGAATAGCATGGTCAACTGTATCAATTGTTGCAGAAAGGTTGAGCAGGACAAGAAAGGAAAATGCACCAGGGTCACAGTCACATAAGATGTCTTTCATGACTTTGGTTCGAGCCATCTCAGAGCTGTGAAAAGGGTGGAAGCTGAACTGGAATGATCTGAACAAGAGGTTTTAGGTAAGGTGGACATGAGGTGGACATGAAGCTGGGAGTATATGCCACATTCAAGAACTTTAAAGAAGAAATGGAAGTTGGATAGGTGGACGTAGTTGGAGAGGATAGATGAGTCAAGGATTTTTGAAGAAGGGCAGATTATAGTGGTTTTGAAGGAAAGAGGGGGCAGAGCTGGATGAAAGGGAACTATTGGCACAGATAACATGGCACTCAGGGAGAGGATTGGGGGAATCGTAGGTGGGTTTCATGGATGTGATGAACTTTGAGTGAGTGGGCAGTGGGGGGGGTGCAGGAAAGATTGAGGGTCTGGGATAGAACAAGTTGGAGACTCTGGAAAGATAGGGGATGTTTGGACAGAAGGAAGAAGAGGAAACAGTAGAGGCAGGTGCACAGTTTATCTCAGTCTTAGAGTTGAAGAAATCTGTGAGCTCCTCACATTTGGTGTATGAGATGAGAGTTATGGGGGATAAGGAGGTGGTTGGACTTGGAACAATGGGGCGTGGAGTTGTCTTTGCATTCCAGGATGATCATTGAGTAATATATGGTTTTAGCTAAGGGAAACAAAATATGGTGGAACCTGACATGGTCAAGCCAGATCTGATGATTGATGACTAAGCTAGTTGTGCACCAGGTACATTTGAGTTTACACTCTTCTGACCAAATCAAATCAAATCAACTTTTATTGTCATTGTTAGTGCACAAGTGCAGTACAACGAAATGTAGGCTTGCGGCTCCCAAGAGTGTACATTTGGATTAAGACATTTAAACATTCAACATACATTTGGCTTGTAGTATATTAACATAAATATAACCATAATAAAGTGCATTGGCAGATGTGCAGGCTTTAGAGTTTATTTGTGGAGTTCAGTAGGATGACAGCCCTGGGAAAGAAGCTGTTCCTAAATCTGGTCATACGGTTGCGAATGAAAATGAGGGCTATACCAAAAGGGGCAACAAGGCAGGGAAATAGGTGATAAATTTGCAAGGGACAAAAGCACCGAGGGCAGAGGTGAGAGAGCGATTAAGTAGATCCATAGTCGTAGAGGTGTCCCGATGGGTGAAAGGTCAAAGGTGAGAGAGCTGGGAATTTGAGAAGGAGCTGGGGGAAGAGTTTTTTCATGAGCAGATTGTAGGAATAGTTGTATTGGAAGAGAATAGGGGGATGTGGGTAGTAAGGGAGAGGAGGTAATGGTGAGATATTGCCTTGTCAGTGATCAAGATCTAGGGTGCAGTGATGAGGTCAGGAAGATGTGGGTGGGGGAGTTCATATGTACAGGAAACTCTTTGGTATCCGGCACCTACGGGACCGGGATGGTGCCGGTTGATTAAAAATTCCGGATAACGGAGAGGTATACCTACCAAGGTACGAGAGCCCCATTACACAGCACACCAGTTACACGGCCACAGATCCAGGAGTCCCTGTTACATGGCCATAGGTGCAGGAACCCCTGTTACACAGCCACAGATCCAGGAACCCCAGTTACACGGTCACTAATATACAGTAAAACTTACCTGAACCTACTCCTGAATTTTGCCGATTAATAGAGATTTCCGGATATTTAGGTGCCGTTTAAACGAGAGTTTCCTGTAGATGAGATTGAGGGGAGGTGGGAGGACAGTGAAGTCAGAAGGGAGTGAGCTGGCAGGTTGAAATAAGTAACGCTGCAGCTTTGAGGAATGTACCAGCACACAACCTTTCTACCTTTTTTAGTTGTAGGCTGGTTCAGGATACCATATTGAAAATCACTTTGCATCTCAGTTGACTTGAATTTACGTTCCTGTTCAAATTCTGCCTCAGTGTTCATTATTACGGCTTGCTGTAGAAAAGAACAGAATAAAATGTATTCTTCATTACTTGTTTGCACATATGTAAGAAGTCACACAACACCAGGTTATAGTCCAACAGCTTTATTTGAAATCACAAGCTTTCGGAGCGCTGCTCCTTCTTCAGGTGAAGTGGAGAAATGCATAAAGACACAGCTTATATAGTCAGAGAATCATGTCAGATGTTTACAGGTAACCTTTCCAACTGCCATTTATCACACCTCGGCAGAGAGATAATCACAGCAGTCAAAGATGTGAATGGTGTCCAAACAGGTCAGTCAGGGAAACATTACATCAAAGAACAATGAGGTGGGGTCACAAGGGGTCAAATATTGCAGATGCTGGGGTCTGTATGAAAAACAAAAAAAGACAAAAAACAGTTTTTTTGGCTGGAAATCACAGCAGGTCCGGCCGCATCTGTGTAGAGCGAACAAGCCAATGTCGACTCGAGTCTGGATGACCCTGCATCAGGTGGGGTTACATGTAGCGTGACATGAACCCAAGATCTTCGACAACCAGTTCTTTATCCAAACACACGGAACAGCCATGGGGACCAAATTCGCACCCCAATACGCAAACATCTTCATGCACAAGTTCGAGCAAGACTTCTTCGCTGCACAGGATCTCCAACCAACGCTATACACCAGATACATCAACGACATTTTCTTCCTATGGACCCACGGCGAAGAATCACTGAAAAGACTACACGATAGCATCAACAAGTTCCATCCCACCATCAAACTCACCATGGACTACTCCTCAGAATCAGTCTCATTCCTGGACACACGAATCTCCATCAAAGACGGACACCTCAGCACTTCACTCTACCGCAAGCCCACGGACAACCTCACGATGCTTCACTTCTCCAGCTTCCACCCTAACCACGTTAAAGAAGCCATCCCCTGTGGACAAGCCCTGCGAATACACAGGATCTGCTCAGACGAGGAGGAACGCGATGGACACCTACAGACACTGAAAGACGCCCTTGTAAGAACGGGATATGACGCTCGACTCGTCGATCGACAGTTCCGACGGGCCACAGCGAAAAATCGCATAGACCTCCTCAGAAGACAAACACGGGACACAACCAACAGAGTACCCTTCGTCGTCCAATACTTCCCCGGAGCGGAGAAACTACGCCATGTTCTTCGCAGCCTTCAACATGTCATCGATGACGACGAACACCTCGCTAAGGCCATCCCCACGCCTCCACTACTCGCTTTCAAACAGCCGCCTAACCTCAAACAGACCATCGTTCGCAGCAAATTACCCAGCTTTCAGGAGAACAGCGACCACAACACCACACAACCCTGCCACAGCAACCTCTGCAAGATATGCCAGATCATCAACACAGATACCATCATCACACGTGAGGACACCACCCACCAGGTACATGGTACATACTCATGTGACTCGGCCAACGTTGTCTACCTCATACGTTGCAGGAAAGGATGCCCCGGAGCATGGTACATCGGCGAGACCATGCAGACACTGCGACAACGGATGAACGGACACCGTGCAACAATCACCAGGCAGGAGTGTTCCCTCCCAGTCGGGGAACACTTCAGCAGTCAAGGACATTCGGCCTCCGATCTTCGGGTAAGCATTCTCCAAGGTGGCCTTCGAGACACACGACAACGCAAAATCGTCGAGCAGAGACTGATAGCCAAGTTCTGCACTCATGAGGACGGCCTCAACCGAGATCTTGGGTTCATGTCATGCTACATGTAACCCCACCTGATGCAGGGTCATCCAGACTCGAGTCGACATTGGCTTGTTCGCTCTACACAGATGCGGCTGGACCTGCTGTGATTTCCAGCCAAAAAAAATGTTTTTTGTCTGTTTTTTTGTTTTTCATACAGACCCCAGCATCTGCAATATTTGACCCCTTGTGACCCCACCTCATTGTTCTTTGATGTAATGTTTCCCTGACTGACCTGTTTGGACACCATTCACACCTTTGACTGCTGTGATTATCTCTCTGCCGAGGTGTGACAAATGGCAGTTGGAAAGGTTACCTGTAAACATCTGACATTATTCTCTGACTATATAAGCTGTGTCTTTATGCATTTCTCCACTTCACCTGAAGAAGGAGCAGCGCTCCGAAAGCTTGTGATTTCAAATAAAGCTGTTGGACTATAACCTGGCGTTGTGTGACTTCTCACATTTGTCCACCCCAGTCCAACTCCGGCATCTCCACACCATGTTTGCACATAGATAGCTAATGACTCAGGCACAGCATAAACATATGAAATGCACCTGACTGTCACTGTAGAGTGTCAGCCACAAATTAAAATTCAATTTTTCATTCAATAAACATAAAGCATATTGTAAAAATACAATGAATGTGCCATATAAGAGATTGGTCCACAACATTGGAAGGCATGGCATAGGTAGAGTGCTTCTGAAATGGATCGGAATTTTTTTGAAACAAAGGAAGCAAGGGTTGGTTGTACATGGAACTGGATCAGCATGGAAGTAACTTGTGGGATGCCTGAAGGATCAATGGTAGGGCTATTATGTTTATATGTTATAATGGACATATAAATAATCTAAACAGAACTAACTCTCCAAGCTTGTAGATGATATCGAACTGGAAGGGACTACAAATAATCAAGAAACAAATGAAGGGGGGCCTGGATAGAATAGGGAAAGAAAGAAAGAAGGAAAGAAAGAAAGAAGGAAAGAAACAAAGAAAGGAAGGATGGAAGGAAGGAAGGAAGGAATCACTCACTCACTCACATAATGCATTTCATGACCGCAGGATGCCCTAAAGTGCTTTACAGCTAATGAATTACTTTTGAAGTGTAGTCACTGTTGTAATGTAGGCAAACAGCAGTAAACAGCAACAATATAAGCTAAATGGTTTATTCTACAGGACACAACACAAGAGACGGATTTGGGGGTGCTGGTGAACAGATCGCTGAAGCCAGGAGCACCATGTGCAACAGTAGTACATTGAGCGAATAGGCCATATAGTCAGAGAAATAGAGCACAAATCTCAGGAAGTGATTCTGAGTTTGTGCAGAACACTGGTCTGGCAACACGTGAAGAACTGTGTACAATCTGGTCACTATATTGAGAAAGACACCCAGGCATTGGAGAGAGTGCAATGAGGAGCAACTAAAGTGATAACTGGGATAAGGAACCTGAATTATGAGGAGTAGCTGCGGAAGGCGAGAATGGTTACACTAGAGAAAAGAAGATTCAGGGGTGATCTTTTTGAAGTATTCAAGATCCTAAAGGATATAGACATGATAAACATCAATGGGCTAAAAATTTGTGGCCGGCACGAGAGTTGCCGGTATCACCGTGGCCTCGGATTAACGGCTGTTGAAAATGAACGAAGCGCTACAAGAGAAAAATTCACGCTGAGGGCTAAAAAATTTTTAGCCCAACGCTAGCTTTCTGTGTAACACCCTTCTGGTGCTGATAGTGCAGGCATTGCAGGCGAAGTTTGGCATCCAGAAGCGACGTTCCAGCTTCCAACAGCCTCTGGAAGCGAGACAATAGAGTTCACTAAGCATTGTGGGAAATTAAAAGGGCAATGCATTAAAGACCAATGCCTTCTGAACTAATAAAAATAAAAATGAAGTGAAAAATAGCAAATTTTCAGCCCTTACTGCCTTTTAAAGTAAAATTTACATTAAAAAGTCTCAAATGGGAGTCTTCAGCTCTTAAAGCTGAATTCCCTTCCGAACCTCAAAAAAATGGGAAAACACCATCACTTTATTTGACACTCCCAACCACCAGCTCCTCAAGGTTGACCAGCAAATCCATTTGCAGTGTCCCCTACTGAAAGTCAGCAGCCTTCTACCAGCCATGCTGCAGCCACTGGGGAGCACTGCGTGACATCAGTAGGATAGGCAAAGGCACACATAAGACAGTCACTAAGGGAATGCATAAGGGTGATGAGTTGATTTCTTGATGTCATATTGGATGGATAGACGTATAAAGTTGGATTGGAAAGTTTGTTTTGTGGTGGCTTTTATTTCAGCATCGTGTCCAGGAGGACATTGTGATGGTCAGTAACAGATGGAAGGTAAGGTGTAGGACTAATGTTGAAAGGGGAATTGGGGTTGTGGTCACTGGTACCGCAGGCGGATGATTCCATCCGGGATATCCAGGCCTGGCAGGGGCTGTCTGGGTTACATCCTTCCTTCTGCTTCCCCCTCTTCAGCTTCCTCCTCTTCGGCGTCTTCCTCTTCCCTCTGTGAGCGGATGCTGTACATCTGAAATGACAGCATAAAATGCTGGAAATATTCAGCAGGTCAGGCAGCATCTTGACTTGAGACGTGAACCCTGTTTTTCTCTCCATGGATGTTGCCTGACCTGCTGAGTATTTTCTGTCTTCTTGGAGGCCTTCCTTTATCATATGAGGTCTTGCAAGCGTCCAGCAGTGCTCCCTGCACATTTTTAAAACTTTCAACATGTATTGCAGCAAGCCACTACTTAAGTAAAATTTAAAAAACCAGGCCAAAAATTTAAATGCAAACTTACCTGAAAGATGTGTGTGTCCCTTTAAGAGGTGCTGACAGCACCCCTGTCAGTCTGCTGCAAGCTCGGTTTACATGGTGAGCTTAGGACTCAGCGCTGAACTCAGTGCAAAGATCCAAGTTCGCAGTGGTGACGTTAAGTCAGCGTTGCACACCGACTGACATCACCTCTCCCTCATTTCAATTTGCCACGTGATAGATATTACTGGCAGCGCTGCCGGGCCTTGGAAAATGGAGGATGCCGCGGGATCTGCCACCAGTGGGCGAAAGAGCGGCCACCCTCTTAATGCAACCTTTTGCCGGTAACAGGTGGCGTTGAGCCCCTGAAATTT
The DNA here is from genome assembly GCF_052327205.1 of Somniosus microcephalus. Taxonomy (NCBI): domain Eukaryota; kingdom Metazoa; phylum Chordata; class Chondrichthyes; order Squaliformes; family Somniosidae; genus Somniosus; species Somniosus microcephalus. The sequence continues at coordinate 175,441,264 of NC_140995.1, read as the reverse complement.
TAGCGCAATACGTTTAATATAGATTCTACAATAAGAGGGCATAATAAACATATAAGAGCGAGGATGAAAAGACAGTTTAAGTTTAATTATTTTGTGCAGTATGGGATGGACTATCAAGGGAGGCAGTGAGGGCTGATTGTATCAGCAAATTCAAGAGAGAGTTAGATAAGTATCTGAAGAAAAAATTAATAAATGTGTTTGAGTGATTTCATAAGATATATTATTTCCAAGACACTGTGACCAGCCAGGTGGACCATAATGGTCTTTTCCATCCTGTACATTTATGTGTTCCTAAATACAGTGGGGTAGATCCTGACTTTAGTGTCAAACAGGTGGTAGCAAGTTGGCAGCCCGTTTTACATCTCTCCTGATTTTTATTTCCATTGAAGTCAGTGAGCTGCCGATTGGCTATCACCCATTTTACACTATCAAGATCTACCCCAATTAGTCAAAAGTTATAAGGTGATTTACAGGGCTATTGGGAAAGAGCAGGGGAGTGGGACTAATTGGATAGCTCTACCAAAGAGCCGGCACCGGCACGATGGACCAAATGGCCTCCTTCTGTGCTGTATCATTCTATGATTCTAACAACAACTTCATCATATATATATAGTTCCTTTAAGCATCGAAAAATGTCCCAGGGTCCTTCCACAGAGGCGTACTCAGAAGAAAATGGGCACCGAGCCAAAAATAGAGATACTAAGAGGGGCGAACAAAAGCGTTTGAGGAAGGTCTTAAAGGTGGAGAGGGAGATGGAGGTAGAGGTGAAGGGATAAAGGATAAGGTGAAGGGATAAGGTGTGAATTCCAAAGCATGGGTGACAGGTAGATCCACAGGAACAGTGCAGGTGAGGGAGCCGGTCCAAGTTACCACTGTAGGGAGGTGAGGAACACACAAGTTCGGGAGCAGCTGTAGGAGCTTGAGGAACCAATCCAACCATGTCCAGCAAGGGCTGATGGAGAAGTGCTGAAGGGCAAATGGATCAGTCAGCAGTGGTCACAGGAAGCAAAGCAGAGATCATTCAGCAGCATGGGTGCAGAATCCAGAGCAGGATGGGAGCCAGCAGGAACAGATCTGAGCTCGCTCAGAGTAGAGTGAGAAGTCCAGAGGAGGAGCAGAAAATTGACCCTGCAGGCAGCCCAGCACAGGATACAGTCTCAGTAGAAAGCTGGAGAGAAGGTGAAAGTCACAGTAAAGCCCAGAAGCCAGTGAAGAACTGGAATTTGGCACAGGAAAAAGTGGATTTCTGTCCAGAACTCAACACAGTATAAGTCTTTGCCTTCTTCATAGGAAGGAGAAAGAGCACAAATAAAACAGAAGTCCCAACAACCAGAGGAAAAATACCTAATTAGTAAGCTCAGGGAATGAAGATCAGAGGTTGACCTGATTAGATTACAGGTCAACCAATACCAGATTGCTAAACGTCCCAAGTCGTCTTATGTTCATTTGTTGAGATCCCCCCTCCCCCCACTTCAATTTTCTCCCTCTCTCCTGAAGGCCTCATCCAACAACAACAACTTGTATCTATATAGCGCCTTTAACGTAGTAAATCATCCCAAGACGCTTCACAGGCGTGTTATAAGACAAAAAAATTGACACCGAGCCACATAAGGAGAAATTAGAGCAGGTGCCCAAAAGCTTGGTCAAACAGGTAGATTTTAAGGAGCGTCTTAAGGAGGAAAGAGAGGTAGTGAGGTGGAGAGCTTTAAGCAGGAAATTCCAGAGCTTAGGGCCTAGGCAACAGAAGGCACGGCCACCAATGGTTGAGTGATTATAATCAGGGATGCTCAAGAGGGCAGAATTAGAGAAGCGCAGAAATCTCGGGGGGGGGGGCGGTTGTGGGGCTGAAGAAGATTACAGAGATAGGGAGGGGTGAGGCCATGGAGGGATTTGAAAACAAAGATGAGAATTTTGAAATCGAGGCGTTGCTTAACCAGGAGCCAATGTAGGTCAACGAGCACAGTGGTGGTGGGTGAACAGGACTTGGTGCAAGTTAGGGCACTGGCAGCCGAGTTTTGGATCACCTCAAGTTTACATAGGGTAGAATGTGGGAGGCCAGCCAGGAGTGCGTTGGAATAGTCAAGTCTAGAAGTAACAAAGGCATGAGGGTTTCAGCAGCGAATAAGCTGAGGCAAGGGCAGATACGGGCAATGTTACAGATGTGGAAATAGGCGGTCTTAGTTATGCTGCGGATATGTGGTCAGAAGCTCATTTCAGGATCAAATATGACACCAAGGTTGCGAACAGTGTGGTTCAGCCTCAGACAGATGTTAGGGAGAGGGATGGAGTCAGTGGCTAGGGAACGGAGTTTGTGGTGGAGCCCGAAAACAATGGCTTTAGTCTTCCCAATATTTAATTGGAGAAAATTTCTGCTCATCCAGAACTGGATGTCAGACAAGCAGTCTGACAATTTAGAGACTGTGGAGGGGTCGAGAGATCCTAGTTTGCAAGTCCATTGGCATTGTTTACTGCTGACACCTCACCCAAGCAGACAGGCTCCTGATTCAGATGCAGGCTTGGTGCCAAGACTGGTGGGAGATGGAAATTGTTTGAGTAAGTCCAATAGATGGACCCAGCAGCAGAGTGAGCTGGATAGGCTGATCGACCTTATCTCATTCCTCAAATAACTTTCTCTATTTATAAATCTTTTCAAGTCATTGACGAACATCATTTGTAAATTTACACAGGATAATAATTTTCATAAATGAGCTTATAGCTCTTTTTAATTAAGTTTCATTATCCAGTGGGATATTGACTTAGCAGATTGGCTGAGAGATGTGGGGCAGAATGCCACCATGTCCAGACCATTGACGGACCTTGGTAAAAAAAACAAAAGGGTAATGCATTCAATTTGCACCCCTGCCCTAAGTGTCATGAGTGGACAGAAAGTTGGGGGCAAATCACCTGTGATTTTCTGCTAACCCTCCTGCCACAGGAGCTCCAGGATTTTCACTCGTGGTTCTAGTCAATTAAAATCAGGTGACTATTATTGTCACCAGGCTTATTCCACATATTGGTACCTGATAGGAATAATCGCAGGTAATCTAATACACTCTAGTATTGTAAACTTCTTGTGTAATGCTCGAAATTAATTGGCACTGAACTTCCACAGAGGTTCTCCTGATCTCCTGCCATAAGGAGATTGGTGGAACCACCGTGGTTGAAAATGGCCCTTTATACTGTTTCTTTGGGAGAGCCACCACATAATTTCCATGCCATTATTTCAAATTGTTCTTCCCACTAACACTCATTAGTGACAGACCTATAACCTTCAGTAACCACCCCAGTTATAGAACTCAAAATGCTCCCTCCAGAAATAAGTTTTTAAGGATTAAGGGGGAAAAATTCATTAGAGCCCCTTTTGGGGCGCTAACATTTAAAAGTTGAAAAAATTAGCACCAGGCGCTAATGTCTTTCAACTTTTAAAAAATTCGGTTTTGCGCTTCAGGAAGGAAGTGGAGCGCTGAATCAAGCTCTCCACTTCCTTCCTGGAGCACAAGAGGCAGCAGGCGGGGTGGTGGGTGAGCAGCGCTGCACACTGGGCCGTACAGTGCTGTCGCGTTGGAAGGCTCCTTCCCTCCCTTAAAGGAAAGGACCATCGCTGCAGGCTCTGCAAGGGCAAAACTTACCTGGTCCCCGACGGCAACTGCGATCCGGCCCGATCAGCCCGATGCACTGCAGCAGAGTGCCGGGCTGATCGATCACTGTAGAAGAAAACTGAAAAAAAAAACAGAAACATAATTTCTGATATTTCATTACTTACCTCGGCCACCTCGCCTTTAAGTATCGCCCCCGACGTGCCCGGCCTCCTGATGAACGCCTCCTGCAGCTGCCGGTGTTTTCGCCCGGCGATGCTGCAGGGAGCGGAACCGAAGTTCGGGTCCAGGTGCTACTGGGGCGATGTGCACGGCGATGACGTCACAATCTCTGGGCGAAGGAGATCGGGGCGTAACGCCATACCGCCGCCGCAAACCTCCCGCTGAATATCGCGGGAGTCGATCTTCTTGCCACACCTGGTCGGAAAGTGATTACCGCCCCTGTTATCGCCCCCCACAGGTGATAATGAGAGGTGCAAAAGTACCCAATTTCTCCCCCTAAATCTACTATTGTACTATTGGATCTATGGTTCAAGGTACGTAATAAGGCCAATTTAACAAATGTCTGCTCTCAGCAGGGTGCCTGCTAGGAGCAAATAGCAAACATGGTCCCCATAATTTTCCATTCATTCATTTTAGTAGGCAGAAAATTGTGGGGGAATCACATCAGAATTTCTCAATATGTAATCCTAGCAGGAATCAGCTGGCTCCTACACTGGGCAGGCTGGCAGGGCAGGTATGTGAAGGGTAAAGGCAATCGGAGGAGAGGGGCTTCGCACGGCTCAAGAGGAGCAGTCTTGCTTCTTCTGGGCCCACAAAAATAAAAACTCAAAATTTCCTGGGCTTTTTTTTTTTTAAGCAGCCTCCAGTGGTCCCTTTAGTGACTGCTGGGTTAGGTCGTTCAACACCTGGTATCCGCCTGGTGTGCACGACGCATGTTTTGCTCCTTTGTACCTGAATTATGCAATTGGGGGCCTACAACTGGTGTAGGACCACGAGTTATATATTTAAGCAGCCTGTTTCAGGTAAAACCTAAATATTCTATCAGGCGGGCCTTGGGAGTCAAAAGGGGCAGCCAAAGTGCCCCCACCCTGAGATTCAACTGCTGGGTGTCCATTCTTCAGGCACAAAATGTGTGGTTGTGAGTTGAATTTCTGCCCCATGGTTTCTGTTTCAATCATTAACTCCAGTTGTGCATTCCACAGCCTCACAATGCTCTTGTGTAAAATGGTTTCTCCTGTTCTTTGACCTAAATATCTTACATTTAATCTTATATCTACAGTATATCCCTTTGTTCTAGGCTCCTCATCCAGTGGAAACAGTCTGTTTCCATCAAACTCTGTCCCATCCCTTCATAATTTAATGACAACAATACTACTAGATTGTTTTTCAACAACAACAAAAGTCAAAAGCTACAATCAGTTGTGATAAATGAATTCTTTACCTATAGCTCATCATAGCTGTTCCGATCTTGAGTTCAGAAGAAAGTCTCCTTTTCCTGAGAACTACATCTGGCCGTAAGGGCAACGTGTACTACCGGGTGCAGGGTGCAAATGCGCTGATTTGAATTTAAAAGATCATAATTTCAATGGGGAGGTTTTAAGCTCATATACTTCCTGTATAATGTTAATACAGAATACAGTTGGCACAGTGCCAAGTTGGTTGCTACAGCTACCTTGCACTGAACAGTACAAAGGGAGAGAAAAACAAGGAAAGGAAAAATAAAGGGAAATAAGAAAGCTTGACAGAATCAGCAAACTGTGAGCCCACTTTTCTTTATTGAGAAAGTTAGATGAAGGGCCAGGGTCCATAGTGCAAAAAGCCAGCGCGAGTAAAAGAGAAGAAACAAATTAAGAGTAGGGCGGAACTTTCAACTTGAAGTTAATGGAAAGGAAAATCAGGCGGGGTGTATAATACTTGGCCAAACCACGACCGCCCCTTTGTTCATCCCAGTTTGGCATAAAAATAAAACAAAAAAGGTGACTCAACCGTGGCTAACAAGGGAAATTAGGGATAGCATAAGATCCAAGGAGACGACATATAAATTGGCCAGAAAAAGCAATAATCCTGAGGATTGGGAGCAGTTTAGGATTCAACAAAGGAGGACAAAGGGATTAATTAAGAAAGGGAAAATAGAATATGAGAGTAAGCTTGCCGGGAACATAAAAACTGACTGTAAAAGCTTTTATAGATATGTGAAGAGAAAAAGATTGGTGAAGTCAAGCGTAGGTCCCTTGCAGTCAGAATCAGGGGAATTTATAATGGGAAACAAAGAAATGGCAGACCAACTAAATTCATACTTTGGTTCTGTCTTCACAAAGGAGGACACAAATAACCTCCCAGAGATGCCGGGGAACATAGGGTCTGATGAAAGGGTGGAACTGAAAGAAATCAGTATTTGTAGGGAAATGGTGTTAGGAAAATTGATGGGACTGAAGGCCGATAAATCCCCAGGGCCTGATAATCTACATCCCAGGGTACTTAAGGAAGTGGCCCTAGAAATAGTAGATGCATTGCTGGTCATCTTCCAGAACTCGGTAGACTCTGAAACAGTACCCATGGATTGGAGGGTAGCTAATGTTACCCCACTATTCAAAAAAGGTGGTAGAGAAAAAGCGGGGAATTATAGACCGGTAAGCCTGACATCGGTCGTGGGGAAAATGCTGGAGTCCATTATAAAAGATGTAATAGCAGAGCACTTGGAAAGCAGTGACAGGATCGGACAAAGTCAACATGGATTTACAAAAGGTAAATTATGCTTGACTAATCTACTGGAATTTTTTGAGGATGTAACTGGTAAAATAGATAAGGGAGAACCAGTGGATGTGGTGTATTTGGACTTTCAGAAGGCTTTCGATAAGGTCCCACATAAGAGATTAGCGTGCAAAATTAAGGCACATGGGATTGGGGGCAAGGTATTGACTTGGATAGAGAACTGGTTGGCGGACAGAAAGCAAAGAGTTGGAATAAACGGGTCCTTTTCCGAGTGGCAGGCAGTGACTAGTGGGGTACCACAAGGATCGGTCCTAGGACCCCAGCTGTTCACAATATATATTAATGATCTGGACGAGGGAATTGGATGTAATATCTCCAAATTTGCAGACGACACAAAGCTGGGTGGGAGGGTAAGCTGTGAGGAGGATGTCGTGAAACTCCAGTACGATTTGGACAGGTTGGGTGATTGGGCAGAAAAATGGCAAATGCACTATAATGTGGATAAATGTGAGGTTATCCACTTTGGTGGCAAAAACAGGAAGGCAGATTATTATTTGAATGGTAATAGATTGGGAGAAGGGGAAGTGCAAAGAGACCTGGGTGTTCTTGTGCACCAGTCGCTGAAGGTAAGCATGCAGGTGCAGCAGGCGGTTAAGAAGGCAAATGGTATGTTGGCCTTCGTAGCAAGAGGGTTCGAGTACAGGAACAAGGATGTCTTGTTACAGTTGTACAAGGCCTTGGTGAGACTGCACCTTGAGTACTGTGTGCAGTTTTGGTCGCCTTACCTGAGGAAGGATGTTCTTGCCATGGAAAGAGTGCAGCGAAGATTCACCAGGCTGATACCTGGGATGGCAGGAATGATGTATGAGGAGAGATTGTGTTGATTGGGCTTATACTCACTGGAGTTTAGAAGATTGAGAGGGGATCTCATCGAAACCTATAAAATTCTGTCAGGCCTGGACAGACTAGATGCAGGAAAGATGTTTCTGATGGCCAGGGAGTCCAGAACCAGGGGTCATAGTCTAAGGATAAGGGGTAAGCCATTTAGGACTGAAATGAGGAGGAATTTCTTCACCCAGAGTGTGGTGAACCTGTGGAATTCTCTGCCACAGAGGGCGGTGGAGGCCAGTTCATTAAATATATTCAAGAAAGAGTTGGATATATTTCTTAAGGCTAAAGGGATCAAGGGATATGGGGAGAAAGCAGGGACAGGGTACTGAACTTGGATGATCAGCCATGATCTCATTGAATGGCGGAGCAGGCTCGAAGGGCCGAATGGCCTACTCCTGCTCCTATCTTCTATGTTTCTATGTTTCTATGCCCCGCCGATGTTGAAAGCTCACCCATAGGCTTATTTATGTCAGACTATTTTTAACTTGTGTAATGCTGATGGGTGTAAAGCAGTACAGTCCTTATCACTCAGTAGTGTACCTCCAGGTCTGTCTAGTTTCAGCAAAGGTGCAGTACTTGATTTCAGGTTTCAGTTCTGTAAGTATTTTACAGTCTTAGGTCTCGGTATGAACAAGGTACCAGTGCCGTTTTTACACTGATTATTTCAGCAGCACTGTGAGCAAGGAGTTGTGATTGCACTGCCCACTCAAATCTCTGTAGAGTGGAGTAGGACAAATTTCCTTTTGTGGGCACTTAAATGCTCCACAGTACCACCTACCAACCACCGATTATGGTCACTAGCCAACAAGCAACAATAGCTAAAATGACAACAAATTGCATTTATATAATGTCCTTTAGTGTAGAAAAACACTGCAAGGCTCTGCACAGAAACGTAATCAGACAAAAATTGATACCAAGCCATAGAAGGAGGTATTAGGAGGGGGACTAAAAGCTTAATCAAAGACATAAGTTTTAAGAAAGATCTTGAAGGAGAGAGAGAGGTGGATGGGGCTTAGTGAGGAAATTCCAGAGCTTAGGGCCTAGATAGCTGAAGGCATAGTCTCTAATAGTGTGGCAAAGGGAGTGGGAGTGCACCAGAGGCCAGAGTTGGAAGAATGCAGAGTTTTGTGAAGGTTGTAGGGCTGGAAGAGATTACAGAGATAGGGAAGGGCAAGACCATGAAGGGATTGAACAACTCTCTTTTATGTTGCAGATATTGAAAGTCATAGAGCAGGGGTGTCAAACATACAGATGTGGCCCGTGGAACAGTTTCATCAGCTCATGGTGTGCTTTGCTTATGGTTGCCGAGTTAGAATCTGTGCCCAAGACAACTGCGCCTTTTAAATTTTGTGCCACAGAATCCACCCAATCCCACCCCGCTCTTTGACGTCAGCCCTTCCCCCCACTCAGGAGTGACCGGAAACGGGATTGTCTTGTGGAGAGACATGGAGGAAGGAGAGATGCAGGGTTGGGCTGGACTGGAAGAGAGTGAACAGGAACAAGGCAGCAGGCAATCAGGACTTGGGAGTTTGGGATTCAGGGAGGGAAGTCGGGAGTTTGGGACTCTGGTGGAGGTGGTTGGGAGTTTCGGACTCAGGGACAGGAAGTCGGGAGTTTGGGACTCTGGTGGAGGTGGTTGGGAATTTGGGACTCAGGGACGGGAGGTCGGGAATCTGGGAGGAGGGGTCGGAAATTTTGGACTTGGGGCAGGGGGGTCTGGAGTTTGGGACTCGGAGGGAAGGTCGGGAGTTTGGGACTCAGGGAATGGGTGGGTCGGAAGTTTGGGACTCAAGGGTGTTGGTAGTTTGGGACTCTGGGAAGGGGGGGGTCAGGCGTTTGGGACTCTGGGATGAGGGGTCAGGAGTTTGGCACTCTGGGAGTGGTGAGAGAGGAGATGGTGACTGTTGGATACGTGGTTCAGTGGATAAATAATTACACGGATGCTGTACATAAACAAATAACAGGTCTTTACTGGAGGAGGGTAATCTCTAGACTGGGGTACAGAGGCATGCGCACAGCTTATATACCGGTGTGGTTACTGCCGGTACTACAGTATACAGGAGCTGTAAAAAGTAGTTCTGACTTAAAGCACATACACTACAATTCCGTTGCCTTCAGAAACTTTGGGCTTGCATTATCCTCTATTTTAATTGTTGCTGTTATTCCTTTTAGTGTTCCTAGTCCCTCCTGGAACACTTCTTTTGCGTCAGTTAGCATTTTTGACAGTCGTCCAGGTGTGACGTCGTCATCCTTTTTGGCCTCCACCTTCAGTGCCTGTATGGAATGCCAATCTAAATGTATCTTCCGGATCCATTCACGTCCTAGCAGTGGTGGTCCTCCATTTGGCAATACATATATATCCATTTTAGCTATTTCCTGACCTTTATATGTCACTTTCACCCTTATTTTTCCTTTGGGGTAGACTTTTTGCCCCGTATAAGTCTTCAAGACAATCTCTGTAGCTTTCAAGGGTATGTGTGAAAATAGCCGCTTGTAGTCTCTTTGATTCATGACTGTTAGAGCTAACCCTGTGTCCAATTCCATTTCCACTTGGACTCCGTCTATCTTGAGTGTAACCCAGATAGTCTGGTGATCCTCCATTTCGGTTACATTATGTAGTTTCAGACAACCCAGCTCCTTGCTTCCGGAGTCTGTGTCACTTTTCTGTTCGTCTGAACCACTGTCCATCACCTTGTGTACCTTTTTGTACTTCTCCTGTGGAGATTTCTTACTGTTGGTTTTCTTCCCAGACCTGCAGACTCTTGCTATGTGTCCTGCTTTCCCACACTGTCTGCACACTTGGTCCTTGAACCAACAATCTTTCTGGTCATGTGTTGTTCTGCCGCAGCGATAGCACTTCCCTGTTCCATAGGTCATTTCGTTGGTGCCATATTCTTGCGGTCTCCGTTGTATCTCTGCAGTGCCCCTTGCGGCTGCTTCGTGTGATGCTGCCATACTGAAAGCTTTGTCCAGCATAAGGCCCTTTTCTGATAGAAGCCGTTTCTGGGTTCCTTCACTTTGTAGCCCACACACAAACTTGTCCCTTAACGTGTCTGCTAGTCCTGCTCCAAACTGGCAGTATTTCGATAGCTTGCGCAGTTCCGTTAGGTACTCAGCATTGCTTTCGTCTTTGTGTTGGTTCCTTTTATGGAACTTAAATCGTTCTGCTATCAGCAGCGATGTGGGGTTTAAGTGGTCCTGTAGGATTTCTACTATGCTTTCAAAATTCTTGTTTACCGGCTTCTCTGGGGTTATTAGATTTCGCAGTAACCCATAAGTTTTTGCACCCATGGAATTTAACAGAACCAGTGCTTTATTAGCATCTGGCACTTCATTCGCCCTACAGTACACCTCAATACATTCCACATATGTCGCCCAATCTTCGACTTCATTGTCGAACGTAGAGATACTGCCACTCTTCGGCATCCTTGGTTGTGCGTTAACTATCACCAATGGCGCCTCCCGCGCTTCCCCTTCTTCTCCGCTGGCAAAAATGGCGTCTCCCGCGCTTTCCTTCCTTCCCGCGCTCGCCCGTCTTCTCCGCTGCGGCTTCGCAAAATGGCATCTCCCGCGCTCTTCCTTCTTCTCCGTGGTTCAATGGCGCCTCCCGCGCTCTCCCTGCTTCTCCGCGGCTCAATGGCGTCTCCCCTTGCTTCGCCCCGCGGACCCTGATCAGCCTGTGATCCCTGGCTGTGCTCTGCGCGTTCTTCTCTTGATATTTGTCGACGCCGCTCAGTCTAGAACCCGGCTGTTTCTTACCCTCTCTCGCTCCGGTTTTGCAGTATTTTTCCTCGATGCCGCTCGGTGATCAACCCCCGGCTGCGCCCTGCTCTCTTCACCCTCTTTCTTACCCCGTCGACGCTGCCCGGCTCTCTCTCTCTGCCGTCGGTCGGATCCAGCCGCCGCTGCTCGGGAAGGGTCTGCTCTGGACCTGTCGTCGGTCTCTTACTGCTCGTTGTGGCTGGGGAACCAAGCCCAGCTCTCCACAGCCTCCCCAGCGAAGTTGGATCTCTGCCTGACTGCTGGGCGGTTGCTCGCGGTCGACGCCCGTGTTCCTGGACTCGACTATTTTTTTTGTTGTTGTTTTATGTTGCAGGTAGATTCGCATCCACACTCGTCGCCACTGTTGGATCCGTGGTTCAGTGGATAAATAATTACACGGATGCTGTACATAAACAAATAACAGGTCTTTACTGGAGGAGGGTAATCTCTAGACTGGGGTACAGAGGCATATGCACAGCTTATATACCGGTGTGGTCACTGCCGGTACTACAGTATACAGGAGCTTTAAAAGTAGTTCTGACTTAAAGCACATACACTACAGTGACTGAGCTGGGGTCCGGGGAGAGGGGCTCAGGGGAGAAAGCACGACTGGGAAATAAGGGTCAGGGATGGGGGCTTGGGGGAGAGATGGGGACTAGGGAATGTGGCTTGGGGGATTGGTGCTTGGGCTTGGAGAGAGAGGACTGAGGTGGGGTTGTATGGGTCTGATGCCTAACATTTCCTGCAGAGCTGGGAACAGCAGCAACAGCAATAGCCACAGCCACATGGTGAGTGTAAGTGGTGGTGAGAGAGGAGCAGCCAGTAAAGGGGGTGAGCGAAACCTGGGGAATTTACTTTGGGCAGATAGTGAAAGATGTTGTTGCACTGCTGGGTGAGTGGGGAACAAGGGGATGGCGTCTGAGGATTCTCACTGTACACTCTGACTTTACATCGCAAGGTCCAACCAATCCACTCACACCGGGCTCGGAGAGGGTTGGAGCTGTGCACCAGTTTGTAAAGCAAGACCATCCATAACAGGCTGAGCCAAAGTAAATTTGGTTTAGTAGCCCAATAAAGCCCACTCTTTGAAACGGAATCGAGAGAAAGAGCTGGAAGCAGAAACCTCAACAAATAATTAATATACATAATTCCAGAGTTACATCTGCAGTTTGAAGCAAAATGCTGATTGATCAGTGATTTTGTTACAATTACACAAGTATTAAGACTTCATGTCAGTGATGTAGGATCTGATACAGGGGGAACAGCTGAAAGACGGAGTTGGAGGGGGAGACTGTCCTGGTGGCTGGGATTTTAATGATACATATCCATAAATCTTGGAGAGGCACATGTGTCTATGCCTAAATCCATTGGTATGCTTTTATTCCCACCATTTACTTTACTAATGGTGATGATAAATCGAACAACTCAATGTTTTACTTTAAAAATGAAGTCGTTATTTTGCCTCAGCAGAACCCAAGCTACCGGTGCACTCGATCAGAGGGAGAATATTTGAGGAACTGCGTGATAAATCCTGCAGAAAGAGTGGGCTGGAACTTCAAATCCGCGCCAAAAGCTGGGGTCCGAGACTCATCTGAAATTCAGCCCCTGTTTTAGTAATAGAGGCGAGCTGCGGCACCGCCAGAAGCAGCTCGCCTGACATCGGAGATCAGATTTGGGCCTGCTGCATCGCCGGAATGGCTTGGGCGGCGGGTGGTGGTGGAAAATGAAGGAGGGCCGAGTGCGGGCCGGCAGTGGCGCTGTATAGCCCAGAGAGGCACTCAGGCTTGCACGGCGCATGCTCCACCTAGTTTCTCGTGCATTTTACAGGAGGGTCCTGAAACCGCTGCAGGATCCTTCTTTGCGTATTTAATTTGATCCAGTGCTGAGTTCAGGCAGCTGCCAGGGATAAGTAAAAACAGTAAGGTCCAATATGACGGTGGTTATGCCACCAAAGCAGATTAGATGTTGGACCTCGCCTCCAGAGATTGGTGCACATTGAATCCGGCCAAAAAGCAGGCAAAACGCATACTAATTCCTACCGTAGTGTGTCCAAATAACTTCTGCGGAATGTGTCCCACGCCAAGTGCCAGGATGTCAGATCAGGCCCACCAAATAAAATTAATTTGACAACCCTGTTGTAGAGGGTTTTTAAAATACTGAAAGAAGTAAGCTTAAATATATGCTTCGAGCCAGCAGCAGCTGCATAGCTGTCTGTGGCACAAAGGTAGTAAAGCATTAAAGTTACTTCATCTCATAACACCAGCAGAGATCACAATTTATGAGCTGGTTCTGCATGGATTAAAACTGGTTTAACCAGACCAGCTACTTTCGCAACACAAAATTCCTTTGTAAATGCACAGAGCATATTTTGTAATCAAAATTGCTGTTTATAAAAGTCTGTCATATTGCAGTCACACCGTCCCCGCTTATCCTGGACAGCCACTTATATTAGGCAAACACCGCTGACCAGTTGTCATTAACATAGGCGACAATTACAAGGGCACTGCTTAAACCGTATGAAGCACACTGACTATTTCAGGCAGTTTAAGCAGCTGCTCGCCCCTTCCGTAAAGTGCAATTACCTGTCATTAAGTCCTAACCCCCGTGGCCTCTAGGGGCTAAAAATTGGATATAGCCACAAAATGGGCAGTGTTAAGACTGAACAAGGTTAAGCTGCGCTACCTGAAAGTGGTGTCGGTAGCACGCAAAATTTGTGCTGACTCTTCATTAACATGATTATAGTTATGCTTTCAGCACTAAAACTGATGCTCATTGGCTTAACGCTCAACAGGTGGACCAATATCGGGGCCAGTCTAATTCACAGTCATGCTTGCCCCAGGCTTTATCCACTACTTAAAGGGGAGGTGCATTAATGCTGCAGCACCTAATTGTCAGGGTGGTTGGGTTTGCAGCTGCCCCAACAACAATCAGAAGAAGGCCAAGGCCAAGGCCAAGGCAGACTTATTTAGAAATCGTGATGGCAGATCCTCGACCAAGGGCGAGAGCCCAGAGGTTTTCAGATGAAGCTCTAGAGGTATTGATATTCACAGTGGAGAGGAGGCAGGCGGTCCTATACCCGCAAACTGGCAGGAGGCCCTTGCCCTACACATCCCGAACCATGTGGTGGGAGATTGTGGATCACGTCACGGCCAGCTCTGTGGTCCCCAGGACCCTCACCCAGTGCAGGAAGAAGTTTAATGACCTCACACTGGTGGTCAAGGTGAGTGAAGGCTTCAGCAAATGCCACATACCACCATCTGCACCACAAGCCTCACACATTGCTCAATGCACCACCTACCAACAGTCTCTACCTATCACCACTCACACCTCACAATCAGAACTTCACTTCAGCCTCACAACCTTACCACTGCTGCAACACTCACACCCACATCTCACACCTTGCACACACTGACAGCTATTCAACTACGGCAGACATATCACCCAAACACATTGACTAAACTCACTCAACACTTTTCTTTCTCTTGCAGGCCAAGCTGGCACACAAACGGCGTGAGCAGCAACAGACAGGCGGGGGCCAGGCGGACACGCAGGGCTTCAGCCAGCTGGAGAAGCGAGTACTGCAGATCATTGGGTGCCACGTTGTCGACGCCATGGCAACCAGCGAAGTTGAACCCCTTGGGGACAACAACGGTATGTTCATTCCTAATCCATCTTCTCACATCTCACTTCCCCCTCAGCCCACAATCTTTTCTCACTTTCAAGCTACTCATGCTGTATGCGTGCATTTCTGGCTTCCCCAGAAGTGGGGGGGGAAGGGAAGAAGACTCCGCGTCACTGCATCTGTCAGCCGCAGACACCAGTTCAGAAACTGGCACTACATGAACTTTCGAGGCTAGTGTAGAAGCGGGATCTGCACAGGGTGAGGCACCGGGCATGAGTGGGCTGTAGCAAGGCCGGGGGAAAGGGTAGCTCGGGGGCCAGCTCCCCGGAGGGCAAGTTCAGGTGCGAGTTCTGCTGCACAGGACTCAGAGGAGGACCTCGATGGGGAGGCCTTCAGAAGAAGGGTGACAGACATGCACACAGAATTGATGGGTGCAATGGCAAGCATGCCAGAGAGCCTCTCGGCAATGTCAAGGAGTGTGGAGAAGTCCGCCTCCAATATTGCACGGGGCTCTGTGCAGAGCATGGAGCCCAGGATTTCCAGCCTGGAAATGATGGTACACTCCCAGAGAGATCGTCGCGACCCAGACATGTAGGCGCGCATGATGGGTGATGTCGCATATCCATTGCAGCACAGGCAGAAGCGACCCAACATCTTATTGCTGCAGTGGAAGCTCAGACTGCTCTCATGCAGTCTCAGTTTGAAGCCACCGAAGCTCTGACTGTTGCCATTGTGGCTGGGTTTACCAGTGTTGACCGGGGCTTGCAAGGTGTTGCAGCAACCCAACAATCTGTGCTCCAACAGATTGCTAGGGAAGCTGAGATGCCGTCCCAGGGGAGTGGCAGTGGGTCAATGGAGCAGGAACCTGCTGTCCTCTCTCAAGATGACAGTATTCCTGTTCCTACCATTGCCACTCCACCATTGCCCTTGCCACTGCCTGTCAACCAGCCAGCCCAGACTGGTGCCACCCATGCCGAGGTGGTGCAGTCTACAGCCGGGCCTTCTAGGTCCAGAGCTACTCGAGGTCATCCTGCAAGGCCATCTGGGGTCTCCCGCACAGAAACTCAGCAGCCCTCCACCAGCCATCTTGCAGCCACTGGGGGAACACTTCATAGGAGCACTAAGTTAGGAATATTCACACGAAAGACAGACACTCAGGGCTGGATTTTGTCAATGGGGGTGCATTGGGGGCGGGACTGCTGGTTGTCAGGTTTCAGTCCCGCCCCCAACGACATCTGGGCAACCCACGCTATTTTCCCTTGATTGACCTTGTTAAGCCTGCCCTGCGGGCTTAGCCAGCCAATTAAGGGAAAGCCGGTGACAGAGGACGTCAGCGTATGACGTTTCATCTGTTGAAAATTTTTGACAGATGAATTGTCAGCGTTTGACAGCTTTGCGAAGCTGTCACAGTGACAATCTCTGTTCTAAGGTGAGCCCATACACAAAGACTCCCCAAAACCTCTTTCCTCAGTAGAAATCAGATGGCTGCTGCATCTGAGAATGCAGCAGCCGTTCTGTCATCTCTGCCGTTGAGATGAGGCACCTCCGGATCCCCAAGGGTTGAAGCCTGCAGGAAGAAGCAACGGTATGTAAACTTTTTCTAACACTTTACACTCACCGCTCATATTTAGCTCTCCACACTTGCACCCATCACTCACCTCCACAGCGGACTTTTTGACCCCTCTCACCCCTGCAGACCCACTGCTCGCCTTGCTGACCCTGGCGAGGTTCGCAGCCGTCGGGAAGTCTGCACTTGCAGGGGTAAAATGTTGATAAGCCTCAAAATTGCCTGTTAACTACCTGTTAACAGGCAGTTAATTGGCTCTAATCACATTCCCGCTTCGAGGAGAGACGGGTCCCTGCGCGAGTCAGGGGACCCACCTCCCGGGAAGATGGCACGAAGGTGGGTTGGGAGTGGGTTCGGTACCCACTCCCAGTTTCTGCCATTTTTCCGGCAGTCCCACCTCCATGCCCACGTCCCCAGGGCTGGCAAAATTCCCCTCTAAGGGATTGCACAAGGATGATTAGTTAATAGTATTAATGTAAATAATTGTGATTTGATTATTGATAAATTTATTAATCTTTTGTGGTGTCTCATTTCAGCTTTGTGCCCAGGAGGACACTGTGATATTCCGTAAGTCAGGGATAGTGTGATGGGGATGTGGTGAGCAATGGGGATCTGGGGTTTCATTCATTCGATTCGGAGTCTGATGAGCCGTTCACAGACAGCCCATCTGGATGGACGAATGGCTGCCTGCCTCCTCCCTCCCTCATCTTCCTCTTCCTCCTCTCCCTCCTCCTGAGATGGTCCCACAATTCCTGCTGGCCAGGGCTGCGCCCTCATGATGGCCAAGTTGTGCAGCATGCAGCAGACCACCACGAAATGGGACACTCGCTCCGCCGAGTACTGGAGGGCTCCTCCCGAGCGGTCAAGGCAGTAGAACCATTGCTTCAGTAGCCTGATGGTCTGCTCGATGATGTTCCTGGTGGAAGCATGGCTCACATTATATGAGTGCTGGGCACGAGTGTTAGGGTTGCAGAGGGAAGTTATGAGCCAGTTGCAGAGCGGATAGCCCTTGTCTCTGAGCAGCCATGCTCGAGTTTGCCGTGGTGGCTGGAAGATTGCTGGCACAATGGACTGGCGCAGAATGAAGGCATCATGGCCACTGCCAGGATAGCAGGGCAATGATATTGAGGATTCGCTGTGTGTGGTCATACACCAACTGCACATTAAGTGTGTAGAAGCCTTTGCGGTTAGGGAAGATCTCAGGATTATTCTGCGGCGTCCGCAAAGCCATGTGAGTGCAGTCGATGGCGCCCTGCACCATGGAGGTTGCCCGCTATCCTGGCAAAGCCACATGCGTGTTTGTCCTGCTTCTCTCTGCTGAGAGAGAAACCAACATAGTTCCCATCTCCTGGTGTAGAGAACCTCAGTAACCTCCCAGATGCAGCAGTGGACGGGAAAGATCCGCTGGCGCAGAAATTGAGGGCACTGGGAGAGCCGTGGTCACCCTGCTCTGAGGTTGCAGGTCTGGTTGCAGGAGATGGCAGAGTTCTGTGACCACCTCCTTGGTGAAGCGCAGCCTTTTTAAAGAATTCCTTTATGGGATGTGGGCGTCGCTGGCAAGGCCAGCATTTATTGCCCATCCCTAATTGCCCTTGAGATGGTGGTGGTGAGCCACCTTCTTCAACCGCTGCAGTCCGTGTGGTGAAGGTACTCCCACAGTGCTGTTAGGTAGGGAGTTCCAGGATTTTGACCCAGCGACGATGAAGGATTGGCAATATACTTCTAAGTCAGAATGGTGTGTGACTTGGAGGGGAACTTGGAGGTGGTGGTGCTCCCGTGCACCTGCTGCCCTTGTCCTTCTAGATGGAAGAGGTCGCGGGTTTGGGAGGTGCTGCCGAAGAAGCCTTGGTGAGTTGCTGCAGTGCATCTTGTAGATGGTACACACTGCAGCCATGGTACGCCGGTGATGGAGGGAGTGAATGTTTAAGGTGGTGGATGGGGTGCCAATCAAGCGGGCTACTTTGTCCTGGACGGCATTGAGCTTCTTGAGTGTTGTTGGAGCTGCACTCATCCAGGCAAGTGGAGAGTATTCCATCACACTCCTTACTTGTGCCTTGTAGATGGTGGAAAGGTTTTGGGGAGTCAGGAGGTGAGACATTCGCCACAGAATACCTAGCCTATGACCTGCTCTTGTTGCCACTGTATTTATGTGGCCGGTCCAGTTAAGTTTCTGGTCAATGGTGACCCCCAGGATGTTGATGGTGGAGGATTCGGTGATGGTAATGCCATTGAATGTCAAGGGGAGGTGGTTAGACTCTCGCTTGTTGGAGATATTCATTTCTTGGCACTTCTATGGCGCAAATGTTACCTGCCACTTATCAGCCTGCAGGCATGCGGGCATGGACTGCTTCATTATCTGAGGAGTTGTGAATGGCGCTGAACACTATGCAGTTATCAGCGAACATCACCATTTCTGACCTTATGTTGGAGGGAAGGTCATTGATGAAGCAGCTGAAGATGGTTGGGCCTAGGACACTGCCCTGAGGAACTCCTGCAGCGATGTCCTGGGGCTGTGATGATTGACCTTCAGCCACCACAACCATCTTCCTTTGTGCTAGGTATGACTCCAGCCAATGGAGCATTTTCCCTCTGATTCCCATTGACTGCAGTTTTACTAGGGCTCCTTGATGCCATACTCGGTCAAATGTTGCCTTGATGTCAAGGGCAGTCACTCTCACCTCACCTCTGGAATCAGTTCATTTGTCCATGTTTGGACCAAGGCTGTAATGAGGTTGGGAGCCGAGTGGTCTTGGCAGAGCCCAAACTGGGCATCAGTGAGCAGGTTTTTGGTGAGTAACACTGAGGACACCCTCCACCGTGCTAAATGGGATAGATTCAGAACAGATCTAGCAGCTCAAAACTGGGCATCCATGAGTTGCTGTGGGCTTGATAGCACTGTCGACAACACCTTCCATCAGTCTGAGAGTAGACTGATGGAACAGTAATTGGCCGGGTTGGATTTGTCCTGCTTTTTGTGGACAGGACATACCTGGGCAGTTTTCCACATTGTCGGATAGATGCCAGTGTTGTAGCTGTACTGGAACAGCTTGGCTAGAGGTGCGGCTAGTTCTGGAGCACGTCTTCAGCACGATAGCCAGGATGTTGTCGGGGCCCATAGCCTTTGCTGTATCCAGTACGCTCAGCCATTTCTTGATATCACATGAATTGGCTGAAGACTGGCTTCTGTGATGGTGGGGCCCTCAGGAGTAGGCCGATATGGATCATCCACTCAGCACTTTTGGCTGAAGACGCTTCAGCCTTGTCTTTTGCACTCGCGTGCTGGGCTCCGCCATCATTGAGGATGGGGATATTCATGGAGCCTGCTCCTCCCGTAAGCTATTTAATGGTCCACCACCATTCACGACTGGATGTGGCAGGACTGCAGAGCTTTGTATGCTGCTTCTGCTTTTTAGCATGCATGTAGTCCTGTGTTGTAGCTTCCAGCTTTGCACCTCATTTTTAGGTATGCCTGGTGCTGCTCCTGACATGCTCTCCTACACTCCTTATTGAACCAGTGTTGCTCCCCTTGCTTGATGGTGATGGTAGAGTGAGGGATATGCCAGGCCATGAGGTTACAGATTGTGGTGGAATACAGTTCTGCTGCTGCTGGTGGCCCACAGTGCCTCATGGATGCCCAGTTTTGAGCTGCTAGATCTGTTCTGAATCTATCCCATTTAGCATGGTAGTAGTGCCACACAACACAATGGAGGGTGTCCTCAGTGTGAAGATGGGACTTCGGCTCCACAATGACTGTGCGCTGGTCACTGCTACCACTACTGTCATGGACAGATGCATCTGCGACACGTAGATTGGTGAGAACAAGGTCAAGTAGGTTTTCCCCTCATGTTGGTTCTCTCACCACCTGTCGCGGGCCCAGACTGGCAGTTATGTCCTTCAGAACTCGGCCAGTAGTGGTGCTACCGAGCCACTCTTGGTGATGGACATTGAAGTCCCCCACCCAGAGTACATTCTGTGCCCTTGCTACTCTCAGTGCTTCTTCCAAGTGGTGTTCAACATGGAGGAGTACTGATTCATCAGCTGAGGGAGGGCGGTAGGTGGTAATCAGCAGGAGGTTTCCTTGCCCATGCTTGACCTGAAGCCATGAGAATTCATGGGGTCTGGAGTCAATGTTGAGGACTCCCAGGGCCACTCCTTCCTGACTGTACTGCCACCCCTGGTGGGTCGGTCCTGCCAGTGGGACAGGACATACCCAGGGATGGTGATGTTTGGGACATTGACTGAAAGGTATGATTCTGTGAGTATGACTATGTCAGGCTGTTGCTTGACTTGTCTGTGGGACAGCTCTCCCAATTTTGGCACAAGTCCCCAGATGTTGGTGAGGAGGACTTTGCAGGGTCAACTGGGTTGGGTGTGCCATTGCCGTGTCCTTAGCCGGTGCCGAGTGGTCCGTCTGGTTTCATTCTTATTATTGTGTTTCATAGCAGTTAGTTACAACTGAGTGACTTGCTGGGCCATTTCAGAGGGCAGTTAAGAGTCAATCATATTGCTGTGGGTCTAGAGTCACATATAGGCCAGACCAGGTAAGGACGGTAGATTTCCTTTCCTAAAGGACATCAGTGAACCAAATGGGTTTTTATGATAATCCAATAGTTTCATGGTCACCATTACTGATACTAGCTTTTTATTCCAGATTTATTTAATTAACTGTGGTGGGATTTGAACTAGGATCATTAGTTTAGGTCTAGTTAGGATTACTAGCCCAGTGACATTACCACTACGCTACCGTTCCCTTGGACCGTTCCTTCTAAGACACTGCCCCTCACTTAATTGGAGGTAGGAGAAGTACTGTCAGATGACCCTAGGTGGGTAAAGCCTTCAAATAAAAACAAAGTACTGGAAATACTCAGCAGGTCAGGCAGCATCTGTAGGTTCCAGTATTTTCTGTTTTTATTTCAGATTTCCAGCATCTGCAGTTTTTTTTGCTTTTGTGGGTAAAGCCTTCTGTTGAGTGCCCTCATGGCCCTCCTCCTCCTCCCTCTGCACGCATCTTCCCATCTTCCTCGCTGCCTCCGCTCCCTCTGCCGAAGATCCTGGAACGTGAGGTCGATTGTCAGTACAGCCCCCACAATTGTGAGCAAATGTTGTGAGCAGAAGCCTTTAGAAAATAATGGAGTTCTTCACTTGCAACAACACTCCCTGTTACCAAAGAACCTTGAAAGAAGTAAAGAAAGCTTCTGGAGTTGCAGAAAGTAGCACAGAGCCAATCAAACTGCATAACCATGTCAGATGCAACTGATTGCTGATAATCCCTTTAAATATCGCTGCTGGAGCCTCCTTCCTGTTGTTGAACGCCTGTTCTCCCTGTCATTGCTTAGCCATGCCGGTAAGTTGAACGGCGAAATCGACTGCTGCAGATCGGGCGTCAAGTGAGCGATGCGCACTCACTGACGTCACGATCTCATTGATTTAAATCCCTCCAGTGATCGCGTTTACCGGCAGCGTTACCGGTTCTTGCAAAATGGTGCCCGCCGCGGGATCCACCACCAGCTGGCAGAAGAGCGCCGGCTGCTGTTTTTTCGACATTTCATAGCGTTGACGGGTGGCGCAAATCCCCCGAATTTTTAGCCCTTGGACTCATGTGATTGCATCTTACAAAAAAGTGGCAAAAATAAAAGACCTCTCCTGTCACAGCCTGCTGAAACTCATGCTGAATTTACCTGCTGTAGTAGTGAAACTAAGCAGAGGTGAAAGTGACCAGTTGAAAGTGACCAGTGGTTTAACTGAGCAGAGCTGAAACTGGCCAGTGTACTGACCAGAGGCGAAACTGACCAAACTGCTGCATACTTCAGCCTCGTTCAGCTCTCCATAGCTGCATAATGTGAAATGCTTCCACCTTGCAAAGCTTGTCTGTAGCCAAAAATATTTTCATAAATATAATTAAAAACATCAGAGAAGGAAAGAAGCTCAAAGTCACACAATTTAAAGTGACTACAATAGAGCCCAGGTTCAAATATAAATAAATATTAACAATATAGAAGCCCAGAAATTCTCTTCAGACCACCAACAGCAAATTTCTACTGGGAGTGCGAGAGAAGTGGAGAGGTGGAGGGTGAAGATTACACCGGCAACTGTGTATAATGGGCAAATTGTGTCACCACTGTACATGCAAATGATTCTTTTACAACTAGGTACATGGCGCTGGTCCGTCTAGTTGCCCCTCAAAATTGTATTGAGGTCCAATGTATGTCATAGGATTTGCATATAGTAACGAAGCTCCTGCCGAGGGTTGGCAACCCTCTGGGATTGTCCAGGAATTAAAGATGAATCTCCAGGGTGTAAGAATCCTGAGAAATCCTGGTTTCAGATTCTCACTAACTAACATGGACGAAATTAAATAAGCATTATTACTTATAGATTTAAGTTTGTTTTATGTAATTGTAGTGCAATGCATGTCAATCCTTGAATAATGATGCCTTTAACCTAGTGTAATACACCTTGGGTAGACCTGGTTAGAGTTAAAATGGAAGAAACGAGGTGTTGGGCCTACTTGACCAAATGAAAACTGCAGATCTCAACAAGCCTCATTAGCAAAGCTGACAGTCAGTCTGTGAGAAAAGCTGAAAGAATTAGTGGAATTCCAGAGACTGAGATAAGAGGCAGGGACTGTAAGATTGTTTTGAATTATATGTTAGCTGTTTTTTTGAATAATTGTTTTGATATCTTATAACCATTAATATCTTATCAGTAGTAGATCTATAATCATGTGTAAGGATTAAATGTAGAAGTCTGTAATTATCAACTGCATGCAATGATAACCTGAATTATGTATAACATGTAACGCTTTTTCTTATGCTTAAAAGTCTGTGAGTAAGCTGTAACCAGACAACCTGGGGTGAGAAAGAGATTGCCATGGTCGAATAGACTGCAGTTAGCCTGGGTAGGTGCAGTTACCATTGTGCTGAAATGTTATAACATTCACAGTGAATTATAAACAAAGGCCAACAGCAAGGGCTGTATCTCACCCTATGGAGACATATTCCTTTTGTATTGCCATAACTACCCCATATATGAGTCTTGGTGGTCAAAAACAGATGATGTAAGAATGTCATAAGACTAAAAGCCTGCATAAACCAAAGTGCTACGAACGTGGCAGCTTTATGATTGGATTTTGGGTTTGGGTGTCAGCCAGTGATTGGTTCAGGAGGACTCCATAGGTATTGAATGAGAGTAAGGGTATAAGAAGGGGATCTTAACAGCCACAAAGTAGCTGTAGAAGTAGAAGAGCAGAATCCGGAATAGAAGATTTCAGGACTAGAAGATTTCAGGAAGAATCAAGGAGACACCCGAGAAACGGAGGGGGGTGGAGAGAGAGAGAGAGAGACAAGAGGCACAGGGTGCAGCCTGCTCACAGTTGCCCTTCTACCCAGAGTATAAGTGGTAATATAAGTCTCAATTATTCTCTGTAAACTGCTGCTCGAATACTGTAATGTATTAAGTCTTGCTTGTGCTGAATAAAGCTAAATCACTGTCCCAATACGGGTCAACCTCGAATCATTTGTGTTAAGTCCGTGAATGATTGAGACACGGACTAGCAGGAGTGAAAACAAACAGATCTTTACTGGTGGAAGTCAATAACGAAACTAAACAACAGAGGCTCTCTAGCGCCTTTTATACAGGGGTGGTCACTGCCGGTACTGCAGTCTGAGACCAGTTATTCTCTTAAAGGTACATACACAACAATTCCTCCCCTTTTAGATAAACAGTACATAACATTCATTTAACAACTAAATGATAACGAATTACAATCACAATTACTGTTACTAGATACAATGGTTAAGTTTAAGCAATTATAAGTTCAGTCTTTGAGGAGGCTTCCTGATTCTGTCTGGATAACGCCTCTTTGGGGTAACAGGTTCTTCTGGCAATGTTGAGTCGGAATCAATGTCGTTGTTTGGCTCATCTGCTTCCAATATTACCGGTTCTGCGGTAGCTGCAATTGGAACGTTGATTTCATTACCAGGTGTATCAGATCGTGGTGTGGAGTTGACGTTTTCCAGTGACTCTAGAATCTGGTCAGCATGGCATCTTACAATGTTCTCCCCAACGTCCATGGTATACATGAGGTCCTTGTTGTGTACAAATCGTTCCTGGCTGCCATTTCTCAGTGCGGTAGTCCCGGGCCAAAACTGGTTGACCTATCTTAAAACTCCTGGTCGGCCTTTCATTCATATTCTGAAACTGCCTGTTCTCCACATCTCTTCGGACGTTTGGCTTAACCAAATCCAAGCGGCATCGTAGTCTTCAATTGAAGAACATCATGGCTGGAGTTTGGTTGGTAACCGCATGTGTCGCATTCTGGTAGGCAAACAAGAAGTTGTCCACCTTGTGTTGTAGGGGTATATCTTCATTACACATTGCCTTGATAGCCTTCTTGAATGTTTGGACAACCCTCTCGGCCAATCCATTAGTGGCTGGATGATATGGGGCAGATGTGTAATGCTTAACACCATTGTTCTTTAAGAACCTCCAGAACTCTTCAGACACAAGCTGTGGTCCATTGTCAGAGCAAATCTGTTCAGGCAGCCCATTCCTGGTGAATATGGTTCGTAAAACTGTGATAGTTTTTTCCGTGGTGGTTGAGGACATTTTTATTACCTCTGGCCACTTTGAATGTGCATCCACCGCAATTAAAAACATCGAGTCCATGAAGGGACCAGCAAAATCAATGTGCACCCTTTGCCATGGAGATGAGGGCCACTCCCATGGATGCAGAGGAGCTTGTGGTGGGGTGTTTTGGACCTTCTGGCATCCTGCACAGCTCTTGGTCATCTCTTCGATTTCTCTATCGATTCCCGGCCACCACACAAACACTCTGGCTAAGCCCTTCATTTTTACCCCACCCAGATGACCCTCATGAAGTTCATTGAGCACTCTATCCGTCAACTTAGGTGGAATTACTACTCTGGATCCACACATTAAGGTTCCTCTGCACACTGACAGCTGTTCTCTTCTCGGCGAGAATGCTGGCAGCAGTGGTTCGCCATGTGCTGGCCATTCCTTCACCGTTAAATCATAGACCCGTGATAGTGTCGGGTCATTCCGTGTTTCCTTTTCTATGTTTGCATTCGTCACAGGAAGACATTCGACTATGGTCGAGTGGAATAACTCCATTGGATCCACTGCAAGGTCTTCTTCTTCCACCGTCGGCAACGGTAGATGTGACAATCCATCAGCATTTCCATGCTGTTTAGTTCCTTTGTACTCGATGTCATATTGGTGTGCCCCTAGGAAAAGGGACCATCTCTGCAGCCGTTGTGCTGTCATTATCAGTACGCCCTTCTGAGGGTTGAAAATGGAGACAAGAGGTTGATGATCGGTTAGTAGAGTAAATTTTTGACCGTGCAGATAGTGATTGAACTTCTTCACCCCCCACACTAGGCTGAGGGCCTCTCTGTCAATCTGGGCATAGTTACGCTCGGCAGAAGTTAACGAGCGTGACGCAAAAGCTATCGGCCTCTCCAAACCATCAAGGAATTTATGTGACAGTACCGCCCCAATGCCGTAGGGAGACGCATCACACGCCAGCCTGATTGGCAGTGCTGGGTTGTAGTGAGCCAATACTTCCTTTGAAGTGATTAAGTCCTTACTCTTCCGAAAAGCACGCTTACACTCATCGCTCCATTTCTATGCTACCCCCGTTCGTAGCAGGGCGTTCAGTGGGTGCAGAATTGTCGACAAATTCGGCAAAAACTTACGATAGTAATTCACCAACCCGAGGAATGACCTCAGTTGCGACACATTTTCAGGCGCTGGGGCCTTAACAACCGCTTCAATTTTGTCAGGGGACTTATGTAACCCCTCTTCATCAATCACGTGGCCACAATACGATATCTGTTTCTTAAAAAATTAGCACTTGGGGCGATTGGCTCGCAGCCCATGTTCCCGTAGTCTAGTGAGCACCTGTTCTAGGTTGTTAAGGTGTTCACTGTCATCTTCACCTGTTACAAGGATGTCGTCCAAGTAACACTGAGTCCCCGGAATCCCTTGCAGGACTTGTTCCATCGCTCTTTGCCATATCGCCGGAGCCGATGCTACTCCGAATACCAATCGATGATACTGGTAAAGACCTTTGTGAGTGTTTATCGTGAGATACTTCCTAGAGGACTCTTCAACCTCCATCTGCAAATATGCTTGTGCTAGGTCAATTTTTGTAAAACGCTTTCCTCCAGACAGCGAGGCGAAGATGCCTTCTATCCTTGGAAGAGGATATTGTACTGTGCGAAGGACAGGGTTCACCGTCACCTTGAAATCCCCACAGATGCGAATCTTCCTTGGCTCTCCGGCCTTATTGCTTAACGTTTTCTTCATGACAGGAACGATGGGTGTTGCCCACTCGCTCCAGTCGACCTTAGACAACACGCCCGCCTTCTCCAGATTCTCCAGCTCTGCCTCGATGGCTGGGCGAATTGCATATGGTACCGGTCTCGATTTGAAAAACTTGGGAACTGCATTCTCTTCTATTTTTATTGAGGCGGCTACGCCTTTAAGCGTGCCCAGTTCTTGTTGGAATACCTCTTTGGCGTTAGCTAAGATTGTTGACAATGGTCCAGGAGTGACGTCTTCATCTTTTTTACCGTCCACCGTCATTGCATGAATGGAATGCCAATCCAAGTTTATCTTCCTGATCCATTCCCGTCCCAATAACGGTGGTCCACCATTTGGCAGTATGTAGAGATACAATTTCCGTATTTTCTTGCCATTGTATTCGACAGGCACCCTTATTTTTCCTCTGGGGTATACTTTTTGCCCCGTATACGTCGTCAAGACGATGGATGTCTCTCTCAAGGGTATGTGTGAAAATAGCCGCTCGTAGTCTCGTCGATTCATGACGGTTATCGCTGATCCTGTATCCAATTCCATTTTAACTTGGGACCCTGCTATCGTGAGTGTGACCCAAATGGTTCGGTGATCCTCTTTTGCGATTACATTGTGAAGTTTGAGACAGCTTAGTCTCCTGTTTCCGGATTCATTATCGCTCATCTGGTCTTTGGAACTACTGTCCGTCATCTTTTGTACTTTCTTGTACGGTTCCTTAGTAGCCTTTTTGTTGTTGCTGGTCTTCGTCCCAGACCTACAAACTCGTGCAATGTGTCCAATCTTCCCGCATTGTCTGCATATTTTGTCTTTGGACCAGCAGTCCTTCTGGTCATGGTTAGTTCTGCCGCAGCGATAACATTTTGCAAATCCCCATGTCATTTCGTGGGTGCCGTATTCCTGTGGTTTTTGTTGAATTTCTGCAGCTCCCCCGGCTGCTGCTTCACACGATACTGCCACGCTGAAAGCCTTATCTAGCGTCAGCTCTTTTTCTGAGGGTAACTTCTTCTGTGTTCCTTCACTCAGGAGTCCACAGACAAATTTGTCCCATAGGGTATCTGCCAGTCCTGCTCCGAACTGGCAGTGCTTTGATAGCTTGCGTAGTTCCGTAAGATACTCAGCATTGCTCTCATCTTTGTGCTGAGTTCTCCTGTGGAATTTAAATCTTTCTGCTATCAACAGCGGTGCAGGGTTTAAGTGTTCCTGTAGAACAGCAACAATTTCGTTAAAACTCTTCGCCTTCGGTTTGGCTGGAGTAATCAGATCCCGCAATAGGCCGTACGTTCTAGCGCCCATTAAGTTTAGCAATATCGATGCCTTTTTCCCCTCCGCTATTTTGTTTGCCTCGAAATATACCTCGACTCTTTCCACATACGTGGTCCAGTCCTCTAATGCATTATCAAAAGCAGTGATACAGCCAGTCTTCGGCATCTTGCAAATCTAAAATGGCGCCTCCCGCGCTTTGCCTTCTTCCCCGATTTAACAAAATGGCGCCTCCCGCGCTTTGTCTTCTTCCCCGCTGTTGTTAGCGCTGCTTTCCACGGTTTCTTGCACGTTAAATATTGATTTTTTTTCTTTTATTATTTTCCCGTCGTGGAGCGGACCCTCTGGGACACTTCCCTCCCTCTTCTTAGGTCCGAACGCTGCCCGGCTTCGAAGCACTGGCCGCGCCCTGTGTGCTCCACCCTCTCTCTCTCTCTTTGCTTCCCGACTCGCTGCCTGGCCCCGTTGAAAAGCCACCCGATCGAGCTTCAGCCCGCCGCAGCCCAGGAAGGATCAGAGCACTACCTGCCACCAGCCCGATTAGCTGGGAAACCACGGACCGAGGAACCCAGCCTGGCTCTGGACAATCTCTCCTGCAAGTTTTTAAACCGATGATTGACGGTCGACGCCCGTTTCTCGAGTTTCAATGGACTCTATATTTTTTTCTTTTTTTTTCTTCTGGCTCCGACCTTCAACAGCGTCGTCGGAGCTGCTGCCGAGTTGCAGGTAAGTACGTTTCTTACTCGTCGCCAGTGTTAAGTCCGTGAATGATTGAGACACGGACTAGCAGGAGTGAAAACAAACAGATCTTTACTGGTGGAAGTCAATAACGAAACTAAACAACAGAGGCTCTCTAGCGTCTTTTATACAGGGGTGGTCACTGCCGGTACTGCAGTCTGAGACCAGTTATTCTCTTAAAGGTACATACACAACAATTTGTAAGCTGGGTCCCTCTGGGATGTTATAAAGGTATTATTGCAAGCCACCCAGGAGAAGGATCAGAGGGGGATTAAAAAATATTGGGGGAAAGATTCAGTATCGACCATTTTGGGGCGCTAACATCGGCCGGCCGCAAACTTTAGTGCCTAGCGCAAATTAGCGCCGGCGACCATGAAATTCGTCTAAATCAAGTGCTACACACTTCTCTTAGGGCGCTAATGTCGGGGAACGGGGCACTACCTCAGAGTACTATTCAAGCTTATGCGCTGTGAATTACCTAGTTCTCAGACATACTGGCGCCTTCCAGTTCTTAAAGGGGAGGGTCTATGATGCTGCACAGCCTCACCCTGATCGTTGCTGCTTTTGAACTGGGCCTGCAAGGAGGTGCAAATCTTGAACAATGAATATCATGGCTGCTCAAAGACCCAGGGAGAGAGCTCGCCAATTTAGTGACCAGGCATTGGCAGCTCTGGTTGGCACTGTGGAATGCCGACAGGCAGTGCTGTTCCCAGACACTGGCAGGAGGCCATTGCCCCGGGAGTTTACAAGGGTGTGGAGGGAGGTTGCCCAGTACTTTTAATCCAGGAGCCTGGTCCAAAGGACTCACACCCAGTGCCGTAAGAAGTTCAACGGGAATAGATGCTTGAAATGCCTCTACATCCCACTATCCCAACCTCACTCTGTGCACAGACGGTATCAACTGCCAGATCCCCAACATTCACCCAACAACTATGCCCATCTACTAAAAGTCACATCCACATCTCACGCCTTGCAGACATTAATGGCTATTCAACTATGGTAGGCACATCTGCCACACACATGGCTGAACACTCACTCACACGCTGTCCTTTTTCTTGCAAGCCAAGCTCTCTCATAACAGGAGGGAGCAGCAACGCATGTGAGGAGGTCAGACGGAGCTGCATCCCTTTACACAGCTGGAGGAGCGAGTGCACAGATTCATCGCGAGTCATGTCATGGGCGCTGTGGCAGTCGGAGAGGTTGAACCCCTTGGAGACAGCAATGGTTTGTTCATCATCTCTCTCTCCTCTCACATACCACATCCCCCTCACAACACGAGTCCTTCCCACTTTCCAGCTAAGTATACTGCCACCATTCCTTGCTCCCTTCCGGCCCCCCTCCCCTCACATTAAAGCCACTTTTGTGCCTTCCTGCTTTCAGATAGTGAGCCACCATCTGAACAGCCTGTCCCTCAGCCTCCCAGTGGAAGCGATGCGGGAGAGGATCAGGAACACCAAGCCGGAGCCTCACTACCTGTGTCTCCCGAGGGCAACACATCCGATACTGGGGCCACGCGGTCACTGGAGGGGAGCAGAGGACTTGGCTCTGATGTGGGTGAAGCTCTGGCACCCAGCGGGCTGCAGCAACGCCATGGGGGAAGGGAATCTCGGGGCCATCTCCCCGAAGGGTGAGTGCGTGCACGAGTTCTGCTGCACAGGACTTGGATGAAGGCCTCGATATCGCGGTGATGAACACGCAGGCGATGAGCATGCATACTGAGCTCATGGGTGCAATGACAAGGGCGCCCGAGAGCATGGATGCACTGGCTAGGAGCGTGGAGGAGTCCACCGCCAGCACAGCTGTCATCTGTGCGCAAACCCTTGAACCCATCCTTGCCTTGTTGCAGAGGATGGTTGACTTGCAGAGAGACCGTGGGAACCTAGACCCCATGCTGAGTGTAATGGGGTTTGCTCTCATGCAGTCTCAGATTGATGCCACACAAGTGCTGACTGCTGCCATCATCGCTGGGTCGCCCACAGTCCATCGGTGATCTGACGGTACCACAGCAGGCCAGCAATCTGTGCTCGAACAGATTGCTCCGGATGCTGTGGTTCTGCCACAGGGGAGTGGCAGTGTGTTGGTTGAGCAGGAAGGTGCTGTCCTCTCTCAGAATGACAGCATTGCTGCTCCCACCACTGCCACTCCGCCATTGCACTTGCCACAGCCTGTAACCCAGCCAGCCCAGACTGCTGCTGCCCATGCAGAGTTGGTGCAGTCTGCAACCGGGCCCGCCAGGCCCAGAGCTGGTCAAGGGCGTCCTGCAAGGCCATCTGATGTCTCTGGATCCGAAATTCAGCAGCCTTCCACCAGCCTTGCTGCAGCCACTGGGGCCACATTATGGAGAAGCAGTAGGGTGGGAAGGGGGGAAGTGGGAAGGGGATGGAGATCATTGAAGAAGGCCGACTAACTAAAATTTTTCAACCAAAATGGGTGGAGTGTTTGTACCAAAGTTGGATGTGTTTGTAAATATATTGTTCACTTTGTTAAGAATTATTTCGATGCGTTCAATGTGCTAAGAACCAGTTGTCTTTGTTAATAAATTGTTGTGTTTGTTTGTTATTGGTTGTGCTTAATAAGACACAGTTGTTCAGAAGAATAACATTTTTTATTTAAACGTTACAAATTTCCTCATGTTTCTCATTGGACTTTGGCTGGTAATAGGGGCTGTGGGCTTGCTGTAATGATGTGGTTGTTGATCCCAAATGCCATCTTCTCTGTCATTCATCGGAAGCGCGTGTTATGAGGCGTTCATGAATGGCCCTGGCAGAAGCTACATTGAGCGGCTCCCTCCTACATTGGTGCTGCTTATCCTCCTCTTCATCCTCCTCCACCTTTCCCTCTTCCTCCTCCTGAGGTGGTCCACCCATCCCTGGTGGCAATGGCTGGGTCCTCAGAATGGCGAGGTTGTGAAGAATGCAGCACACATCTATGAAAACTGATACTCGATCAGGGGAGTACTGCAGGGCTCCTCGAGAGTGGTCAAGACACCAGAACCGTTGCTTCAGCATGCCGATCGTCTGTTCAATGAGGTTCCTAGTGGCGCTTTGGCTCTCATTGTAGGCGAGCTCAGCAGGAGTGTTGGGGTTACAGAGCGGTGTCATCAGCCACGTGCAAAGTGGATAGCCCTTGTCCCCAAGGAGCCAGCTGTGAGCTTGATGCAGTGGTTGGAACAGTTCTGGGACACCAGTCTGGCGCAGGATAAAAGCATTGTGGCTGCTGCCAGGATAGCGGGCATAGATGGCGAGGATGTGTTGTCTGTGGTTGCACCCCAGAGAGTGGAAGCCTTTGCGGTTGCAGAAAATCTCTGCATTTTCATGAGGTGCCCGCAATGCCACATGCGTGCAGTCAATGGTGCCCTGAACCATGGGGAAGCCCGCTATCCTAGCGAAGCCACATGTGTGTTCATGCTGTTTGTCTTGGGTCATGGGGAAAGAGATGTACTCCCTTCTCCTTTTATAGAGAGCATCTGTTACCTCCTGGATGCAGCAATGAACAGCGAACTTGGAGATGTTTGCAATATCCCCTGTTGAAGCCTGGAAGGAGCCGCTGGCATAGAAATTGAGAGCCACTGTCACCTTCACTGCCACCAACAGAGACATCCTGGTCCTGAGCTGAGGCTGGAGCTCTGGTTGCAGGAGGTGGCAGAGCTCTGTGACCACCTCCTTGCTGAAGCAGTGCCTTCTAAAACTCTGCTCCTCGGACAGATGGATATATGAGAATTGCTCCCGGAATACCCTGGGAGGGTAAGGTCTCCTGTGCAGAGCCCTGTTGGCCCTCCTCCCTCTGGCCACATTTTCCACTCTCTCTCTCTCCGCCTCCGCTGCCTCCAACAGTGAAGCTGGAGGACGAGGCCCCGTGCCAGTACAGCCCCCATTAACTCTTTTAAATGTCGTAGTACTAAAGGTTACAGAAATGGGAACCTGATAAGTCTTGCTGACGACCAAAGTAGGAAACTGTTAAATGTCTCCAGACACCTCTCTCCCTCTCTCAACCTACATATGCAGAATTGATTGCCGGCAGGAAAAAACAGGAAGCGAATGCCTTTAAATAGCGCTCCCCCAGCTCCCAGCCAACTGCAAACTGTCCCCCTCTACCTGTCTTTCCAGGTGCTGAGGCAGGGGACGAGAATCAATTTCCGGCCCGGGGCGCTACCGGGGCAATGCGCGCTTAGATGACATCATGATCTCCGGGCGCAGGAGATTGTGGCGATAGTGTTTAGCGCCACCGCAAACCGCCAGTTGAATTTTGCGGGTGGTGCTAAAATCGCCGCGCATGGGCGGTATGTCGTTAGCGCCTCGTTAGTGCCCCCAGAGCTGCTAACAGGCGGCGCTAACCAACCGAACTTTTCCCCCATTGTGTTTTTTAAAATTTCTTTGAACACTTTCATTGATAAGTTATATAAGTATTGGAAATGATTTAAAAAAAGGCTGTTTGACTAACAGTCAATAATCATCCAATCGGATAGCAAAGGGTTTGTTCGCTTTCCAGTTGGTGTGGGCAGGCAGTGTGCCCCCCACGGACCGACATGTTGAGTGACCAATGCTGGCCCAACTGGTCCATGCCGGTGTTTATGCTCCACACGAGCCTCCTTCCATCCCTCTTCATCTAACCCCCATCAGCATATCCTTCTATTCCTTTCTCCCTCAGGTACTTATCAATGAAACATCCTGGCATACACCCAACATGAGCTGGCAACCCTACTCCTCTCTGATGCAGGCAGGCGCCCACTGAAGACTCCGGGAAATATGGCGGTGGCTAGAATCCGAGCGGGACTCTCAATTTTAGGACTGCTACTGCCAATCAGCCCTGTAGGAAATACACTGGATATAGTTCACTGAGAATAAGTCCTTAGGGTGAATTTTTAGATATGGGTACTAATATTGAAAGCGGAGCTACTGGTGTTGAAAATCTTTTGTCTCCCACCGATTTTTGAAGCACAGATTCAGCACTGGATTTACTGATTTCGTAGGCGGACTTCCCACGGCAGAAGTGTGCACAAATAGTGACCGCCGCCATATTGGAAAGGCGGACATTAGGCATCGTGGCGGCTGCCTGAAATGAATGCTGGCCTCATTAAATTATGTTAATAAGGTCCTGGGCTTGAATTAGGACCCCTTTACAAAATCGGTGCCTGGGTGCCTTTCATTCGCGCTTTCTTATACCTGCCCAGAAAAACATGCTGCCAACAATCAGAATGCTGGCTGAAGCGGTGCTCGTCAAAGAGATCCCCACCTCAATTAAGGGAAGTCATGGGCAACTCATTTTTGGCGACAGGGGATTCTTGGAGCCATTTGTTTGCGATGTTCTGATTGCCTTTTGGCAGTAGTTCAGAGTGCAGAGCAGTTGAAGAGCTAACTTTTGGCTGCAGCTGCACTGTTTGACTTCATTGGCTACAGGATGCCCAGAAAAGGTGGGAATGTTGCTGGGATTACCATTGAGGCTGCCACAGCGGCGGCAAGAACAACAGCAGCAGCAAGCACGGCAGCAAAGGCCAATGGCGGGTCAAAGAAGACGGTGAAGAAGGATCAAGGACCATGGAGCCGTTACAGCCTGTGGATCTTCTGGAACAGGATGCCGTAACTCAACATGTCAGAGGAGCAGTGTGTGAGGAGGCGGCGCTTCTGCAGGCAGGCAGTCACTGACCTTGTCACCTGTTGCAGCAGGAATTGGAGCCAAACACTAGGGCAAGCACAGCACTGCCTGTGGTTGTGAAGGTGACCGTGACTCTCAACTTCCATGTCACAAGCTCATTCCAGACTCCAACAGGTGACATCAGCAAAATCAATCAGTTTGCTGTCCATACAGCCATCAAGCAGGTGACAAATACCCCCTTTGCAAGGAGACGGCAATAAATCAATTTCCCCATAGAGGCAACTGATCAGGAGGTGAGAGCTCTCAGATTTGCCTGCATCGCTGGATTCCCCAGTGTCATTGAGTGCACACACGTTACCCTGCGTTCTACCCCCATCACAAACCAACCCTATTTTATAACAGGAAGGGGTTTCATTCCTTGAACG
The DNA here is from genome assembly GCF_052327205.1 of Somniosus microcephalus. Taxonomy (NCBI): domain Eukaryota; kingdom Metazoa; phylum Chordata; class Chondrichthyes; order Squaliformes; family Somniosidae; genus Somniosus; species Somniosus microcephalus. The sequence goes on along the minus strand of NC_140995.1, from coordinate 175,406,758 downwards.
TTCAGCTGGTATGTGACTACAGGCAGCGGATAATGTAGGTCTGTGCTCGGTAGTCACGGCGCCTTCATACTGCGCCAGTCCTCAATCCCACAAACTATGGGTTATATTCCCTGGAATTTAGAAGGTTAGATGATTTGATCGAAGTTTTCAAAAGGGAGTGCTGCACTGTCAGAAGTGCCGTCTTCCAGATGAGACGTTAAAACGAGGCCCCGTCTGCCCTCGCAGGTGGACGTAAAAGATCCCTTGGCACTATTCACAGAAGAGCAGGGAGTTCTCTCGGTGTCCTGGCCAACATTTATTCCTCAATCAACATCACTAAGAACAGATTGCTGTCATCAGATCGCTGTTTGTGGGATCTTGCTGTGTGCAAATTAGCTACAGCGTTTCCTACATTATAACAGTGACTACACTTCAAAATACTTAATTTGCTGTAAAGCATTTTGGGACATCCTGAGAATGTGAAAGATGCTATATAAATGCAAGTCTTTTTTTCTACCCGCCCCCACATTGTTTCATCTGGAATCCTTCAAACATCTAGCCTTGGCACCTCCTTTTCCTTATTTACATGCAGTCTTTTGGCAACACCATCCGGAGACATTGGGTTAACTGATCTAGTCGCCAGAGATATGCTCGATCCCGACTGAGTCAGGCAAGCAAAATAGCAAAAGTCAACTCCCAGTGTCAAAGGCTGCTGGTGTGCAAGTTTGATCCCTCACTGGATTCTTGTTGCCAGTTAAGCTGCAGAAAGAGATGGCAACCAGATAGCCAGTGAGAAAAACAAACATAAATGAGGGAAGTCTCCACGCGTATTCAGCTCCTGGTAGCTGGCCAAGCATATCATGGGTGGAAGCTGCAAACATGCTCTTTGCCCTCTCTGTTATGGGAGATGTGCTGTCAATGGATAGGGAACCTGCGAGGTGCATAAATGGATGAAAACAGGGCAAATGTCCTCATAGGAGGGTATGTACTCTAAAAACAAAATCTTATCCTATTGATTGATCCAACATAATAACACTGATACTGCTGTGTTATTCGGTAAGGTTCAACTGAATAAACATTGTACCCAACAGGTCCATGTCACACATGCATTCAGCTCAGGAAAATGTTGAAAACCATCATAGTGTCTCCCATCTCTTCTCATACTAGGGAATAGCTCCATACAGTTGGCAGCCCTCAAATACTTCACCGTAGCAGTCACTTTTCATATTTGAGCAAGGATGAGAATTTTAAATTCTGGGAGCCAGTGTAGGTCAGTGAGCACAGGGGTGATGGGAGAACGGGGCTTGGTGTGAGTTGGGAGAACGGGGCTTGGTGGGAGTTGGGAGAATGGGGCTTGGTGTGAGTTGGGAGAATGGGGCTTGGTGTGAGTTGGGAGAACGGGGCTTGGTGTGAGTTGGGAGAACGGGGCTTGGTGTGAGTTGGGAGAATGGGGCTTGGTGTGAGTTGGGAGAATGGGGCTTGGTGTGAGTTGGGAGAATGGGGCTTGGTGGGAGTTGGGAGAATGGGGCTTGGTGTGAGTTGGGAGAACGGGGCTTGGTGGGAGTTGGGAGAATGGGGCTTGGTGTGAGTTGGGAGAACGGGGCTTGGTGGGAGTTGGGAGAACGGGGCTTGGTGGGAGTTGGGAGAATGGGGCTTGGTGTGAGTTAGAACACGGGCAGCAGAGTTTTGGATGAGCTCAAGTTTATGGAGGGAAGAAGATGGGAGGCCATTGGAATAGTCGAGTCTGGAATAATAAAAGCATGGATAAGGGTTTCGCTGAAGCCGGGGCGAAGACGGGTGATATTTAGAAGGTGGAAGTAGGTGGTATGGGGATATAGCAAGTTTCAGCAGGCTATTTCCCATGGGGAGTATGACAGCTGAGTCCAACCTGATTCTCACCCATCGTTCATGTAATCACACTTTCCAGTAAACGTCCCAGCAAAGTGATCAGGATTGGGAACCTTGACTGATTCTTTTCCTATTCCTGACCTGGAGACACCAAGAACATTAAAATCTTCTGATTTCATGCACCTTTAGGAATAATAGCAGATTCTGTCACAAGTCCAAACATTCCCTTGTTAGCACAATCCAAGTACATAGTTATTATCAAATATCAAATACTTTGAACTGAATGATAACAATTTAGCTCAAACTGCAAAATTGAATTAATCATGATAAGTCATGTGCACTTAATTTTACATGTATTCAATAGAAGCACAGGCACTGCCAGTCACCTCTGCATTCTTGAATCATGAGCTTGACCTTGGAAACCTTGCCATTTTCTTAAACATGAATGTGCTACTCCCAGAAAATTTACTACATGTAGACAGATCAGAGGTGCATTTTTAATACAGTATAACCAAACCAATGAAACCTAGTGTTGGAAATAAGTACATAGTTAACAAGAGAATACATGCAGAAAGGGCGACCAACGGATTGAAGGCTTGTACAATATCAAGAGCAATCTTAAAGAACTGAAGGACATACTCACTGAATGGTCCTATCACTGGTTCTGGAAACAGACTAACTGAGGAGCTCACAACACACAACAGCATTATGCAGTTCACATTTAGATATACACCAAGCACAGCTTAAAGACTCAATAGTTGGGTTCCAAATTCAGTTGTGGAAGAGAAAATGGAATTATATTGATCTAATTAAAAATACTCCCTTAAGCTTGCTTACTTTATGCTTGAAGTCACACAACACCAGGTTATAGTCCAACAGCTTTATTTGAAATCACAAACTTCACTCCAGGATTCAGTCAGTTAACAAAACTACTCCTTCATTCACACAGCAAACAAATGAGACATAAGTTGTATCCAAGTCAACATTATTACACAGTTAAAACTGAGTTTGAAACACAGTTGTACATCACTTTACTTTGTTGTCACCCACAACTACTATGACTCTGGTATCCTGCCATGTGTTTTTCTCACATATTCTTCTGGCTTGCTGCTCAGCTTCTAGCCGCGTCTCATACTGTCTCTTGTACTTTTCTCAAAGCTACCTGGTACTATTGTAGCATCATCAGCTGATCCCAACTGAGACCAAGTGCTTCTACAGTGCGTTGCTTGCTTGGCCCCTGACTCATACAGACATAGTGCTTGCCTAGCCCCATACATGATACTTGTCCAGCACCTTCCTGCTGCTCTGTTGGTGCAAGACCATGGCACATAAACCTCAAACTGGCAGAAGTAGAAAAAGAAATACCTGCATGATGAGCTTCTTTCAGCCTGTACACTCTTGTTCAACCTCTACACTCTCCTCGACGTCAGCAGACTCTGCTAAGTTTTCAGAACACTCTTATATTACAATCCAGGGTGGGGCTATGTTTGACTAACAATTACTTCAAGGAAAGGGAAATAATACAGCTGGAACGGCAGAGATCCAAATGATATTCAAAGTAAAGCTACTAAGTGCACTTAATTCTCCAATCTAAACATAAGAGAGGTGCCGGCTCCACCTCAGCACAAGCAATTGATTTTGACAATTCAGTTTTTTTAAAGAATGAATATACAGCTCCTGCAAAGGTTGCTAAACGCAGACAGGCCAGACAAACATTTTTAACTAAAATCACCCAAGACATTGGGGTCAATTTTAACTCAGCCGTGAGGTGGGCTTTGAGGCATGTGGGGGGTTAAAATCGCAAAAACTGAGGGTCGGGACCCCCCCCACCTGGTTCCCGACCCCGAGCCAATTTAACCCAGGCGTGTCTGATGGTCCCAAATCAGTCCCGCCTCCAACAGGCGGGACTGGTCTTTAAGGCCCTTAATCAGCAATAATTGGCCTTTATAATCCCATTTCAACAGGCCCTTGCATTTTTAATCCTTTTCCCACGTAAAACACGCCTGGTGGGGATCACGCCTGTGAAACCTGGCGTGAGCACTATTGGCTTGCTGACTATAAGCTGCAGGCCAACCATTAAAGAGGAGATTTGATCAGTCATCATTTGCAGGTGGCAGGACTTTGTTGTTTCAGGCCTGGGGCAACTTTTACCAGGCTAAACCACACCTGTGGAAGGTTGGAGCCTCACACACATCTCCAGTGTGACCTCCTGGGAAACCCCACTCGCCACCTTCACTCAGCGCTTCCTCAACGGAGGCATATACCAGAAGCATGGGAGTCATTTATTTCCTTCCCTTCTGGACATTAGATGCGCTCGAACACCAGCTGCGGCACCAGCAGAACCAGGAACAACAGCAGCAGCAACAGGAGCACCAGGCTGCTGCTCACCCACCTGAAGCTGCACAGGCCATAAGGGGTCAGCGCTTGGAAGTGGCTTGAGAGCACCTTGCTGCACATCAGGGGGCCATGGGGATCCGTATCTGCACTGGCAGTCCTACTCAGAAGGACTTCCATGAAGGTCTGGTTTCTCTGTTCAATAGATGCCCATCGCTCCTCAAGAGATGTCATTCTATTATGAACACTCACCATGTTTTCTGCACCCTGGCGACTTATCTCCTCCAAGGAGGTTGCCATCCTTTCCATGGTGATGCGTTCATGTGTCAATGACTCCACAAAGGCTCTGCTCATGTTCGCTATGGACTCCTCCATTCGCTCCACACTCACATCGACCCTGGAGACAAAACCTGCCAGAGACTCCTGCATCTGTTCCTGGAGTTCCAGCCCCACTGATCTTATGGATGGACCCAGAGGCAGAGGGTCGGCATGCAGCTGAGCCGAGCTGGCAGAGTCCTGCGCCCTCCGACTAGCACTCTCCACTGCTGTCCCTGTCTCCACAATCTGCTGATGCTCACTTGTGAGCTGTGATACACCAGGTGACAACACTACTCTATGTCCCGAAGGTCCCACTGAGGTGTGAGTGTCTGCACTGGTGCTGGGTGCGCTGAATTCTGCTGACGCTGCGCCCTCAGAGGTTGCAGATTCCTCTGAGGAGTCTGGAAGCTCAGGCTCTTCCTCCTGGACAGTGGGGACAGGGGCTCTCGATGGTCCTGTGGGGGAGTAAAGGAAAGAGTCAGAGATGTGAGATCAAGGTTACATGCACATTGCATATTGCAGATGATCATAGGTCCATTTGATATAGCTTCAGAATCATTATCAGCGACTCATGCAATGTCAATGAGATGGAAAACTATTCTGTCACCAGCTTGCTGCGATGCACCCGTCTGTCCGTCCCCCACTTGTGCCTCAACCTCCAGTCCTACGATCTCCAGGACCGCCTCCTCCCAGGGGGTGAGGTGGGCTACTGATGGTGGCCTTCCTCCTGTCCTTGCTCGTTCTCTTTTATTGTGAGCTCTCTTTTCCTGCAATGAGGGAGACAAGTGGAGTTTGAGTGAGAATGAAGGAGTGAGTGTAGAGAATCCATAGTATAGATGCTTAGAAGGAGACAAAGATGGAGTGAGGTGGCAAGACCAAGGGCCCTCCCTGTGTGTTGCCAGTTGTTTTCATAGCATCAGAGTGATAGGGAGTGTGAGGGCTGCATAGTCAAATAGTTAGGTGAATGTGAGCATAGAGAGAGAGGGAATGGGTAAGGGTGCATGGATGTCAGTGTCAAGTGGGATGTGGAGGAAGAGATTGCTAAAGCTGAGTGCTGGTGTGGAGAGGCAATGGAAATCAGATTGAGAGTGATGGGAACTTCATACTCACTTTTCCAGTGTGCTGAAGGTCATGAAATCTCTTCCTGCACTGTATCCAGGTTCTGCGGGTAGCCGATAAGGAGTTGACCTCCTCTGCCACTTGCAGCCACACAGCCTTTGTCTGCTAGGGAGGCATCTTCCTCCCTGATGAAGGGAAGAGCACCGCCTTGTGAGCTCTTGCTCCCTCCACTAAAGCCTGCAGGGCAACGTTGTCAAAATGGGGTGCAGACCTCGGTCTTTCTCTTGCCATTCTGCTTCCAGCTCAGTGTATCAGCAAATGCCAAAAGGTTGGCAGCCTGCAGAAGAAGCAAGGCTTGTTGCAGACCCTAAATGCAGCAGCAATAATGACGTCATAATATGCGACTTTCTGACTGGAAATACTCATTTGCCAAGGGTTCCCACACGTTGGAAATCAATTGGCCAATTGAGTTAAAATTGCATCAATCTCACACACCCATTTAGATCAGTGTGGGAAACACCAAATTCGGGGAACCCGACAATTCCCCGCACCCGAGTTAAAATCGACCCCATTGTGTCAGAAATAAGTACATAAAATACAAGAAGGAAGGGGTGTATGTGGAGAGAGGCCAGTGGACTGGAACCCTTGAAAAATTATGGGTAGAAATTCTGATAGCTGTGCTCTTGTGAGAAGAAAGAAAGCAAGAAAAGAAAGACTTGCATTTTTATAACTCCTTTCAGGGCGTCCCAAAGTGCTTTACAGCCAGTGAAGTACTTTTGAAGTGTAGTCACTGTTGTAAGGTAGGAAACCCATCCACCACCTTAAGCATTCCCTCCCTCCACCACCGGCACACCGTGGCTGCAGTGTGTACCATCTACAAGATGCACTGCAGCAACTCGGCAAGTCTTCTTCAGCAGCACCTCCCAGACCCGCGACCTCTATCACCTAGAAGGACGAGGGCAGCAGGCGCACAGGAACACCACCACCTCCAAGTTCCCCTCCAAGTCACACACCATCCTGACTTGGAAGTATAGCGTCGTTCCTTCATCGTCACTGGGTCAAAATCCTGGAACTCCCTAACAGCACTGTGGGAGTACCTTCACCACACGGACTGCAGCGGTTCAAGAAGGCGGCTCACCACCACCTTCTCAAGGGCAACTAGGGATGGGCAATAAATGCTGGCCTTGCCAGCGACACCCAGATCCCGTGAATGAATTTTTAAAAAGTGGCAGCCAATTTGTGCACACAAGATCCCACAAACAGCAATGAGATAATGACCAGATAATCTGTTTTACTGATGTTGGTTGAGGGTAAACACCTCGCTTTACCAATACAGCAGAGAAGGTGCTGCCGCATGAAGTGGATGAATGGAGGGTGTATGTACTTGGCACTGTAGAGCACCCACTCCTCAGGAGATCAATGAAGCACGCCTGAGAAGAAGTGGTGGATAGAGCAAAAGAGCAAACGCTATCTGCACCATTTATAGGACAAAGGAGGAAATGAGGAAGAAGTTGCTAGTATTTCTCTATACCAAGTAAATGGTCAAAGTATGTACCTCGCAAAATGTTTCTTCTCAAATTGTTAACATGTTGTAGTACAGCCATGGGTCATGTGCCACGAGTCAGCGATCACAGAGCTGTAAGGCTGCCCGTTTGCTGCTCATACAAAGCACTCAGCCAGCCTTACAGTTAGTTCTGTGATTGCCAGCCATGCACAGCCATACTACAACAAAGTACACATTCCCACTGTAAGTTTCAATTGGAATTACCATCACATTGAAATCTTAAAAGGGGTCCATACAAAAAAATTCTTCAACACAACCAAGTAGCATGATACCTGTTCCTTCACTCACGTACATAATAGGATACAGGATGAGCTTTTGGTTTCAATGTATATGCTCTTGAAACTTTCAACACCTCAATACTATTCCTCTGCTTGCAGTAGATAACTACTCATGGCTGAAGTAAGCAAACCCTGGGAGGAAGCTCCAGAAAGTTCAGGTCACTGAATGCATTCAAGGAGGCCCTCTTGCAAATCATAGACTAGAGGGAGTGGGGGCAGGGTGCAGCCAAAAGTTCTTACCCAAGCTGAAAGATTTTACTTCTTCTTCCTCACTCACTACGGTCAGAATATTACTACAAAAGCAAAATAGTGCGGATGCTGGAAATCTGAAATGAAAACACGAAATGCTGGAAATACTCAGCAGGTCAGGCAGCATCTGTGGAGAGAGTGGACAGAGTTAACGTTTCAGGTCGATGACCTTTCATGAAACGTTAACTCGGTTTCTCTCTTCACAGATGCTGGCTGACCTGCTATGTATTTCCAGCATTTTCTGTTTTATTACAGTCAGAACATTGTAGCCCTGATTCTCCAATCCATGTTCTCTTTGAATATAATTCACTACTGGGCACACAAGAACACTGAATTTACTCCTCAATATATTAGAATGTAAGCACTATTTTGAATGGATGTACTTTAATTTCTGTAGACACCTCACAATACCCTGGCAGAAGTCAGTGTGGCGCTGATGGATCCAACAGCTCACATTCCTCTGTGTCACATAATACACAGCCAAATAGCTGATAGTTACTAAAGTAATAAGGGCTGAAATCTGATGGGGATTCAAGCAGTCTCCTGTTTTAATTTCAGCCACATAATGTATTTTAATGCTGTAATTGTGTCTTAATTCACTGGATGCAATAAAATGCCTCAATTGTGATGATTCTAGCTTCTCTTTAACTTTGCTATAATTCATATTGGAGTTTCTTCAGCATTTGAAGATAATAATTTTCTCAAATATTTCATCATGTCTCACTTCCAAAGGAAAGGAGATCACACAAATATGTTCCTATTGGTGATATCCAATTACTCACAGTTAATTTTCTAATTTAAGATTTGGGTAAATTTATTTCATAAATTCAATATTTTTCTTTGCCACCATCAACCATATGATATCAAAATGCATACATTGTTAATGGAGCTTAGTACCTCCTTCCACCTTTTTGATTGCAGAAACCATCTGATTGATCAGCTAATCCAAATAAAAATGAGAAGAAAAGGAATCCTATGTCATTCCCCTTATGAGTGAAAGAAGTGTATTGATAGAATCACAGAGCACAGAAGGAGGCCATTTGGCCCATCGTGCCTGTGCTGGCTCTTTGGAAAAAGCTATCTAATTAGTCCCACTCCCCCGCTCTTTCCCCATAGCCCTGCAAATTTTGACTTTTCAAACATATATCCAATTCCCTTTTGAAAGTTAATATTGAATCTGCTTCCACCACACTTTCAAGCAGTGCATTCCAGATCATAACAACTCACTGTTTAAAAAAAATCTCCTCATCTCCCCCAGTTCTTTTCCCAATTATCTTAAATCTGTGCCCTCTGGTTACCGACCCTCCTGCCAGTGGAAACGGTTTCTCTCTATCTACTCTATCAAAACCCTTCAGAATTTGCTCACCAATTGTAGCCTTCGCCAAAGTTAAAAAGTTTACTTGGGTAATGGCACGGATTTTGTGGTGGGTATGATAGCGTACTCTCTGAGTACGCCATCATACCACCTTTGAAATCCACCGCACATTCGGGATTTAAGGACATGCACTAAATCCCGAACTTGCGGTCTGTCCACGTACGCGTCGACAGGCCATCTGCTCCGTCTCCGAAAACTGAATTGCCGGCGCAGAGTGGGGCTATTTGCCCAGCAAGTACGGGCGGAACTTTTACAGCTGGTGGAAACAGGCGTAAGGGGATCCCTGAGATGAAACAATGCTTTTTTTAAATTAAATGACTTAAAAGCTTTAACGAGAAGCAATCCTAGCTTATATTAAAACTGCAGGTTTTTAAAAGAAAATATCATAACTTTCTGCACAGTATTTGTTTAGAAGTGGGATTCATGAGTAATAAATTGGATTCCCACGATTAAAACTAAATCTGATAGCATTTTAAAGGCTGTAGTAATGAGTATTGCTGTAATTGCAATGAATCAATGACGTTCTGTTTTATGATTGGAGGAGCAAGCCCACGTGATCCCAGGTGCACTGCCACACAGGCTGTGTCCCTGGGATCCGTGGGCCATTACGCTGCCCTCCATTACGCAGCATCAGAGCGCAAGTTTTCACAGGAGGGCCGCCACCTCATAGGTGCGTGTTCTTTTCGCAGGTCGGCACCGTACTCCGGAGGTACGCCGCCGACTGCAATTCTTGGCCTATTACTTTTATTAGTATTACAAAGCACTCGGGTTCACTTCTAGAGGAATAGAATTCAAAAGCATGGAAGTTATGTTAAACTTATATAGAACCTTGGTTAGACCACAAGTGCTCCTCCTGCCGTCTGTCAGAAGACCACCCACAGTTAGAATTGCCCCCAATGTCTCAGGTGTGTGACCTGTGATTGATGACCTCAACCTTTAGGGGACTAGCAATGTAATAACTGTGTCGATATACTGCTGTCCTTGCTCCTTAACTAACTAAGAATGAAAGACTGATGTGTTGCAATATAAAGAATATAGGGGGAAATATTTGGTTGGTTAGCGCCGCCCTTTAGCACCTCCAGGGGGCGCTAACGACTTACCGCCCGTGCACGGCGATTTTAGCGCCACCTGCGAAATTGAACTAGCAGTTTGAGGTGGCGCTAAACATTACCGCCATGATCTCCTGCGCCCGGAGATTGTGACGTCATCCAAGTACGCAATGCCCCGGTAGCACCCCGGACCAGAAATTGATTCTCGCCCCCTGCCTCAGCGCCTGGCACTAGGAACGACAGGTAGAGGGAGACGGCTTTCAGTCGGCTGGGAGCTGGGGGGGCGCTATTTAAAGGCGTGCGCCACCTGTTTTCTCATGTCGGCAATCAATTCTACATACGTTGAGAGAGGGAGAGAGGCGTCTGGAGACATTTAACGGTTTCCTACTTGAAGGAGTTTTGGTCATCAACAAGACTTATCAGGTTTCCATTTCTGTAACCTTTAGTACTGCCACATTTAGAAGAGTTAATGGGGGCTGTACTGGCACGGGGCCTCGTCCTCCAGCTTCACTGTTGGAGGCAGCGGAGGCGGAGAGAGAGAGAGTGGAAAATGTGGCCAGAGGGAGGAGGGCCAACAGGGCTCTGCACAGGAGACCTTACTCTCCCAGGGTATTCTGGGAGCAATTCTCATATATCCATCTGTCCGAGGAGCAGTGTTTTAGAAGCATCCACTTCAGCAAGGAGGTGGTCACAGAGCTCTGCCACCTCCTGCAACCAGAGCTCCAGCCTCAGCTCAGGACCAGGATGTCTCTGTCGGTGGCAGTGAAGGTGACGGTGGCTCTCAATTTCTATGCCAGCAGCTCCTTCCAGGCTTCAACAGGGGATATTACAAACATCTTCAAGTTCGCTGTTCATTGCTGCATCCAGGAGGTCACAAATGCTCTGTACAGAAGGAGAAGGGAGTACATCTCTTTCCCCATGACCCGAGACTAACAGCGAGAACGCGCATGTGGCTTCACTAGAATAGCGAACTTCCCCATGGTTCAGGGCGCCATTGACTGCACGCACGTGGCATTGTGGGCAACTCATGAAAATGCAGAGGTGTTCCGCAACCACAAAGGCTTCCACACTCTGAACGTGCAGTTGGTGTGAAACCACAGACAGCGCATCCTCGCCATCAATGCCCGCTATCCTGGCAGCAGCCACGATACCTTCATCCTGCACCAGACTGGTGTCCCAGAACTGTTCCAACCACTGCATCAAGCTCGCGGCTGGCTCCTCGGGGACTAGGGTTATCCACTCTGCACCTGGCTGATGACACCGCTCTGTAACCCCAACACACCTGCTGAGCTCGCATACAATGAGAGCCATAGCACCACCAGGAACCTGACTGAGCAGACGATCGGCGTGTTGAAGCAACGGTTCCGGTGTCTTGACCACTCTGGAGGAACCCTGCAGTACTCCCCTGATTGAGTATCACTTTTCATTGTTGTGTGCTGCATGCTTCACAACCTCGCCAATATGAGGACCCAGCCATTGCCACCAGGGATTGGTGCACCACCTCAGGAGGAGGAAGAGGGAGAGGAGGAGGAGGCGGAGGAGGAGGATGAAGAGGAGGAGGAGCAACAACAACATGGGAGGGAGGCACTCAATGTTGCTTCTGCAAGGGCCATTCATGAACGCCTCACAACACAGCGCTTCCAATGAATGACAGATAAGATGGCATTTGGGATCAACAATCACATCATTACAGTGAGCCCACAGCCCCTCTTACCGTCCAAAGTCCAATGAGAAACATGAGAAAATTTGTAACATTTAAATAAAAATTTTATTCTCCTGAACATCTGTGCCTTATTAACTGGATTATCAAAATCCACAACGAGGCCTTGGACAACGTGGACCACTTTCCATACCGGGGAGCCGACTGTCAACAAGGGCAGATGTCGATGATGAAGTCCAACACCGCTTTCAGTGTGCCAGTGCAGCCTTCGGTCGCCTGAGGAAGAGAGTGTTTGAAGACCAGGACCTCAAACCTGGCACTAAGCTCATGGTCTACAGAGCAGTAGTGATACCCGCCCTGATGTATGCCTCAGAGACATGGACCACGTACAGCAGGCACCTCAAAGCATTGGAGAGCTACCACTAACACTGCCTCCGCAAGATCCTGCAAATCCATTGGCAGGATAGGTGCACCAAAGTCAGTGTTCTCACTCAGGCCAACATCCCCAGCATCGAAGCTTTCACCACGCTCAATCAGCTCCGATGGAAACATAGAAACATAGAAACATAGAAGATAGGAGCAAGAGTAGGCCATTCAGCCCCTCGAGCCGGCTCCGACATTCAATGCGATCATGGCTGATCATCCAAATTCAGTACCCAGTCCCTGCTTTCTCCCCATACCCCTTGGTCCCTTTAGCCTTAAGAAATATACCCAACTCCTTCTTGAATATATTTAATGTATTGGCCTCTACTGCCTTCTGTGGAAGAGAATTCCACAGGTTCACCACTCTCTGGGTGAAGAAATTCCTCCTCATCTCAGTCCTAAATGGCTTACCCCTTATCCTTAGACTGTGACCCCTGGTTCTGGACTCCCCGACCATCGGGAACATCCTTCCTGCATCTAGTCTGTCCAGTCCGGTCAGAATTTTATAAGTTTCAATGAGATCCCCTCTCATTCTTCTAAAGTCCAGCGAGTACAAGCCCAATCGACCCAATCTGTCCTCATACGTCATTCCTGCCATCCCAGGTATCAGCCTGGTGAATCTTCGCTGAACTCCTTCCATGGCAAGAACATCCTTCCTCAGATAAGGCGACCAAAACTGCACACAAGACTCAAGATGTTGTCTCACCAAGGCCCTGTATAACTGCAGCAAGACATCCTTGTTCCTGTACTCAAACCCTCTCGCTACGAAGGCCAACATGCCATTTGCCTTCTTAATCGCCTGCTGCACCTGCATGCTTACCTTCAGCGACTGGTGCACAAGGACACCCAGGTCTCATTGCACTTCCCCTTCTCCCAATCTATTGCCATTCAGATAATAATCTATCCGATCCTGTCACTGTTTTCCAAGTGCTCTGCTATTACATCTTTTATAATGGACTCTAGCATTTTCCCCACTACCGATGTCAGGCTTACCGGTCAGTAATTCCCCGTTTTCTCTCTACCACCTTTTTTGAATAGTGGGGTAACATTAGCTACTCTCCAATCCATGGGTACTGTTCCAGATTCCATCGAATGCTGGAAGATGATCAGCAAAGCATCAACTATTTCTAGGGCCACTTCCTTAAGTACCCTAGGATGTAGATTATCAGGCCCTGGGGATTCATCGGCCTTCAATCCCATCAATTTCCCTAACACCATTTCCCTACAAATACTGATTTCTTTCAGTTCCTCCCTTTCATCAGACCCTATGTTCCCCGACATCTCTGGGAGGTTTTTTGTGTCCTCCTTTGTGAAGACAGAACCAAAGTATGTATTTAATTGGACAGCCATTTCTTTGTTCCCCATTATAAATTCCCCTGATTCTGACTGCAAGGGACGTACACTTGACTTCACCAATCTTTTTCTCTTCACATATCTATAAAAGCTTTTACAGTCAGTTTTTATGTTCCCGGAAAGCTTACTCTCATATTCTATTTTCCCTTTCTTAATTAATCCCTTTGTCCTCCTTTGTTGAATCCTAAACTGCTGCCAATCCTCAGGTTTACTGCTTTTACTGGCCAATTTATATGTCCTCTCCTTGGATCTTATGCTATCCCTAATTTCCCTTGTTACCCACGGTTGAGTCACCTTTTTTGTTTTATTGTTATGCCATGGACGGGCCACATCGTCTGCATGCCCGATACGAAACTCCCAAAACAAACGCTCTACTCGGAGCGCCGACACAGCAGGAGAGCCCCAGGTGGGCAGAGGAAACGCTTCAAGGACACCCTCAAAACCTCCTTGAAAAAGTGCAACATCCCCACCGACACCTGGGGATTCCCGGCCCAAGACCACACAAAGTGGAGGAGAAGCATCCGGGAAGGCACCGAACACCTCGAGTCTCTTCGCCGGGAGCAAGCGGAAGCCAAGCGCAAACAGCGGAAGGAGCGCACGTCAACCCAAGCACCCCACCCACCTGCCCCTTCAACCACCATCTGCCCCACCTGTGACAGAGACTGTAGGTCCTGCACTGGACTCATCAGTCACCTGAGAACTCATTTTTAGTGTGGAAGCAAGTCATCCTCAGTTCCGAGGGACTGCCTAAGAGAAGAGAGACAAACAATAACAAACAAACACAACAATTTATTAACAAAGACAACTGGTTCTTTGCACATCGAACACATCGAAATAATTCTTAACAAAGTGAACAATATATTTACAAACACATCCAACTTTAGTACAAACACTCCCCCCATTTGGTTGAAAAATTTATCGGCCTTCTTCAATGATCTCCATCCCCTTCACACTTCCCCCCTTCCCACCCTACTGCTCCTCCGTAATGTGGCCCCAGTGGCTGCAGCAAGGCTGGCAGAAGGCTGCTGAATCTCGGATCCAGAGACTGCAGATGGCCTTGCAGGACGCCCTCGACCTGCTCTGGGCCTGGAGGGCCTGGCGGCAGACTGCACCAATTCTGCATGGTCTGTTTGGCTGGGTTACAGGCTGTGGCAAGTGCAATGGCGGAGTGGCAGTGGTAGGAGCAGGAATGCTGTCATTCTGAGAGAGGACAGCACCTTCCTGCTCGACCAACACACTGCCACTCCCCCGGGGCAGAACCACAGCATCCGGAGCAATCTGCTTGAGCACAGATTGCTGGCCTGCTGTGGCACCGTCAGATCCCCGGTGTACAGTGGTCAACCCAGCGACGATGGCAGCAGTCAGCACTTGCGTGACATCAATCTGAGACTGCATCAGAGCAGTCTGAGATTGGCTGGCACCAACCAATGACTCGATTCCAGCACTAAGCCATTGTGTTGCCTCGGCCAGTGCCGCAATAGATGCTGCCACCTCACCCATTACATGCGGCATGGGCTCTGGGTCCCCACGGTCTCTCTGCAAGTCAACCATCCTCTGCAACAAGGCAAGGATGGGTTCAAAGGTTTGTGCACAGATGACAGCTGTGCTGGTGGCGGACTCCTCCACACTCCTAGCCAGTGCATCCATGCTCTCGGGCACCCTTGCCTTAGCACCCATCAGCTCAGTATACAGTCTCATCGCCTGTGTGTCATCGCCGCGATATCAAAGTCCACATCCGAGTCCTGTGCAGCAGAACTCGTGTGCGCACTCACCCTCCGGGGAGATTGACCCAAGCTTCCCTTTCCCCATGGTGTTGCTGCAGCCTGCTGGATCCTGGAGCTTCACCCACATCAGAGTCAATTCCTCTGCTCCTCTCCAGTGACCGCGTGCCCCAGTATCGGATGTCTCGCCCTCGGGAGACGCAGGCAGTGAGGCTCCGACTTGCTGTTGCTGATCCTCTCCTGCATCGCTTCCACTGGGAGGCTGAGGGACAGGCTGTTCAGATCGTGGCTCACTATCTGACAGCAGGAAGGCACAAGAGTGGCTTTAATATGAGAGGAGGGTGGCAGGAAGATAGCAAGGAATGCAGACAGTACACGAAGATGGAAAGTGGGAAGGGCTCGTGTTGTCAGGGGGATGTGGTATGAGAGAAGAGGGAGAGATGATGAACATACCGTTGCTGTCTCCAAGGGGTTCGACCTCTCCGACTGCCACAGCGCCCATGACATGGCTCGCGATGATGCTGTCCACTCGCTCCTCCAGCTATGTGAGGGGGTGCAGCCCTGCCTGACCTCCTCCCGTGCGTTGTTGATCTCTCCTGTTATGAGAAAGCTTGGCCTGCAAGAAAAGGGACAGCATGTGAGTGAGTGTGGCAGATGTGTGTGGCAGATGTGCCTAACATAGTTGAATAGCTTTTAATGTCTGCAAGGTGTGAGATGTGGATGTGGCTTTTAGTAGATGGGCATAGTTGTTGGGTGAGTGTTGGGGATCTGGCAGTTGATACCATCTGTGCACAGAGTGAGGTTGAGGTGGTGGGATGTAGAGGTATTTGAAGCATCTATTCACCCTAACCACCCGAGTGAGGTCATTGAACATGTTCTGGCACTGGGTGTGAATCCTTTTGGCCAGGCTTCTAGACAAGACGTAATGGCACACCTCCCTCCACACCCTTGTGAACTCCTAGGGCAATGGGCTCCTGCCAGTGTCTGGGAACAGCACTGCCCGTCGGCGTTCCACAGCCACAGCCAGAGCCACCAATGCCTGGTCGCTAAACCGGCGAGCTCTCTCCCTGGGCCTCTGAGCAGCCATGATATTTGTTGTTCAAGTTTTGCACCTCCTTGCAGGCCCAGGTCAAAAACAGCAATAATCAGGGTGTGGCTGCGCAGCATCATTGACCCTCCCCTTTAAGAACTGGACGGCGCCGGTCTGTCTGAGCAGGTAATTGACATTGCCTGAGCTTCAGTAGCGTTCTGAGGTAGCGTCCCGTTCCCTGACATTAGCACCCTAAGAGAGGTGTGTAGCACTTGATTTAGCGCTCCAATCACCTCCAGGGGCGCTGCAGATGAATTTCGCGGCCACTGGCAATAATTTGCGCCGGGCGCTAAATTTTACGGCCGGCTGATGTTAGCGCTCCAAAATGGTCAATATCGAATTTTTCCCCTGTAGTACCTAAAAGAAGATACAAGTTCCTGTAAAAAGAATTATAATTCCACAGCCTTCATTTCTTTTTGTGATGAAAAATTGAGTCCAGAGAAGCACATGCATTAAATCCATGACATCAGCACGGCACTTAGAGCACGCAATGTGCCTGCTGATGTCACAGAAGTGATATGTGCCCATCTCTGGACCTGAGTTTTAGTAAGAAAGCAATAAGGAAATCTGCTTTTTATCCAAATCTGGGAGGAAATCACCAACTGAAAATATTTGGGGAACTTAACAATGGAAATTGGTAAAAACTGTTAATAATGATGCCTTTTGTTTAAGCACAATCAAAGTATAGGGTTACAATCCACTGCCAATCGCGTCAAATTGAAGGACAACAATTTCACCTAATGTACAGAGCATTAGCTGATAATTGAGATAAAGCTAGTAAGTGCACGTAGTTCACCAACGTAAAGACGAAAGGCACAGGCACCACCAGTCAGCTCTGTGTTCCTGCAGCACCAAAAAGTTGACCTTGGTAATCTACCTTCTTAATGAATAAACATACAACTCCCTAAAAACTTCTCAGGCATAATGAAGTTTGCGTCTCACAGGGCGGGCAGCCTTCCCGTGCCTGATTTCAAGTAAGCTAAGAATGTGGGGGAGGGAATGCACCGCGAACATGGCACGAACCCCACCCCGCCATCTTAACACACCCATACTGTTTTCCTGGATGTGGAAATGCTAACAATTTCTTTCAAGTTGGCCACGTTCATGCTAATACACAAGAGCAAGCATTCCTCCTTGTTCACATCATACAAGCCCATTTCCTCATTACAACCATAACGATAAAATCTTAGCCAAAATCCTGGTATGCAATTTAAAGCCAATGGTGTATAAACTGATCTATCAACAGTACAAAGGCTTTATACAAGGTATCACTTGGAGGCTGACATCGGTGTGGCTCACCACTGCAGCAGCTGGTCACATCAGCCCTGGTATTCTTCTGAAGATGGAAAAATATTCAGTTTGGGAATCTGGGGCTTCCTACCTCTGTATTTAAGAGCATGCCTTTCATAAATTCATAGAATAATACAGAACAGAAGGAGGCCATTCGGCCCATTGTGCCTGTGCCAGCTCTTTGAAAGAGATATCCAATCAACTTTATCCAATCAAGATTATCAACTTGTTCTGCTACTTTCAAAGATTTTTGGATGTGAGCCCCCAGGTCTCTCTGCTCCTGTACCCCCATTAAAATTGTACCATTTAGTTTAACCTCCTCATTCTTCCTACCAAAATGTATCACTTCACACTTCTCTGCATTAAATTGCATCTGCCATGTGTCTGCCCATTTCACCAGTCTGTCTATGTCATCCTAAAGCCTGTTACTATCCTCCTCACTGTTTACTACATTTCCAAGCTTTGTGTCATCCGCAAACTTTGAAGTTATGCCTTCTATACCCAAGTCTAGGTCATTAATATATATCAGGAAGAGCAGTGGTCCCAATACCAACCCCTGGGGAGCTCTAGTGTATATTTTCCTCCAGTCTGAAAAACAACCGTTCACTACTGCTCTCTGCTTTCTGTCTGTCAACCAATTTTGTTTCCATGCTGCCACTGCCACTTTAATCCCATGTGCTTCAATTTTGCTAACAAGTCTACTGTGTGGTACTTTATCAAACGCCTTTTGAAAGTCCATAGACACATCACCTTCATCAACCTTCCATTAATTCGTCAAAGAACTCAATCAAGTTAGTCAGACACAATTTGCCTTTAACAAATCCGTATTGGTTGTCATTTATTAACCCATGTTCTTCCAAATGCCAATTAATTTTGTCTTGATTATTGCCTCTAGAAGTTTCCCCATCACCGATGTTAGGCTGACAGGCTGGTAGTTATCTGATTTATCTCTCTCCTCTTTTTTGAAAGGTGTAACATTTGCAATCCTCCAGTCCTCTGACACCACTCCCATATCCAAGGCGGATTGAAAGACTGTAGCTAGAGCCTCCGCAATTTCCACCCTTAATTCCCTCAGCAGCCTAGGATGCATCCCATCTGGACAGGGTGACTTTTTTACCTTGAGCACTGCCAACCATTTATGATGTGGAGATGCCGGTGTTGGACTGGGGTGGACAAATGTAAGAAGTCACACAACACCAGGTTATGGTCCAACAGCTTTATTTGAAATCACAAGCTTTCGGAGCGCTGCTCCTTCGTCAGGTGAAGTGGAGAGATGCATATAGGCACAGCATATATAGTCAGAGAATACTGCCAGATAATTACAGGTAATCTTTCTAACTGCCCTTTATCACACCTCAGCAGAGAGATAATCACAACAATCAAAGGTGTGAATGGTGTCCAAACAGGTCAGTCAGGAAAACATTACATCAAAGAACAATGAGGTGGGGTCACAGGGGGTCAAATGTTGCAGATGCTGGGGTCTGTATGAAAAACAAAAAACAAACAAAAAACTATTTTTTTGCTGGAAATCACAGCAGGTCCGTCCGCATCTGTGTAGAGAGAACAAGCCAATGACGACTCGAGTCTGGATGACTCTATGTCAGGTGTGGTTACATGTAGCGTGACATGAACCCAAAATCCCGGTTGAGGCCGTCCTCATGAGTGCGGAACTTGGCTATCAGTTTCTGCTCGACGATTTCGCGTTGTCGTGTGTCTTGAAGGCCGCCTTGGAGAATGCTTACCCGAAGATCGGAGGCTGAATGTCCTTGACTGCTGAAGTGTTCCCCGACTGGGAGGGAACACTCCTGCCTGGCAATTGTTGTGCGGTGTCCGTCCATCCGTTGTCGCAGTGTCTGCATGGTTTCGCTGACGTACCATGCTCCGGGGCATCCTTTCCTGCAGCGTATGAGGTAGACAACGTTGGCCGAGTCACATGAGTATGCACCATGTACCTGGTGGGGTGTCCTCACATGTGATGATGGTATCTGTGTTGATGATCTGGCATGTCTTGCAGAGGTTGCCGTGGCAGGGTTGTGTGGTGTTGTGGTCGCTGTTCTCCTGAAAGCTGGGTAATTTGCTGCGAACGATGGTCTGTTTGAGGTTAGGCAGCTGTTTGAAGGTGAGTAGTGGAGGCGTGGGGATGGCCTTAGCGAGGTGTTCGTCATCATCGATGACATGTTGAAGGCTGCGAAGAACATGGCGTAGTTTCTCCGCTCCGGGGAAGTACTGGACGATGAAGGGTATTCTGTTGGTTGTGTCCCGTGTTTGTCTTCTGAGGAGGTCTATGCGATTTTTCGCTGTGGCCCATCGGAACTGTCGATTGACGAGTCGAGCATCATATCCCGTTCTTACGAGGGAGTCTTTCAGCGTCTGTGGGTGTCCATCGCGTTCCTCCTCGTCTGAGCAGATCCTGTGTATTCGCAGGGCTTGTCCATAGGGGATGGCTTCTTTAACGTGGTTAGGGTGGAAGCTGGAGAAGTGGAGCATCGTGAGGTTGTCTGTGGGCTTGCGGTAGAGTGAAGTGCTGAGGTGTCCGTCTTTGATGGAGATTCGTGTGTCCAAGAATGAAACCGATTCTGAGGAGCAGTCCATGGTGAGTTTGATGGTGGGATGGAACTTGTTGATGTTATCGTGTAGTCTTTTCAGTGATTCTTCGCCGTGGGTCCATAGGAAGAAAATGTCGTCGATGTATCTGGTGTATAGCGTTGGTTGGAGGTCCTGTGCAGCGAAGAAGTCTTGCTCGAACTTGTGCATGAAGATGTTGGTGTATTGGGGTGTGAATTTGGTCCCCATGGCTGTTCCGTGTGTTTGGGTAAAGAAATGGTTGTCGAAGGTGAAGACATTGTGGTCAAGGATGAAGCGGATGAGTTGTAGGATGACGTCTGGAGATTGGCTGTTGTTGGTGTTGAGTACTGAGGCTGTCGCAGCGATGCCGTTATCGTGGGGGATACTGGTGTAGAGTGCCAAAACGTCCATCGTGGCGAGGAGTGTTCCTGGTTCAACTGGTCCGTGGGTGCTGCGTTTCTGTAAGAAGTCTGTAGTGTCGCGACAGAAGCTGGGGGTTCCCTGTACGATGGGTTTCAGGATGCCCTCGACGTATCCAGAGAGGTTCTCACACAGGGTTCCGTTGCCTGATACGATAGGACGTCCGGGTGTGCTGGCTTTGTGTATCTTTGGGAGGCAGTAGAAGTCTCCCACGCGGGGAGTACGTGGGATGAGAGCGCGTAGGATGCTTTGAAGTTTTGAAGGTCTGGATCGAAGGTCTTGATCAGTCTGTTGAGTTGGTGGGTGTGTTCTTTGGTCGGATCTGTGGGTAACTGTCTGTAGTGTTCCTGGTTGTTCAGTTGTCGGTATGCTTCTTTGCAATAGTCCGTTCTGTTCTGTATGACGATGGCTCCTGCTGGTTTGATGACGATGTTGTGGTTGGTCTTGAGAGCGTGGATGGCATTGCGTTGTGCTCGGGTGATATTCTGGACTGTCTTGTGAGTGCGGCTGATGAATCTGGCATTGATGCATCTCCTGACAGCTTGAGCATACATGTCAAGCTTAGGGCAGCAACCCTCCGGAGGGGTCCAATTTGACTCTTTCTTCTTCGGTTGCTGCACTGCGGATCCCTCTGTCTGCTGTTCCGGATCATTGATTGTCTCATTGGGTTCGCTGCTGACATCTGCTGACCATTTATGTACATACTCTTTATCTATTTTCATCCTATCCAATTTCTCTACCCCTTCCTCCATTAAATCACTAAAACATCAATTGATAAGGCAATACAGTGCAGATAAACAGCAACATGCTTAGGAGCTGATGATACGCCTCTAATTTTACTGCACATTTTCAGTGTGTACAGATGTTCACATCTACAGTGCTATCAAGCGGCACTTTCTCACTAATAACCTGCTCACTGATACTCAGCTTGGGTTCCTCCAGGACCACCTGACTCCAGACCTCATTATAGCCTTGGTCTAAACATGGACACAAGAGGTGAATTCCAGAGGTGAGGTGAGAGTGACTGCCCTTGACATCAAGGCAGCATTCAACCAAGTGTGGCATCAAGGACCCCTAGTAAAGCTGAAATCAATGGGGATCAGAGGGAAAACTCTCCAGTGGCTGGACTCATACCTAGAACAAAGGAAAGTGGTTGTAGTTGTTGATGGTCAATCATCTCAGCCCTAGGATATTGCTTCAGGACAGTGTCTTAGACCCAACCATCTTCAACAGCTTCATCAATGACATTCCCTCCACCATAAGGTCAGAAGTGGGGTTGTTCACTGATAATTGCACAGTGTTCAGTTCCATTCACAATTCCTCAGATAATGATGCAGTCCGTGGCTGCATACAGCAAGACCTGGACAATATTCAAGTTTGGGTTGATAAGCTGCAAGTAACATTTGTACTACACAAGTGCCAGGCAATGATCATCTCTAACAAGAGAGAGACTAACCACCTCCCCATGACATTCAATGGCTTTGTCATTGCCAAGTCTCCAACCATCAACATCCTGGGGGTCACCATTGACCAGAAGCTCAATTGGACCAGCCACATAAATGCCATGGTTACTAGGTCAGAAGCTGGATATTCTGCAGTGAGAGGCTTGCCTCCTGACTCCCCAAAGGCTCTCCACCACCTACAAGGTACAAGCCAGGAGTGTGATGGACTACTCCCTACATGGCTGGACGGGTGCAGCTGCAACAACACTAAAGAAGCTCGACCCCATCCAGGATAAAACAGCCTGTGTGACCGGCTCATCATCCACTAGTCTAAATATCCACCTTCCTCCAACAGTTTAGCGTGGTTGCAGTGTGTACTATCTACAGGATGCACTGCAGCAACTCATCAAGGATTCTTTAGCAGCACCTCCGTAAACCGTGACCTCCACCACTTAGAAGGACAAGAGCAGCAGGTGCATAGAAACACCATCACCTCCAAATCACACACCATGCTGACTTGGAAACATATTGCCAGTGGCTATGTCTGTGAACCTGTACAGATAACTGTAGCTGTAGTAAAGACAGCTGCTTTATGGTAGCTGTAGTAAAGACAGCTGCTTGACGGCAGTCATATAAATAGGAAGCCATCTTGGCCATGCAGCAGTACTGCACAAGCTGGCACTGACTCAAGACCTAATAAAGAGTACTCAACGATATCTACTCGTAAGCCTCTTAATACTAAGATATAAGATAACATTACATGGTACCAGGATTTATAGAATGCACGATACGGGCATACCACAACAATGGAAGGGATAAAACCACTGACTAGCCTGCAACTTGAAGGAAGTCTGGACGAAAATTGGCACAAATTCAAACAACGCTTTCTTCTCTACCTCACAGCGATCGACGCCACTCTTATGTTCATTAATAAATAGACATTCTTATTATGAACACAGCTAGCTTTTGCTAGTTATTTTATTGAGCACATGTGGACTGGTACAGTATCTGTAGAGGCTTCCATCTTGACTGTTGCCTTGTGGGTAGCCTAGTGCCTCATGGGTAATGTAGTCTTAATATATATATATACAGCTGGGTAGTGTAGTCTTATATACAGCTCTACACAGCTCTACGGCTCCACCTAGTGTCCACTATAGAATGACATGTTATTGATCATTACATCCCCCTTTCTTTGAGGTTTAACAAAATCAATATCAATCAACTTTCAAGAAAACAATAAAGATAATATCAGTAACACTTTTGTTAGTGCTCTATAAACATAAACATTTTCAAAACAGTCAACACATTTTCAAAACTTTACATTGTACTCAAAGATTAAGTCTATCAGACTCTTTTACTTCATGTGTGGATCTTCTCAACACGGGTAAGTCTGATGTGTCTTCATGAGATTGTTCTGGCGGTGAATGACACGATGCAGTTGCGGCATTGTCATCAATCTGGTCTTGAATAGTCTCTTGTGTTTTTAGGAGGGAACGGCGGTTCCTCCTGAGAATCTGTCCTTCCTCAGTTCTAACAGTGTATGACCTTGGTCCTACTTCCTCAAGAACTGTAGCTTTCCTGTTCCATGCATCTGGATCCTCAATCCTGACAACATCATCCATTGTCAATGGTTTTAGAGTTTTGGATGACTTGTCATAGTATGATTTCTGTTTCAACTTTAACAGTTGAAGTCTCTGTCTCAGTTCCTCACTTTGCTGTTCTTTTGCACAGCAGGGTAGCGTGGTGCGCAACTTGCGACCCATTAGTAGTTCAGCAGGTGAAGAACCACAGTCTAAAGGTGAGGCTCGGTAGCTCAGCAGGGCGAGATAAGGATCAGACTTGCTTTCTGTCGCTTTCTTCAGTAGCTGCTTGAGAACTTGAACATCTTTCTCTGCCTTACCATTTGACTGAGCATACAAAGGACTGGATGTGATGTGCTGAAAGTCATAATGTGCTGCAAACTGTTGCCACTCCTTACAGTTGAAGCACGGACCATTGTCACTAATGGCAATCCTGGGAATTCCATGTCTGGCGAAGATGGATTTCACATGCATTATGACACTGCTTGCTGTGGTGCTTGAGAGCAGCGCCATCTCAGGATAGTTAGAATAGTAGTCAATCACTATTAGATAGTCTTTACCATTTAAATGAAAAAGGTCCATACCAACCTTTTGCCATGCTGCTGTTGGTATGTCAGCTACTATCATTGGTTCCTTTGCTTGTTTGTTTTGGTGTTTCTGACATGTCTCACATTTGCCTATCATGTTCTCAATGTCCTTATTTATGCCAGGCCAATAAACAGTGTCTCTTGCTCTCCTTTTGCATTTTTCAATTCCGAGGTGTCCCTCATGAATCCTTTTGAGCATGTCTTGACGTAGAGCCTGTGGAATGACTATTCTGTTCTGTTTTAGTAATAGTCCACTTGCGACACTCAATTCTGACCTTATGTGAAAATATTTTGGACAGGAACCTTTTGGCCAACCATGATGAATGTTCTCTATTACTGTTTGTAATACTGTATCTGTTACTGTTTCTTCTGCTATTTGCTTTGATTTTGTGTCTGACACGGGCAGCGCAGCAGTGACCATACTCACATGAACATCCACGTCTTCTTCAGTAGAGCTCACACGACTTATTGTGGGTGCTCGGGATAGTGCATCTGCTAACACTATGTATTTGCCTGGTGTGTAGGTCAGTTCAAAGTCATATCTTTGCAGCTTCATCATGAGTCGTTGAATCCTTGGAGACATCTCATTCAGGTTTTTTTTTATGATGGCAACCAGAGGGCTGTGGTCTGTCTCAACTGTGAAGGTGGGAAGTCCATATATGTAGCCATGAAACTTTTCTAGTCCAACTACCAAGCCGAGACATTCCTTTTCAATCTGGGCGTATCGACACTCAGTATCAGTCATAGCCCTGGAGGCATAGGCAACAGGCTTCCAATCTTCACCCTCTGCTTGTAGCAAGACCGCACCTAGGCCATCTTTTGATGCATCCGTTGACACTTTGATTCTTTTTGTTGGGTCAAAGAAGGTGAGTACAGGTGTGGTTGTCAGCACTGTTTTGAGGTTTATCCACTCTTGTTCATGTCTTTCTGTCCATGCGAACTCATTTGTTTTATGTAGCAGGTCTCGCAGACAGGCTGTCTTGGCTGACAAGTTAGGAATTAACTTTCCAATGAAGTTTATCATCCCCATGATGCGTAGCACTCCTTTTTTGTCAGTGGGTCGGGGCATTTTGAGTATGGCGTTTACTTTTTCCATATCTGGCTCTATTCCTTTACCAGATAGATTATCTCCTAGGAAAGTGACTTCCTGGATGCCAAACTGACACTTGGCTTTGTTGAGCTTCAGTCCATTCCAGCGTATGCTCTGTAGCACTTTAGTCAGTCTCTCATTGTGTTCTCTCAGTGTGGAGCCCCAGATGATGATGTCATCAACATAGACCCGAACTCCTTCCAGACCTTCAATTATGTGTTCCATCGCTCTATGAAAGATTTCAGATGCAGATATTATCCCGAAAGGCATTCTGAGGAAACAATACCTGCCAAATGGTGTGTTGAAGGTACAGTATTTGGTGCTCTCTTCATCCAGTTTTAGTTGCCAAAATCCTTGTGCGGCATCGAGCTTTGTAAAGTATCTGGCACCTGACATTTCACTGGTGATTTCTTCTCGCTTGGGAATCTGGTAGTGTTCACGTTTTATGTTTGCATTTAAGTCCTTTGGATCCATGCATATTCTTAGATCATTGTTCTTTTTCTTTACACATACCATGGAGTTAACCCAGTCTGTTGGCTCTTCGACTTTCCTGATGACTCCTAGTGTGGTCATTCTGTCCAGTTCATTCTTGAGCCGGTCACGCAGGGGTGCTGGAGCTCTTCGTGGAGCATGTACCACTGGCTGAGCATCCTCCTTTAGCTGGATCTTGTAAGTGAATGGTAGAACTCCAAATCCTTTGAACACATCCTGGAAATTATTCACTACAGAATCCACCAAGTCATCTGGTCTGCTTATGGCACAGTTTATACGGTAGACTCTTTTGACCAGTTCTAAGTCCTCACAAGCTTTGTCACCCAGTAGTGAATCAAGCCTTTCAGCCACAACAGAAAACATGAGATGATGCACTTTGTCTTTGACTGTCACTTTAAGTCTGCATACACCTAAGCTATCTATTTTCTGTCCATTATAGTCCTTCAGTAGTACTGACTTTTTCTGTATTTTGGGCTTTTCTTTCATATTGTTAATGTCACTCATACTGATTAAGTTTGCTTTTGCCCCAGTGTCTAGTTTCAAGGTAACTAATGTTCCATTTACCTGCAGTGGGATCATCCATTTGTCCTCTTTTACTGCATTAACTTTATGTTCAGCATTGTCCATTTCTGAGGGCTGCACATTTTCTGTATCCTTTTTGATATTGTCACATGACACCATTCCTACAAAAAATGTCTCACTTAAATCAGTGTCCTCAATTACATTAACTCGTTGCCCTTTCTTAGTTTGTACTTTTGAAAAGCATTGTTTGGCAAAGTGATTCTTTCCATTACACTTTGTGCACATTTTTCCAAATGCTGGGCATTGTCTTAACTGGTGTTTGTAACCACAGCATTTACAATTAAAAATTTCATCCTCCGATTGCTTTTCATTTCTGTTCTGCCCATGTTTCTTCCCCTTATAGGACACAGCACCGACAGCAGCATTATCACTCGTTACAATCGCATCATTATTGATTTCACTGAAAGTCTTCGCGTGCTTTCGAGCTAGCTCGCTGGCTTGGCATATTTTCACCGCGTTTTCCAAATTTAGTTCGGTTTCTCTCAACAGACGTTCCCTGACTTTTTTATCATGAATACCAAACACAATCTGGTCACGAATCATGGATGCTTTGAGCTCAGAGAAATTACATGTCTGTGCTTTCAGTTTCAGATCAGTTATAAAGCTATCAAAAGTCTCATTTTGCTGCTGTGTCCGAGAACAGAAGATGTATCTTTCATAGGTCTCATTCTTTTTGGGAGAGCAATGTGCATCAAATTTTTTTAGCACATCTTCTAATTTTTCTCTGTTCTCCACTGGATTAAATACAAATGTATTAAATACCTCTATCGCCTGTGGGCCTGCAACCGTAAGCAGCAACGCTATCTTCCTTGCGTCTGGCTTCGTACCGAATCCGATGGCTGCAATGTAGAGTTCGAATTGTTGTTTAAAAGTCTGCCAGTTGTAGTCGATGTTTCCTGTGAGTTTCAAATGCTCTAGTGGCTTCAAATTCTCCATGTCGCTTTTAACAATTTTCAGCAGATCTTCACCACCCTGGTACCATCTTATGTTCATTAATAAATAGACATTCTTATTATGAACACAGCTAGCTTTTGCTAGTTATTTTATTGAGCACATGTGGACTGGTACAGTATCTGTAGAGGCTTCCATCTTGACTGTTGCCTTGTAGGTAGCCTAGTGCCTCATGGGTAATGTAGTCTTACTATATATATACAGCTGGGTAGTGTAGTCTTATATACAGCTCTACACAGCTCTACGGCTCCACCTAGTGTCCACTATAGAATGACATGTTATTGATCATTACAGCCACGACTAGCTCTGGAACACGTAAGGTAGCTTTGTTGCTAACAGTGGCTGGCTTGCAGGCAATCGAGCTGTATAATACATTTATGTTTGCAGCTGAAGGTGACAAAAATGATCTGGACAAGGTGATAGATTTGTTTGATAAATACTGCACACCTAAAAAGAATGAAACGTTCGAGAGATTTGTTTTTCGCTCCCGCATGCAAAGGCAAGGAGAATCCTTTGATGTTTTTCTGACGGACTTGAAAACAAAAGCACAAACATGTAACTTTGGAGACTTGAAGGAATCGATGATACGCGATCAGGTCGTTTTCGGAATACTTGACAAGAAGGTGAGGGAGAGAATGCTTAGGGACAATGACTTAACTTTGGATGCTGCAGTAAAAATATATGTCATGCTAGTGAACTCTCAGCCATGCACACGCAAACATTCGATGGGAGAACTACAGCAACGGGCGTGAGAGCACTGGGACTGGACAACCTACCAGTGGATGTAGTACACAGAAGGGACACAAGAGGGCACACAGATTTCAGGACTATGATGCCATACGATTGCAGACGGTGTGGCAATAGACACGTGGCAAGACAATGTCTGGCTTATGGGAAGAACTACGCAAAATGTAAAGGCAGGAATCACTTTGCTAAAATGTGCTTTTGGGACGAGAAAACCGAAGGTAAAAAGACAGTGCATGCTATTGAGACTGAAGACACGGAATCGGAGACTTTGTATGTTGGAATGGTGCAAAATGACTTTAAACAGAGTAAAGATATGGAAAAGGAAGTACATTCCGTAGGACTAAAGACTGAAGTTTAGCAACAAATTCAAGGGTGAAGTCAGTAAAGCTTCAGTTAAAAAGCTTCTGAAAATTTGTATAGCAGCATCTCCCTTCACGCAGAATCTTCATGGCTCCAATCATAATTACAGATCACAAGCTTCACAGATCACATTATAACTCCAACTGCAGATCTCTGCAAAAACCGGCACTTCACAAATCGGTTTGGGGTCAGCAAGCTTTGCAACGACGCAGAGCATTCTCCTATTTTTTGTTAGAAGAGGAATTCCAGATTTAGAGAAGCCACAAGCATAGCTGGAGTGGGAAGTGGAAAATGAAGCAAATATTGTTCCTGCGGGGTTGGGGGTTAAGGCACATTGGGCAGAATAAATTAATCTTTAATCTGCACCTAGTCCATGTTATGCTTGTCATGGAAGTGCTCGTTGCTGATATGTGGGGTGGGGAGGGGATAAAGGCCGAGGGGTGGGGGGACACCACTGGCAATTTAGTAGCAATTTGCGGGCACCTTTGTCTTAGAGCTCGACATTTACTATTCAAGCTTACTTCATGCAGGGCCCTTGTACCTGGTAAAAAGAGAAATCTTTCATCCCACCGACTGGGTTGGATTACATTCAGTTTCCAGAGGAGAATGAACAGTGTGTTTTAGCAGAGCACTTGGAAAACAGTGACAGGATCGGACAAAGTCAACATGGATTTACAAAAGGTAAATCGTGCTTGACTAATCTACTGGAATTTTTTGAGGATGTAACTGGTAAAATAGATAAGCGAGAACCAGTGGATGTGGTGTATTTTGACTTTCAGAAGGCTTTCGATAAGGTCCCGCATAAGAGATTAGCGTGTAAAGTTAAGGCATATGGAATTGGGGGCAAGGCACTGACTTGGATAGAGAACTGGTTGGCAGACAGGAAGCAAAGAGTTGGAATAAACGGGTCTTTTTTCCGAGTGGCGGGCAGTGACTAGTGGGGTACCGCAGGGATCGGTCCTAGGACCCCAGCTATTCACAATATATATTAATGATCTAGACAAGGGAACTAGATGTAATATCTCCAAGTTTGTAGATGACACAAAGCTGTGTGGTCGTGTGTGCTGTGAGGAGGATGCCGAGAAACTCCAGTATGATTTGGACAGGTTGGGTGATTGGGCAGATGCATGGCAGATGCAGTATAATGTGGATAAATGCGAGGTTATCCACTTTGGTGGCAAAATCAGGAAGGCAGATTATTATCTGAACGGCAATAGATTGGGAGAAGGGGAAGTGCAACGAGACCTAGGTGTCCTTGTGCAGCAGTCGCTGAAGGTAAGCATGCAGGTGCAGCAGGCGGTTAAGAAGGCAAATGGTATGTTGGCCTTTGTAGCGAGAGGGTTCGAGTACAGGAACAAGGATGTCTTGCTGCAGTTGTACAGGGCCTTGGTGAGACCACACCTTGAGTATTGTGTGCAGTTTTGGTTGCCTTATCTAAGGAAGGATGTTCTTGCCATGGAAGGAGTGCAGCGAAGATTCACCAGACTGATACCTGGGATGGCAGGAATGACGTATGAGGAGAGATTGGGTCGATTGGGCTTATACTCGCTGGAGTTTAGAAGAATGAGAGGGGATCTCATTGAAACTTATAAAATTCTAACAGGGCTAGACAGACTTGATGCAGGAAGGATGTTCCCAATGGCCGGGGAGTCCAGAACCAGGGGTCACAGTCTAAGGATAAGTGGTAAGCCATTTAGGGCAGAGATGAGGAGGAATTTCTTCACCCAGAGAGTGGTGAACATGTGGAATTCTCTACCACAGAAGGCAGTTGAGGCCAATTCATTAAATATATTCAAGAAGGAGTTAGATATATTTCTTAAGGATAAAGGGATCAAGGGATATGGGGAGAAAGCAGGGACCGGGTACTGAGTTTGGATGATCAGCCATGATCTCATTGAATGGCGGAGCAGGCTCGAGGGGCCGAATGGCCTACTCCTGCTCCTATCTTCTATGTTTCTATGTCATGTTGGGCAGCCCAGATCCTTTAATCATTTTGTTACACATAGATTCCACTAGATGGTGCTATTGAACTGTGGAACTGTTTGTGGCATTCCCTAAATTTATAAATATTTCCACCTTCCAATCTGTACCAGATTCAAGCTGAGGTTCACCTCAGAGTGGTATGAAAGCAACAAATTAATCTTTGTTTGATTATATTTACAGCCCTGCAGCTTTCATTTTTCCCCTCAGGTTTTCAATTCGCTCTGTAAATGAAAAAAG
Organism: Somniosus microcephalus; assembly: GCF_052327205.1. NCBI lineage: Eukaryota > Metazoa > Chordata > Chondrichthyes > Squaliformes > Somniosidae > Somniosus > Somniosus microcephalus. Next base: position 175,376,132 of record NC_140995.1, on the reverse strand, counting down.
AATGAAAAATGACTGCTTGAGAGTGCCAAGATCTGGCACGACCCAGGGAACTGTACCTTGGCATAGGCTGAATAGTCAACAGCGGAGGGGAAAAGGGCAGAACATTGGAGGGGAATTTTTTGTAAATTGCTTACTTACTTCAGTTCTCAATGCTGCAGAAGCTGGACCAAAATCACAAATGTTTTAATTCCCTGAGACTGATACTTGTGTATAATTTGTGTATTTACCGACTCATTGACATGCCAATACAGGCATGCTTGCGCCAAGGCAATGCAGAAAGTAACAAGTTTTCTTTTCAACAAAGGTGCAGAACATATTTAAATTCCACCAGCAAAGAAACTTGGGCACAAAGAAATTGGCAAAGAAATTGGGCACATTATTAGGAGAGTGGATTTGTAGCAACACGTTATTTGTTATTGCTCAGATCTGGTCAGAATCCAGCACTCTCACTATGTTCGGGACTTCTTGTGCACAATCGAAGTACTCAGGCAGCAAATCACAAAAAAAGAATGACTTGCATTTATATAGCACCTTTCACAACCACCGGACATCCTAAAGACCACCGGACACCCTAAAGACCACCGGACATCCTAAAGACCACCGGACACCCTAAAGACCACCGGACACCCTAAAGACCACCGGACACCCTAAAGACCACCGGACATCCTAAAGACCACGGGACATCCTAAAGACCACGGGACATCCTAAAGACCACGGGACATCCTAAAGACCGCCGGACATCCTAAAGACCGCCGGACATCCTAAAGACCACCGGACATCCTAAAGACCACGGGACATCCTAAAGACCACCGGACATCCTAAAGACCACCGGACATCCAAAAGCGCTTTACAGCCAATGAAGTATTTTTTGAAATGGAGTCACTGTTGTAATGTGGGAAACGCGGCAGCCAATTTGTGTGCACAGCAAGGTCCCACAAACAGCAATGTGATAATGACCAGATAATTTGTTTTTTTCTGTTATGTTGATTGAGGAATAAATATTGGCCAGGACACTGGGGATAACTCCCCTGCTCTTCTTCAAAATAGTGCCATGGGATCTTTTCCTTCCACCTGAGAGAGCAGACGGGGCCTCGGTTTAACATCTCATCCGAAAGACAGCACCTCTGACAGTGCAGCACTCCCTCAGCACTGCAGTGTCAGCCTAGCTTTATATGCTCAGGTCCCTGGAGTGGGACTTGAACACACAACCTTTTGACAAAGAAGCAAGAGCACTACCACTGAGCCACAGCTGACACACACACTGCAGTAATTGTAGAAATCCGTGGGTTTTGCGCTACACCAAGACATTTGCCCAAATTATAAGGGACGATTTTCCAGATACGCGTTATCATGGAAAGACATGCTCGCTGTCGCGCATATGGAGAAATTCCAGGCCTGCTGCTCACAATTTCCCATTCATTTTCTTGGGTAAACTATTTGTGCTGGACCAATATGCATGCAGCAATAGGTGCTCGTACAAGACTGAAATAAATTGAAGGAGCCCCATAACAATATATAATATTTCCCCCCTCCCATCAAATGCACAAGACACAGCCTAATAGGTTAATTTTATCTAATTTAATACTCGTTCTTGTTTAATGTTCCCTCTATTCACTGAATTTTTATTGCATTGTATGCTAAATAATGTTAAGTGGGCTGTAAAGCAAAAATTGTAATTTCACCTTCATAAACTGTTTAAATCTGTGAATATACCTGTAGCATTTTGAGATTTTTACCCATTTGTTTTTCAGACCACCTCAGTTTTGAAACAAAGGGTCTGAGTACATTTCGAGCTGTTCACACCTTTAATGCTAGAGTGGTTTTCATCCAGCAGAGGGAGCAATCTTATCTTAAACAGCCTATGCTCCCACTCCCAGGGAGAGAGGCTTCCGATTCAATGTGATGGTTTGGACGGGCAGCTCAGCAAGCCAGTCCTCAACACAGAAAGCTGAGGGAGGGGTCAGAGGTCAGCCTTTGCCTCTCTGCAGAGGTGGGTCTGGGACAGAGAGAGAGAGACAAGAGTGAGGTCTCGCTTTCTCTTTAACCAGGGAGGGTAACAGTCTCCTGGCGAAGATATGAATGCCTATGGCCTATAATAGAAGTTTAATGCAAATCAATTCAGGGTCTGCTAATTTGTGAGTAATTTTAGCTCATTATAGAAGGGAATGGTTAGATATTTTGTTATGTTTTATGATGCGAGGAGCAGTAGAGAATTGATTGAATCTCGCTGTGAAAACTGTATTGTCTTTATTCATATATTTCATGTAAAATAAACCAGTTTCGGTGCTAGTTCAAGCTGCAAACATTGAAGAACTGCACAATAGAGGAAATAATTGCTCTGCACATGACTTGAACATTGTGATGAGTACTTCTCTGTCATTGGTTACAATATAGCAGGAACCCAGCGTAAGATGGCAATAGAAGGTACTTCAAGAACAGAGCATGTAAGTGTAGAACAAATTGGTTTAGTTTGAAAATCGTGGGCTGTGATTTCGCAACCTGTGCTAATCAGCCCTACCACATCCACATTGAGATAAAAATATAATCCTTTTCAAGTGATATAGAGCACCAAATTGTGCACAGGGGCAAAGTTACAACATGGGTGCGGTTGATGATCTTCTGGACTCAGAGAAATCCAGCAGTTCGGTAGAATTCTGTTGCCCTCTCCTGTTGCTGCTATTGGTGAATGACAGAAGAGATTGGCCCTAATAAATAATGCATCTATGACCTTCTTGATAAAACTGTGGGCAGCAAGCTGGCTGACACTGTAGAGGTCTTCAATGCCAGCGTGCAAGTTTTATAGTAGTTTTGATCATTAAATATCTGTATAAAAATTGAGGGTCGCACTGACTTTGATGTACACTGCCGGTGCTCTAGGGATGTTGCGTGTTCCCTAGCGATCTTCTAGAAGAAGATGGCGTAGATGTGTCAAAGGGGTCCCGCTAAACCTCAGCTTTCTTAGATGCCTCTCTACTGTTATTACCAGGTATCTCTGCCTGGTACAGCAGATTTGGTACATAGTAGACTGGCAGGATTTGACGGTATATCTTACATGTCACCTACACCAGTCAACTCTTTCCTGTTTTAGCTGTTTCTCCTCTGCCAAGTTTGGTGATAGTGGAGCACCGAGTGCACAAAAACATGGAACATGGCAAGAAAATTTGTAGCAACTCACCTTTAACTGAAGGCACCAGCTTTCTCACTGCAGCCTCTCGCGTAATGCCCATCCCGTCTGAGAGAGGGAAATACATTGCACTAGCAATGCATTACTACAGCAGTATAAGGTGCATGATTATTAAATGTCTCATCTGCCAATTAATTGGTTTACTGCACACATTAACACTTAAAGTAAGAATTCTTCATTCAGCACTTTTGCTGTGACCGGGATACAGGTGGTAATCAAATGTGATACCGCACTTCTAGCATTACTGGTGACTATCACATGTTTACCACTAAGTAAGCTTAATAACACCTGCAAACTCTAGGCTGTAGTCTCAAGTCCACAGTACTTCGAATGAGGCTTTATGACCTGAAAACTGTTAGCCATAGGGTGGCACTAGTATCTCAGGAAACCTGCTACTTACTACCAAATAATGTACAATCTGCCTTCACTGACAGTTTATTATTACAAAAGGAAAATGTTTAATTAACATTAGTACACTTTTAATTCTAAGAATTATCTCAAGTACAGTATAATTAGTTTAAAGTTATATTAAGAACGTAATGATAATACTCACAGTGGAGTTAATCAACTCTAACCAGAGGATGAAGCTTCAAATCCCAGCCTTGACTCACAGTCAGGGGTAATTTTATAAGTTCATGCTTCCGAGTCAAAGTCATGGTTAATACATGCCCAAATTTCTGATATGCACTCGCGGGCAAAGTTTCTCATATAGGGTTGCCAACTGTGGTTGGACGAATTCCGGGGGGTTTCATCACATGACCTTTCACTTCCAACCCCCTTGCCCCCACTTTCTAGAGAGTCTAGAACCAGGGGTCACAGTCTCAGAATACTGGCCGGCCATTTAGGGCTGTGATGAGGAGAAATTTCTTTACTCAGAGGGTGGTGACTCTTTGGAATTCTCTACCCGAGAGGGCTGTGGAGGCTCAGTCATTGAGTATATTCAAGACAGAGTTCGATAGATTTTTGGATACTAAGGGAACCAAGTGATATGGGGATAGGGTGGGAAGGTGGAGTTGAGGTAGAAGATCAGCCATGATCTTATTAAATGGGGAGCAGGCTCGAGGGGCCGAATGGCCTACACCTGCTCCTATTTCTTATGTTCTTATGTTCTCCTGCCATTGGTTGCCGGACATGTCCATCCTTGCGGCGTACCGCCTTCCCACACCAATTGGAAAGTGAAGAGACTCTCTGTTACCAGATTGGCCGATTGACTGTCAGTCAAACAGGCTATTTTCCCATCTCCAATATTTTTTTTTAATTACCCTTATAATTTTTCTCCCGAGTTGCTCGCAACGGTGTCTAGGACATTAATCTTTCATTTCTGAAGACCCCGGAACAATCCTGGAGTTTTAGCCGCCCCATCCCTGCAGGAGGTAAATAGTCCCCCTGAAACTCATCTGCTCTACTTGTGTAACTTTTGCTGGCTCTTGCCTGGGCTGTGAGATGGAGCCTGTTGAATAAAGAAAGTATTTTGAAATCAAATCAAATTGAGATCTGTCACTTTTTTATCTCTACTAAATGATGCATAATTTTATCCTGTGGATCTAGCTTCATTGGCAGATAATATTTGATTGATATCAGTTTATTTCCAAAGTATTTTCTGTGCAGCTAATCTGTGCCTCAGTATTGTTAGTGGACTGTACCGACATATGGGACTTCCTCAATGGACAGACTTGTTTGCAATATCAAATGACTTTGAATGAACGAAAGGAAACTTGCATTTATATAGCTCCTTGTCACATGTCCCAGCAATGTCTCAAAGCATTTCACGTACAGTGAATGACTTTGCAGGGCAGTGATTTATTATTTTGGCAAACACAGCAGTCATTTTTCACTCAGCAAGATCCCATAAACAACAATGAGTTGAATTATCAGTTGGTGTGTTTTTGGTTATGTTGCTTGAGGAAGCATTTTTTTGTTTTATTTATTTGTTAGGTTTTATTTATTAAAAAGTACAAACAAATCTTTGTAGCAGATGATGATAATAAAAATAATATAAGCAATGGCATTTTTAGAGGTACCCACATGCATGTTGCATAGAATTACATACAGTTTTACACCACAGAAACAGGCCATTTGGCCCAACAGGTGTTTATGCTCCACACGAGCCTCCTCCCACCTTACTTCACCTCACCTTATCAACATATCCTTCTATTCCTCTCTCCCTCATGTACTTACTTGCTTCCTCTTAAATGTGTCTATGTTATTCGCCTCAACCTCTTCATGTGATAGCAATACATATGTTGCGCACAATTGTAGATTTCAGTGTGTGCATATATTCAGTGAGTACGCACATAATGCAGGTTTTAATGTTTAATTACATAGCAGCATATGCAGATATGTTATCTTTTTTATCACTATCATTCACTTTGTAGATATCCATGATTATAAACAGAGTAGTTCCAATGAGCTGGATAGTATATTTGAATAGTGAACCCACATTAAGTAAGAGATCTTAGCATAAGTCTGCTCAATAACAACTAACCACCAGTAGAATCCCGTTATATGCGATTGATCACATCAGCCAAAAAGGACAGTTATACAATTATGGTGTAAGAAGAGCAAAATCCATATAAAAGGAGATTGCCAGGAATATGCCTGTTTAAGATTGTATACTTGTGGATTGGGTTATATATATATCCATTGTTTGCTGATGTCTGCACTCAAAGTTTTTTCTAACATTTTAATAAATGAGGACTGAGATACCAGTGGCTTGTCCCATGATCGGAGCTCATCATGGTTCATCTAATATATTAACCTAATAGCATTAAAACTCTTAAAGCAAAGATTAATAAGATACACTTAACAGTCTACAACAAGCTAAATTAAACTGATCAAAGATGGCATTTCTGAATCCGGATTACTACAATGTTTGTCACTGGTTCCTAAGGCGCTGGGAAAATAAACCAGCTGATTGAACTCCCATGTACCATTAGACATGTGAATTTAGGTCATCAGGATATTAAAAAATCCAACCCCTTTCTTGGTAACCTTGTTTACTTTAATACCTCTATTATATTGCTATTCCTCAATTGGTCGAAGTAGTAGTGTAAGATGCTGTGTCTTACACATTGGCAGTTATTTAAAAGTTGTGATCGCAACTTCCCCCTTTGTGTTTGCAAATCTTTCTTGATATGAATAGAAGCAATGCAGCAAAACACGACAGAAAAGTGGCTCTCCACATCACTGAGGGCATTATATCCTGCCAAGGCAAGCACTTACTCCCACTGTGGGTTGTTGTGACAGTAAAGGGTTCTTTGAATCAAGAAAAGCAAATCTTGCAAATATGAGAAGGGCCTGGTCTCATTAGCAAGTAATAGGACAATTTCCTACACTCACACAAATCCCTGATAGTAGCTTTCAATGAATTTGTCCAAATTCCAGAGCACAATATGGAGTTTCCTGCAGTCTGCAAACTTTTCTCCAGTTTTAAAACTTCTGGGAGATTAATACATGGAAACTTTATAGGTTTCCCAAATAATCAAAATGAACTATTTTGCCTTCGCAGCCCTCTCAGAACTCTGTGTTCTTCCAACTCTGGCCTCTTGTACAACCCCCACAATCCCTTCACACCACCTTTGCTGGCCGTGCCTTCAACCACCTCAGCCCCAAGCTCAGGAATTCCCTCTGGAAACAGCTCCACCTCTCTCCTCTGTTAAAACCCTCCATAAAACGTACTTTTTTGACCAAGCTTTTAGTCACTCCCTCCCAATATCTCCTTCTTTGGCTCAGTGTCAATCTTTGTCTAATGTTTCCATGAAGCACCTTGGGAGGTTTTTTTCTACATTAAAGGCGCTAAATAAATGCAAGTTGTTATTATATAAATGCCCCAGACAGCCCCAAACATTCACATCTATCTGCACTCCTACATTAAGGGAAGGCCCGTTGTGCCTACAGAGTACGATCCAGCCCTTTCCTATAGTGTCACAGCAGAGAAGTGATTAAAATAATTTTCTGCACAGCTTCCTGACCTAAATATGTGGCATAAGTCAAATTAGATTGACCAGTCCAAAAAATACTATTTTTATTTCTGGGTATCATGACTAGAATGAACCATTATCTCATTTCACCAATGCATTAAACACAGAGGATATAAGTTATGGAGCAAGCGGGAAACACATGAGTGTTCAAACATTATAAACACTGGAGCTCTTGAGACTTAGATCCCTTCATAAAGAAATGACTTGCATTTATATAGCGCCTTTCACAAGCTCAGTACGTCCCAAAGCGCTTTACAGCTAATTTAGTACTTTTGAAGTGTAGTCACTGTTGTAATGTAGGAAATAATGTACCATTGCTGGCATGAGTGTGATATAGCTACTGTCAACAGCAAACGAAAGAGGCAAACTCCAGCACTGCTTTCCTATAAGGTTCAGTGTGGTGTTATGGTTCTCGTGCAGTTAATGGCAACACCAAAGTAAATTTATCAGATTCGCTAAGGCTAACAAGTTTACCTTGCAGTTGATGCCAACTGCATCCATAGTTAGTGGCCTTAGCATCCCACTAAACCCAATATAAAAGTAGCTCCAACCTCTAATAACACCTAGGACCCAACTTTTCATGGATTTCAAGAGCAGAGACACAGAAAATGAGCATTTATTTCCCACTAGAATGCCAACAGGGCCTATGATCACCAGTGGCACATTGATGGAAGTATAAAGGGGAGAATGGTACTCCAAGATCATGGGACTCTGCTGTCTTGCAATTCAAGAAAAATGTAGAAGTGCCTTAAACATGTTTGGATGTTTAACAGACTCCTTTGCTGCCCCATGAGAAAGTGTGGATTTGTTGTGTGCGAGTATGTTCAGTCAATTTGACATTGACCACAGTCTTTAATGCAAGATTCCTTTTGCATTGAAATTTTAAACAGTGATGCAACACTTATCCATAGCTACAAAATATGGGAGTAATATATTTTTTAAATAGTTTCACATTTATTGCAAACCCAACCTTAGTTCAGGAATGTGTACATTTCAAAACAAATTAAAATTACAGTCTATTATACAGAAAAACCATTTACATTATTGGTAATGTCTTAAATATACACATTAAAACTAGTGCAGCAACGGATCACAACATACAGATTTCTTTACATATGCACAGCTGAAATGAGACGACCATTAAAAACTGGAATGCAATAGAAACAAAAAAAAAGTTATTTTATACATACAGGATTACTAGCACATACAAGCCAGTTGGAAGTTATAAGACAGACTCCATGAATGGGGCATTTTGGTCCTAGAAACAATATTTATAGTTCTACCTATAGCAGCAATGCTTCTAGCATATTGTAGTGAACTATTTTAGTGTGTGTTGTGTGTATTTGAGGGGGGGGGGGGGCGGGGGCAGGAGGGAAGTGGGGTTAAATTATACAGAGACAATATCTACATTTCATCTCATCTTCCTAGTGTGGATGTGATGAATAGACCCCATCGTATAGTGCCTGCTGTGTCGATCAAAATCACTCAAGTGAATGTTTAGAGCACAGAACAATCATTAGGTCCAATGGCCATGATTAAACCACACTTGCACCATTGTTCACATTTCCGTATGTTGTGACTCAACACCTGAACGTGACCACTTCAAAGCCTACAACCTTGCTAATTGCAAAAGGCACATGTAGCTGAAACAACAGTCTCCCGACAATCATCACCCTTATTCAAGTCAGGTTTAAATAAAAAATCTTCAAATGGTGGGATGACAGCAAGTTCTTATTCCGTCCCTTTGATAAATGGACTTTCTTCCGGTATGCAGCACTGCCGCGGCCATCTCCCAGACGCACCGAGCAACAAGTGCTCCTTGAAGACTTCAGCGTCACCTCAGAAATGGAACTGAAGGTCAGGCAGCTGCCAATGAGATGTGTAATTTTCCTTCCAGATAAGTCCCATTTCTTGGTAAACCCAAAGAGAGCTCAGATAAGGTAAACCCTCATCAGACAACTCCATTTGATCATTCACTACAGGAAGGAGTCCATGGGTGGAGCATATGAGAATCCCAGGAAAGCGTCAGATGCTGCCTTAACACTGGCAGTAATCAGAGCATTATCAGGTGATCTGCCAATCGAGTTTGGAACGGGCTCCTCTGTGAACTCTGGGTCAAAGTGCTGCAAGTCAGCAGGTCCACTCTAGAATAATAATAAAAAAGTAAAGAGAATTACAATTCCAGCTTTTATTTTTGCTGTAATTTTATACATAATTCCCCAAATTTAAAAGGGAAGAAACAAACTTGGGTTGTTTTATTTGTATAAACCACACAAATCTACTATTGTGAAGCAATTCTGTGAGTAATTAGTTACTTACCACATTAGGGTTAAACGGAGGTGTTAGCTTCTTGGCATTTAAATCAACCCAGTTTATTGAAGAAAAGAAGATGTGAGCCTTGATATCCATCTGTAGAAAGAGAACATTACAGTCAAGTAAAAAGGACTTTAATAGAAGAAAAGACTGATTGGCTAAAGCAATTTACCTGACTCCACAATTAGGTTTTAAAATGTAGGAGCATGGCAACTGGTTAGGTTTAAATACCCTGCCCAGTTTAAAAATAATATTCTTTACTGATATGGTCCACTATGTTTAGTCCGATAGTAATCAGAATGAGTATGATCAGGTAAGTCTGAATAAAAGGATTTTTTCCAAAGTATTCAAGACCTCATTACAGAGTACTTCAGAAAGACAAAGTGTGGGTCCCTCAGCTTTATTGATGTGTTCACACTACACAAGTAGCTTCCCCATAAAGCCAAAGATCAATAGGAAAACAGTTTAATCAAAAGAAATAAGTATTTACTTACAAAGTCCTCCTTTGCACCCAGGCGTTTTGTTCTATCTTTTTGCAGCAAGCCCTCCAGCAGATCTCTGGCAGCATTAGAGATGTTTGGTTTCAACAGTAGTGGCTTGTTCAGAATATTGTCGTACATCTCAGCAGTGTTCCTGCTATAGAATGGTGGCTGTATCAAAACACCGAGAGAACGTTATTAATTTACAATAAGCTAATATGCTTTAATTTAAAGAAACATCTTGGTTGCTTGCCTAATAATGCATTGATGGTGCTTACCAATCCATACAACATCTCGTAGAGGACTGCACCCAAGCACCACCAGTCGACTGTCCGGTCATAGGGCTGTTTGTGTAAAACCTCAGGGGCCAAGTACTGTAAGAGAATAAATGAACAGACAATTTAAAAACATTTGTCTTTCACAACAAGAAGTAATAAACAAACCCTGGTACAATACAGACAGGATAGTCAACCCTCATTGTAGAAATGTGCTTGTTGATACTTTTACAGTACATTAAAAAGTGCCACTTTATGTTGCACTTGTATAACAGAATTAAAGTATAGTTGATTCTAATAGCCTTGGTTCCTAATCCTATCTCGCCCTAGTTATACTACAGGGTGTGTTCCACAGCACTGGCAGAAACAAAAATAGCAAGTGTGTATGAGCAGGGTTATGTGTACACAGCTGTTGAGTGTCTATCAGATCTTTCTGGGAAAGGTCCATATGTGACAGCAATAGGAAAACCACATTGCTAACTCGATCAAGGCAGGCTGAGCACTCAACTTGCCCACAGCCAGAAAAAAAGCCATGACACTGCTGCCTCCGGAGGCACTAAGGAAAAATACTTCTTCACAAGTGTATCTGTGTGTCTCCAGGGGCAGCTGCATCATCTCATTGACTTTACAGCGCAGTCTCCACAGTCAGGGCCAGTGTTGGCAGCAGCTCTGTAAGCTCAACTCGCTATTGGTTCAAAACATTATCTGAAAGAGATGGTGATTGGTCTAGCAGAAGAATACGGAGTCTATAAAAGTGCCTCTGGGGCCCACGAAATACAGGTTTCACTTACCTCAGGTGTGCCACAGAAAGTGCATGTTGTGCCGTTTGGTTCAATGTTCTCTTTGCATAGGCCGAAATCAGTCAGAACAATGTGTCCTTGGCGATCAAGTAAAATATTCTCAGGCTTTAAATCTCTACAAGATAAAAACATGAAGAGAGCTATTTAGAATCTGCTCAAATCTACATCCAAGTAGTTTTAGTGACTTGAATTATATATGTTCCCTCTCAAGATATTGAAATAGTATTGTACAGTTTAATCACAAGGTTGCTTCCTTTATTCAAGTCTTACTAACCTGTAAACAATTTTGAGAGAGTGGAGGTAGCCCAGAGCGCTGGCAATCTCAGCAGCATAAAACCTGGCTCGTGGTTCTAGGAAGCAACGTTCACGTTGCAGGTGATAAAACAACTGTAGGAGAAAGCAAACCAACAAACAATAAATTAGAATCGATCGGAAAACAATCAAGATGTCCTTCTACAACAAAAGGGAATGGCCTGTTACACCACCCACCTCCCCATTTGACACATCTCTCACTCACCAGCTAATTACAGTTACTTATTCTAAGGACTGTCCTCCACGTCCGCTATTAAGTCCCCCCTTTACAATGTCTGAGTCTTTCACACCACTGCTACTTGGGGCAGGAAATCCCGTCCTGCCGTCAGTCCCCTGTGGCTCACCTCGCCTCCATTTATGTAGTCCAGGACAAAGTAGAGTTTGTCGGCTGTCTGGAACGAATAGTAGAGCCCCACCAAGAAAGGGTGTTTCACATTCTTCAGCAGGACATTACGCTCCGACATGATGTGCTTTTCCTTAAAAGGAAACAATAGAGAAAGCGCTGAGTGACAAAACCAAGTGAACCCGTGCGCAAGAATATTCATTCATTTCAAGTCCCAGCAAGTTTGACGGAATGAACGAGTGAACGTAAACTCCCCGGACACAAAGTTTTAACGCCCTGTGCAGCAGGAAGTTACTCAGTGTCTAAAAAGTGTCAATTATTACCTCTTTCTTCTTCAAAATGGCCTTTTTCTGCAAGACTTTTACTGCGTAGAACTGGTCGTCAGCTTTGTGTTTTGCGAGCAGGACCTGTTGAAAAGATTGCCATAAATTTAGAGAAACTCACACATTTCCAAAACAAGATCGTTTGACAGTTTGTAATCGGTTATGTCGCATTTTAGAAAAAAGTGTTGCAAACCTTTCCAAAGCTTCCTTTTCCGATCACCTTTAGAAAGTTGAAGTCACTTGGCTTGGCCCTATAGGGGAGAAAGTTTAAAACAAATCGTTAGAAAATGTTACATTCCGAGGGTGAATTCCACTGCAATGAACAGCAAACACATGTTTCCATCCCAGCAATGAATGGATCCACTGATACTCACTGAGGGTTAGAGGAAGGGCCGAGGTTGATCTGTGCTGTTGTGGGGCTGGGCTGCAGGGGAAATCACATCAATAGCGAAGTTAGCACCGCTCGTGTGAAGCGTCAAGAAACAGAAACAATCAGCTAGATCCTTGATTTAATTTATATACTCACTGGAGGAGACGCGCCGGTCCCGTTCATCTCAGTTTCTGTTGGATTGACGTGTAACATGGCTGGAACTTCTGAGCTGTTTAAAGAAACAATGTACAAAACCCATTAGCAACTGAACCAAGACCCGCAGTCGGTTTGAGAACCTGTCCACAATTCGATGCTCTTGTATGAATTAGAGACTGTGATCTTAGTGAAGACAAAGCATTGTTTCAACGGGGGAGAGATGAGCCGGAGATGTCTCGGTGCAGACAGACGCGCTATTGTGAGCGGAGCCAGGTGCAGAGATCTGTATGGGGAACGGGCTCTGCTCGGACCAAAACCGGGCCAGACCTCAACTGCACCCACCCCCCCCCCCACCACCCCGCAACCATTACCACCTCAAAACGGGCCGCGTTCACCTATCGCTACCGGCAGCTCCTGTCCACAGCACCCGCTGAGAGTGCAACAAGTAGTCAGTGACAGTAAGGCACAACATACTCACTGTTTACAGGCGTATGACTGAGAGGCGGCGAGTTTCTGGATGAGGTCGTTCAGTCCCATTCGTTTCTGTTTCATAAAAGCTGTAAAAAAAAACAATAAAGGTACTTAGAATAACAAGCACAGAATACTCTGATAAAGTTACCCGGCACAAACAAGTCGAACAAGTCAAAAAAGCCAGTTGCTTTTTGCAGCTGCCTTTGCAAGTTATAAACCCATTTACCATCAGCACTTAAAGTTAGAAAGTCATTTAGCATCAGCGTTTAGTCATATAATATATCTCCAGGGTGAACGATCTCGAGTTTTTTTTAAAAACGCTGCTTTGGGAATCTAAACATACACGATTGTAACTTGCAGCTTTTGTACATTATATATAAAAAACACCAATCCGGGGATATGAAAACAAACATTACCAGTAAGTATCGCGACCATCCCTCTCATCTTGGAGTAAGTGAGAGCAGATCCCGAGGAGCTGGATTTGATAGTCATGGCTGATAAAAGATTATTAGGAACTGGAGGTTTGTGTCCTGATTGCCCCTGCGCTGTCCTTGCCCAGTGAGAGAGAGGTTGCCGACTGTGAGAAGCTACGGCTGTGCTCTTTGCTAGATATATATATGCAGGCAGGAGCCGGGGCTGGGGGCGGTGGTATGTGAGCAATGTCGCGGTGCCGGGCGGTCCTGCCTGCTCTGACTCAGCCTGTCAAAATCATTCACCCTCGGCTTCCTCCCGGAACGCCAGCGTCACACAATGCAAACAACAAGCCAGCACCAGCAACTTGTGGAGCTGTCACAGACCGAGCGCTGGGAACATTCCCCCGGCTCCACATTCCCACCTGTTCACTATCAGGTCACCTCGCTCCTCCCCCTCCCCCCATGGTGCTGCAAAAACCTTGAAGATCGTTTGATGCGAACAGCTCGGGCAAGTTTGTGAAATGTGTGTGTATCATTGTGTTGTTCAATCGCATTGTTCTTTGAGCACATAATCAGACTCTTGTTGCTTTTGCAATTCCAGCTATCAGGAAAAGTTCAGGAGATTAGTCCAGTCATTCCAATTCCATCCAGAATTAAGTAAAACTGCCTTTTCTACCAGCGAGATGTGTCATGCACAACCAGTAATGATGGAAGAATTCTTCATTTCACAAGAGGAAACGATTTCTCATTGTAAACACAAGTTATTAGTGATTTTCTGTTTCCGAAACCAACGAGTAAAATTACAATTTATGACTGATTCGGATCGCCTCCCTATATTTTCTGTACAGGAGAGGGGGGAGGGGAGTGAGAATCTGACATTCTTGGTCTGTTGACTCGGAGCATCACTTGGTCAAAATGTAACACTGACTACTCCATGCAAAAGTCAAGAGCCAATCCGGAGTCGTGGACACGGCATTCCCCGCCCGCCTGTGCCACAAGGGTTACTCGCAAGCGAGTTTCCCAGTTGCTGCCAGTCCCTCCACACCGCCTGTGGGATTTTAAAAAAATAATAATGCTCCGTCTTTCACAGACTGGAATGACGGTGTGGACTGAATGACTCGCACAACGATTGGCATCAACGTTAAATCACCCTCGGAATCATTTATAATGTAAAGCAGAATCACAGATAAATCAGTGTAACCAGTAAGATGACAGTGCATCTGGGTGTTCACTTCATGGGGAGCCGGGAGCTTTGCATTCTGCACTGATTCCAATTGCGGTCTGCAAAACGCACATATCTTTAAAATCACTGGGACGGGGGTTGGATTATGTTTAGCATACAGACCAAATGCAAGAAAAAAGATCAATCCGGTCGGTGAAATACTCGCAAATCACACACTCCAAGCAAAACGCATGTATCTCTTCCCACAACATTTAGCTTCCCCCCACCCCCCAACTGATTTTCGACGTGGCAATCTGGACCATTCATTACTCGTCACTGGCTCGCAGTCTCGTCCCCTCCCGCTGAACCACAAGTGGGCCTTTGATACTCAGCCAGAGAAACCGAGATCGGATCCAAGAATGAAAGTGGAGATCGGCCAGACCCGGGCCGGGCACAGAGGAAAGTGATCGGGTTTCACAAAGCGATCCCTTCCCCTTCACCACACAGAGCGGGCAGCCAGGATCGCCTCTCACAGTCACACTTCGACATTACAGCAGTCAACTCACCCCAGCACGGAAAGGTATCTAACCTGTGAAAGAAATCATTTCTGTTAACGGTTTCATGGTCGTCTCCGCGTGTTAAGACTGGTGGACAAGCCCCACAATATCCACTGGGAACTGACAGAAATCACAGGCACAACGCGGTCCAATATATAGGCGAAGCGCCTTTAATTAAACATAGATAACTTATCACCGTGCGTCGATTATAAATTCCACAACGTAAGGGGCTGATTGCTCTACTCGTGCGATTAAAAGCGGGGCCCTCTCGAAATATATGTACTTGACCTCCACATGCCAATTACAGTTGCTATATATATTTTACAACATTTAATTTGCTTAAGTTAACCGTTGTTAACAGGCCGTGATTTCAGTCTGATTCTTCTTAGTTTGAGGGGGAACTGAACTAACAGTGGCTGAGGTAAGTGTGTGCCACTTGAGTGTCACCAGTCACCACAGACACAGGGCCCTCTTGTGGCGCCAGGACATTGGGCACCGAGGCACTTGCGTGGAAGAGACTTGTTGAGACTGCTTCCAAGGGACCGGATACCTCTCGGGTGGAGGGGGCGCCCCCTGCTAATTCCTGGCATCCACCACAGGTTTCCTTCAAGGAAGACAGTCGGCCAGGAGTGGAGCGAAGTTCAGAGCAGCAGTTTGTGAATTGCAATATCTTGTCTCTTCTGCATCTCCAGTGTCCGGTGCAGGGGTCCATGTTTTAGAAACTAGCACAGAATTTTCTGTGATTAAGTGCTCGAACACAAAGAGCTTGAGTGTACACACGCGTTCTTCATTGTGCCAGAGCAGTTAATCACAGGAAATACTTGCACTCTGCTTCTCAATATTATATAATATATATTAGGTAGACAACCCATTCCCCAGTCATGAAGTGGAAATTATTTCTTGGTAAATCTGCAGTAATGACATCACAGACATTAATCTTCCCGTGTGAACATCATCATTTAGAGTTACCCTGAACCCCAACATGAAATAACATTTTCACATAAAATTAAACCATAATTTATATAATAAATAGACAACAAAAAGCGATTTAGAGATAGTAATCTGATCTCCGGGAACAAACAAAATAATAATTATAAATAATCTGGGTTTGATCTCTGGATTTGATACATCATGTGAATCCGTTAGGCAGATTTTGACCTTGTAATCGCTCCTGGGTTTCTGCTTTCTGTGCTTAACTTTTATGGAACACCTTGAGTGGCTTTTTTCCTGCACAATATTTAATTCATAAATAGGTAATTGTAGAAAGGAACAGCAGCATGTATCTAAGAGGGCAGTGATACCTTTGAGTTCTTATTGCTATTCCCAACTCAGCACCCACATAGAACCAATCTGCACCTTTGAATATGAAAAATTATATTCTGCAAGGTCGTGCAAATATTTGAGCAATTTCAGTAACACTACAGAAACCAGATCTCACACAGACCAGTAGAATGAGTTGTGCTATTGTATGCAGAATATTTTTGACACTATTACCAAATTAAATATGGGCATGGTTTCTTCTTTGTGCTGGAGCAGATTGGAGAGCCAAGTGATGTTACAAGACAGAAATGCATCACAGGGTTGAGATGATCTTATAAACCACGAGAAGTTCAGATAGTTCATTAACCCGGTGGTGTGTTGCATCCTCGAATGACACTCTAACCTGTATTATTTGTTGTGATTCGATAGGGGGAGTGAGAGAGACAGGGAACAGGTTCATAGGGACACCTTTATTCCATTTTCAGCAGGTTTTATTGTTGGCAGCAGACATCCTTCAGTGATGGATAGCAGCTTGCCACAATGAATTACATCGTTTGACCTTAATGTTGTTGTACATTGTGACTTGCATTGTATTGATATGTTTTATTTTACTGCAGGTTACAAAGAAATTGTAAACCTTGGCTCTTTTAGTAAAACATTAAGACTACCTGGGAGTGGTTAAAAGGTAATCTCATTCTGATGACATAATTAGCTAAAGGAGTGAATGCCCCCCCGATGGCTTTAGTGGGTAAATGCACCATCTGATGTGGTAATGATAAAACAAGGTAGCAAAAACAACAAATGAGCTGAATGACCAGGCAATCTGTTTTTAGTGATGTTGATTGAGGGAAAATGTTGGTCAGGACACAGGGAGAACTCTTTTGCCATTCTTCAAATAGTACTACGGGATCTTTTACATCCACCTGAGCTGGCAGAAAGGGCCTTAGTTTAACGTTTCATCTGAAAGACGACATCCCCTGCAATGCCACCCGCCCTCGGTACTGCATGGAAGTGTCAGCCTAGATTATGTGCTCAATTCCATAGTGGGCTTGAACTCATTCACTTCTGAGTCAGAAGTGAGAGTACTGCCAACTGAGTCAAGCTGATGCTGCCTGACAAGCTGAGTATTTCCAGCATCTTCTCTTTCTACTTCATATCCTGAACCATTTAGATTGGAAAGACCCAGCTTTGTGCTGAGTTAGCCAGCCTCAGTTGAAGCTTTAGGCTGCGACTTCGCCTACAGAGGTGGGATAAGTGCAGCCGAGGTAGGCGACGGACTGCGACCCCGCTCCCGGTTCCATCGCGCTTTGTTGAAGTAATTTTGCCCAGATTGGTCTTGTTAAGCCCACCTTGCGAGGTTCCCGGCCAATTAAAAGGAAGCAGGTCTGATGACGTAATTTGATGATGCGTCATCAGCCGGTTTCCTTAAAGGGATCATGTCCACATTTATTTTGACAGTTGAGCTGTCAGTGTTCTACAGCATTGAGGGGCTGCAAACACTGACAAGCACTGCACAAAGGTGCACGGCTGCACCCAGGCTCTCCCATGACTCCCTACATATACTTATGCAGGGAGTCGCAGCATGCAGGGAGGTCCTCTTCCCTTCCCGTGGGTGGAAGAGACCTCCCCAGGAGATCAACGCAGCCTGGTTGCACATTGCACAGGAGGACACAAGCAGGGATGTCGTTAGGAGGACCAGGCTACAGTGGTGCAAACCTTTCAGTGATCTCAGTAGATCATGGAACGTTACTGCAAAGCCACACTCAACCTAATCCTGCTGTGCCACTCATCACATACCCATCACTCTGCCTTCCCTACCCTACTCCTGCACATCCTTACACACATCAACTTACCTTGCACCACCACCCATCCCTCTCTCTATCTACATTATCACATCCCCATCTCACTAGCCACCCCTCACACTCACTCTCATCCTTGTCCAATCATACCAACTAACAACACACAAGGGTAGGCACTTGGGTCCTTTAGCCGATGTTCATGTAAAGTTTCTGCTAATGTGTTGTCAAACATTGAAATCTTTATTTTGAACACTTTGCCTTCTTGGACAGATTTGTGTGCACCTTTGGAAGTGGCTTAGTGAGTTGCAGTGAATGGTGAGACATAAGGGCACCCCCCGCAATGGTGATGAGTGGGAAAGGAATGGCTTGGACATTGCAGGGATGCTTTATGGTGCTGGTGTGAGGTGGTGCCAACCTGGCACATCATGTGGCAGCCAGGGTGTACAGCATCAAGTGAAGTAAATCTGGCCATGGTGAGGCCATCCCTGGCCTCCCGGGCAGCAATGTGGTTGGGTGCTGATGCCCTGTGTCCTGTCCAGCATCAGGTGATTGCGGAGAAGGTTGGTGTTGTTGTTGGTGCTGCTGGTGTGTCTGGTGATGTTGGTGTTGGGGCTGATTGTGGTGGGATTCTGAGGACCAAGGTGAGATTTGTTGAAGGGCACTGATGTTGCTGGAATAGATGGCAGCTGAAGTTGAGATGACAGAAGTGATCTGTCAATGGTGAGAGAGCTTGCTCCAAGGAGGTGACAATGGATAGAGAGTTTACTCCAAACACTTCCAAACTGCATAAAGCTGAAAGTGTATTCCAAATCCTGAATGCTCCAACTTTTAACATTGGAAAGTGAATAGCTGTGAAATGGTAGCTATTATACCACTTTTGCAGCTGTCAATTATTCAGAGGAATGGAGAGCCATTGAGAACCCAGCATACTTACCTGACATGATCCCCGTGTGCCGGGAACCTCGTGAAAAAGCTGGTAAAATAGTAAATACATGGTAAAATGCTGCTTAAGTACCTTTTAACAAGCTTTTAAGTACCTGAATTGGCTGACCCACTGCTTGGTGTCGAGTCTGTTCAGGGATGACAGTCCCGACAATTGGGAAATTGACATGGAGGCGGGTTGACAGCGGGATACCGGCCCGCTGTCAATCTTTTTGATTGACAGCGGACCCGCCTCCGAACCCACCCTCTGAGCGCTGGCAAAATTCCAGTTCAACAATTTCAGACTGTAACCCCTGCCCCTATTTTTTCAGGCAGCAGCTGTTGATGATTCTGCCATCCCCATGGCAACATTTAACCACTCCTGCCTTCCGCCCTATCACACACCGTCCCTTTTGTTCTTCCCTCCTCTCCTCCCTTTCCCTGCACCTGCTTAAAGCCTATTACAGCTCTAACTTTTTCCAACTCTTTTGATTGGCCCCTTTCAATTGACAAGTTTATCAATTAGTAACTTAAGATTAATTTTAAAAAATAACACTACTTATCTTTCTAACAACATTTTGTGGGTCTTTCATTATCGTCATCAAAATGTGTGACCATTTGAGTTAGTCTGTCAATGTTTTCTGCCTCCTTGCTTAAGTGTGTTCCTTTCCTTTTTAAATTCGGCCCGGAATTTGCGGTCCTGATGACAGCGAGCTGGCATCGTTCGCCGTCATTTCGTCTTTGAAACCGACCGCAACTTCAGGATTTAGCGCACGCACTGCCTAATGAGGAAATCTAAAGTTGCGGTCTGTCATTCACTGCTCCTCCACAGGCTGTGCTGTGCCCACCCCACCACGGAGCCGCAATCAATGAAATCTCCCAAAACATGGAAACTGACAAAAATTTCGGCTCTTCCGCAGTAATCTCACTGTTAAATTCCCCATTAAAAGTTAGACCCTTTTGGATTAGGTGTAACTGGGGTTTTAACAGCCTATTGACTGCTAAACAAAGGCTATGGCCCTGAAAAACTAATTTTAATTTTGTGCAATGTCAATTTTATCCATTTTAATAAAAATTAAAAATTTTAAGAAACTTTAAAAAATATATATATATTTTTAAAGTTTGTTCATCTTTATTTCAGGTGTGCCTTTTCCCCATGTGAGAGCCCCAATTTTTGTTTCGCTCTCTCTAACATTTTTTAAAAAGTTAGAATTTTAGGAGCTTATCCACTTCCTGGTTCTCGGTCTGTGAGAATTCCGCGTTTTGATTGGCTGCTTAGACAGCTTGTTGACGTCACAGCAGCTCTTCGCTGGGAATCCCCATTAACTTCCGTTGATTTCAATTGCACATCGGAAAACCCGAAATTCTCGACACAGAGATGGCGAAATCTTTGTGTGAAGCTTATTTCGGGGCCAGCGGCGAACACCTTTGCTTTGCTGCTGACCGCAAATTCTGGGCCATTATTTTGGCTTGTTTCTACTTTTGTTATTCACCAATTATATTGTGCAAAACCTCTCTCTCCAATTTCAATTCTCTCCCATCACATTCCAGCAAAACAAAGTCCTTTGCGATACAGTCACCATGACAGCTCCTCACCCGCCCCAAAATGTTTCCCTAAAAATAAAATCTGCCGTATAACAAGCACATTTAAAAAAAAATCATTAAAAAAACAAACTTGCCTCCAACAACTTCCTCATCCTTCACCCTTACACCAAAAACACAATGCACCTACCAGGCCTCACAGGTTTCAGAGCATCCTGGACTCTGCATGCACCCTTCAGGTTATTGCCTAACAGTTCAGACTGAAATACAACTGATACAGTAATAAACAAAACTATTCTTCTACAGGAATTATCTAGCATGTACTTGTGCCATACACAGCCTACTCAATGGTAAGCTGTTGAATACAGATGTTATTGTTAGTGGGCAGTGACGGGGACCCAAGCGACACTCTTACATTTGTGGTGTTCTCCTGCCCACTTGCAAGATTAACTCTGCATTCAACTGTTTTCTGTCAAGTATCCTGCGTATACCACAGAGTCTGAAATGTTTACATTGTTTCATACTGCTGCATGGCAGATGACCTGAACAAGGATACGACAGGATGACTCTGGGGTGCTTGCTGTATTTTGACTGAATTAAAAAGGAACGAAAGGCCTGGCTGAGACCAGGAAATCTGAGGGATTACAGGCACAACCCTCCGCCTGACAGCAACAACAATATAGCGCCTTTAACATAGAAAAACAAAGGCGCTGCATAGAGCTTTGATTTTAAAAAATGGTACTATCCCTCCAGTATTCTGCACCATCAGAAAATATTTCTTAAAGAGTCTTTAAGGGATAGCGGCGGTGATCAGCGTGGGAAGACTAGCAGCAGCGGGGAGTTCTGGGGGGAGGGTTAGCAGTGACCAGCAGCAGCCTACTTCTCCCAGCTGTACATTCAGGTAAGTACATTTTAAATATTTACTTTGTTGGTTGCGGCCTGCGGCGGTCCCTTTAAGGACCCCCGTAAGGCCACATGTAGACCCAGTTTTCCTGAGTGCTCTCAGGGCAAACCAATCTTGCAGTGGAGGCCTCAAACAGGCGGTAGGTCCCTGGTTTGCATATGTAAAGGGCCTAACACCTGTTTCAGGTCTGGGCACTGCATGGTGAGTTTTTGGCCATCACAAAAATGGCGCACGGCGCACTTCTGTCTCGTACCGAGCGTGCTCTTCTGCCCTTCATCTTGGAGGCTTAGGAGGCTGTTTAGCGTCTGAGAAACGGGCTCTGTATGGATGAATTTCTAGATCTAAAAGTCAGTTTGTTTTAAAGCGGAATTTGATCTTTGAGTTTACTTCTGTATCTTATGATCTGCCAGCATAATTATTGACATTTTTAACTGAACGTTTACTGGCAAGAAAGTAAACATGAGAACTCAAGCTGTGATCCAACCCCTTGCCCTACCTGCTTCCTACTCCAGATTCTAATTTGGAACTGCAACACTTGTATCCAGGTAACAGGGAATGCTAGTACAGAGGTGACATGACCACAAGTACCAACCATTTATTCGGTGTACTTAATGCTGAATCAAAGTGAAATTATATGGAATAATTTCCCTTCTCTTAGTGTATCAATCCAATGCAGCGCATAATCTAGGTTGACAATTCAGTGCGGTACTGAGGGAGTGCCACACTGTTGAAAGTGTCGTCTTTTGGATGAGACGTTAAACCGAGGCCCCTGTCTGCCCTCAGGTGGACGTTAAAGATCCCACGACACTATTCGAAGACGAGCAGGGGAGTTCTCTCCGGTGTCCTGACCAGCATTTACCCCTCAACTAACATCATTAAACAGACTATCTGGTCATTTATTTCATTGTTATTTGTGGGAGCTTGCTGTGCGCAAATTGGCTACCGTGTTTCCTACATTACAACAGTGACTACACTTCAAAAGTACTTCATTGGCTTAAAAGTGCTTTGGGATATACTGATGTTCTGAAAGGCGCTATATAAATGCAAGTCTTTCTTTTTTCTGATGCAGCAAGTAAACAGAGGAAAGAATTAGGGAAGATTATACAGGAAGGGATAAGGATATAGATATTGTTTATTAGCTGGAAATTTGTTTTTTGAACTCATTGGAGCCAGGCCTACCCTGGGCTGGAAGGGAAAGGCCAATGCGAAGAGTTGGGGTGAGGGGAAGCAGAACTGGGGTGTGATTCCAGTGGGGGGCATTATTTAGGGTGGCACCCCAATCCGCTCGGTTTCTGCTTACATAGTTTGCCCCACAAACTGTGCTCTGGGGGTGGAAACTTCTTACGTCTGCCACTGTCACTTTGAAAACCTACTTTGGGCGCTTTGGGTGACTGTGGCATTTCTGGGCTGTCCCAGCAATTATCTGTTTCCCCGGATATGTCCCCTGGGACATACACCTGCTGAGGCCAGGTGTGGGTTCTGTTGTTGGCCTACTGAAGGCCCCAAGAATTTGAAAAAAATGGTCACTGGTCCTCTGACAAACCATAAAAATGTAGTTTTTTTTTCTTCAGCCCGATCTGGGCATCAGATGCCCCTTTCAGGGCAACAAAAGGCCGCTAAACCCTCTACCTCCTCAGCAAGGGCACACGGCTCTGTTACACCATTACATGGGCCGGCACCTGCACCAAATATTCTAATGACCCCATCCCTGGGATTTGGAATGGGGTCAGCAGCAGGTCAAAGCAACAGGCGGAAGTCCCGCCCGCCCCTCTTCTATCCCTTCAAAAAGGTCCGTCTAATTTCCACCCTAAAGTGTTTAAACCAACGGTATGACTGAAATTCTCACACTTAGCAATTTTTATAAGCACGGTCCATTTTTTCAGCAATCTTCTATAAATCTATTACATAATGAAAAGAAATCTGGCACATGTCCAAAGCTTCCATATGCTATGGGAAAGTGTCTATGTGTCCGTGAGACGTGGGAAAGTGCCTGACATGTCCGTAAAGTGTGGGAAAACACGCATCCGTAAAGTGTGAGAAAGTGTCCAACAAATCCATAAGTTGTGGGAAAGTGAGTGTCTGACGTATATGTAGAGCACAAAGCATGCTGGTTGGTTCAAGTTTCACATTCTCTTAAAAAAAACAATCAATCAAAATCACCACTTATAAATAAACAGCTATCATCTCCTAATTCGCTAAAATTTAATCAATGATCCATCACTAAAGCAACCAATCAGATGTCTGGAAAATAATTTGAAGTCCTGAGAGCAGGAATGCTGTTTCCCCATCCATTCTACTAACTACTCTTCAAGTTTGGAACATAATCAGCAAATAATATAGTCAATCATTCAAAACAATGACAAAACTAGCCCATAACCTACTTGTCTCACTTTCCCAATACGTCCTATACCTTTCCCTTAGATACGCTTCCTCTACCTCAATGGCTCAGGCTTATCATCTGCACCAACCCTGGAGCTGGGCCCTGGCTCCCAATATTCTTCATGTCTATGATCGCAGTGTCGCCCCAGTCCCACATATGCACACACTTTCAGACCTCCACACATGTTCTACTATTCATCCCATCAGGATATCTGTAGTCACTCTCACAACCTACCAGAACAGCCACTATCTGTGCTCCCAGTGAAGCTACTCCCTTTGATGCCGGTAGAGCAGCTCTCTCTCCTGTCAGTGTAGCCACACAATCTCTTGCCCTGAAAATGTGCTAATTGTAATGAAGCAATAATATCCA
Organism: Somniosus microcephalus; assembly: GCF_052327205.1. NCBI lineage: Eukaryota > Metazoa > Chordata > Chondrichthyes > Squaliformes > Somniosidae > Somniosus > Somniosus microcephalus. The sequence continues at coordinate 175,351,819 of NC_140995.1, read as the reverse complement.
TGTAACATTCATGTTGATTTCTAGCCAATCGCTTTCAGAATATATTGGTTGGTCCCCCAAAATGCGCCCATTCCCAAAACCAGTGCTCATAGACTCCAGTCCCCCCAGTAGTCCCATCACTCCAAATGCTTATAGATACCAGCTACCCCAAGTGCTTCTAAACTGGAATCCACCCCATGTTCACAAACTCTGACCTCAGTCATGCCAAATACCCCCCAGCCATCCCCCAAGTCTCCTTAAATCTCAAATTCTCTGAGAGCTCCTAAACTGGAACTCTTACTTTCATACCCAACATCAGTGTTCCCAGCCCTCCCCTGAATAATCACTGATCTCGCATACCAGTCTTCTCCCTGCCAAATGTCCCACGACTGATCTCTCCAGCGTCCTCCCCCCCACTAGTGATTAGAGATGAGCCTCGCTATGTGTTCCCAAGTCTCAGATCCCAGTTCTCCTAGACCCCACCTCCCCTATCAGTCTGCCAAATTCCCAGATCGCCAAAACGTCCTCCCAGATTCCACCATGCCCTGTGCCTCCTACACGTCATCCCCTGTCTCAAACTCCCCATCCCAACCTGAGTCCTTAACCCATCACTTTCTCTCTCAGCCCCACCCCCTTCCCCACCTTGTCCCAGTGAGGTCCTCTCCCTGTTTGATCCTGGTACCCACCTCCAACCAGGCATAAGATGACCTCCGTCTTGCATCAATTGCTGGGCTTTCAAAAAGGTAAGAGATAGTTAAAGGGCTGCACACAGAGACTATGAGAGACACAGAAGGGAGAGGAGCCACTGCAAATGACAGACTTAGATAAAAGAGTGAGAAAAAGAATGCATAGTAAATAGAGAGATAGATACCACACTGTGTGACAGCCAGCAGAGAACAAAGAGTGGTGAACAAACAGAGAAACACAGAAACAGTTAAAGCACTTTCATGTTCAAAAAATCACCGTGAACAGAAAAACACGAATCTTTCACCTTGACTGCAGTTAGAAATATAAATGATCTAATTTTCCTGCTGCAATGGAGATGTACTTTTTCCTGGATTAAAAAAAAATGTATTCTAGGGATCTGGGTGTCATTTGCAAGGTCGCATTTCTTGCCCATCACTAGTTGCCCTGAGAAGGTTGTGGTGGGCCTTCTTGAACTGATCAGGAGCAGTTTGCTAGGCCACTTCAGAGGGCAGTTGTAAATCAGCGACGTTGGTGTGAAACTGGAGTCACAGATAGGCCAGGCTGGGTAAGGACGCCAGGTTTCCTTCGCTAAAGGACATTATTGAACCAGCTGGGTTTTTAACGACAATCCTGTTTTTATGACACACTTCATACTCAATTTTACTGATACAAGATTTTTGTCGTGAACTGAATGCAAAGTGCCATGGTGGGATTTGAGCTCACTTTGTCTGGTTTATCAGCAATGCTCCCTTTAAGCTGCACAGCCACACGGCACTCTGGAGCGCCCGCGCAGCAGGCTCACCGGCTTTTAAATGGGAAAAACTGCGCACGCGCGGTATTTTCAAGGGGATGCGAAGCCCCTTAAAGGGGCCGCGCACTCAGAGAAAATGAAAGGGAACATTACTTATCAGTCCAAGCAGTCGGCAGAGTTGCAACAGAAATTGTGCAGAGACAAATTTTCCACGGGCAGGCGGAACTGCTCAACTCAAACAGATGGGTGCTTCATTTAAATAGTAACTTGCAGCATGTCTGTCAGTCCTGAATGCTATCTGCTGCTATTGTGTCCAGGAAATCCAGGGTAAAGCGTAATCCATTTGAAATGGGCATCCAAGGTTTCTAGGCCGAAAAATATATAGCGGAGGTCGTTGAAATAATAGAGTAACATAAAGGAACGTCTATTTTAGCCATTTCTGAACCTTTTTCTTTTTACTCCCTTGCTGGCACTTAGGCCCTTGTGAACCTTTGTGTTGCTAGTTGTGGCAAGTTATTTATTTTTGCCCGCAGCACTATTACTCGCACCAATGGGTTTCCCATTGTTTGGAAGAAGAGGAGTATGGAGTGATGCCAGACATGTCAGGCTGCACGAGAGATACCCTGTGCCTGCTGGTACCCACACACCTGCATCTGCAGACAGAGGTCAGCGGACCTCGCTCTAGAAGGCAGTTAGTGTAGATGGAAGTTCCTCTTCTTGAAAGAAGTTGGCACAGCAAACATAATGGCCCCACTAAGATATGATACCGAGCTAACCACAAAATTGGATACTGGCTGGCAAGCACCCACATCACAGCGCGCCATGTTTCAATGGCACTGTGTGTAAGAAGGCACGGCAGGGTGATCATGGGCCAGCTCAGCCTGAGTAGTCACACCCATTGAACTACCAGCAGCCACTTCTGCAGGCATGGCACATCTACTTGGCAATAGCTAGGGGGAACTGTCTTCCCAGGATCTGGGTCAGCAGTGAGGGAGCTGCAGAGCCATCTGCTGCAAGGACTCCTGCAGCTACCATGCAGCATAAGGGTTGGCACATCCAATGAAAGTAATTATCTGCTGCAGCCTCAAGCTTGCCTCCACCTCCTTCCAGGCATGCTGCAATATTAACCTTTGCAGATAGTGTCATGTAGTGGCACAGAGAACCATTCTCTTCACAGCCATCTTATGCTGCACCACCTATACTTCAGCAGTAAACAAACAGGACGTCAGGTGCTGGACTGCACCATGACTTGCTTGCAGATCTGTGCCTGTGTTTTGGATTTCCTTTCCCTTTGTTTTTAAACTGTCTTTTCTTAGCACTCCTGCTCCTTCCGCCTCAGCAATGGTTGATAAAGATGCCTTTCGAGGCTAAAGTCTTTAAATGTTTTTGTCATCCTACTGTGACGCCCCTTTACTGTCTTGATCCATTAAAATTTAATTTTCATACAAATTTCCTCTTCCAACACTAGTGTGCTTCCTGCACCTGACCAGAGAACTAGGTGGTGCAATGAGTTAGACGGTGGTCTAACCTGTGGGACCTGGGTTCAAATCCAGGCCAGATTGGCAGGATGAAAGTTTCCGCTGTCTGCTGTCAGTAAAGGGGGCAGGCCTACGTTAAAGGAGTTGGGTAGTCTTACCAAAGTCCCTAGTGTGCATTGGCCTATATCACAGACTGTCTGTAAATTGGCACAAATTAGGAATCTCACTCAGAGAGACCACATTGGAGCAATACCAGATGCTCTTCTGAGGGTGGGGCATGTTGATGGGGCAGAGTAGAAGAAGCTTTACTCTGTACCTTGCTCTGCCATAGCAGTGGGGGCGGGGTAGATTTTAACTTCCACTGCTGGCAGAAAGCTGGAAAGAAAAATCAGGCGGAGTGTATAACGAGCGTTCGATCTGCTAGTGCCAGTTTTCCATCTACCCCTGGGTGTCTGAACAGGAAAGAGTTCCATTCTCCAGCACCAGCATCTCTTATCTTGATGAGTACAAAAGAAATGCATCTAAACAACTGCTACAACTGGATTGAATTGGAAGCTGTGGTAATGCAAAGATTTTTCATTTGGGCAAGGTCCTCGAGGCTGCCGCTTCCCCGGGAACTACACCTCAGCCCAAGGCATTGTCTTCAGGAGAAAATTGGAATAAACAAAGAAAAAGAGGATTAATCATTTCTTTTCAGTGGTTTCTTTTCTCACTGCAATCGTGTTCAAAACAAAATGATCTCACCATGTGACAGACATGACTAACGGGCATGATTGTCTGTAATTAAAACCACACCCACTAATTTATCAATAAAAAAGAAAAGTACCTCTCTTTAGCATGACTAAATCCAGCTGCTCAAACCAATGCAAATCTTCAATATAAATTGTTCTTCCTTGCTATCTCCAATCTGATATTTCTGATCGCCAAAATCCACACTGAACCTTCAGATGAAATTATGTAATTGCAGGCCGCATAACTGTGCTACCATAGCAACCAACAAACTTATAAACAAGTCTGCCCCAAAATCATATAAATATCATTATACAATGCAATTCGTTAATCATAAAATGTATCCAATTTCATAAATGTCTGTAGAGTATATCAAACACGCGACATAAAAGCAGCAGTTTATGTATATTAAATGTGCTTGTCTGTGGGTTTTTCTTTCCTGAACTGTATCCCTAAATATTTTGAATGTATTTCAAATTGTTCTGAAACTTGTTAATGGTGACCTGGTGAGACTTGAAGGGAATTTATAGTTCAGGCAGTGCAAACAGGTCATTTCAAATCACTATTGATGAACCAAAGAAAGGAAGAAGAAACATTTATATAGTGCCTTTCCTGGCCTCAGGATGTCCCAAAGCACGTCACAGCCAATGAAGTACCTTTGACGCATAATCACTATTTTCACCTGCTTTCTGATCTTATGCTTGTAGATCAAACATATGCTACCAGAATAATGTGTGGCCAGTGAGTATAATCACGTAACTATACATTAGATATCTTGCATATGGCACACACAGTAACCTTAATTCCTATGTCACGCTTTTATAATAAAAAAAAACCTCATATGTCATCAAGTCACAATGGAGAGACTATCTAAACATATCCACATTTTATAATGGGAAAACTCTAAACATATCACCGTCATGGTTTGTTCATGAACTAACTGATTCACTCCAAGTCCTTTTTGGAAATGTTTTCGTATGCCAGCTTTTCCTCAGTAACTGAAATTTCTAATGACTAAAATAAGGTTAAAATAATTTTTTTAATGTATATATTTCTGAACAATATAATTAAGTTTATCAATTGATTTTTTGTTGTGTCTTTTAATACCCTCATTAAAGGATGTAGCTGTTGTATAACTTTACAATACAAAGAAGACTATCCATGCAGGAGATGAAGAGGAGGCCCAAGGAAATTCATTTCAGACAGCGGGATGGAGGCAGCAGCGGGGTCAGGACCCGCCACAGACATCGCCCGCCATGGACCCGCTGAGGGTCATAAAATCACGGCCATAGTCTCAGGATAAGGAGTCGGCCATTTAGGACTGAGATGAGGAGAAATTTCTTCACTCAGAGGGTTGTGAATCTTTTGAATTCTCTACCCCAGAGGGCTGTGGCTGCTCAGTCAATGAGTATATTCAAGACAGAGATCGATAGATTTTAGGACACTAGGGGAATCAAGGGATATGTGGATAGGGCAGGAAAGTGGAGTTGATGTAGAAGTTCAGCCATGATCTTATTGAATGGCAGAGCAGGCTCGATGGGCCATATAGCCTACTCCTGCTCTTATTTCCTATGTTCTTATGAAACTTTCATCCATGTGTTCGTCACTTCAGTGTTTCATTTCTCCAATGTACTCTTTGCTGACATCGCCAGCTCTACTCTACACAAACTCTCACTCATCTGGTGGAAAAGCACACAGCCAACACATTCCTAGGCCTAGAAATTCACTTTGGGGCGGCCAGCTCGCTCGCGCCCAAAAGTTAGCGCTGGGCGGGGAGCCATTCGCGATCGTCAGATATTCAGTGTTTGCACCCCAATTCGGAACTGGGCACTATACCAGGGTGTGCCCGCCTCCGCTTGGGGCGCTGACACTGAATTTCAGCGCTCTTGGCGCCGCTGCGCCAGCCGCTGCGGAGCGGCAGGCTGCGGTACTGCAGGCCTCCTCCTTCTCTTAAGGGGGAGCTGCCTGCAACGGGGAGATCGCCACTGGAGAGTGCCGGCAAATGAGCCCGGCACCACGGAGAAGTGCCGGGTTCGCGGAAAGCAGCCGGCAATGCCGCGGGGGGGTGGTGGAGGAGGCCGGGGAAGGAGGTGCGGGGAGGCGGCCGCCAAAAAAGCGGCCGGCCGCACCTTCCCCTTTAAAGCGCCCCACTAAGGCTACAGCACGGCCCCGTTTTCTGGTCGCTGTTTGCGGCCGCTTCGGAGGAGGCGGCCGCTACTAAATATGGGGATCGGGCCGGTTTCGGGGCGGAACCGGGGCACTGCGCACACCGATGACGTCATCGGTGCCGGCGCAGCGCTAACGGCTACCGCCGCCAATACCGCTGCGCTGAATATCAGCGCAAACTCATTTTTGGCGCAGAAGCCCTCTTTAGGCGGTAACTGGCCGCAAAGCTGGCAGCGCCTTAATGAATTTCTAGGCCCTAGAGTCTGGAATTCTCTTCGTAAACCTTTTCAGCTTGTTAAGTCTCTCTCAAATGCCTCCTTAAAAAGGTATCTCTTTGATGTTGCCTTCAGCTTCCCCCCCCGCCCTGCACCCACCCCCACCCCACCTATCTCCTACTCTTAGTTAAGTATCCACTGCACTCTCTGTAAAATGCGTTGGGACTTTTTGTTACGGTAAAGGCAGTATACAAAGTTTTTGTTGGATCAGCAGTGCACTCAATAGGCACTTCATGATAATGTGGAATGACCAAGAAATACTTACAACCTGATATCTATATCCTAGGCCTAGACTTGTCCTCTATGGGTAATCTCTCAATTCCAGAGATACTTACAGCAGCTACTTCTCTCTTTGGTGACTTAGTGTCCTTTGTTAAAAGTAATCTTTACTTCTACAGATTTACTTTACTGGGAATCATCATAAGTTTAGGTTCTACTTTACATCAATATAGGATGTCAGTCAATGAAACAAGTGAAAGGAGCTGCTCAAATTCCATTCTCCTCAATGACTTTTGGACAATTTTCACAGACTGTGGGTCATCCCAGGGGAGCCACTGTGCAGTTTCTCTGATTTACTCTTGTAATTTTCAGTTCGTCTGTATCATGAGCCTCAGGAGAAATCTTTTCAGCTAACCAAGTTGCACGGGGACCGTCGTGAGTCAAGAGATTTCCTGAGTCCCGCCCCTGGTGAGATACCTGGTTCAGAATGGAAAATCTACCCTAAAATGTAAACGTACAAGGGTAGAAATTGGTGTGAGTGTTGCGCCAGTTTTTCAGGCATATTCCAGGGTATAGAATCTTCAGGCGAGACAGAGGGGGGTGTAAAAGAGGAGGGGGTCGCAATATTAATCAAGGAGTCAATTACTGCTGTAAGGAGGGATGATATCGTAGCAGGTTCCTCTAATGAGGCCATATGGGTAGAACTTAAAAACAAAAAGGGGGCAAGCACTTTGCTGGGAGTGTACTATAGGCCCCCAAACAGTCAGGGGGAGATAGAGGAACAGATATGTAGGCAAATCTCAGAGAAGTGTTGAAATAATAGGGTAATAATAGTAGGGGATTTCAACTTCCCCAATATTAACTGGGATAGTCAGAGTGTGAAAGGCTTAGAGGGTGCAGAATTCTTAAAGTGCATCCAGGAGAGCTTTTTGAGTCAGCATGTAGAAAGTCCTACAAGAGAGGGGGAGGTACTGGACCTAATTCTAGGAAATGTAGCCGGGCAAGTCACAGAATTGTCAGTAGGAGAGCATTTTGGTGACAGTGACCATAATTTGGTGAGGTTTAAGGTAGTAATGGAAAAGGACAAAGATGGACCGGAAATAAAGGTTCTAAATTGGGGGAAGGCTGGTTTTTAATATGATAAGGCAGGATCTGGCCAAAGTGGATTGGGATAAGCTTCTTGTAGGAAAATCCACATCAGAGCAGTGGGAGTCTTTCAGAAAGGAAATGGAGAGAGTATAAGGCCAACATGTTCCCGTAAAGGTCAAGGGTGGGGCCAACAAGCCCAGGGAACCCTGGATGTCAAGGGATATACAAGAATGGATTAGGAAAAAAAGGGAGGCTTTTGGCCGATACAAAGGACTAAAAACAGTGGAAGCCCTAGAGGAGTATAGAAAGTGCAGGGGGGTACTTAAAAAAGAAATTAGGAGAGCGAAGAGGGGGCATGAAAAAACACTGGCAGGCAAAATAAAGGAAAATCCCAAGGTGTTTTATAAGTATATTAAGAGCAAGAAGATAACCAGGGAAAGAGTAGGGCCCATTAAGGACCAAAGTGGCAATCTGTGTGTAGAGCCGGAAGATATGGGTGTGGTTTTAAATGAATATTTTGCATCTGTGTTCACTATGGAGAAGGACGATGTAGGCATAGAAATCAGGCAGGGGGTTGTGATATACTGGAACAAATTAGTATTGAAAGGGAGGAGATACTTAAAAGTGGATAAATCCCCAGGCCCAGACGAGATGTATCCCAGGCTGCTGAGTGAGGCAAGGGAGGAGATTGCAGGGGCTCCGACACAAATTTTCAGAACCTCTCTGGCCACAGGGGAGGTGCCAGAGGACTGGAGAACAGCTAACATAGTACCATTATTCAAGAAGGGTAGTAGGGATAAACCAGGGAATTACAGGCCAGTGAGCCTAACATCAGTGGTAGGGAAATTATTGGAAAAAATTCTGAGGGACAGAATTAGTCTCCACTTGGAGAGGCAAGGATTAATCAAGGATAGTCAGCATGGCTTTGTCAGGGGGAGGTCATGTCTAACAATTTGATTGAATTTTTCGAGGGGGTGACTAGGTGTGTGGATGAGGGTAGTGCAGTTGATGTAGTCTACATGGACTTCAGTAAGGCCTTTGACAAAGTCCTGCATGGGAGACTGGTCAAGAAGGTAAGAGCCCATGGGATCCAGGGCAATTTGGCACATTGGATCCAAAATTGGCTTAGTGGCAGGAGGCAGAGGGTGATGGTCGAAGTTTGTTTTTGTGACTGGAAGCCTGTGTCCAGTGGTGTACCGCAGGGATTGGTGCTGGGTCCTTTGCTGTTTGTAGTGTACATTAATGATGTAGATATGAATGTAGGAGGTATGATCAGTAAGTTCGCAGATGACACGAAAATTGGTGGAGTGGTAAATAGCGAGGAGGGAAGACTCAGGCTACAGGATGATATAGACGGGATGGTCAGATGGGCAGAACAGTGGCAAATGAAATTTAACCCTGAAAAGTGTGAGGTGATGCATTTTGGGGGGGACTAACAAGGCAAGGGAATACACAATGAATGGTAGGACCCTAGGAAGGACAGAGGATCAGAGGGACCTTGGTGTGCATGTACATAGATCCCTGAAGGCAGCAGGACAGGTAGATAAGGTGGTTAAAAAGGCATATGGGATACTTGCCTTCATTAGCCGAGGCATAGAATATAAGCGCAAGGAGGTTATGATGGAGCTGTACAAAATGCTAGTTAGGCCACAGCTGGAATACTGTGTGCAGTTCTGGTTGCCACACTATATGAAGGATGTGATTGCATTGGAGAGGGTGCAGAGGAGATTCACCAGGATGTTACCTGGGCTGGAGTGCTTCAGCTATGCAGAGAGACTGGACAGGCTGGGGTTGTTTTCCTTACAGCAGAGAAGGCTGAGGGGGGGACCTGATTGAGATGTACAAAATTATGAGGGGTATAGATAGGGTAGATAGAAAGGAATTTTTCCCCTTAGTAGAGAGGTCAATAACCAGGGGGCATAGTTTCAAGGTAAGGGGCAGGAGGCTTAGAGGGGATTTAAGGAAAAACTTTTTCACCCAGAGGGTGGTTGGAATCTGGAACTCACTGCCTGAAAGGGTGGTAGAGGCAGGAACCCTCACAACATTCAAGAAGCATTTAGATGAGCACTTGAAACGGTATAGCATACAAGGCTGCGGACCAAGTGCTGGAAAATGGGATTAGAATAGATAGGGCTTGTTGGCCGGCGTGGACACGATGGGCTGAAGGGCCTCTTTCTGTGCTGTATTGATTTTGGGGCGGACTTCGATTTAGGCGGCCAGCGCTCCTGCCGGAAACAGTTAGGAGCCGAATCAAAATATTAAAATTGGAAGTCAGATGACCCAGTCAATCAGTGCTGCCTTTGCTACTTTCTCAACCTGCCGACAAATCACGGGCGGTACAGGTCGAGAGGTGGTCATTTCTAGCGCTCCGTACAGTATCCGAGGTCGGAGGCTGCACTTTAGGGAGTCTGTCACACTAGTGTGCTGGAGATTGTGGAGGAGTCCACTGCTAACTTTGTGACAGTCTCCCTGGAGAAGTGCAGCCTCCGACCTCAGATCACATTACGTAGCCCTAGATCCCTTTACGACCTCAGAACCCTTTACTTAGCCCTAGATCCCTTTACGACCTCTGATCCCTTTACATAGGCAGTTCAATACATTCAGCAATTACTGCTATGCAGAAAGTACTTTCCTCTTAAAGGCTGGGCCCCTTACATTTGCATCTCTGTCCTCTTCAGCAAAGCTAGGACCTGAGCTTACTCTCAGGGAGGTACCATTTTAAGCATCATACACAATTCCTCTTGTACTGCCAGAGTTGGAATGCCCATTTTTCTTGCAGGTGGAGGTGACAGAAATGGAACAACAAACAGATGGCCAGTCTTCCAGCCCAAGGTGCCTCTGCTGTTAAAGGGTTTCTCACTGGGGTGTGCAGGCAAGGGTTCAGAGGATAGATCTGGTCTCCTAAGAGTCATCTGCTCAGTGCTTCTTCTTCAAAAAACTACAGGCAATGTGGACTGCTACATAACAAATGCATCACAGCTGCTTCCTAGATAAGGGCTATTGATGTGCATAATAATGTTTCTCTAGTCAGAATTTGAACATTAATTGAGTGAAAACTCTTGTGTTTATGTAGGCCATGGGCATGATATAAGGAACCATGCTGCCCATAGGGTGCCATCCACAATGTCTTGTGTTCAAATGGAGCCTGCCACCTGCTGAAAAAGCTCTGTGCCCTTTCTAGCTGATGTCTCCACAGGGAAAGTGATGATGTTCTTGTCCCTTGGGATAGGGGCCTGGGTTGGGGATCATGATGGGGGCATTGGTCAGGGGTCAGGGCATGGATTGGAGGTTGGAGTCTGGGTCAGAGATCACGGGGGTCGGAGTTGGGGATCGCGGGGGTCGGGTCGGGAGTGGCGGCGATGGGGGGAGCGGGGGTTTGGGATCTGCGATCGAGTCCTTTAATGTAGAGTCGGGAGGAGCGCTCTTGTTCTGCCCAGCTACACATTCAGGAAAGTTACTTACCTTCTTTGTTGCAGGCAAGCCCTAGGGCTGGTTTCCCCGAGTGCAGACTGCGTTGGCGCAGGCTGCCTCAGGGCAAATCAATCTTACAGAAGGGGGCTCCAGAGGGTCCGATGCCTGTTTCAGACTTGGGTAAAGGACATCTCTTGTTTGTCCTTACCCAATATGGCGGACGGCAAACTTCCGGCAGCAGAAATGTGCGCATGCTTCCTGCCTGCCATATTGGGGCCTTAGTAGTGCTGCGCAGGCCAATTTCTAGACCATAGAGTCTGACACTTGCTTGATATGTGTGCGCATTGCAAATTGCCAAATGTGACTAGTGTCCTAAGGCAACTTGGAAAGATCTATTAGTATGAAAACATCATGCCATGGTAACCTTCACTTCCATGGGAAGAGCATCCCTGTTACAGATTTTGTTTGCAGGCCATCCTGCAGCAGGTGATGACTGACTTGTGAAGGAGAGGCGGTGAATACAGGTCTCCCCTGACCTGTCCAAGTACGTATGGAAGAGTCTGTAAATGCACGTCCTAGGGTAGTGATGGGTGTGGACAAAACACCTCAGGTGTTGTTGGACATGCAGTTGTTGGTCCCTCATAAACCCGGCTCTCAACTAAATCAAGAAATCATACTCAGAACCCCCAAAGGAATACTCATTCTCACTACTTTGTATGGTGTGATTTCGATGCCAGCAAACAATAATGGAGGAAGTTATTGGCAGGATATATCCCCAAAAATGCAAAAATGGCACATAACCTAACAAAAGAATTAATCCATGGAGAAAATTGCAATTCAAAATGTAAAGTAAAAACATTTTAGCCAACAACTGAAACTTTATGAAGTTACTTAAGCAGGCTAGGCCCAGATTTCCTCCCACACCCATTTTATATGGGCATCTGGAATCAGGAGAGTCATTGTGGGGCCCATCTATATCTAATTATTCTACTTAAATGTATGCCTGTAGCACAATCTTATTTCCTCCCCTCAAATCACACCTCTGAAAATCTGGTGTGGCATGATTCAAGAACCTGAGGTTGGAGGCCTGACTTTATGACCCCTGCCCACCTTCATTGAGGCTTACGCTGTCAAAAGAACCTCGGAAAATCAGGGGTATAGTGCAAATCCAGAATCGGGGCTCGATCCGACTCTGGAGTGAAGTGGAGTGAGGAGGAAGTCTGGCACTGTTTTGCTCAGGCATCAGGTTGAGCCCTGACCCTGGAATTGCAGTGAAGCTTCTTAGCATTGGTGCAAAATGAAATTGCTTCACATTTGATGCTGCGGTCGTTAATGCAGCCTCAGTTATCACTCCTCCACATTCCAATTCTTCGTAAATGGTATAATCTTGATTATTTTTAAATTCCAGCTAGCACCGCCGCCAGCAATAAAGCCAGAGCCACTGAACTACTGAGAAACAAGTTCATCTTTGCTAATTGTTACAATCAGGGTTTTGCAGCAATGAGTATTTCTCTCAGATAATCTCAACTTTACTGCTCAAAGCAGATATGATATGAATCACTCCATCAGCACGTCCATACCCATGGTAATTCCTGCATTTTGCAGAGAAAATGTCCTGTGTACAGATAAGGTGGAGAGATAGATGGTGCTGCTCACCGGAGCACAAAATAAGGCGCTGGTTATAGGACAGCGCCTGCATACCACACTCTCCAACAACAACAACAACTTGCATTTATACAGTGCCTTTAACATAGTAAAACATCCCAGGGCGCTTCACAGGAGCATAATCAGACATAAATTCACACTGAGTCACATAGAAATATTAGGACAGATGAGATAAAAGATTTGTCAAAGAGGTAGGTTTTAAGAGAAACTTAGGGAGCGAACTCCAGAGCTTAGGACCTAGATAGCACGGCCACCAATGGAAGGGCGAAGGTAGTCTGGGAATGCACAAGGGGCCAGAATTTTCATTTATACCTGGCTGCATATTTCATCTTCCAGGAGCCAGCTCCCACCATTTATGCTGTTAAATCTATTTTCTGTAGCTCGCAGGCAGACATGTAGGCCCTAATATCTTCCTCATATACCTTTGCATACCTTGCTCAAGCTCTTCAACAGCCACATTGTGTTAAACGGAAGTTAATCTTTTCTTTACATTTAGGAATATGTTTCTTGGAATTAAAATATGAGGGTGGAAATTGCAAGATGCCACTGCTGTTCCTTCAGATAGCAAGGGATAGACCTACAGCACTGTAGCCCTGGGTCTGTGCTCTCACTCATGTCCAGCAAGGCTCTGAATCCCTCCCCCATGTGCGTGCGCAATGCTCTAATTAAGGCTAATGGAAATTGTTCAACCAGCTCCGTTGATGTATCCCTTATCCTCCACACAAACCCATAATTGCCTCTGACAAAAATCTGGGTTCATTTTCAAAAATGTCTTCGACTTCCTTTAACTTTTTACAGTTAGAATTCCTGAGCTGCCCTTTCAACTTTCCTACTTTGTTTATTTCAGTTCAAAGCTGCTGTTTTACTATTCCCTTCTTTTTTACTATGATGGATCCAATAATAACTAATATTTTGGCTGGAGGTAATAAACCAGGCTTTAAATTGAAACAGTTCTCCAGAGTTACTGGAAATTAATTGTTTAAAAATACTTATTGATTTGAGGTTTAAAAGGACATCTGTATATTTCAGTCAAATTGTACCTGGATTGCAGTTGCTTGTGACGAGTTTCTCTGAGGGATGTTTCTGGAGTTCACCTTGACACTGCTTCTTTGCCTGTAGTAATATTAATATCATTAGTTGTTATTTTCTGCCATTCAGTCTTCCAGTTCACTGAACAATATTACATTGTAAATCATCAAGCAACCAGTTAGAAGCGAGAACACTGCAAGAGAGCCCCAGGTGGGCAGAGGAAACGCTTCAAGGACACCCTCAAAGCCTCCTTGAAAAAGTGCAACATCCCCACCGGCACCTGGGAATCCCTGGCCCAAGCAGCGTAAGGAGCGCACGTCAACCCAAGCACCCCAGCCACCCGCCCCTTCAACCACCATCTGCCCCACCTGTGACAGAGACTGTAGGTCCCGCATTGGACTCATCAGTCACCTGAGAACTCAGTTTTAATGTGGAAGCAAGTCATCCTCGGTCCCGAGGGACTGCCTAAGAGAGAGAGAGAGAGAGAGAGAGAGAGAGAGAGAGAGTTAGAAGCACCTCATATCTTTTTCATTTTACTCCCACCATGTTCAGAGCACATACTCACACAGTCATTGTATTGTTCCCCACATAACAACCGTCACTTCAGTTCGAAGAGGGTGTACAAAGATAGGTGTATGAGGCCTATATGGAGAGGAGATCACTACAAGGCCTTCTCATTCCATGCACCTTTCTCCTGGTAGTCCTTGGCTTCAGCAGAGACAGTGGCAGTAAAGTAGGGAAATGAGGTGGCTTACCAGGCCCTATTTCTGCACCAACATTTACAAGTGATCGTCCAGCTGGGGGTGGGCGAAGAAAATTGAGGTCAGGGTAGCAGGCCTTGTCTGATTTTCCCATAGGTATCCCACCCAATTTTGGACAGGGTAGCAGAGGAACCATGAGTGCTGGTAGACAAAGGCCATCACATCCACCCCAGGTCCTGCCTTCAAATGACATCCACATGCACATATATTGCAGCACAAGTCACTGGATAATGATCAGTAGCAGGAACCCTGGCTGAGTTTTCCCCAGTCTTAGTCCAAGGATACAAAGGCCAATTGTAAAGGAAGGGACCTTCCTGTTGCTTTAGCTAAGATCAGCAATGCAAGCACAGATTAGGAGCTGAACCTGGGACCTTCCTGATTCAATACAGCTCCCTATCACACCGAGCAGAACATTTACTCACTACAACAACAACTTGCATTTATATAACGCCTTTAACGTAGCGAAACGTCCCAAGGTGCTTCACAGGATTATTATAAAGCAAAAAAAAGTGACACCGAGCCACATAAGGAGAAATTAGGGAAGATGACCAAAAGCTTGGTCAAAGAAGCAGGTTTTAAGGAGTGTCTTAAAGGAGGAAAGAGAGGTCGTGAGGCAGAGAGGTTTAGGCAGGGAATTCCAGAGCTTTGGGCCTAGGCAGCTGAAGGCACGGCCGCCAATGGTTGAGCGATTATAATCAGAGATGCTCAGGAGGGCAGAATTAGAGGAGCGCAGGTATCTCGGGGGGTTGGGGGGCTGGAGGAAATTACAGAGATAGGGAGGGGCGATGCCATGGAGGGATTTGAAAACAAGGATGAGAATTTTGAAATCAGGGCGTTGCTTAACCGGGAGCCAATGTAGGTCAGCGAGCACAGGGGTGATGGGTGAACGAGACTTGGTGCGAGTTAGGACACGGGCAGCCGAGTTTTGGATCACCTCAAGTTTACGTAGGGTAGAACGTGGGACCCAGCCAGGAGTGCGTTGGAATAGTCAAGTCTAGAGGTAACAAAGGTACGCCAAGCACTAAGTATAAACCAAAAATTATTTTACAATTGACAATGAGAACTATTGAAGATTATGTGGAATGACCAGGACACCAGAATTAGACTAGGTGGGTCATCCCATTTAAAGCTGAGTGATATTGGTCCTAATCTGGACATTGTCACCCATGACTGATGACCACAGGGGTGAAATGCTGGACAATGACCAGCACCTGTTCAAACATACATCAGCAAAGAGTAAACTCTTTCATGAGAGGAACAGAGTGGAGAAGATCGGTGACAGAAAAAACCCTCACAGGTTTGATCCTCAAAGAGTTCCTTCTCTCTAGCATGAGAGTTACTCGATGAGCAGGTGCAGAAATTATTTATAGTAAACCTCACATCTGTTGGCTTTAATTGAATGCAAGAAAAGAGATAACGCCTGGAGGCTCCACATAAAGATGATTCCTGCTTTCATTTTGTTTTCTGAATATTGGAATGATTTTGAACCATGTTGGAGTTCCTTTGTACCTTGCAGGATCATGCATGCAGGAGTTTGTTACTTGTCTGTTGACTCAATTTTAAACAATAATTAAAACCTCTTTTATTTGTGGGGACAAACAAGTTTTGCGTACAAGTTGCTGTGAGTTCAATCTCGAAACAAAGAGGTTTAACCTTAGACCACCAGCAGGTTCAGGGAATTTCCTGTCTCCCCCCCAGTTTTTGTGAATTTTAAAAGATCATGCACCGTGAAACTGGAACAGTGATTTTTCCAAATTCTTTTTATAGTATTTACTATGCTAGTATATTCATTTAAAATTATGCAGGCCCTGTTTCACATAGTTACATAGAATCTACAGCACAAAAATCGGCCATCCAGCCCAATGTGTCAGCTGTGGCTCAGTGGGTAGCACACTTGCCTCTGAGTCATAAGATTGTGGGTTCAAGTCCCACTCCATGAACTTAAGCACATAAATCTAGGCTGGCACCCCAGTGCAGTGCTGAGGGAGTGCTGCACTGTCAGAGGTGCTGTCTTTCAGATGAGATGTTAAACTGAGGCCCTGTCTACTCTCTCAGGTGGATGTAAAAGATCCCATGGCACTGTTTTGAAGAAGAGCAGGGGAGTTATTCCTGGTATCCTGGCCAATATTTATCCCTCAACCAACATAACAAAAACAGATTATCTGGTCATTAGCACATTGCTGTTTGTGGGAGCTTGCCGTGTTTCCCACATTACAACAGTGATTCTACTTTATTGGCTGTAAAGCACTTTGAGATGTCCGGTGGTCGTGAAAGGCGCTATATAAATGCAAGTTTTTCTTTTAACTGGTCAATGCAGGTTTTTATACTCCACATGAGCTTCCTCCCACTCCAATTACCTCTTCCCATTGGGTCAGGAGCTGCTTGTTAATGATTTGATATGGAAGAGCAGTGTTTTCCTCTTATCAAACTGGCTCAAGGGAATTTGCATTAACAGAGAATGATTCTGTTAGTTTCAACTGTATTGAGTGCAAAAGTAATTTGTTTTAATCGGGATAAATCAACAGAAATAAAAAAGAGCATTTAAATAAACAAATAAAAAGCCCTTCCAACTCTCTGAAATTTTGACTATATTATATATATTTTTTTGCTGACATATTGGCCTGGAATTTGCAGTTGTAATGATGGCAAAATTGTCAACGCTCATCACCATTACTGTGTAAAACCGACAGCAACTTCTGGCGTCTGCACATGCGCAGTTAAATGCGGAAATCCGGAGGTTGCTGTCAGTGATACCCTGCCCCTCCACAGGGTGCGCTGTTTAGGTCTTCACAACTGGAATCAACACAGAATCAGTGAATTGATGTGAACTTCAACTTTTTACGCACTATTCTCATCAAATCACACCTGGGTCTGTCCCCATACTCCTCCGGCACTTTCTCCTCCTTTGAGCATCTCACCTTATTCCACCCCTCACCTCTCATTTAAAATTCTCGTTATCTACCACCCACCCAAGTACCATAAAAATTTTATTACCGAGATATTTTCACTGCTTTCCTCCCTCAGCCTCTGCACCGAGCGACTTTTCATCCTTGGTGATTTCAACCTCCATCTCAATTCATCATGTTCTCGCTCCTCTGAGTTCACTAGCCTCCTATCTTCCCTTAATCTCGCCATCCATGTAAACCCCCCAACCTATATTCATGGCCACCCCCTTGACCTTGCCATCTCTTGTGGCCTCGCTACTCCCATCGTGTCAATCGCAGATAAGGCCATCTCTGAGCACTTCCTCATATCGCTCTCCACCCACATCCCCCTTCCACCCGCGCCCCCCCACCCCACCCCACCCCAACCCTACTTCCTTCAGTGTCCGCCCCTGGAAAAAACTCTCTCCCAACTCTTACAACTGCACTTATGAAATCCCAACTGTCCAGCCTTTGGCCCTCCATTCACCATGATAATTCTGCAACTACCAATCTGCTCAACCACACCTTCACCACCACTTTTGATGCCCTCGTCCCTATTAAAACAATTACTCTCTCTCACCCTGGCCGATCCCCCTGGTATGACCCTCATCCTTGCTCCCTTAAGTCCAAGGGACGCAGACTTGAACGGATATGGCGGACAACTGGTTTAGACATTCATATTGGGTCCTGCTCTCGTCTGCCAAAATTGCGCACTATTCCAGAATAATCCTGGAATGTAAAGAAAACCCCCCGGCTTCTATTTTCCACTGCTAACCGTCTTCTTAAACCCCTCTCCCCTGTCTCCTCCACCCTCACCTCTGACAACAATTGTGAGGAGCGCATGGACTTCTTTGTCTCTAAGACTGAGCACTTGGAAAACTGACAGGATTGGACAAAGTCAACATGGATTTACTAAAGGTAAATCGTGCTTGACTAATCTACTGGAATTTTTTGAGGATGTAACTGGTACAATAGATAAGGGAGAACCAGTGGATGTGGTGTATTTGGACGTTCAGAAGGCTTTCGATAAGGTCCCGCATAAGAGATTAGCGTGTAAAGTTAAAGCACAAGGGATTGGGGGCAAGGTACTGACTTGGATAGAGAACTGGTTGGCAGACAGGAAGCAAAGTGTTGGAATAAACGGGTCTTTTTTCCAAGTGGCAGGCAGTGACTAGTGGGGTACCGCAGGGATCGGTGCTAGGACCCCAGCTATTCACAATATATATTAATGATCTAGACGAGGGAACTAGATGTAATATCTCCAAGTTTGCAGATGACACAAAGCTGGGTGGGCGTGTGTGCTGTGAGGAGGATGCCGAGAAACTCCAGTATGATTTGGACAGGTTGGGTGAGTGGGCAGATGCATGGCAGATGCAGTATAATGTGGATAAATGCGAGGTTATCCACTTTGGTAGCAAAAACAGGAAGGCAGATTATCTGAACAGCAATAGATTGGGAGAAGGGGAAGTGCATGAGACCTGGGTATCCTTGTGCACCAGTCGCTGAAGGTAAGCATGCAGGTGCAGCAGGTGGTTAAGAAGGTGAATGGTATGTTGGCCTTCATAGCGAGAGGATTTGAGTACAGGAACAAGGATGTCTTGCTGCAGTTGTACAGGGCCTTGGTGAGACCACACCTTGAGTATTGTGTGCAGTTTTGGTCACCTTATCTAAGGAAGGATGTTCTTGCCATGGAGGGAGTGCAGCGAAGATTCACCAGACTGATACCTGGGATGGCAGGAATGACGTATGAGGAGAGATTGGGTTGATTGGGCTTATACTCACTGGAGTTCAGAAGAATGAGAGGGGATCTCATTGAAACTTACAAAATTCTAACAGGGCTAGACAGACTAGAGGCAGGAAGGATGTTCCCGATGGCGGGGGAGTCCAGAACCAGGGGTCACAGTCTAAAGATAAGGGGTAAGCCATTTAGGACAGAAATGAGGAGGAATTTCTTCACCCAGAGAGTGTTGAACCTGTGGAATTCTCTACCACAGAAGGCAGTTGAGGCCAATTCATTAAATATATTCAAGAAGGAGTTAGATATATTTCTTAAGGCTAAAGGGATCAAGGGATATGGGGAGAAGGCCAGGACAGGGTACTGAGTTTGGATGATCAGCCATGATCTCATTGACTGGCGGAGCAGGCTCGAGGGGCCGAATGGCCTACTCCTGCTCCTATCTTCTATGTTTCTATGTATCCTTTCAGCTGCCTCCGTCATTTCCCTTCCTTCCCCTAGCCAACCTCTAAGGTTTCCCCCTGCTCTCATCAATGTCACAAATGACATCCTTTGTGACTGTGACAAAGGTAAACTATCCATCCTCATCCTTCTCGAGTTGTCTGCAGCCTTCGACGCGGTTGACCACTCCATCCTTCTCCAACGCCTCTCCACCCTCATCCAGCTGGGTGGGACTGCACTCGCCTGGTTCCATTCTTATCTAAATAATCGTAGCCAGAGAATCACCTGCAATGGTTTCTCTTCCTGCTCCTGCATCGTTACCTCTGGTGTCCCCCAAGGGTCTATCCTTGGCCCACTCCTATTTCTCATCTGCATGTTGCCCCTTGGCGACATCATCTGAAATCGCAGCATCAGTTTCCACATGTACACTGACGACACCCAGCTCTACCTGACCACCACTTCTCTCGACCCCTCCACAGTCTCTAAATTGTCAGACTGCTTGTTGACATCCAATTCTGGATGAGCAGAAATTTTCGGTCCCTGCCACAAACTCCGTTCCCTAGCCATTGACCTCATCTCTCTTCCTAACATCTGTCTGAGGCTGAACCACACTGTTCGCAATCTTGGTGTCATATTTGACCCTGAAATGAGCTTCTGACCACATATCCACAGCATAACTAAGACCACATATTTTCACCTCCGTAACATTGCCCATCTCCGCCCTTGCCTCAGCTCATCCACTGCTGAAACCCTCATCCATGCCTTTGTTACCTCTAGACTTGACTCTTCCAAAGCACTCCTGGCTAGCCTCCCACACTCTACCCTACGTAAACTTGAGGTGATCTAAAACTCAGCTGCCCATGTCCTAACTCACACCCAGTCCTGTTCACCCATCACCCCTGTGCTCGCTGACCTACATTGACTCTTGGTAAAGCAACGCCTCGATTTCAAAATTCTCATCCTTGTTTTCAAATCCCTCCATGCCTCACCCCTCCCTATCTCTGTAATCTCCTTCAGCCCCACAACCCCCCGAGATATCTGCACTCCTCTAATCCTGCCCTCTTGAGCATCCCTGATTATAATCGCTCAACCATTGGTGGCCGTGCCTTCTGTTGCCTAGGCCCTGAGCCCTGGAATTCCCTGCCTAAACCTCTCTACCTCTCTGTCCTCCTTTAAGACGCTCCTTAAAACCTACCTCGTTGACCAAGCTTTTGGTCATCTTCCCTAATTTCTCCTTATGTGGCTAGGCGTCAAATTTTTTGGCTTATAATACTCCAGTGAAGTGTCTTGGGATGTTTTACGATGTTAAAGGTGCTATATAAATACAAGTTGTTGTAAAAACTATTGAAAATGTTAAGCCTTGTTGATTGATGTGTAACTTAGTTTTTTAATGGTGTACTAAGTCATAACTACTGCTGAACAACTAATTTTATATTGTGGAGTGTCATTCCTTCCATTCCATGATAAAAATTCCACAGATTTTTAAAATAATAAAAGTTAATTTTTGGTGTTTTTACAAGTTTGTTTATGATATTTCATCTTCTACCTTAATTCCATGTGTATGTCCCAATCTTTATTTTACTTTCTGTAAAATGATTAAAAAGTGAAAAGATAAAACCTGCTTTTTACTTCTTGGGTCGCTGTCTGTGAGAATTCTTGAATGTGATTGGCTGCTCAGCCTGCTTGAAGATGTCACTGTTGCTAGATGCCACAGATCCTCTATGGATGGTGGCAGATGGAAAGTCACATTGGAAAAAGGGAAATCAATGCCACAGAGCCCTCTAAAACTCTGTGAGCAGCTTCCTTCGAGGTCAGCGGTGAGCACCGTCACTTTGCTGCTGACTGCAAATTCCGGGCCAATGCTCCACATCCTGTCTGGCAGTTAACTCAGTCCCACCAATACAGTGTCAAAAAGTGTACATGCTCACCCCATACTTGGAATCCAAAGATAATTAGAAACTACCCACATCATCCTTAGGACATTTGAGACCATACCTTACACCCACATTATGTTTTAGGAGAAAAAAAACACACACACACACACACACACACACACACACACACACACACACACACACACACACACACACACACACACACACACACACACACACACACACACACACACACACGTTTTCTGCAGGAATCTATTAAAAATTCATATATTCCAATACCCTTATTATATGAAAAATATGCAAATGATTATGCAATTATGGATAAGTATTCTCCAAGTATATCAAGCGATATGGAAGGCATCTTACATTTACTTTGCAAACACTCAGGAGAATCAGTAAGAAAGAAACAGGAGTATAATAGAAACTGGAGTTATTGGTGATTGGAGTGTTGGGTTACATATGATTTGTCAGTTTTGGTCTGAATCCTGAGAGAAGTACCATTTGAATTGAAGTCCAAGTGAGCATATTTGCAGGGATCATTTTGCCCTGCAAGAACCACAAAGTAAACTGGATTGTTTAACTCGGTGCTTTCTACACAGAAAGGCCTGGCTGGACTTAAGGTGGTGCCAGGGTGACATATTTCTCCTGTGTACAATGCCACAGAAATCTTTAGAACCTGTCCAAAATAAATCATTCCCTGACTAATAACTAACAGACTGAATGTTCTTCAATAAACCAGGGAAAACTGATAAAGTTGTACAGCCTGTTTCTTCATCAGGTATATTAAGACACAGTCTCCTTTACCTGTGACTTGTCTGTCAAAGTTCAGTCCAGAACATAGCAGTTCTCAGCACTTCAATTTACAACCCCACGTTATTTTGCCTTATGATACAAAGATCCTGTTCAGAGGCTTAGGTAGCACTGTGGATTAGACCAATATCTATGTGTATGCATAAATATTTTATGACAACAGAGAAATAATGTAGAAGCTGCAATTTGTAAATATATTATTTACTCTATACTGCCCTGCTTTCATTGTGCAATTGTTAGTTATAGTCTGTTGCCTTTAGTTATGTAGTTAAGCAAAACCTGTAAATTATGTATGCACATCTAGAAAGAATGCAATGACCTGTTACCAATATGTTAGGCATTACAAACACAGTCCTTCTACTTCTGGAAACTGTGTCCAGCCCAGAACGAGGGGATGAGAGTCAATTTTGATTGATTTCAGTAATCATGGAGCCAGAATTCGCAGAGTAAAGGTCAGTGGCGTGAGTACAGAATTATTCTTGACACAAACTAATCACCAGTGGCCATCATGGCAATGTTTCAGATCAGAACTTATACCTATATACTTTAGGAAATGCTGCCAGGTTGCAAACCTCCCCAAGTGCGTCATCTTCTAGAATTGCATAAACTATCAGGGTAAATGGGATCTGTGTGTCATTACAGTACAATGTACATGTGGTGCCATGAGAGGTTTGTAAACTGGGCTGGAAAACAAAACATAGCTGCACTTGATTAGTTTGACTTCTAAACTAACACTTTGAATAAATGTTTAAGTTGGCAAAATCTTAAATGGGATTGTGGAAGCCGCAGTATGTTACAAAGGGGGAGAACCAGAGGTGATGCGTTTTCTGGGTTTCTTTTGTCCAGAAATAAGGAAATGTATAAAATCAGCCATGAAGCAGTCTCATGAATTATCATCATTACACTGTCCACCATCTACACGTGGCTCATGACCAGGAACAGGCAGCATGAGTGGGGTAGTAACCTTCCCATGACTCTATAGATCAGTGGCACTCTTAAAACAGCCTAAGGGCCATATATGGCCTGGGCCTACTTCCACTTCGTCAGTGGCTCTTGGCAAACTTAGAAATTAGAATCATAGAAATTTACGGCACAGAAGGAGGCCAACTTTCTGCCTCATGTCCCAGCAGGCCTTCATTCACGGTCTGCTTGACTGTCAGATGGTGATTAAGTTGAAATTCAATATTGTTCCCTTGCCTTTATTTTCTCACCAGCAAAAAAGGCAAAAGAATGTTATTAGAAGGCAGGATTATTCCAGCTTTCATATACCATGTGAAATTATTTAAATTAAAGTATTTAACCTTGAACTTGTCCTCATCTATAGGCCACAGGTGCATGCTTTCCAGCCGGAGTCCCACTAGAAACGCTCGCCCTCTATTTTTCTCACTCCTGTCTTGGCCATATTTGAACTCTTTCATCTCTTTATCAGCAGCGTCCATTCTCACAGCAACTTTAGCTGCTCTTTTCAAGCTCAGATAGCCTCAGTCAGAAGTTTCTGTCATAAGGCATTTAAACTGAGGCCACAGGGCAGTCTGTTTTGAGTGTGTCTTCTAGAAATTTCCCAAATTTATAGTTTGCTGATCTCCCTAATAATGTGAAAAAGAAACAATTTGCCTGTTTTTCAATCCTTTTGATTTTTGTTGTAATCTAAAATATTCAGAAATTACAAATATTTGTAGGCTGAAGTGATCTCTTTTTAGATCATCAAAATTACCTTTACAGGTTTTATCTGGTGTTACTCGATTTCTTATCAGACTGTAGCTCTAACTTTCAAGGTCTATCAGAAAGATAGCACTATCTTCAATCTTAATTGCTTCTAAGTATTGTAATTTCCCAGGCATAACCTGCTGCCAATGTATCTTCTTTCCCTTCACTGTCCAAACACTTGCCACATCTTCCCATTGTTATGTCTTCAGACCTTTATTCTGAAGAACAATAAAGTACTCTTTATCAAACAGAACTTCACAGAAAGATCCCTATTCCTGGTCCATCAACACACTCTGCTTAAAACTTCCAGCTACTGATGCCATAAAGCACACCATCCTTCTGCTAAAGCCAGAACATGCATTTAGTGTGGTGTCAAACCTGAGGAGTGTGAGGCAAACGCCTGCAGCGAGTCGCACCATGTCCCTGACTTGAGGGACATCCAGGCCAGCAGCCAAGTATCGGTCTGGATGAAAAAGATTGAAATAATTTTCTCAACTAAATGTGTAAGAAACAAACAGGCTGGAGTCCTGCATCACTGATTCCACGACTCCTCGAGCTGTGTATGTAAAGGGAAGGTGATTTTTAACTTTGGCATCGCTGAAAATTCGAAACTGCTTTGCAGTAACGATAAACGTGTATTGTAAACGGACCCTTGGCGAAAGTGCCACTGACTGTGGTCTGCCTCTAGGAGCAGTCAGGACTTCTGCCGTCCCACTGGGCAACACCTTTGACCTGTCCAAGAGATTCCAAACCAAACTAGATAAGAGTTTTTCAGAACCCCCGGCAATCATCTAAGGTCAGAGACCAGGCTGGGTGACGTCCTGAATGTCTTTTAGTCCTTCACACAATAAAGGCTGGAAACTATCACTACTGTCAGTTATACCTACACTCAGAGGCAAACATATTCCAACCCCTATGTGAGCAAAACCAGCATACTGCAAAGGTTCAGCACTCAAGCCATTAAAACTCAGAGTGTGAGCTAGAGCCCAGGTCCTATATCAGTAATGTTAATCTTTAAGCTTGAAATAAAGAATGCTGCTGGGGAAAAAGGGAAGGGAGAGTCATCCGGTCCAGCAGTCAAGTATGGGCCTGGATGAAAAAGATTGAAATAACTTTCTGAACTAAACCCTCAACATGTGTAAGAAACAAACTGGCTGGTGTCCTGCGTCACTCATTACACTACTCAAGCTGTGTATGTAATGGGAAGGCTATTTTAATAAAAAATCATTTGAAATGCAAGTCTTTTTTATAATAAAATACCATCTTTGGCAAGAATCTTGCAATCAGCAACATGCAGAGTAACAAAAGAAAATCACTAGGGAATAGTAAACATGAATGGGAAGCAAATTGGTGTACTGGAATCCTACTTTTAGCTGAAATCCAAAATCTGCTTGGATCAGGTGCATGTTCATCTGGAATCAGTTGTATTAAATCACATTATTTGTTAGCAGAAAGAAAGACTTTGCAGTTCAAAAAATTCATTTGAGAGGCTCATAGATGGTGTCTGTCAAGCATTTTACATAATATACAGAATTTTAACCCCAAAGAATGGGTGAGTTGGAGTCGGGTGGGAGGTTAAAAATGTAAAAATATGAATCCCGACCCCAACCCACCTCCAACCCGTCCACTTCCAGTTTTAACGGAGGCGGGACAGGGGTCAGGCATCCCACCCACTCCCAGGAGGCGGGATGGCACTTTAAATATTATAATGAGGCTCATGGTGATCCACCATTTTAAATTTTACTCTGGTTGGTCGGGTTTCCCGGGCCTCGGGGAACTCACCAGCTAAAGGAAGGCGAGGGGCGGCACGGTGGCATAGTGGTTAGCACTGTTGCCTCACAGCGCCAGGGACCCGGGTTCGAATCCGGCCTCGGGTGACTGTCTGTGTGGAGTTTGCACATTCTCCCCGTGTTTGCGTGGGTTTCCTCCGGGTGCTCCGGTTTCCTCCCACAGTCCAAAGATGTGCGGGTTAGGTTGATTGGCTATGATAAATTGACCCTTAGTGTTAGGGGGATTAAATACGTGGGGTTATGGGGATAGGGTGGGATATGTGTCGGTGCAGGCTCGATGGGCCAAAATGGCCTCTATCTGCACTGTGGGGTTTCTGTGATTCTGTGACTACTGGGTCCAAGAGGTAAGTGCCTTTCCACTTACCTGCTGGATCCAGCATCCCTGGTTTGTATGGGTGAGTTCCACACTGGAGAGCAGATTTACTGTTGGAGCTACCCAGGGTTTGACAGGGTAGATGCAGGGAGGATGTTTCCCCTGGCCGGGGAGTCTAGAACCAGGGGTCACAGTCTCAGAATAAGGGGTCGGCCATTTAGGACTGAGATGAGGAGAAATTTCTTCACTCAGACCGTGGTGAATCTTTGGAATTCTCTACCCCAGAGGGCTGCGGAGGTTCAGTCGTTGAGTATATTCAAGACAGAAATCAATAGATTTTTGAATATTAAGGGAATCAAGGGATATGGGGATAGTGCAGGAAAGTGGAGATGAGGTAGAAGATCAGCCATGAGCTTATTGAATTGCGGAGCAGGCTCGAAGGGCCAAATGGCCTACTCCTGCTCCTATTTCTTATGTTCTTATGTTCAAAATCTGGTTCAGAGACAGTCATTTCCTTTTTGGATTTAAATAAAGATTCTCTGTAAGTGTTTTGGCTTAATACTACCAGATTACTACAATCCTGATTTATGTATGCTTTTCTAAGAGCAAGTAATGGAGTCTAATTGTCTCTACACATGTTGTAACATCATATCACATTTTTAATCTATCTGTTACAAAGTTTCTTAGAGTTGTTTTGTATGAAACTAAAATTGCTGAATCGAATGTTAGGTTTTCCACAGCACCTTTGTATTCATTTTAGATTGAACCACAAACTGCAAAAATAAATGGTTAACAGTAAAATCATAGACTGCTATCTACCCCTTGTGAAATACCCTGGAATGTTAAGAGGCGTTATATGGGTGCAAGAAATGAGAAGATTTTGTTATGAAGAGAGACCAGAGGAACTAGGGCTCTCTTCTTTAGAATAAAGAGATCTGATAGAGGTGTTCAAAATTATGAAGGGTTTTGATATGGAAAATAGGGAAATTGGGGGATATAAATTTAAGATCATCACCAAAGGAACACAGGGAGAGGTTAGAAGAATCTTATTTTAACCAAAGGTTTATGAGGACATGGAATGCTCTACAAGAAACTGGAAGCGCAATTTATAATAGCTTTTAGAAGTGGATAAATATTTGAAAAAGCGAGGTTTAAAAGGGCATTAAGAGAGGGCAGGGGAATGGAACTAAATGGAAGCTCTTTCTAGAAAGGCCTCCCTCTATGCTGTAGAATTTGATGATTCTCAGTTGGTGTTATCCCTGAAGGAGAAAGTTTCCACCACGCGCCCCGCCCCACCAACCTGCCTCCCGCCAACAGTGCATCTCCATCCCTCAGCCCTGTGCTCTATAGATCTTCTTTATATATTTCAGGCTACAGGAAACTCTCGATTTACCGGCACCTAAATAACTGGAAATCTCTGTTAACCGGCAAAATTCAGGAGTAGGTTCAGGTAAGTTTTACTTCATATTAGTGGCCGTTCTGGATCTGTGGCTGTGTAATCGGGGTTCCTGCACCAGGGATGCTTGGTCTGTGGCCGGGGTTCCTGCACTTGGGAAGCCTGGATTTGTTGCTGCGTACGGAGCTCTCGTACCTTTTAACTATACTTCTCTGTAATCCGGACTTTTTGATAAACCGGCACCACGCCGGTCCTGTCGGTGCCGGATAAAAAAGAGTTTCCTGTATCTTGTTGAATCAAGCCTATAAAAACTGGACATGTCTTCAGTCTCACAAACAGAGCATACTCAGCTGCCCAATATTTCAGATTAAGAAACACCAGTTGTTTTCACTAGTGAGGCAGTTGGATAACTCAGAAAAAAACTGTCAGAGAGGAATTAACTATCCCATGGCAAGTCACCTTGAATTCTGATTAAGTAGGGGAGCTACGTTAATGAACACTATGCCTATCCAAGTTGCAGCAGAGAATTTTTTTTAACCTTTTCCCTTTTTTCCTATATACGGGATTATAGCAAATGGTGGAAGCAGTGACAGCACAAGTGAAGATGGACTTGTTTTATATTATATATAAAAACAGAAAATGCTGGAAGTACTCATCAGGTCAGGCAACACCTGTGGGGAGAGAAACATAGTTAACATTTCAGGTCGATGACCATTCGTCAACCTTTGTTTTGTATTATGATTGTTTTCTGTTGGAGCTACTTAATCATGATGGCAGATTATATTCATGGTAGTGACATGTTGACTGAGTTCTGCCTAGAGATGAAGGCAGAAGAATTACACAAGACTATCAAATGGATTGAGTTGTGCATTGGATGGTCTGTCTCTTTCAGTGAAGAAGATTCTGCTGTGAAGGATGTTATCTAAGTAGCCTTCAGCCTCTCATTCAATTCTGTTTCATCCCCAGCTCATTTGACTGCCAAAGATATTTGCCTCTGGCAGGGTTCAATATTATTTAGTTTCCCTCTTGTTATTCAGCAAGAAGGCAAAGGATCACCATGAGGAGGTGATGCTGACCCATCCTGTACACTGCAAGTGAAAATCTCTATTAACCACAGCAACAACAACAACAACTTGTATTTATATAGTGCCTTTAACATAAGCACTATACTTTTTTTTTTCCCCTCCTTCCTCTCCTGAAGTGGTGGCTCATGCTGGATATTATTCGACAGGTGCTGAACACCTTCCAGTATCTCAGTCATATCGCCATGCTACATGTGTGAGCTCAATCAATGTCAAGCCTGGGGAGCATTACAGCTCGCCTCACCTCATATTCACATGTTCATTTTTCCAGCAGAGGTTACTGGATAGCAATCAATTGTGAGAACCCTGGGTGACTTTTTCCCTTCCCTAGCTCTGGGGCACTAAACTCTTCCCATCAATGACCTTCCATCCATCATAAGGTCAGAAATGGGAATGTTCGCTGATGATTGCACAGTGTTCAGTTCCATTCACAACTCCTCAGATAATGAAGCAGTCTGTGCCCGCATGCAGCAAGACCTGGACAACAACCAGGCTTGGGCTGATAAGTGGCAGGTAACATTCACGTCACAGAAGTGCCTGGCGATGACTATCTCTAACAAGAGAGAATCTAACGACCACCCCATGCATTCAATGGCATTACCATTGTCGAATCCCCCACCATTGATCAGAAACTTAACTGGACCAGCCACATAAATACTGTGACTATAAGAGCAGGTCAGAGGCTGGGTATTTTGTGGCAAGTGATTCATCTCCTGACTTCCCAAAGCTTTTCCACCACCTACAAGGCACAAGTAAGGAGTGTGATGGAATACTCTCCACTTGCCTGGATGAGTGCAGCTCCAACAACACTCAAGAAGCTCGACACCATTCAGGACAAAGCAGCCGCTTGATCAGCAGCCCATCCACCACCTTAAACATCTCTGGGACCTAGAAATTCAGTATAGCCACTTTTGGGGCGGTAAAGTCGGGCGGACGCTAAATTTAGCGCCCGCCGGAAAGTGGAGGCCACTTCGCCGATATTCAGTAGCTTTGGCCAAGGAGTTTGGGCGAGCGCTGAAACTGGCGTTGCACTCCTATCTTTAGGCGCTAAGCCGGCGGTGCAGACTGATAACGCTGAGGCCGGGCGCAGCGCAGGTGCGGTCATGTTTTGATTGACAGCAGACACCCTGACGCCGGCCAGCTCTTAAAGGGGGAAGGGTTGACTTTGCCTGCTGCCACGCCCTGGATAGTGGAGCCCTGCAGCTAGGCCTGAACACTGCTGGTGGACCCAAATAGCGCCTGAAGCCATGCAGAAGGCCCGTGAACGAGCGCAGCGCTTCTCAGAGCATGCTTTGAGGGTGCTGCTTAGGGGTTTGGAAAAGAAAAGAGAGATCTTGTGCCCGGACAGTGGCAAGAAGGCTCCCAGGAGGCAGTACAGGAGAGCCTGGAGGGAAATCGCCCAGAGGGTCTCAGCCAACAGCGATGTCCCCAGGACTGGTGACCAATGCCGCAAGAAGTACAACGACCTCACTCGGTTGGTCAGGGTGAGTACCCTTTCCAGTGTCCTCCTCATCCTTGCATGTGCACCTCACATTATGGGCAAAGGGACCTCAAAGGCCTAATGGCCAGCCCTCCTCCCGCAGCTATGGCACTGGCATGATCATCAATAGCACTTTCTGCACTTTACACACTGGCCAAGCTATTCGACCATGGGAGGCAGTGCACACAACAACAGGGCACCACACTGGCCAAGCTATTCGACCACGGGAGGCAGTGCACACAACAACAGGGCACCACACTGTACTTAGAGACCGTCCTTTCTCTTGCAGGCCAAGCTGGCGCAGAATCTGAAGAGCCGGACTGTCACCGGGGGAGGCCGTGTCCAGTTCCAGGAGCTCAGTGACCTGGAGGAGCGCGTGGCTCGACTCATGCGTGCCCGGGTGGTTGGCCCTGTAGCTATTGGAGATGCCGACCCTGTGCTGGGCCCCAATGGTAAGGACATGACCGTTTGCACCTCCCTCGTTCCCCTTGCGCTTCAGATCTACATCCTTTGCCACTGTCCCACCAATGCACATAATGCCACCACTCATGCCTCCCTCGCTGACTCCCTGTCCTCACTCTAAAGCTACTCTTGTGCCTTCCTGCTTTCAGCTGGTGAGGAGGAGGTCCCTGAAGCTGAGAGTGCCAGTCCCTCGGAAGAGGAGGACGACGAGGACCAAGAGGAAGGCGGCACATCGGGGGAACCCTCATCCGCGCCAGGGGATGGCAATGGAGGGGAGACGTCTTGCCTGGAGGAGAGCCAGGGGGAAGTGTTGCAGGGGGGTGTAGCTCCTGGGCCCAGTGGCGTCCAGGCACGCGGGAAGGGTCGGGCAGCATGGCGGCCTTCTCCCCAGAGGGGGGAAGTGTTGCAGGGGAGGGCAGTTGCTGGGCCCAGTGGCGTCCAGGCACGCGGGAAGGGTCGGGCAGCTCGGCGGCCTTCTCCCCAGAGGGAGAGTCCGGCCTCCAGTCCGGAGACGGTCCTCGCCCAGGAGGTGCGCCTCCTTGATGAAATGTCCGCGGACTCGGAGCGGCGCCACACCGAGTTCATGGGCCTCAGGCCATTGAGTCCCTGGCTCATAGTGTGGCCGATTTCGGGGACTCACAGGCCAGGGGTGTCGACCAACTCGCGGCAGCACAGGACGCGAGTCGAGAGTTCGAGTGGTGCCGTGCAGACACTGGCTGGTCTGATGCGGGCACAGACCAGGGCAGTTCGGGCACTCACTTCTGCCACACTCGCTGTGTCACGGAGGCATCGCCAGGGCACCCGCCGCCCTGCTGCAGCGCAGCGGTCTGGCCTTCACCAGATTGCTGCGCTTGCTGCAGTGCCAGCCCGGCCGAGTGCCAGTGTCTCTGGCGACCAGCGAGCGCCTGGCATCAGCCAGCTTGCCCCCATTGCTGCAGCCGCCACTGCCACTCCCCCAGCCAAGCTGCGACGAGCTGCTGCAGAGACTGATGCTGCCCAGCCACAGCTGCAGCAGTCAGCAGCCGGCCCCTCCAGGGCCGGACCTCGTCTAGGCCGACCCCCAAGGGCATCTGCCGTCACGCATTGTGCCCCTCAGGAGCCTTCCCCCAGCCTTGCAACACCCACAGGGCCCAGGTTGAGGCGGAGCAACAGGTCGGGCAGGGGCCGGAGAAGCCTGCACAAGGACTCGCCCTCTCGGCACACCAAGTAGAGTGTGTTGCCAACTGTTTTTTTATATGGGGGTGTTTGTGTTCTGTATGGGGGGGGCTTATTTTGGTAAGGCCGAAGATGAAGGCAACTGTTTTTTTATATGGGGGTGTTTGTGTTCTGTATGGGGGGGTTTGTCTTGGTTAGGCCGAGGATGAAGGCCAATTGGATGGACAAGTTTTGTTATTCCTCCCCAGGTTCTGGGAGTGAAATATGTTTTTGACTGTTTTTTGGGGGTCTTGTCTGTTTTTCTGTTTCATGTGGGAAGGGCCCTGAGTTTGTTAAATAAAGCTTTTTATTTATTCAGCTTGTCCAGGTGTCATGTTTCAAGTGGTTGTTGCGTTAACCGGCTGAGGGCTTGCGGAGCGGCTGCATTCAGGTGCGTTCATTGCCACAAGCCATTCCCTGACAGGGGGCCTAGAAGTGTCGTTCAATAAGCCGCCGGCGGACGGCCCTTGGACCTTGTGGCTCCCTCCTGGGCTGGTACTCCTCCTCCTCCTCCTCCTCATGGTCCTCCTGCTTGTCCTCCTGAGGTGGTGGTCCAACGTGAGGTGGCAGTGCCTGAGTCCTGCGGATAGCCAGGTTGTGCAGCATGCAGCAAACGACGACGAACTGGAAGACTCTATCCGGCGAATACTGTAGAGATCCGCCGGAACGATCCAGGCAGCGGAACCATTGCTTGAGGACGCCAATCGTTTGCTCTATGATGTTCCTTGTGGCTTGATGGCTTTCGTTGTATGCCTCCTCAGCAGGGGTCCTGGCCGTGCGGAGCGGGGTCATGAGCCATGTACACAAAGGGTAGCCCTTGTCCCCAATAAGCCATCCCCTTGGTGGAGGCTGTGCCTCGAACATGTCAGCCACAGTAGTCTGGCGCAGGATAAATGCATCGTGGCTGCTTCCTGGAATGCGGGCATTGACAGCTAGGATGCGCTGCCTGTGGTCACACACCAGCTGTACATTGAGGGAATGGTAGCCCTTCCGGTTGCGGTAATCCTCGGCATTGTCGATAGGTGCCCGCATAGCCACATGCGTGCAGTCAATGGCGCCCTGCACCATGGGGAAGTCGGCGATCCTGGCAAAACCGACTGCACGCTGCTCCTGCCTCTCTAGGGTCATGGGGAAGGAGATGAATTGGTGTCTCCTTGCGAAAAGGGCATCGGTGACCTGCCGGATGCAGCGATGCACGGCGAACTGGGAGATGTTCGCTACGTCCCCAGCAGCGGCTTGGAAGGAGCCGCTTGCATAAAAGTTCAGAGCCACCGTGACCTTCACTTCCACCGACAGACGTCCTGCACATCAGCTGTGGACGCAGATCTCTGTGAAGCAGCTGGCAGATCTCTGCAACCACCTCCCTTCTGAAGCGCAGCCTCTTAACACAATGCGCGGCAGTCATGGTGAGATAGGACACCTGCTGCTGGTATTCCCTGAGTGGGTAAGGCCTACGTTGCCGACGCCTGATGGCCCCTCTGCGTCTAGGCATGGCTGGCCCTCTCACACAGCGTCTGCGAGCCCTTCGCACATAATGCTGGAACTGAGGGTTGGAACCCCATGCAGCCCCCATAATAAACTTGCAAACAGTGAAATCACAATGAGTCAAATTTCCAAGCTCTGGCCAGAAGCCAAAAATACCTCTCCTATGTTGTCCCAAATCAGGAAGGTCTGTTCCTTGGTCTCTGTCCAGAAATCCAAAGCACTAAAGTCATTGCAGCAAAATGGCTGGCCTTTATAGTTCAGTCTAAGTGCCCTTTAATTATCGCTCCCCGAGGCCCGCAGGGCCTCTGCTGCGTTCCACTTCACAATTCTTAACAGCGCCACGCCCACATTGGGCGGGCGCCACTGAATTTCCGGTTTGGGGCGCACAAACAGCGTTGCACGACGAAATGACGTCATAAGCTGCGCGCGCAGCTGAGCGGGCGCAAACACTTTGCGCCGGCGCTAAATGTCAACTGAAGTTGGGCGTAGGCGCAGATCGGCCTGCGCCCGGGCGCTAAGTGCCTAGCGCTCGAAATCTACCCCTCTTATGGCGCTAACGGCTGGCGAACGCAACTGAATTTCTAGGCCCCATTCCCTCCACCATCGGTGCAATGTGGCTGCAGAATATACATAAGAACATAAGAAATAGGAGCAGGAGTAGGCTGTACAGCCCTTCAAGCCTGCTCCACCATTCAATAAGATCATGGCTGATTTTCGACCTCAACTGCACTTTCCTGCCCTATCCCCATATCCCTTGATTCCCCGAGAGTCCAAAAATCTCTCTATCTCAGCTTTGAATATACTCAATGACTCAGCATCCACAGCCCTTTGGAGTAGAGAATTCCAATGATTCACAACCCTCGGTGATGCGCCTCAATAACTTCAAGGCTCAAAGTTAACTAGATAAAACAAGGCTTTTATTAGCAAAGAAAGATGCCTGTGTCTTCACCTAGCATTCTGCTGTTCTGCTGCAAGACAAGCCTGGGCTTGTCTTAAGTAGGGCCAGGTATGGGCGGAGCCGACACACCCAATGGGGAGAAAGGGGGCGGTGCACTATATACAATACAAGGTAAAACACAGGAGCAGGCAATACAAACACAGGAGCAGGCAATACAATATATGTAGTTAAATACAGAGTCTGATGAATGACATATTTCATCACACTCGGAGTGAAGAAATTCCTCCTGATCGCAGTCCTAAATGGCCGACCTTTATCCTGAGTCTATGCCCCCTAGTTCTAGACTCTCCAGCCAGGGGGAACAACCTCTCAGCATCTACCCTGTCAATCCCCCTCAGAATCTTGTATGTTTCAATGAGATCACCTCTCATTCTTCTAAACTCAATCTCTCCTCATAGGACAACCCTCTCATCCCAGGGATCAATCTAGTGAACCTTCGTTGCAGCGCCTCTAAGGCATGTATGTCCTTTCTCAGTTAAAGAGACCAATTGACTGTGCACAGTACTCCAGGTGTGGTCTTAACAAAGCCCTGTACAATTGTAGTAAGACTTCCTTATATGATCTACCATCTACAGGATGCAGCAATTCGCCAAGTCTTCTTCGACAGCACCTCCAAATCTGCAACCTTCACTACCCAAGACAAGGGCAACAGGTGCATGGAAACACCACTACCTCCAGGTTCCCCTCCAAGTCGCACACCATCCTGACTTGGGAGTCTATCGCCGATCCTTCATCGTCGCTGCGACAAAATCCTGGAACTCCCACCCTAACAGCACTGTGGTAGTACCCTCACCACGTGGACTACAGCAGTTCAAGAAGGCGGCTCACCACCACCTTCTCAAGGGCAACTAGAGATGGGTAATAAATGCTGGCCTTGCTAGTGATGCCCATGTCCAGAGAATGAATTTTAAAAATATATTGAGCCGAGATAGCTCAGCAAAGATTAGGGATTGAACTTGGAGCTGTCCTGATCTTTATGGCTTGGTGATTACTCGTTAAATCACTTTTAGTTTGAGATTTCCTTAACTCTCTCATGTCCTCCTTGCAATGATTGTTACCAACAGTTTGTTTCTGTTTAAAAATTAGAATATGACTAGTTTCAAGAAGCATGACCTGCAGGATGCTGTACCGGCAGTCTCCACATTCAGAAAGGGTCTGGAGCTTACAGCATTGTGACTGTTACAAACAGCGATAACTTCTTAACCTTAATTAAGGATTCAACATCAATCATTATGAAATGAATAGTTTTAGAAATGGACTCACTTAGCATTTCTTCTAACCTTATGGCTCTCTTCTGAAACCAGTTAATGAACTTCAAACAGAAAGGAAGCTCTCATTCAACAGCTCAAAGAGAAGCTTCCTTTCAACTGCTTTGCTTGAAGTCACTTTCGCTGCAACAATAAATGTTCCGTTAATATACTGTGTGATTTTTTTTCAGCTAATACAAATTCCAGTAACATTAAGTTGTCATATAAAACTGAAAAATTAAATCAGCCAATGTCTTAAAGTGTCAGTGACACCCAAGATTGAATGTGGAGATGGCTCTTTAAACATGTTATTATAGGGATAAAACAAGGCTAAATATTTAAATATTCATTACTTTTGGCATTGTTTAGAGATTTTCAAATGGCTCCAGATCCCAGTTCCTCGAACAGTGTCTTTTGCCTGTCTACCAGTCTCACAAGTCCTTTCTGTGACTAGTCTGTGGAAAAAGCTTATTGTGAGTTCATTTCCCGGTTTCTGCTGCCCATGTCCTTTTTGTGGCCTGTCTTATCCAATCTGCAATCTGATACTCCAGATAGTTATACAAGTTAGTTTGATGATTCAGATTTGAAGGTATAGGTTTAAGTATTGGATTATCTTTTTTTCAGTACATATTAAATGCTGTTATCTCTGTTTAAATAAACTCTGCTAATTTATACCCGGAATGGTGTACTAACCCATAGAGAAAGAAGTTCTGGCTTTAATTCCTGGCTCTGAGCTGACTTAACTGATCTTAGTCAGGCAGCAGTTGGAAGACTATACTTAACCCAAGTGACCCTGAGCCAGGGAGGAGAACAAAAATCAGCCACGATTCTTGATCCTCGTCACCAACCATTGGCTGGAAGGTGCACCTGTCCGCATTAGGTTGACAACAGGAATGACACTGTAGAGTCATCAGGGAATAGCCCCACTCCTGACCTTATGATGGAGGGAAGGACATTGATGAAGCAGCTGAAGATGCTGAGGAACCCCTGCAGCCGTCTTGGGGCTGCGATGACTGGCACCTGACAATCCTGATGATCTTCCCGTGTATCAGGTATAACTCCAGACAATGGAGGGCTCTCCCTTTGACACCCATCAACCTCAGGTTTGCTGGGGTTTTTTGTTGGTGCTGTACTTGCTTAAATACTGCCCTGATATTGAGGGCAGCTATTCTCATCTCTTCTCTGGCATTCAGCTCTTCTGTCTATCTCTGGATCAAGGCTGTGATTAGTGTGATGAAATATTCCATTCATCACTCATCAGTATTTCTCTGCCTGTGACTGTGGTTGGTTTCAGTTTCATTTCCATTGTATTGTACTGTGTGTAGGGCTCCGCCCATACCTGGCTCCTATGTAAGCTGGCCCAGCCTGCAGCACATCCAGTACGGCAGACCTCTGGATGGAAGATACATTCTCCTCTGTGTGTTACCTTCTAAGTCAATAAAAGCCTTGTTTTGTTTCGCTAACATCGAGTCTCGGATTTATTGAGGCACATCAATTAGGTCTGGAGCCAGTTAGGTTCTGAACTGAACATCAACAAGCAGGTTATCAGTGAGTAGGAATCCGCTTGATGGCACATTTAAAATTCCTTTGCCTGTCATTTTAATAGAGTCTCTAACCTGCTAAAATAAATAAGTTATCACCTCAGTTAAAACAGTAGTCAAAGGAATTTCAGATGAACCATTTGAGTGTTTATGCAATGATATTGGCAGAATGTACAGCCCCGATTTTAATCCTCCCACACCTGACAAGAACAGGGCGTGCATACAGGGGATTTAAAACCCTTTCAGCGACCTGGTCACCCGATGCTAACTGGCTAAGTGCCATTTTAACAGGTGCATTCTGGCGAGTCAGTGAGGCCCTTTGCACCAGGTAGGTGAGGGCCTCACTGAAATTCAAAATTCAGGGCCTGATGATGTCATTCAGACCCCGACTGCATTTTAACGCTGGCCAGCCACATTCAGTGCTTGGTGCCACCCTTACCAGCAGCACCAGGTGTGAAGGAGCAGGCCCAGAAGAGGGATGAAAATCTTTCTTTAAAAAGATGTCTTTGTTGGGTTCAGAGGAGCACTCCTGCTTCTCCTGGCCCTCGAGAAATCTTTGGGTGGTGAAGAGCGGCTTAAGCGATTGCTGTTGGGGGGTTTTTCTCTTCCCCGACGGCAATTGCCTACCATCCCCGCCCCCAAAGCCCCCGCCCACCACCACTTACCTGACTGTCAGGGACCGTTCACGCAGGTCTCCGGCCATGCTCGCCTGACTCTCACCCGCCAGTCTGATGTCATTGACGTCAGCTTCGGGTGGCAGTCAGGCCTGGTATATTTAAATGAGGCCTTGGAGTTAAAATGGCCCAGACCTCACGTTGGCGAGCCGAGCCCCACGTTCACCCCTCACCCCCAGTTAAAATCAGGGCAGTAATGTTCAGTTCAAAGGAACTTGGTTCAATATTATTTTGAATAACGAATATCCTATTTGCTCCCTTAACACAAGAATGTTTTGAGTTTATTAATTCCATGCTGTTCTTCGCCAGGTCCAAGACTATGCAGTTACCTTATGTGATTTTATTGTACACTCACAATTCCACAGTTTTCTTCCCTCTGCTTGTGTTAATACTATTCTCATTAATTATGCCTGCGTCATCCCACTTTGCAGAATATTTCTAATGTTGCCCAGCTCAGTTTGTTTCTTTGTTTTGTCCCTATACTAACCCCAGCCCATTAAACTCAAATCTGAACAAAGTGTTCCAGGACTGACAGTATAAGCAACTAAACTGATCCAAACCCATGAAAACTCAGACCCAGATCAGAATGATTTTTATTACTGTTGAATTCAACGATACAAGTGAAAACGTGACTCAGCTCCAAGTGTTTTTGGCACTTTGAGTTCAGCTTTATTGTAAACCTGAGGAATTCACCACTTAGCATCAACATATCAGTGAGTTCCAAGTGGCTCCCTCCAAACCATACTTGTCTTTCAACAAACAATGGCCTAAAAATTTGAGCGTGGGCACGCAGGGGGCACAGGGTAAACTCCCTACACCTAAATGGATGGGCCTCAGGTGCACGTAATATTTGGCCTCAGGTTTCATTATCATCTGCGTCAGTGAGCTGCGGACATCTAATAGGCGTCCCCAGGCAGATCGCTGGAGAAAACGACTCGAAGATCGGGCTGCTGTGACATAAGCAGCAGCTCTTCGGTAACTACTTAAAAGGAAGTGGGGCATCCGGGAAGGGGATGATCTGGAAGGAGGGTAGCCGTAATCAGGAGGGAGGTTAAAGGCCAAGATCGGTGAGCGTAGAGGCCAGAATATATTTGGCTCTCGCATGATTCAGGCAGGCCCCTTGGCCGCCAGAAAAAACAGTTGTGTTGAAATCGACCAGGGAACATAGGAACATGAGTAGGCCATTCAGCCCCTCGAGCCTGCTCCGCCATTCAATGACATCATGGCTGATCTGTGACCTAACTCCATATACCTGCCTTTGGCCCATATCCCTTAATAACTTTGTTTAACAGAAGGCTATCAATCTCTAATATAAAATTAACAATTGATTTAGTATTAATTGTTATTTGTGGAAGAGAGTTCCAAAATTCTCCCACCCTTTGTGTGTAGAAGTGTTTCCTAATTTCACTCCTGAAAGGTCTGGCTCTAATTTTTAGACTATGTCCCCTAGTCCTAGATGCCCCAACCAATGGAAATAGTTTCTCTCTATCCACTCTATCTGTTCTCTTTAATATCTTAAAAACTTCGATCAAATCACCCCTTAATCTTCTAAATTCTAGGGAATACAACATTAATTTGTGTAATCTCTCCTCATAACTTAAACCTTGAAGTCTGAGTATCATTCTGGTAAACATGCGCTGCACTCCCTCCAAGGCCAATATACCCTTCCTAAGGTGTGGTGCCCAGAACTGCTCACAGTACTCCAGGTGTGGTCTAACCAGGGTTTTCTATAGCTGCAGCATAACTTCTACCCCTTGTATTCTAGACCTCTAGATATAAAGGCCAGGATCCCATTAGCCTTTTTGATTATTTTCTGTACTTGTTCATGACATTTTAATGATCCATGTACCTGGACTCCCAAGTCTCTTTGGACCTCCGCTGTTTTTAGCTTTTCACCATTTAGAAAGTACCCTGTTCTATCCTTTTTAGGTCCAAAGTGGATGACCTCACATTTGCTTACATTGAAATCCATTTGCCACAGTTTTGTCCATTCACTTAATCTGTTGCTATCCCTTTATAATTTTATGCTTCCATCTACACTGCCTACAATTCCACCTATCTTTATATAATCAGCAAATTTGGATTTATGACTTTCTATGCCATCATCTAGTCGTTAATAAATACTGTTAATATTTGAGGCCCCAACACAGATCCCTGTGGACACCACTAGTCACCTCTTGCCAATTTGAATACCTATCCATTATCCCTATTTCCCGACAACAGATGTTAGGCTAACTGGCCTATAATTCTCTGGTTTCCCTCTCTCGCCATTCTTAAAATAGTGGAGTGGCATGCACAATTTTCCAATCTAAAAGGAACTTTGGAAGGTTATAGTTCGGGCATCTGAAATGTTTTCACCTACTTCCTTTAAAATCCTGGGATGGAAACCATCTAGTCCTGGGGATTTGTCACTCTTTGGTGCCATATTTCTTCATTACTGTTATTTACTTACAGTAATTCTATTGAGTCCCTGTCCCCGATTCAATATTAGTTTCCTTGGGATTTCTGGCATGCTATCCTCTTCCTCTACTGTAAATACTGACAAAGTAATTATTCAACATGACCGCCATTTCCTTATTGTTATTATCATTGATAATATCACCAGTTTCAGTTTTTAAAGGGCCAACATTGCTACTGACCACCCTCTTTTTCCTAATATAATTGTAAAAATATTTTGTGTTGATTTTGATATCCCTTGCGAGTTTCCTTTCATACTCCCTTTTTAATAGCTCTTACTGTTTTTTATATCTTTCCCATTCACCAGGATCTGCTTTTTTTGCCTTTTTATATGCTTTTTCATTTAGTTTTCTGCTGTCCCTTTACCTCTTTAGTCGTCCTTGGCTGGTTTTGTTGGCAAGTAGAGCTCTTGCCCCTCGGGTATAAACTGGTTCTGTATCACATTAAATTCTTTTTTGAACATTTCCCACTGATCTCCTGTCATTTTACCCATTAACGGATTTGCCCAGTTTACTGCGGACAGTCTCTGTCTCATCCTTTTGAAGTCGGCCTTACCCAAATCTTAGTAGCTGTTTCGCGTTTCTCCCTTTCAAACGCTATGTTGAACTCGATCATGTTATGATCGCTATTGGATAAATGATCACGCACAGTTAGGCTGTTAACTAAATCTGGCTCATTACTCATTAGGGGCGGGAATGGAGGGGAAATGGACATTCTCAAATTTAATTCTGATGACAACCAATTTCCAGCGCGTGGGGGGGGGGGGGAAAGAGTTAAAATTTCCCCAATAATTCTGGTCCTATGTACCCTTTTGCTCGTTTCCAGATACTTTTTTCTTTTCAACATCAATTTACAGAAGAACAATATAATACAGTAAAACCTATTGTAAGAACTGAGTATATTGTTAATATAGAACATCTAAAATATAAAGCAAATGGGGAAAGATGAAATAAGGACTCCTCAATGAGTCATCACTCCCACATGATATTATTTCATTGTACCTTGTCAGCATTTTCATGCCCTACAGGATGTTTAGAATTGTGTGCAGAGTGAAATCTGGTTTTAATTAAATGTATTAAAACTAAATTCATGGATCATTGGTACGCACTGAGTAGACATGTAATAATACCAGCTGCAGCACACAATATGTGAGCCTGAGGCAGCATTGGCTCTAGTTGGAGGTGGAAACAAGGTGGGTGACACCATTACTGACTCAGGAATGGGGCTCGTCGGGGTGGGGATGTTGGGGGTGGAGTACTTCTGGTGTCTTGTCTACAAATCAAAAAGGATTATCTACCAACAATAGATATTCATTTATTGCAAAGAAAAATGTGTTAAAATGCAGAATAGGCTTTCTTGGTGATAATGAATTAGGAACATTCTAGTTGGCAATTGCTTGTAGATGAATTAGCTGCTCCTTATTGATTGCAAGAGATCTTTTGTCTGAATCGTCTAGTATGGGGCTAATCACTTCAATGTGTCACTACTGGAGATAACTCAACATTTACAGTTAGTTTCTCACGAGTCTAATCATCAGCTACCACTGTTAATAGCTCCATCTTATTTGTCAGCTGTGGCTCAGTTGGTAGTACACTCGCCTCGGAGTCAGAAGGTTGTGGGTTCAAGTCCCACTCCAGGGACTTGAGTACATAAAGCTAGGCTGACACTCCAGCACAGTGCTAAGGGAGTTCTGTATTGTCAGAGGTGCCGTCTTTTGGATGAGACGTTAAACCGAGGCCCCGTCTGCTCTCTCAGGTGGGCGTAAAAGATCCCATGGCACAGTTTCAAAGAAGAGCAGGGGAGTTATCCCCGGTGTCCTGGCCATTATTTCTCCCTCAACCAACACAACAAAAACAGATTATCTGGTTATCACATTGCTGTTTGTGGGAGCTTGCTGTGAGCAAATTGGCTGCCGTGTTTCCCACATTAAAACAGTGACTCCACTTCAAAAGTACTTCATTGGCTGTAAAGCACTTTGAGATGTCCAGTGGTCATGAAAGACACTATATAAAGGAAAGTCTTTCTTTCTTTCTTTCATCATTCGGTCTTCTTCATCTATTGACAGCTGCATTACCCAGAGGCCTGTACGATACCATACATTTATATATCCAGGGTTTGATGCTTATGAATGGGCTGCAGAGATACAAGCAGCTGCTGTTGAAGCTTAACACCTCTCATTGGCTCCATACTCTAACTGGTGGAATCATTATTCAGTGGGATAAGGTCAAGGGATGGTGTTAATGCGTTCTGATATTCTATGGGTAATTATCAAAATTTGCTGATTGTCATAAATATTGAACTCGTTCAAGGATCCTGCCACCCCACCTGGTCTGTCCTTAGGGCAAGTAAGGATGGGCAATAAATTTTGCCTTGCCAGTGTCACCCACATCCCAAGAACAAATTTAAAAAATGGACCTCCTAATAACTAGTGTCCACATCACATAGGCTCAAACGGGACATCCCCGGTGTAGGTTTCCGAACCCACAGCAAGGCCTAGGGCAGAAGGGGCAGAAAAATTTGAAGCTGCAAAAACCAACCTACGTGACAATCTTCAGCCTGCTGCCTGGATTCCTCATGAACCTTCCAGTCAACGGGGGTTTGGCGAAAGGCCACGGTGCCATATTTTCTGGGTGCCTCTGCACCGGAAACCTGGCAGGCGATAGTCTCAGAAAACGTGGTGGTGGGCTGGTAAAGCTCTGCCTCGCCTCATCTGTATAGCTCTTATGGGCCTGTGACACAATAGGCACAGAGCTAGTTCTGTCCTCAGGAAAGCCCTGCCATTCCTCGGCTATGGAAAAGGGGCAGTGATCCAATGAACTAGGTCTCTGCCCCTTTTTCCTGACCTCTGTGCAGGGACATGGCCTTTCCCTGGGACATGGGTCAGGAAAATTGTCCAATCAGTTTAACAAATAAAGCATAAATCCTGATATTTGTACTTTGAACTACAAAACATCACTGCAAGGATTAATATTTATGATTGTGTCTAAAGCTGAAATGATAGGCTTTGATGGTATCGTTTTCAGACTATTTACATAACATTGCTAGACATCAGTGCTGGCGAATGAATATCTCTATACTTCAGAATTATCCATCTTTTTCTCCCATTTATCTGTTTCAATCATTTTTTTTAATTTTAGCTGGTCAATGCGTTTTAGATTCTCCACAATACCATGACACCATGTTTACACAAGGGATGGCCAATTTATCTTTGTCAAAATCTTTGTTCTGGTGCTGGTGAAGTCTGTCAAAGTACATGGAAGTATTTGCTACTGACATTGATAAATCTCAAAGCAAGGCCCACTTTAGGATCCTCCAGCATACATCTGCATAATGATGTATGACAATCCCCCTCTTTCAAAGTATATATTAAATTACTAGCAGAGCTGGTTGCACATAAATCAAATTATTCATGAGATATCCAGCCTTACCTCAGCACTTTAAATCATTGAAGTTTGTGTAAAACAAATGTCACTATTCTTCAATAGCAAAAAATCAATCTTGTGTAATAGTCTGAGACATTACTACCACTGGGTCATAGTGGTGTGGCCTACCACATTAAATGGAATATCAAGTTAACATTTATGAAAGAACATGGCCCATCTAGGAGGGGATTGACTTCCTCCACTCTTCAATAGGAAATCCCTGATTACAAGTAATAAAGTTCCTGATGGTAGACAAAACCAATGTGGCTGTGTCCATTGCTACAAGGTGAATTATA
This sequence comes from Somniosus microcephalus, assembly GCF_052327205.1. NCBI lineage: Eukaryota > Metazoa > Chordata > Chondrichthyes > Squaliformes > Somniosidae > Somniosus > Somniosus microcephalus. The sequence continues at coordinate 175,308,271 of NC_140995.1, read as the reverse complement.
TTACCGTTAGAATTTAAATAGAAATATAAAGCACTGCAACTTAATATATTCAGATGACAATTCATTCTGCTAATGATCTATAGTATCCTCTTGGGCCTTGTCAGATATGACTATCAAACTGTAATTGGCTTACACGGATTGCCTAGAAATCACAATAACCAGACATATACATTTAGGTCACCTGATATTGCGCCGGCAAGCTGCCTCGGGACACCTGTTTGGCACCCAAAGCCTGCCGCATATATATTAATAAGGCCTGGCCCTCGGAATGGACCAGGCCTCCCACTGGCACTATTGGGGTGGCCAGCTGGCACATTCCACCAGTCGGCCACCCGATAGTTAAAATCTAGCCCACACTCTCTTGTTTTCATCCCCATGTGCAAAGTCCATTTCTGATCATTTATAAATAACTCACTTCATTAACAGGTAACAGGATAACTTAAATACGTTTGCTGCACACCTGCAGAGACAGACTGACCTCCGAAAAACTCTGTCCCCCAGGAGCGCAGATTCGTAAAATCTAAACTAACATGTATCCATCAAAGAAAATAGCGACCACCTGTCCTTTGGAACATAATTAAATCTGGTCAGGGGGACTCAGGACCAATTAGCTACCAGATTGCCCAGTTAAAACAATAGATATGTATCTAGGTCCAGACCTAAGCTGTAAATTAGCAACATTTGGGATAACTTGGCTTTTATGTCTTGTTTGGTGTATATAATTAACCTAGATTATTATAACACTTTGCTTAAATATTTTCTGATAAATATATAAATACAAAATAAAATCATGCTTGACTGTCACACTTACTCATTAACGTGAAGGCAATGTTTATAATTCCCTCATTAATAGAGAAACTATAAGACTCCTGACTGTATTATATGCAAATTATGGCTCTCAAAGGCAGTACAACATAAAAGTTCTACACACATGTCCAGACTCAACAAAACCAGAAACAGATCCTGCAACATTACAAATAGTGGAAACAGAGGCCACCACCTTCATGAAAAAATGTTTGGAAAACCTTTTCTTGTTTGTTTCAAGATCAGATTGACTCTGTAGAGTGGTACTCTCACCTCGGAGTCTGAAGGTTATGGATTCTAGACCCTTTCCAGGACTTGACGAGATAAGGGCTGAATTTCCGTGAGGGTGCTCTGCTGTAACCTCGCCGGAAAATCCTGGAAGAACGGCATTTATGGAAATTCACCCCCGTAATCTGGGCTGACATTTAAGTGCAGTACTGAAGGAGTGCTGCATTGTCGGGGATGCCATCTTTTGGATGCAGTGTTAAACTGAGACCCTGTATGTCTGTTCACATGGACATAAAAGAAATCCCATGTGTAGTGTCCGTGTGTAGATAAAGACACTGAAGACAGGAGTTGGTTCATAGGTATTTACTAAGCAAGTCTGGGGGGGGTTTCTAAAGGATATACACAATACACAGGCTTATATAGCCCAAGTGGCAATTACTGGCATTACGCACACCTGGGGCTCTTAAAGGCACATACACCACAATTCCTCCCCTTCTAGCTAACTAGTACATCATATTTTAAGTAATTATTAATTACATGTTATATGCAAAATAATATACATTGCTGTATTAATTAATTATAAGTTAGTCTCTCAGGAGGCTTCCTGACTCGGTCCGGATAACGCCTCGGGGGTGTAGTAGTTTCTGGTGGTGTAGTAGGTTCTTCTGGCAAGGCTGATTCGGCTTGAAGGCCAGTGTCGGGTTCATCGGGCTCCAGTATCACCGGATCGGAGGTAGATATGGGTATCTCTACTTCATCGTTAGATGTATAGAGTGGTGGTGTAGGTTGTCCCTTTTCGGATGACTTGATGATTTGGTCAGCATGGCGCCTTATTATGCTGTCTCCGATGTCCACGGTATACATCAGTGGTCCTAATCGTGTGCAGATAGTTCCAGGCTGCCATTTCTCGGTACGGTAGTCCCGGGCCAAAACCGGTTGGCCTATCTGGAAGGCCCTAGTTGGCCTTTCATTCATGCCCTGAAACTGCCGGTTCTCCACGTCCCTTCGGATGTTGGGCTTGACCAAATCCAGCCGGCATCTTAGGTTTCTATTGTAGAACATCATGGCGGGAGTTTGGTTAGTAACCATATGCGTTGCATTCCTATATGCAAATAAGAAGTTATCCACCTTGTGCTGAAGTTTTACGTCTTCATTACCCATGGCCTTGATGGCCTTCTTGAAGGTCTGGACAAACCTTTCAGCCAATCCATTGGTGGCGGGATGGTATGGGGCGGACGTGTAGTGCTTTACCCCATTGTTCTTTAAGAACTTTCTGAATTCTTCGGACACAAATTGCGGTCCATTATCAGAACATATCTGCTCCGGCAGCCCATTCCTGGCAAATATGGTCCTTAATACTGTGATGGTTTTTTCCGTGGTGGTGGAGGACATCTTTATTACCTCCGGCCACTTGGAGTGTGCATCAACTGCGATTAAGAACATTGAGTCCATAAATGGACCAGCAAAGTCGATGTGCACCCTTTGCCAGGGAGATGAGGGCCACTCCCATGGATGTAGAGGGGCCTGTGGCGGAGCATTTTGGACCTTCTGGCATCCTAGGCAGCTCTTGGTCATGTCTTCGATGTCTCCATCGATACCTGGCCACCATACAAACGCCCTAGCTAGGTTCTTCATTTTCACTCCACCCAGATGCCCCTCGTGAAGCTCCTTTAGCACTTTATCCTGGAGTTTGGGTGGAATCACCACTCTGGATCCACACATCAAGGTTCCTCGGCACACTGACAGCTGTTCTCTTCTTTGCGAGAATGCTGGCAACAGTGGTTCGCCATGTGCTGGCCATCCCTTCACTGTTAAATCGTAGACCCGTGAGAGAGTAGGGTCATTTCTTGTCTCCCTTTCAATGGCAGAATTTGTCACCGGTAGACATCCCACTATGGTAGAGTGGAATATCTCTACTGGGTCTACTGTAGGTGCCTCTTCTATCGTTGGCAACGGTAGGCGTGATAAACCGTCAGCATTCCCATGCTGTTTTGACCCTTTGTATTCAATGTTGTATTGGTGTGCCCCTAGAAAAAGGGACCACCTCTGTAGTCTTTGTGCCGTCATAATGGGGACACCTTTTTTAGGGTTGAATATGGAGATGAGGGGTTGATGGTCAGTCAGCAAGGTAAATTTTTGTCCGTGTAGGTAATGGTTGAATTTCTTCACTCCCCATACCAGGCTGAGTGCTTCCCTGTCTATCTGGGCATAGTTACGCTCAGCTGAGTTCAATGAGCGTGACGCAAAAGCTATCGGCCGTTCCGAGCCATCAGGGAATCTATGGGACAATACCGCTCCTATGCCGTAAGGGGATGCATCGCACGCCAGTCTGATTGGTAGTGATGAGTTGTAATGAGCCAAAATTTCTCGGATGTGATTAAGTCTTTACATTTATGGAAGGCACGTTTACAGTCTTCGTTCCATTTCCAAATCACTCCTGTCTGTAGAAGATCATTAAGAGGGTGTAGAATAGTTGATAATTTCGGTAAAAATTTATGATAGTAATTTATTAATCCCAGGAATTACCTTAATTGTGAAACATTTTCAGGTGCTGGGGCTTTTATAACTGCTTCAATTTTTTCAGGTGACTTATGCAACCATTCTTTATTAATTATGTGGCCACAATATATCTGATTTTGGAAAAATTCACACTTGGGGCGATTTGCTCGTAGGCCCCGTTCTTTCAGCCCAGTGAGCACCTGCTCCAAATTGGCAAGGTGCTCGTTGTTGTTTTCTCCTGTTATAAGGATGTCGTCTAGGTAGCATTGAGTCCCCGGAATCCCTTGCAGGACTTGCTCCATAGCTCTTTGCCAGATAGCTGGAGCTGATGCTATTCCAAAAACCAGTCGATTGTACTGGTACAGGCCTTTGTGTGTGTTTATTGTGAGATACTTTTTAGAGGTCTCCTCAACCTCCATCTGTAGATATGCCTGTGCCAAGTCAATTTTTGTGAAACGTTTCCCTCCAGATAGTGAGGCGAAAATATCTTCTATCCTCGGAAGAGGATACTGTACCGTGTGAAAGACCGGGTTTACAGTCACCTTAAAGTCCCCACAGATGCAAATTTTTTTCTGTTCCTCAGAGTTATTTTTCAATGTTTTTTTCATGACTGGAACGATGGGTGTTGCCCATTCGCTCCAATCTATTTTGGATAATACGCCTGCCTTTTCCAAATTCTTCAGCTCTGCCTCGACTGCCGGACGTATTGCGTATGGCACCGGTCTTGCCTTAAAAAATTTTGGAATTGCTGTATCTTCCACTTTTATTGAGGCGGTGATGCCTTTCAAGGTTCCTAGTTTCTCTTGAAACACTTCTTTGGCGTTGGCCAAGATGTCTTTTAATCGTTCAGGTATGATGTCATTATTGTTTTTTTCCTTACTGGTCACCGTCAGTGCCTGAATGGAGTGCCAGTCTAAATGTATCTTCCTTATCCATTCACATCCCAACAACGGTGGACCACCATCTTGTAGAATGTATAAATACAACTTTTGTATTTCTTTGCCGTTGTATACCACAGGCACCCTTATTTTTCCTTTGGGGTAGACTTTCTGCCCCGTATATGTTTTTAAGATAATGGATGTGTCTTTTACAGGTATATGCGAAAATAGCCTCTCGTAATCTCGTCGATTTATTACGGTTAGAGCTGATCCTGTATCTAGCTCCATTTTAACTGGGGACCCTGCTATTGTGAGGGTAACCCAAATGGTTTGGTAATCCTCTTTGGCAAGTACATTATGTAATTTGAGACAGCTTAGTCTCTTGTTTCCGGAGTCGCTATCACTATTCTGGTCTTCGGAGCTATTGTCCATCATCATTTGTACCTTCCTGTACTTTTCTTTATTGATTTTTTGTTTTCTGTCAGTGGATTTATTTTGTCCAGATTGGCATACCCGTGCAATGTGTCCAATCTTACCACATTGCCTGCATGCTTTGCCTTTGAACCAGCAGTCCCTCTGGTTATGGGTGGATCTGCCGCAGCGATAACAGCTTCCGAACTCCTGTGTCATTTGATGGGTGCCGAAGTCCTGTGTCTCTTGTTGTATCTCTGCAGCTCCTTTTGCTGCTGCTTCGTATGATACAGCCATACTGAAAGCTTTGTCCAATGTTAAATCTTTTTCAGAAAGCAGTCTTTTTTGTGTTCCTTCACTTAAGAGACCGCAAACAAATTTGTCTCGAAGATAATCCGATAGTCCTGCTCCGAATTGGCAGTACTTTGATAGCTTTCTTAATTCGTTTAGGTAATCAGCGTTACTTTCATTCTTGTGTTGATTTCTCTTGAAGAACTTGAATCGTTCCGCTATCAGCAGCGGTGTTGGGTTTAAATGCTCCTGCAGGGTATCAATAATTTCTTTAAAAGTCTTGTCCTTTGGTTTGGCTGGAGTGATTAAATTTTGTAACAGCCCGTATGTCTTCGCGCCCGTTAAGTTCAGAAGTACTGAAGCTTTTTTTTCATCTGTTATTCCATTTGCAGTGCAATAAACCTCTACTCTTTCCACGTATGTGGTCCAATCTTCTATTTCGCCATCAAAAGCCTCAATATTACCAGATTTAGGCATTTCAGAAAAGATATGGCGCTTCCCGCGCTTTTTTTTTCTCTCTGTAGCAACGATATGGCGCTTCCCGCGCTTTCCCGCCGCTGCTACCGATAACAACGCTGTTTTACTGTGGTTTCCGTTTATTCACTGTTGGAGACTCGTTCCCGACGGAGGTCTAAACGCTGACCTGCTTGCTGCGCCGGCCGTCTCTCGAGTGCACCCTCCCAGTCCGTTATTGCTTGCCTCCGATTTTGCTGCCTGTCTCAGCTGTAGAGCCCGCCGCTGGAGCTCCAGCCTGACGCCCAGGAAGGATTAGCGCAGTACCTGTCACCAGCTTGGCCAGCTGGTGAAACCACAGTTTCTCTTACTTCCTTGAGTCTTCTGGACGCTGGAGGAATCGATGTCCTTGAGGTGCTGCCGAATTGCAGGCAAGTCCGTTTCCACTTCATCGCCACTGTAGTGTCCGTGTGTAGATAAAGACACTGAAGACAGGAGTTGGTTCATAGGTATTTACTAAGCAAGTCTGGGGGGGGGGTTTCTAAAGGATATACACAATACACAGGCTTATATAGCCCAAGTGGCAATTACCGGCATTACGCACACCTGGGGCTCTTAAAAGGCACATACACCACACCATGGTCCTATTTGAAGAAGTGCAGGAAGTGCTCCTGGGGGGTAATTTCGACTTTGGGTGATAGTGTAAAATGGGGATTATCTATTCAGCCGCAAGTTGTACATTTCTCCTGATTTTCGGGAGATATACAACAGGCGACTGAATCGATATTGCCCATTTTACACTATCACCCAAAGTGTCCTGGCTAAGGTTCACCCTTCAACTAACCCCACCAAAACAGATTAACTGGTCATTTATCTCATTGCCATTCGTGGGGTTGATATGAATTGGCTGCTGCATTTGCCTATAAATCAACAGTGACTGCACTTCAAAAGTAATTAATTGGCTGCCCTGAGGACATGAAAGGCTTTATATAAATGCAAGTTATTTCTTGTTTGCAAACTCATGATGCAATGAGATAAATGTCAGTGACCCACGTCAAGGTATCAGTTGCAGGTAACGTTCTAAGGCTCTTCTTTTGCAAACAAAAAAATGTCATACAATTTTGATTAAGACAGTTCCTCTTTAAATTAGGTTTGTACAATTTTAACAGCTATACCTTGGTGCTTTTTCTGGTTTCCCACGATCCATCAGTTTTATGGGTGATATTCCCTTGGCAACAGTGACATTCCATTATGGATGACTGAGCTGCTAATTTAGGGACTTTGCCCATCTGAGATGCACAGGAACCTGGATCATCTGTCTTTATTGCCAGCATTTTTTCTGGGTTGAATTTGTCACTCTTCTTCCATGTTTTGACCTATACAAAAAATTAATGGTTAATGGTTATTTGCATGGCCACCAGACTTAGTTTCCCATTTCTTCAGACTAAAGAATAAACCAACAGGAATAATTAGCTACATCAGACTCAGATAGTTCAACATTTGGCAGGAGAACATGGTGAGCATCCGACATGAACACTCGTGAATTAAATATTGCAATTTGGGGTTAATCCATACACAACACGAAGCTATCCATTTGCCATGAACACAAGACAAAACCTTTGGGAAAAGGCCACAATTGTAAAACATACATAGCCGAATGCATACACAAACAAAATAAACAAGCAATGAACATGTATGTGCATTAACAAATTATTTCAGTGACCACTTCTTCACAAGTTAATCCCCATAATACATTTTAAATTATACTAACTCCTGTTCTTTTGTTTTCTAAGAACAAGGGTGTTATTCCAAGTATTATCAGAGACATTGATTAATTAGCCCTGGGGTTTGGGAGAACTTGGAAGAAGGTCTAGGCTCTGGTATCCAGGAGCAATGTGGAGAGGGGATCTGAGAGCATTGAGGGAAGTACTAGGATCTGGCATCAGTGGGAGAAAGTTTCTAGGATTTGGAAGCATTTGGTGGAACTCCTGATATTAGGGAGCACTACAAAGGATGCCCTGGGGTCTGTGAGCATCTGGTCTGAGCACACCAAAGCTGTTTTAGGGAGGGGTGGTCCAGGAGTGGACAGCCTGGAGGTGGACTTCTGGGGAGAGGAATCCTGGTACTTTTTAATTGAATTTTGAGCCAAGATGTGGATGAGAAGGATTTGCTGTGATTGACATGGACAGAAGCCAATCAGGAAGAACACAATAATTCAAGTTCATCTTCTAACTAGAACTAAACATCTTAGGGGGGGAAACTGAAATCCTCTTCAACTCATCCACTGAGGAAAAAAAATCCATTCTCAAGAAAACAGTATTTGGTTTTATTTCTAAATGTCAACAAAGATAGACAGGTGTAGTTAATCACAGGCGTCATCCAACTGTCTGAGATAAAATTGAACTGCTCTTAATAGAAAAAGAGCAGCTATTCATTTTTTTAATGTGATGTTTGCTTGAAATAAAACTTTCAGAATTCAAAGCCCAGTATATCTTGATTTTTTTTGGAAAAAGCAAAGCAACTCACAAATCTTCACAGGGTGGGTCAAGCAACTGATATATTCTGGGACAAACTACTTATGCTCAGAATGCACAGATTACACGCTGAGAAATTGTGCACGGATGCTGGGAAATTGTGCACGGATGCAGTTAGTAACCCCCTTTAACTATTTGGGGAAAATATCCAGTCAAAGCCTAGGCTTTTGAGACAGGATGAGACTTTGAATTAAAAACTTTAATGAAGATATTAAAAACACAAACGATAATCCAATAGGTAAATGTAATCATAATGGCCCAGAAATTCGGGTCCCAACGCGTGAGTACTCACTGGGTACTCACGCGTAGGCCCAATGAAAGTGCCGGTTTCGTGCATGCACTGCGCATGCGCGGGAAACTGGCACTTCCGTTCCCCTGAAAGAAGGGGATGACAGGTGGAACGCGTGCACCGTAGAGGCAGCGCGTGCGCATCGAACTTACGTTTTTTTTGCAGGTTTCTCCGGGAGGGTAAGTCTCCAGCAGTTACACTTTTAAAAAGCAGGCACAAGGCCTGCTTTTAACAAGGTAAGTGGTGAATTAATTAAAATTAAAACATTTTTTCCACAGGTTTATTATTTTTAAATACTTTAAAGAAAGGTAAGTTTATTTTTAGCCCCATTAGAAAATGTAATTAATTTTTTCAAAAATTTAAATTATTGTTTAAAATAGTTATAGATACATAGATACATAGAAGATAGGAGCAGGAGTAGGCCATTCGGCCCTTCGTGCCTGCTCCGCCATTTAATGAGATCATGGCTGATCCTTTAATTCAGTATCCCGTCCCCGCCTTCTCTCCGTAACCCTTAACCCCTTTTGCCCGTAGAAATATATCTAATTCCCTCTTAAATATATTTAATGAGCTGGCGTACACTGCCCTCTGTGGCAATGAGTTCCACAGGTTCACCACTCTCTGAGTGAAGAAATTCCCCCTCATCTCTGTCCTAAATGGTTTAGCCCTTATCCTTAAATTATGTCCTCTAGTTCTGTTCTCACCCGCCAAGGGAAACATTCCTTCTGCATCCAGTCTGTCTAGACCTGTCAGAATTTTATACACTTCTATGAGGTCCCCTCTCAATCTTCTAAACTCCAGTGTGTACATCCCTAAACTACATAGTCTCTCCTCATAGGTCATTCCCGCCATTCCTGGTATCAGCCTGGTGAATCGCCGCTGCACCCCCTCCATGGCAAGAACATCCTTCCTCAGATGAGGCGACCAAAACTGTACACAGTACTCGAGGTGTGGTCTCACCAGTGCCCTGTACAGCTGCAGCAAGGTATCCCTGTTCCTGTATTCTAACCCTTTTGCTATGAAGGCCAGCATACCGTTTGCCTTCTTGACCGCCTGTTGCACCTGCATGCTCGCCTTCAGTGACTGGTGTACAAGAACACCCAGGTCTCTCTGTACTTCCCCCTCTCCCAATCTATTGCCATTTAAATAATAATTTGCCCTCCCGTTCCTGCACCCAAGGTGGATAACTTCGCACTTGTCCACATTATAGTGCATCTGCCATTTATCCGCCCAATCGCCCAGTCTGTCCAAATCGCTCTGGAGCTTCCTGGTCTCTTCCTCTGAGCCCACCCCACCTCCTAGTTTAGTGTCGTCTGCAAATTTGGAAATGCTGCATCCGACTCCCTGATCCAGGTCATTAATGTAAATTGTGAACAGCTGGGGGCCCAGGACAGATCCCTGTGGTACCCCACTTGTTACTGCCTGCCATTCAGAAAATGAGCCGTTTATTCCAACTCTCTGTTTTCTATCTGACAGCCAGTTCCCTATCCACGCCAAAACTTTCCCCTTTATCCCATGAGCCTCAATTTTCCATGCTAATCTTTTATGTGGGACCTTATCGAAGGCCTTTTGGAAGTCCAGGTACACCACATCTACTGGCTCTCCCCCATCTATTCTACCAGTTACTCCCTCAAAAAATTCCAATAGATTAGTCAAGCACGATTTACCCTTTGTAAATCCATGTTGACTCTGTCCTATCCTGTCCCCATTTGCTAAGTGCTCCGCTATTTCATCCTTAATGATGGACTCCAGCATTTTGCCCACAACTGATGTAAGGCTTACAGGTCTGTAATTACCTGTTTTTTCCCTACCCCCCTTTTTGAATAGTGGGGTAACGTTAGCTACCCTCCAATCCATCGGCACTGTTCCCGAGTCTAATGAATTCTGAAAAATCATCCTTAGTGCATCCGCTATCTCTAGGGCCACCTCCTTCAGTACCCTAGGATGCATGTTATCAGGCCCTGGGGATTTGTCCACCTTCAATCCCTTTAGCTTCCTTAACACCATATCCTTAGAGATATTGATTTGCGTCAGTTCCTCCTTTGCCAATGTCCCTATTTTTCCCGATATCCCAGGGAGGTTTTTTGTGTCTTCCTTCGTAAAGACTGACCCAAAGTATGCATTTAGTTGATCTGCCATTTCCTTATTTCCCATTATATATTCCCCCGTATCTGACTGCAATGGACCAACTTTGGTTTTCACCAGTCTTTTCCTTTTGATATATTTATAAAAGCTTTTGGAGTTAGTTTTTATATTTTCCGCCAGCTTGTTTTCGTAAGCTATTTTGCCCCTCTTGATCATGCCCTTTGCCCTCCTTTGCTCTATCTTAAACTGTTCCCAATCTTCCGCTCTGGCGCTTTTTTTGGCTATTTTATACGCCCTATCTTTGGATTTTATGCTGTCTCTAATTTCCCCTGTTATCCACGGTTGAGTCACCTTTTTAGATTTCCTTTTATGCCAGATTGGTATAAACAATTTTTGCAATTTTGTCATTCTATCTTTAAATGTTTGCCATTGTTTATCTACCTCCAGTCCTCTCAGGAACGTTGTCCAATCAGACCTACTCAGTTCCCGTCTCATGGCATCATAATTCCCCTTGTTTAAATTCAGGACCTTAGTCTCTGAGTCAATTTCTTCGCTCTCCATTTCGAGTGAGAAATCGATCATGTTATGATCGCTCTGACCCAAGGGTCCCCGTACAACAAGATTACTGATTAGTCCCTTCTCATTGCACAGTACCCAGTCCAATATAGCCTGTTCCCGAGTTGGTTCCTCGACATATTGATCCAGATAACCATCCCTTAAACACTCAAGGAATTCCTCCTCCTCATTATTTTTACTGATTAGGCTAGTCCAATCTATATGTAAGTTAAAGTCACCTATGATGACAGCTGTGCTCTTATTGCACGCTTCTCTAATTTCCCTCGTGATGCCCTCCCTAACCTCTATTTTACTATTTGGAGGCCTATATACCACTCCTATTAATGTTTTTCGCCCCTCGCTATTTCTTAGCTCCACCCATATAGATTCTGTATTAACTGAGTTAATATCCTTCCTTTCAATTGCATTTATCCCCTCTTTTACTAGCAATGCTACCCCTCCTCCCTTTCTTTTTTGTCGATCCTTCCTAAATACTGAATACCCCTGTATGTTAAGCTCCCAGCCCTGCTCACCCTGCAACCATGTAATTTATAGTTATTTTTAAAATGTGATTTAAAAAAAAAAATTATTTAAAGTTTTAGTGATATTTTGGGGCTTATAGTATTTATAGGTTTGACAGCTCTTCCTGTCAAACTTATGAATGAAGCATTCCCTGCTACCATTGGCTCTCCATGGCTCACGTGATCCCAGAGGACGCATCGAACTAACTGCGCCCCTGGGATACGCAAGCACTGCGCACCGGCAGTTGGAGGAGGCCCAGGATTGGAATCCCACGGGGGCCCACAGCTCAACGGCCGGCGCGCTAGGTAAGTGCAGGTCGGGGGGCTTGCACCCGTGGGAAGCTCCCGACCTGAATTTCTGGGCCATTATTGTTAAAGATTTAACTTTGAGGTTTTTATTTTGTTTTAAAGCTTATTTTTGCCATTAGAACTTTCAGTCACTGAAGGTGATTTTTTTTTTTCAAAAAGCATTTGGAGTGATTTAGTTGGTTCATTTTTATTTGATTTTACATTTTTTTTAATTGACAGGCTCTCTTGGCCAGTCAGATTCTGAAGGGGATTGACAGGGTAGATGCTGAGAGGCTGGTTCCCCTGGCTGGAGTGTCTAGAACTAGGGGGCATAGTCTCAGGATAAGGGGTCAGCCATTTAAGACTGAGATGAGGAGGAATTTCTTCACTCAGAGGGTTGTGAATCTTTGGAATTCTCTGCCCCAAAGGGCTGTGGAAGCTGAGTCTTTGGGTATATTCAAGGCTGAGAGATAGATTTTTGGACTCATGGGATATGGAGATCGGGCGGGAAAGTGGAGTGGAGGTCGATGGTCAGCCATGATCTTATTGAATGGTTGAGCAAGCTCGAGGGGCCGTATGGCCTATCCCTGCTCTTATTTCTTATGTTCTTATGTCATTCAAGATTGGTTGCTTTCAAAAGTTAATCGTAGTTTCTCATTGAGAGTTTTCTAGCCGTTTTCCTCGACTTTCCCTCCCTCTCTCTTCAGTTGTGATTTGCTGCTGGCTTACTTTGAGCCAATTAACAGAGTGTAATTGTGACACTGTGATAGCAAAAGTGTGACAACCATAGTGTGACCACAGGAAGTGAGTGTGACCAGCATCAAGTCCATGCTAGATGCAAGACTTCTAACAGATATTTGTTTTAATGACATTGAGCAAAAGTCTTAAGTACAATGCAAGTACTGACATTTCATATCACTTTCATTGGATAAATAGTACATTACTAATGAATACCCGTGCAATATGATATTTATGCAGACATTGTCATTCATTGAATAAATATATTGGGGGTAATTTTAACCCCCAAGAATGGGTGGATTTGGTTCAGGTGGGAAGTAAACATTTTTTAAATTTCAAACCCGACTCCAACCGACCTCCAACCCGTCCACTTCCAGCTTTAACGGAGGCACGTCAGGAGGCGGGCGACCAATCTGCTCTCAAGAGGCAGTTCGGGCACTGAAGTCTTTAAGGAGGCTGCATGCGTCCAATTTTAAAAGGTTTTTTTATTTTTAACTAATGTTGGCTGTCAATCAGGCCGGTTGTCGGGCGGTAAACCTACTGAAAAATATTTTTAAATACTGCAGGACATTCGGGAAACCCATACTTCCAGGTTTCCTGTCCGGATCTCCTCCCCTCTGCTCTCTTCACAGCTCTGAGTAAATATCAGGGCCATTGTATCGCACCAGCATCAGTAACTATATTGTTAGCCTTTTAAAAAGTGAACTTGTTATAAAAGTGTTCCTGAAATCAATTGTCATTATATTCATAAATGTACAAATTTATTCATTGCAGTAAAAGAATTGCCAGCATTAGTCTGTATGTCAGTATTTAACATTTCAGTCTGTCATGTTAGTGATAGTTAACAGCAGCTGATTGTGCTGGCACCCATTCCAGTAAAGCCCTGAGTTACAGAGGTGAGGGTAGAGTTTCCACTTTGGGTAAAAATGGGAAATTGCGTCCAAAACGAGCTTGGAATTGTGCTGGTTAGATTACACTTCAAGTTTTCTCTCAAACTCATTTGCATAATCATAAACTTAACATCTTCCACGAACCAGTGCAATTGGGCAGCCTAATAGAACCGTCTTTCGGATGAGACATTAAACCAAGGCCCCGTCTGCTCTCTCAGGTGGACGTAAAAGATCCCATGGCAATACTTCGAAGAAGAGCAGGGGGATTATCCCCGGTGTCCTGGTTAATATTTATCCCTCAATCAACATCACTAAAACAGATTATCTGGTCATTATCACATTGCTGTTTGCGAGAGCTTGCTGTGCGCAAATTGGCTGCCGCGTTTCCCACATTACAACAGTGACTACACTTCAAAAGTACTTCATTGGCTGTAAAGCACTTTGGGATATCCAATGGTCATGAATGGCGCTATAGAAATGCAAGCCTTTCTTTCTTTTATAATTGTTTTTTTTTTTTTACTATGCATTAAAAAATATTCCTTGTATTTAAGAGTGGCAACCTGGAGCAGTTTTATTAATACAGCTGAAAATGAGTTTTTCACAAAAAATAAGCATTTTTAATAAGGATGTCCAGTCCTCCACCTGCGGGTAACCCGATTTAAAATCACTGAAAATGATTTAAAGAAACTATACTGAACCATTTAATAGTTTCATTGGCGTACACTAACCAGTTTCTTAGTAAATTAAATATTTTTTGACATGAAAAAACTTTAAAAACGTGCCTACGAGTGCCTGTGCGCCCAAGAAAATTATGGCAATTTAAAGAACCTTTCCGAACCAGTACAATCGGTGGAATCTCGCAATCTCGACCTGGGAGCGTGGCCAGTTTTGTGGGCGGGGCCTGATCTGGGCGAATTGAATCTTGAAGCAGCACAAAGAATCGCGGAAAACACGAGCGCAAGGGTGGTTTGGGGCGTAACTCACATTTAAAATTCACCAATCTTTTGCGCTGTTTTGGCCGATTCCGCCCAGATTGCGCTGATATAACTAACGGAAACAAGCAGAAATTTGACCCCGCAGAATCTACTCATTGGTAAAATTGTTAGCAAGGGGAAAAAAAAAAATCAGCCAAAAATGTTCTGAACATATAATGGCCCAGAAATTCGGGTCGGGGGCTTCCCGCGGGTGCAAGCCCCCGATCTGCACTTACCTTGCGTGCCGGCTGTTGAGCTGTGGGCCCCCGTGGGATTCCAATCCGGGGCCTGGTCCAGCTGCCGGCGCGCAGTGCTTGCGTATCCCAGGGGCGCAGTTAGTTCGATGCGTCACCTGGGATCACGTGGGCCATGGGGAGCCAATCGGAGCAGGGAATGCTCCATTCATAAGTCTGACAGGAAGTGCTGTCAAGACTTATAAATACTACGGCCCCAAAACAGCACTAAATCTTCAAATAAATTTTTTAAAAAACCATCACATTTTTTAAATAACTATAAATTACATGAAATAACTATTTTAAATAATAATTTAAATTTAAAAAAAAATAATTTTATTTTCTAACGGGGCTAAAAATAAACTTACCTTGCGTAAAAAATGTTTTAATTTTAATTAATTCACCACTTACCTTGTAAAAAGCAGGCCTTACGCCTGCTTTTTACATTTCTAACTTCTGGAGACTTACACTCTCGGGAAAACCTGTAAAAAAAACCTAAGTTTGATGCGCACGCGCAGCCCCTCCTGCGCACGCGTTTGACCTCTGAACCCCTGCTTTCAGGGGAATGGAAGTGCCGGTTTCCCACGCATGCGCAGTGCATGCAGGAAACCGGCACTTCCATTGGGCCTACGGGTGAGTACCCCGTGCGTACTCACCCGTGGAGATCCGAATTTCTGGGCCATTATCTAGTTTCTCAGTGCATTAAATAAAAGGGTTCTAGGTGTCCGAAGAGCACTTTGCCTCCCTGATTACTCATTGGATATGTGGCACTGAAGTTTCACAGGTCGGAAAGGCTCCAGAATCGATTCTTTATCTATGCTAATTTAGTTGATCCCTGCGGTGGAGTCACTGGGGGAGTTATAATTAGCTTTAGTGTCTCTGCGTCAGATAAAGTGAACACTGGCCAGGGTTCCCACTTCATATCATATTCAAAAATACATGTGTGGTGGTTGGATGAGAACTGGTTTAGGCTCGGTTATGAGCTCCCCCCACAAGCATTAGTCCAGTAGCACGCTTGCTATCCATGTTCATATGTGAAAAAGCAAGGACCTGAGTGAAGCATGGGTGGGTGGGAGTTGCTGCAGATGCAACTGTACACCCGTGTTGCTACTTTCGGAAGAGATGTATGGGGAGAAAATGAAAGAAAGCAAAAGAAGTACATTTGGCCATTTAGCAGTAAGGTATCAGACATAGTCGGCAGTTGCTAATAAAGCAGTAGGTTAATATTGACTATGCATTTTCATTCTAGTATTTATGTACATCACTTTCCTACCAATGTTGTTTACTCATTTGTATCTAATGTGATTCAACTGGAAACCAAGGCTTTGCGCCTAAGTGAAATCACTTAGCCGAATTGTACCTTGAGCGATTAAGAATAGTAAAGGAGGAGAAAGTCCAAGTTGGAATGCACTAATCTTTACAAAGGGCAGAATGTATCCAAGTTACAACTCTAGTTATAGCACCAAATAACTTTAGTATCCCTCGCACCCTGAACACAGAGCAAGCTGACGTCAATATCACCATGGTTAAGTTTCTAAAAGTTTTGCCTCGCAAACTACACTGCATTGCATTGCATAGTTTGAATGCATGGACTGGTTGGGCCGAATGGCCTGTTTCTGTGCCGTAAATCCTATGTAGTCCTGTTTAACTGAGCTATGGAAGTCATAGTATTCAATACAGACCACCCAAAGTTTAGGTGTCCCAAATATCAAATCTGAAACAAAAGCAGACTGCCAGTTAGCAGGAAGCCTAGAAACACCTTCACTCCCTTCTATTAAAATGACAAGAAACACTCTTTTCCCTCCAGCTCACCAGAGAATTATTAACCCATAATAATGAAAATAACCATTAATAAATAATTTTTATGTTTTTCTTTACAAAAGCAGACTGTGTTTTCAGTCTTCTAAAATGGGACCTGCACACAGGAGGAACCAATAATGCAAACTGGCCTCTTGTTAATGTGTGGTGCAGGGTCTGAATGATCTGAACTGAATGAAGATTCAGATTTTTGCAAATATCAGAATTTTGGCCGTGAATTTAATCGCGCTAAGGGAGCGGGCTTGGAGGCGGGTCCGCTGTCAAAATAGCAAAGATTGACAGCGGGTAGGAAACCCACTATCAACCCGCCTCCACGCGAGTCTCCCAGGTGTCGGGTCTGTCAGCGGAGAACTGACCCGACACCAAGCGGCGGGGATGCAATTCAGCTTGTTAACTGGCTTATTAAGAGCCAATTTAAGACTATTTTGAGGCTTACTTCTAATTTTAGCTTCTCCCGCACTGGTTACCCGCTGTTCGGGGAACACGCCAGCTCAATCTGGCGTGTTTTGAGTCTGCTCTGATGTTTGTGAAAAGCTGACAGCTGCAGAAGTGGTCTCAAGGATGCTATGTTGCAGATGGTAAGTTTCAGAGCCCAGAAAATGTTGGTTACTGCATTTTTAATACATATAGAGATTTCTTTAGCTTACAAGTTTTTCGATCCAACTGTATGTCCAGTGCCACCTCATTGGGAGAACCTCTCTCACCAGTGACAGATCGCATCTGTCATCTCACCTACAGCTGCCATCTATTCCAGCAACATCATTGCCCTTGAAAAAATCAGACCTTGGTCCTCCGAATCCTTCCACGATCGGCCCCAACATCACCAACCTTCTCCGCCATCACCTGATGCTGCACTGGACACAGGACATCAGCCCCTAACAACATTGCTGCCCGGGAGGCCAGCGATGGCATCACCATGGCCAGATTTTCTTCACTTGACGTTGTAAACCCTGGCTGCCACATGATGCTCCAGATTGTCACCATCCCACACCAGCACCGTGAAGCATCCCTTTAATGTCCAAGCTATTCCATGCATACTCATCACTATAGCGGGGGGGGGGGGGGGGCGGGGAAGTTATGTCTCAACATTCACTGAACTCAGTAAGACACTTCTCAAGGTGTGCACAGATCTGTCCAATAAGGGGCAGTGTTGGAAAAATAGATTTCACTGTATGACAACACATTACCAGAAACTCCACATGGACATTGGCTAAACCTCTCAAGTGCCTACCCTTGTGTGTTGTTAGTTGGTATGCTTGCATTAGGATGATGGTTAGTGAGATGGGGAAGTGACAAAGTAGATAGAGGGGGTTGGGTGGAGGTGCAAGGTAGTTGGTGTCCTGGGGAGGTCTCTTCCGCCCTTGGAAGGGAAGAGAACCTCCCTGCGTACTGTGACTCCCTCCATAAGCATATGGAGGGAGTCATTGGAGAGCCTGGGTGAAAGCGTTCACCTTTGTGCAGTGCTCGTCAGTGTTTGCAGCACCTCAATGCTGTCAATCACTGACAGAACAACTGTCAAACTTCATGTGGACGTGGTCCCTTTAAGGAAACTGGCTGATGATGCGTCATCAAATGACGTCATTAGACCCGCTTCCTGTTAATTGGCCGGGAACCTCACAGGGCAGGCTTAACAAGGCCAATCAAGGGAAAATCACGTCTACAGAGCGGATGCAGCTGGGAGTGGGAGCAGAGCCCGGAAACCAGCTCTCCCGCCACCATCCCGCCTCCTCCATTAAATTCGCAGCCTTTGGCTCAATTCACATTAGGTCCTGTTCAATTTTAGAATTAAATCTCATTTAACTTTGTGAAATGTCTGTGAAATTAGGATGTGAGAATGTATTAAGAGCAGTCATTACTAGTGAAGCCTAAAGAACTATTTACTCATTTCGTGTTCACCTGAGCATGGGACACTGGCTTCCTGATAAATATTGCACATTATGGTTCCTTTAATAAGGGAACTGAAGACCCAAGAGGCATTATCACTGCGTGTGAAACACTTTATGGTCATCAGAAGTATGTGAGGTTCCAGCATTTTTTAAAGCCATACTTAACCTTTTCACCACAAACCCCATCCAACAAAGAGAACATCTTGCCTGTTATATTCTCCAACCGTCTACCAGCTGATGTATGATTGTTTAAGATTATATCACAAACAAAAAGGAGGAAGCAGCTTGCTCCATTGTTTCTTTGGACATAGGTTGTACCATTTAGCCTAATGAAGTGCCACGAGATGCTTGGGCCCCAATTTTAAATCTGGGTGAGTGGGTAGCCCGCTGCACTAAAAAGCAGACCTGGGACAGCCAGAGGCCTACTTCAAGCGGGAATGCACCTCATAAAGTGAGATTACATTTCCTTTTACAAGATTTTGCTTTGGATTGGTGGAGGAATCTTCAAAATGAGTCACAGGCAAGCCCCCAGGTTTTCTGAAGCCTCTCTGGAGGTCCTGCTGGAAGAGGTCAGGGTGAGGAAGGAAGCTCTCTTTCCAGTCAGTGAGGATCACGAAACATCAAGCCCACCAGGCATGGAGAGAGATCGCGGAGATTCTCAGCTCTAGGAGCGTCACCCCCAGGATCGGAATCCACTGCAGGAATCACTTCAATTACCTCACAAGAGTAGAAAGAGTGAGCACAGCTCTTCATTTCTCCATCTCTCTCAAGAACACATGTCAACACTCTTTTCCCCCCTCGCCCAGCACTCTCATCCAGCATTACAAATGCACACTCACCTCTTCTTTCCTCTCTTCACAGCAGCCACTAGCAGCATTCTCTCTTCTCTAGGCACCCTTTGCAGAATTGCCAACTTCTTTCATGGCGCCTTCCTCACTTCACACTCCAGACACACAGTTTTCATTTCACACCTCCCTATCCTGATTCCATCTTGCTTCTTCTCCCTCTCAGCGTGTGCACAACAAGCAGCAGCCCCAGTCATCTGCGCTCTCCTTTGTAGGAGAAACTCACTAACTCTCATCCTCTCTCTCTGCAGGACAAGACAGCGCATACAGGTGGAGTAGTACAACTGTGAGAGGACCACTCAACATCATGAACCTCTCCGAGCTGGAGCAGCAAGTGCTGGAAATCAGTGGCTCCTCCAGAACTGTCAGATAGGAGATTTTGAGGGCTTCTCTGAACAGGGTCTGAGTATTGCTTGCATCCCCACATGAACCTTTATAAAACACACAATCAGGCAGCTTCACTACATCAAGCTGGATTGTGAAGACACCTCAGAGGAGGATAATCCTTCTAAGGATGCACCATCCCATGCTCCATCACTCCCAAGCACCTGCACAGAACCTGGTACCCTGGCTGGGTTAGAGTTAGAGGGGTTTGCACATGGTGAAACACTCAATGGGAGTGTGCAGCAGAAGGTGCTGATGGTAGGGACAGTCCAGGAGACAGCTCGTCGGAGTGTGGTCTTCTCCCAGCTCTGCTGAGCAGGACAGAAATGCAGACTTCAGGGGCCCAGTAATGAGAAGAAAATTGCTTAGTCTCACAAGTAGTTATAGCAGGTATTGGAAGGCCTGCCTAGGAGTTTCAGCACTATGGCTGAAACTATGGAGGAGCCCACTTCCAGCCTATGTGGTGTCATCTCGAATGGCATCAACACTCTGGAGTGTACCCTGGAGAGCGTGACCACCAGTGATGCTGCAGCCAGACCCTCACAACAGGAGTCGATGTTCATTGTCTTTGCAGCTTCAGTGGAAGTTCAACCATCTGCCATGCAGGGTCTAGGCTCAACCCTGTGCTCCACCTTGGAATGACACACTTCTACCTTGGAGAGATTGGTGGAGCAAATGGATAGGGGCGTTCAAGGGATCCATCATCTTCTGCAGTCTGCACTCCCACAGTACAGTGGAAGTGATAAGTCCCAGGGAAGTGGCAGAGGTGCAGTGGGAGTGGCACATGTAGCTCTCTCTCTCTCTCTCTCAGATGTCCGTACACCTCAGCTGCGCCGCACTGCCCCAATAATTATTGGCAAGCGCGGGGCAGTAAGACATTTCTGGTGATTTTAACCAGTTACCGACCCCATTCCCACCGGGAGGTTTGGGTTAAAATCTGGGCCTTAGATTCTGATTCTAAATTGGGTTGGAATTCAGATTTTTCTGCTTACTCAAATTTTGGTCCAAATTGGACTGATGTGATTCAACGTTCCTCCACAGTGTAAAATAGTCAGCTCACACCATTATCAAGAAGATAGCTGCAGTAAAGCAAAATAAAGTTGTTTTGGGGACTGGTATATAATGGGATTGCTATGTTGTTCAATGATTTTCCCTATCCCCTTCACTCCCTTCTACTCCTCCCTCCTCTCACCCTTCAGTCCCTTACCCGAGCTCTGTTGCTATTTGAAGTGATTCCAGTCGTTGTATACTGTAGGTGGGAATTCCTGTTCTTGTGAGTGTCAGCATGAAACCCCAATGATTGGCATGTATGTTTGGTATAAGTGTGGGTTAAGTCTACCTATAGACATGGCACACTGTTATTACAGGATTGTTCGATTTGCATAACTAATAGGCAAAAAAGTTTTGAAATCAATTGCACAGTAATAGTTGACACAACTGCAATTTACTGGCAACCTCTTTTACTGATTCACAAATATGCTGTATTTTTGAAACCAACACTTTATCAAACACTCTTGGGCAAGAAAGGAAAAATGTAGAAGTTGTGTAACATATAGCCTTATTAAACAAAGAATATATCTTGAAGATTAAATGTCAGAGTACATTAAACATTGCAGGAACAGGTAAAGCATGCCAAAATAGAATTCTTACTCATTCACAGAAAATAAGTGAAAGTTCTCCGCACAGACGCCAATCATTTATGACGTGCTTTTTTGTCCTCTCCTCTCCTTTCCTCCCCTCTCCTTTCCTCTTCTGAAGGTGCTGACTCATGCTAGGGTATGACTCCATATCACCAGAAGCTCCTCAGTACATCATCCAAATGGCCATTCTTCATGCATGTGCCCAGTTAGTGAATGATAGCAGCCCATTCAGCCATTGATGAGTCCAGTCCTGCCCTCATCTGATGTCCACACACGCACATTCTAACAGCAATAGTCACTGAGTAATGATCAGGAGAAGGAACTCAAGCTGATTCCTCCTGTAGCCAGATGGTGCTAAGGCCAAAATGTCATTCCCTATCACGTCTAAATGTACTTAACATCTTGGCCTAAGCGGATTATTTTTAACCAAAAAGTAAATTGATTCAATGGATTATCTTAAATGTATTTTTCTGCTTGCAAATAATTTTTGACATTTTTTTCCAGGACCCCCAAAAATTAATCAAATGCAGAAACTTGTTTAGAAAAACTAAATGGAGCTGATTTTCCTGTTGTTATACCTGGGCTTTTGGATTGCCTGGGCACAGCACATAGAGGAGAAACAGGCAGGAAGGATCGCACACTGATAAAAAAACGCTGATGTATGGGTGTGCGATCCTCTACGCCTGATTTCCTTCCATGGGCTGTGCCCAGATGATCCAATATGCCATGGTACAAAAACAGGAAAATATCTTCTTCTGTTTTAAAGCACCCAAAATACTCAACTTCATATAAAATTGTAAGCTGAGAAATGCTCCTATATAATAATACATTCTTCAGGAGGTAAGGTGAGTGCAACTGTTCTAAAGTCAAGATTTAATTTTTCAGTATATTATGACCTGGAATTCCTTCCAAGCTGCTCCTGCTCTGCAGCAATAACTTAGCTGGAAGGGCGGCAGTAATCCTCTGTATGCATGTAAATGGAGTTTCCGCTGCACTTCCAATGAAGTTACAGCAGTAGAGCAAGAACAGGAGCAGCTTCAAGGAAACGCTGTGCCTATGTTCCTCTTCTTGTAGAATCGGAGAATTTTACAGCACAGAAGTAGGTTATTTGGCCCATCGCTCCTGTGCCAGCTCTCCGAAAGATGGGGGGAGGGATCTACAAGAAATGAAACCAGCCTAAATATAAACAAAACAGGAAAGGGAAGCATAGGAAAGAATAAAGTAAGGGAGGACATTGATGGCCAGGGAATAAATAAAGTTATAGAAGAGGTGTGTAAAAAGATGGTTAAAAATAAAGTGAGAGGAACTGCTATTACAAATGAGTTAAACTGCCTTTACAGCAATGCACACAGTGTCCATAATAAAACTGGGGAGCTGGAGGCAATCATGCGTTGCGAGGAACCAGACATAGCAGGGATTACTGAGACATGGCTACAGAAAAATCAGGACGGGAATTAAACATTGCAGGGTATAACATATTTAGAAAGGATAGTGAAGGAAAAAGGGGAGGTGGAGTAGCTTTACTTATTAGGGATAACATCATGGCAGTAGAGAAAAGTGATGCAGCTTTCAGCAAGTCAGAAATAGAATCTATGTGGATAGAGATAAAAGATAATAAAGGATCAAGCACACTAATAGTGGGGCCCTTCCCTTTAATTCAAGGAAGAGCCCCTGCAACGCATCAGCGCCACGCGGCCCAGTGCATGGCGTTGCTGACCCGTGCACTCCGGGTCACGAATTTACCCCCCTCTTGCACTCCAAGAAGGAAGCGGCGTGCTTGATTTAGCACTCCACTTCCCTCTTGGAGTGAAAAGTTTTCCAGCTTTTCTGATTTAGCGCCCCAAACGAGGCTCGAGGGGAATTTCTAGCCCATAGAATAATAAACATGGGGGATTTCAACTACCCCAATATTAATTGGGGAGACAAGGTAGGTAAAGGGGATAAGGGAATGGAGTTAGAACAGGTGAACATGACATTGGAAGATGAGATTAGTAATGAGATAACTGCATTTAAAATAAAATGAGGAGATATATTAAATAAACTAATCAGACTCAGAGGATAAACCATTTGGTCTGGATGGATTACATCCACGCATTTTAAAAGAATCTAGGGAAGAGATAGCAGAGGCATTACTACACATATTTAATAATTCATTAGAAAAAGGTGTAGTGCCAGAGGACTGGCGGATAGCTAAAGTAATACCTATATTTAAGAATGGAGATAGAACATGTCTAGGGAACTATAGACCAGTCAGCTTAACATCGGTGGTAGGAAAAATAATGGAATCCCTACTAAAAGAGAAAATAGAAGAACATCTAGAAACCAAAAATAATAATGAATAGTCAGCATGGATTTCAAAAGGGAAAGTCTTGCTTGACCAACCTCATTGAATTTTTTGACGAGGTAACAGAGACAGTAGACAAGGGTAATGCAGTAGATGTAATTTATCTAGATTTTCAAAAGGCCTTTGATAAGGTACCCCATAATAGACTAATGAACAAGGTCAGAGAATGCCGAGTCAGGGGACAAGTAGCAGAATGGATAGCTAGCTGGCTTCAAGACAAAAAGCAGACAGTAGGGGTAAAGGGTAGCTATTCACAGTGGCAGAAGGTGGGTAGTGGTGTTCCACAAGGATCAGTGCTGGGACCACTGTTGTTCACAATTTATATTAACAATTTAGACTTTGGAATCAAAAACACAATTTCTAAATTTGTGGGTGACACCAAATTGAAGGGGAGGGGTTAGTCAATACTGAGGAGAACTGTAACAAATTACCGGAGGACATTAATAAACTTGCAGAATGGGCATATAATTGGCAAATGAATTTCAACACAGATAAATGTGAGGTATTACATTTTGGTAAGAAGAATAAGGAGGTCACTTATTACTTGGAGGGTGTGAGTCTGGATGGGGTAGAGGAGCAAAGGAATCTTGGGAGTACAAATACACAAATCACTAAAAGTAGTGCCACAGGTTAACAAGGCCATAAAAAAGCAGACCAAGCACTAGGGTTTATTTCTAGAGGAATTGAATTGAAAAGTAGTGAAGTTATGCTAAACTTGTATCAAACCTTGGTTAGGCCACACTTGGAGAACTGTGGACAATTCTGGCCACCATATTATAAAAAGGGTATAGAGGCACTAGAGAGGCTGCAGAGAAGGTTTACAAGGATGATACCAGAAATGCAAGGGTATACCTATCAGAAAAGGATGAACAGGCTGGGTCTCTTTTCTCTTGAAAAGAGAAGGCTGAGGGGTGATCTAATAGAGGTCTTTAAAATTATGAAAGGTTTTGATAGAATGGACACAGAGAGTGTGTTTCCACTTGTGGGGAAGAGCATAACTAGAGGCCATCAATATAAGATAGTCACCAAGAAATCCAATAGGGAATTCAGAAGAAACTTCTTTACCCAAAGAGTGGTGAGAATGTGGAACTCGCTGCCACAGGGAGTAGTTGAGGAAAATAGTATAGATGCATTTAAGGGGAGGCTGGACAAACATATGAGGGAGAAGGGAATAGAGGGTTACGCTGATAGATTTAGATGAAGAAAGACAGGAGGAGGCTCGAGTGGAACATAAACACTGGCATGGACTGGTTGGGCCGAATGGCTTGTTTCTGTGCCATATACCCTATGTAGCTATCTGCTTATTCCCAATCCCCTGTCCTTTCCACAAACCTTTTAATTTTTTTTCTTTTTCAAATATTTATCTGCTTCTTTTTAAAAAGCGACTTTGGATTGTGCTTCCACTGTTGTTTCTGGTGGGGCATTCGATGTGTTTGCATAACAATAAAATGTTCTAACCTTTTCCTTCATTCGTTTGCTGACTAATCAAAATTTATGTCCTTCATTTATTAGTCACAAATCAGCAGAAATAGTTTCCCCCATTTGCCTTATCAAAAACCCTCAGAATGAGACATCTTTTAGATCTCCTCTTAACTTTTTTTTGTTCTTGTCAAACTTAGGGATTTTTGACTATTGGTGTCGGAGGGATTTCACATTGATTATGTTAAGATTAAGTTAAATTGAGTGAATAATGGGTTAAATCTATAAAGCACACACATTTCAGGAATGTGAATTAGATCCAGTTGAAACATCTGTCCATAACGATATTTCTTGCTTAACATATCAGTTTGAGACAATGAAGTTCATGAACACATTCCAGAGAGGAGACCAGGTGTAATATCACAATAGTCTCTCCTCACAGAGCAGTGTGTGGTCTAAGTTGACCAGGCCATGAGCGGTGTCTGACTTGAGGAAGCAAGCTTAATTGGCTGCCGATCCCGGAGCACAGAAAGCTTGGGGAGGGTCAGAGGTCAAGTCTTTGGCTTCCTGCTTAGTTGAAATACAACTCAATCTGCATAAAACCTGGTGTGGAAGACATAGCCAATGAGAGATAATCTGCGGCTTAAGGTTAGCGCTAACTAGTTTCAGATATTTGCTCATCAGTAAAGTGAATTTAGGTCACAAACAAGGATAGTGTGGTGTACTATGTTATTTTCTATGTAACGAGGGACATTATAAAATAGATTAAAGTTCACTCTAAACTTTATTTTATTTGCTCATATATTACGTGTAAATAAATAAACCACCAGTACCCTGCACCACTTCGCTGGATGTCAATTCTTTCTCTCAGCTTCAAATCTAGGTCTGTCTCTCTGTTGTTTTCCGATCTCTTTTTCTCCCCGTGCACCTATATGGCTTTTTTCTGCAATTCTACTAATTTAAGATGAATTTTGCCAATCTATGACCTCATAGGTCTCTGTAGGTCTTGCAGCAGCCATTAAAAAAATACAAAATGGCCACCAAATTTAAGTGAGTAGAACAGCTAAAGTTGAAAGTGTGTAAGTTATTGGGACTTGCCATTTTTCTGCCTAGTCAAGATCTTTGCTAAGTATGGGGATTCCTGAAAACTTGGAAATATTCCATTATTGAGTCAATTTCCCCACCTAAAAAAAGTAGTTACCTGCTATTTCAAAAAGTATTTTGCAATAATGTGATAAAGGCCTGTTATAAGGTCAGTGCACCAAGCAATAAAATCCAACTATGCTGAATCAACAGAGAGCGTGTAATCTATGTTGAACATATTTATCTTATAATGCATCTTGTTGCTACCACACTATAATCTTTGGCAAAAGACAAGATAAGAAATATGAACAATAGTTTTGAACTCTCGGGTTCTATTGCCTTTGGCCCAGTTCTACATAGTTACATAGGGGGGAATTTTGCCAGCCCTGAGGAGGCGGGACTGCTGGAAAAATGGCAGAATCTGGGGGCGGGTGCCCATCCCGCCCCCAACCCGCATCCGTGCCATCTTCCTGGGAGGCGGGCACTCGACCTGCGCTGGGAGCCACCTCTCCGAGGCGGGAAGGGGATTACAGCCACTTACAGGGGCGGAGAGGCGGGGACAGGGGCGGAGGGGGGGGCGGGGACAGGGGCGGAGGGGGGGGGGGGGACAGGGGCGGAGGGGGGGGGGGGGACAGGGGCGGAGGGAGTGGGGGGAAGGAAGGGGCGGGCGGGGGAAGGGGCGGAGGGGAGCCCGGGGCAGGCAAGTCCTAAAGGTTTTCTTATGGGTCCCAGAGGAGCACTCCTGAAGTTATTGAACCCCGACTTTTGAATACTTATGAGACCCTCACCTGCCCGCGGCGAGCGCCTCACACATTAAATTGCCAGCAGGCAGGAGTGCAGCATGAACAGGGGGGTAAGTACTCTGCTCCTAATTTAACCCCCCACACACACCATTCTTGTCGGGTGCAAGGGTTTAAAGTCAGGGCTTTAGATCTTTTTGCTCAGCTGTGATCCCAACCTGAAGTAAGGTGGGATTCAGATCACACCTTCCTAAAGGATGCTGGAAATGGGGAAGTAGAAAAGCAGGCGGTAGCTGTGGGTTTGTGACGACATTCTGCTTCCCTTCTCATTAAACTGTCAGTAAACCACATCACAAAACCCTCACGTTACTCATTTTGCCCGTTTGTACGGGTGAGGTGGTGAAACAGAGCAAATGACGTAAAATGTGGCACATGGCATCATGACACCATTTTCGACTCACTTGCATGCAACCACCCGAAAATAGACAGATGCTCCCTGCAACCTGCAGAATGACAGCGGAAAATGGGGTGGGCAACAAAGTGGGCAGAGAAATAACAACAGAAAATGCTGGAAAAACTCAGGTCAGGCAACATCCGTGGAGAGAAATTTGAGTTGACGTTTGGGTAAAGTCTCATCTTCACCGCCAGAGCGATCATCTGGCAAAGCAGATCGACAACCCATTAATGGACCCGCCCGATTTTCATTCCATCGATTTCAACAGCATTAATGAGGTTTTTCCGCAGCTCTTCCACCAAAGTTACGGGAGATGAGGGGGCAGCCCGATGGAATCTCATCCCCTTAAGTGCTTGATTGAACAGAAGTAAATGTGTAATGTGTGCCACAGCTGTTAGTTAAAGATAA
This sequence comes from Somniosus microcephalus, assembly GCF_052327205.1. Lineage (NCBI taxonomy): Eukaryota > Metazoa > Chordata > Chondrichthyes > Squaliformes > Somniosidae > Somniosus > Somniosus microcephalus. The sequence goes on along the minus strand of NC_140995.1, from coordinate 175,280,579 downwards.
AAAAAAGTCTCTGAGCCCAGAGGTTAAAGAAACTGTATTACATACAGAGAGATAAGTTAAATCAACCTGGGACAAGAAGAAGATAATTGAAGGATGAAGCCAATGACCCGGAACAGTGGTTTGCCGCAACATCGTGGAGGAGAGGCTGAGCATCGTAGAGGAAGACAGAAAAGCTCAAGTGCTACACTACAACAGCCAACCTACTAGCATGAATGTATGCTTTATCTTTGTATTATACAGGAATAGATATAGCCTGCAAACTTGCCTTGTCTAATCAGTTAACCTTGTCATGGTGTTGTTAACTGAAGGTATTGTTAAATAAAGTAGTGTTATTACATGCATCAGTTCATCCGACTTTATCTGTGATAACTCTAGCAAGCAGGAGTTAAATCTACTTCACTGAGCTCCAGTTGCGATAGGGTTGCCTGGCATAAAGATTAGTATAATTTGTCTGGGTCATGTGAGACAGTTCAAAGGTGAGCACTCCTGCTCCTCCTGGTTTCTCATTCAGGTGAGTGACAACATTTTAATTGCCATTTTGTTGGCAGCCTCCAGCAGTCTCTTTAAAGACTGAAGGCCTGGCTGCTTTTCGCCCAAGAAAACTGTTGAGAATCAACTTTGTAAGGGGGTCTGAAAGAGACATTAGTCCCCCCCATTTTGCATACGCAGTGGGCTGATACAAGTTTCAGGCAGACGCCCTCAGCAACTACAGAGCAACCTAACCAATGTGGCAGCACCATATATCCAGCATGTTGCATACCATATTGACCCTCCAGTGAACATTTTTTGTCTGAAAAGCAATTTCTGGGCCCAGAAGTGAATGTTATGTTCCAATCCATTTTTTATTTTAACAGGCCAAATCTTCCTGGGAAATAATGACGTGTTAACGATGCACACTGTTATTAATGCATAAGTCGACCAGCAAGTTCAGGGAATGAAGAGATGCGGCATGAGTTGTGAATCTCCAGAACTTGCTGATCGATTTATGCCGCTCCGCCGGTTACTTCACACCAATGGCATCGCTCCCTTAGTCTTCCCGATATTTTAAGAACTTGCTGGATATGCACATTAATTGCCCAATAAACTCACCCTGGAACGTTAGGGCTCATAATTAATATGGTGTGGAGATGCCGGTGTTGGACTGGGGTGGACAAATGTAAGAAGTCACACAACACCAGGTTATAGGCCAACAGCTTTATTTGAAATCACAAGCTTTCGGAGCGCTGCTCCTTCGTCAGGTGAAGTGGAGAAATGCATAAAGACACAACTTATGTAGTCAGAGAATAATGTCAGATGTTTACAGGTAATCTTTCTAACTGCCATTTATCACACCTCGGCAGAGAGATAATCACAGCAATCAAAGGTGTGAATGGGGTCCAAACAGGTCAGTCAGGAAAACATTACATCAAAGAACAACCTCACGATGCTCCACTTCTCCAGCTTCCATCCTAACCACGTTAAAGAAGCCATCCCCTATGGACAAGCCCTGCAAATACACAGGATCTGCTCAGACGAGGAGGAACGCGATGGACACCTACAGACACTGAAAGACGCCCTCGTAAGAACGGGATATGACGCTCGACTCGTCGATCGACAGTTCCGACGGGTCACAGCGACAAATCGCATCGACCTCCTCAGAAGACAAACACGGGACACAACCAACAGAGTACCTTCATCGTCCAGTACTTCCCCGGAGTGGAGAAATTACGCCATGTTCTTCGCAGCCTTCAACATGTCATCAATGACGACGAGCACCTCACTAAGGCCATCCCCACGCCTCCACTACTCGCCTTCAAATAGCCGCCTAACCTCAAACAGACCATCGTTCGCTGCAAATTACCCAGCTTTCAGGAGAACAGCGACCACGACACCACACAACCCTGCCACAGCAACCTCTGCAAGACATGCCAGATCATCAACACAGATACCATCATCACACGTGAGGACACCACCCACCAGGTACATGGTACATACTCATGTGACTCGGCCAACGTTGTCTACCTCATACGTTGCAGGAAAGGATGCCCCGGAGCATGGTACATCGGCGAGACCATGCAGACACTGCGACAACGGATGAACGGACACCGCGCAACAATCGCCAGGCAGGAGTGTTCCCTCCCAGTCGGGGAACACTTCAGCAGTCAAGGGCATTCAGCCTCCGATCTTTGGGTAAGCATTCTCCAAGGCGGCCTTCGAGACACACGACAATGCAAAATCGTCGAGCAGAAACTGATAGCCAAGTTCCGCAACCATGAGGACGGCCTCAACCGGGATCTTGGGTTCATGTCATGCTACATGTAACCCCACCTGACGTAGGGTCATCCAGCCTCGAGTCGTCGTTGGCTTGTTCTCTCTACAGATGCGGCCGGACCTGCTGTGATTTCCAGCAAAAAAAATGTTTTTTGTCTTTTTTTGTTTTTCATACAGACCCCAGCATCTGCAACATTTGACCCCTTGTGACCCCAGCTCATTGTTCTTTGATATAATGTTTTCCTGACTGACCTGTTTGGACACCATTCACACCTTTGATTGCTGTGATTATCTCTCTGCCGAGGTGTGATAAATGGCAGTTAGAAAGATTACCTGTAAACATCTGACATTATTCTCTGACTATATAAGCTGTGTCTTTATGCATTTCTCCACTTCACCTGACGAAGGAGCAGCACTCTGAAAGCTTGTGATTTCAAATAAAGCTGTTGGACTATAACCTGGTGTTGTGTGGCTTTTTACATTCATAATTAATAGCTTGAGTACTCTTTTAATGATGTGATAATTGTTAATGAAATGCCAATCAATCTCTCCGACCTAGAAAGGGAACAATTTAAACTGTTGAGTCTCATTCTTGCATGTAGTAAATTGTTGTTGGAAATGTAAAAATTACAAATTTAAATTTTTTAATTTTTTGTTACATTTCCTTACTGTTTCTTTTTTCTCTCTCTCTTAATCCATTATTTCTTTCCCTCTCTTTATATACTTGATTTGACTCCAATTCACCCTCCTTCTCAGTACTTCCTCTGTTCCTTTTTTCAATCCTTAAATCTCATTGGTTAAGGAGATACACTTTTGGTCCCGTCGTTCACTGAGGTCCCAGATGCCCTGTTGCCCTCACCACGCCGTTATCAGCTCACATTTCCAGTAAGTTACAGTGCGAAACATTTTCAAGCTGAAGGGTGCAGGAAAAGCTAATGCCGTATGTCATGAGATGCCCTGCTCCAACAAGATTTGGCCCAACAGGTTAGAAAGAAAGAGAGAAAAGGTTTGCCATTACAGTTTGATCAATATTGGGATTTCTAGTACAATATTTCTTGCATATTTTATGGAATTTAGTGATCAGCAATCTTGCACACCATTTTTCTGTTCCTTACACCCATCCAAATCTGCACCTGAAGCTATGCTAATGAACTGGTCTCAGAAAATTGGGTGTAAATAGCATACTTCAATTTGCATCTGTCTTAAACCTACCAATAGACATTCGGGTCTGATCTACAGGTGGAGTTTGACAATTTAATCAAGGCATTGTGAAGGTTATACTGGGTGACATTGGAATCTCGATAATAAAGGGAATATTTCATCAGTAACTGTGTCTTCCAGGCAACCTTACATTCATGAAAGAATTGCCATAATTCACTATCACCAATGGGATATCTTCTGCTACTCAAATCCTTTGGTTATAAAGCTATAATTGCTTGTAAAAAGCATTTGGAAAGCTAATGTCAGCAATCCAAATTAATGACAGTGCATTGTATAATGTACAACTTCAATATGGACTTAAAAAATGGGCACTGTGCTCTCTGATGGCTCAATGTTCAATCCCCTGTTGTGCTGAGTTAACTGATTTCAGCCAGGGTGCTGATAGGGGTACTACAAATGGACTCAGTTGCCCTGAGTTAGGGAGGGGAAAATCATTCAGGGTTCTCCCTCCTCAATGCCATCTTATTGGACTCTGACTGGAAGTATCTGTGTGGATATCAATCGAGGGCAAGATCAGGCTCAACCTGGTCAAATATCCTGCCAGTCAGCACTCAATGTCAAAGTCTAATCTTATATATCAAGAATGGTTGTTTGCGTGAGTTGCTGGAGGGTCCCAAGCACCAGTGGGACCATATCATAATGGAGTCAATGCCTTCAGGAAAGGAGGAGGAGAGGGAAGAAAATTGGCAGGAAAAGGAGGCAAAAACACTAGGATGAATCTTTTTCACTTGGCTATTAGATAATCGCCTGTGCAAAGTACGTAGAGGCAAATCGAATGGGCTCTGTTACAGGCATGCGATTCTCTTTGCCCACTTTTCCTCTATGCGCTCCACTCAGGAAATTACTTAACACCTAGCACTAAAGAGGAAAATCTACCCACTACTATATCTTGCCAAGAAACATGAAGAATCGATATTTGGTAGTATGTAAGACAGTGATGGACTACGGTGGCCATGTTCTTGAGTTGTTGATCTCAGGCGTACTGCTGTAAGGAGGCATGTGGAAAGTGGGAGGAGGAAAGAGGTGAATCAGAAGAATGGCAATCAATGGGTTTCCAAAGAGCTAGATCAGAGTGATGATGGCAAGCCTAGGGTTAGAAACTCAGCTTTAAAGGACCGTTTGCCAGTCTGGATCATATAAGATTGACAGTGTCACATTATAAGATGCCATCCGCATGCTCGATACGAGACTCCCAAAACAAGTGCTCTACTCGGAGCTCCGACATGGCAAGAGAGCCCCAGGTGGGCAGCGGAAACGCTTCAAGGACGCCCTCAAAGCCTCCTTGAAAAAGTGCAACATCCCCACCAACACCTGGGAATCCCCAGCCCAAGACCGCACAAAGTGGAGGAGAAGCAACCAGGAAGGCGCCGAACACCTCGAGTCTCTTCGCCGGGAGCAAGCGGAAGCCAAGCGCAAACAGCGAAAGGAGCGCACATCAACCCAAGCACCACACCCACCCGTCACTTCAACCACCGTCTGCCCAACCTGTGACAGAAACTGTAGGTCCCACATTGGACTTATCAGTCACCTGAGAACTCATTTTTAGTGTGAAAGCAAGTCATCCTCGGTTCTGAGGAACTGCCTAAGAAGAAGAAGAAGATGATAAGGTGCCAATAGGAGTGGATGAACCGAGAAACCTAGGAGTACAAAAACGTAATTCCTTGAAACTGCGACTGTGGAAAGATAAGCCATAAAAAGGCCAAATGGCATTTTGAATTTTATAAACGGGGCAGAGAGTACAACAACAAAGAAATAATGCAAAATTTATACAAGGCATGGTAGAGTACCGTGTGCAGTTTTGGACACCCTGGGGGAGAAATTGGTCCCTGTTGCACCCAATTTCTGGGTGAAGAGTAAGAGTTGGGGGAACAATTTCCAGGTGCAATCTTCCTGGCCTGGTTCCCCCACCCCGGAAATGAGTACAGCCACTCCCGAGTGCCCAGAGTACCCATTTTAGGAGCCCGATGCCAAATTTGGAAAACACTGCAGTGATCTAACTGGAGGTCCTTAATGGAGGCTGCACATTAAATTGGAGTCAGGAGGAGCAGGGGCAGTCCATGCTTGCTTTCCTCATGTTTGCTTGAGATATTGGAACCATTTCCACTGCAGCAGAGACCTAATGGGTTTTTAAACATTTTTTGAAGAGATTTGAGTTGGAGACTCAGTGACAAGAGCCATCAATTTAAAATTGCCTTGGAGAGAAAGGTTAGGAGAGATTTCTTTATGCGGAGAGTTGAGGCAGAGACCACGGCATCTTTGAAGGGAATATTTGAAATGGTGGAGGATGCAGGGCAATTGTCAGATAAATGTTGGAATGCTCTAGCAAAGAATTGGGACAGCCTCAAGGTGCTGAACGGTCACCTGTTCTGTAAACTCTTGAGGCTCTAAAAGCAAACAGGTGAAACTTTGAAATAAAGACTGTATCAAAATCACCAACCAGTAAATTTATTGGCTGCCCCTGCTCACTGACAGTACCTAGATGAATAAATAAATTCATGAAACACTTGCTTGGAATTTCCTCAGAGCTGCTCTCACTCCGCCGTCGCAACTTTACCGGAAATGCAGCGGAATGAAAAATGTAATTGTTTCCTTTTCAGAAAATAATTTCAGGAAACAGTCCACTAACAATTAAAGGTATGCAAAAATATTCAACTAGGAATGGTTTACTGACCATTTACTTTAAATTGCTTGGCAAGAATACGGATGAATGATTAAACCGAAGTGGCTCAAAAAAACTGACAGCACGACACATAAAACAAATAACTACACAGGAATTACAAAGTTCAGAAACATGGTTCCCTTTCAATTGTTCAGTTCTCCAATCACTTAAAAGGCAGGCACATATGTTTGAACTTATACTTGAAATGTGCTGATCACAGCTAGTTGTGTGCATAGGGGTGTTAAATGAGAGGCAGTGTATCAATGAACTGAATGCTGACTCCGTTGAGACACATATTTCACCTTTGTATCTAAAGTTATATAACTGGAGCCTTGATGAGTGCTCCTCTCCTGAACCAATGTTCTCTGCAGACATGCACACAAGTAACACATGAACCTAGGAATTATTGTTGGTAATATTAGCGGACAAATGTTTAACCCATTACTTTGTCTGCTCTTTGAATGCCACTGTAAGGCTGTTTATTTTAAATGGGCTAGTGCCTCTGCTGAAATAGGGGAAAGGAGGAATGATATATGCATTAAGCATTCATTCACTAATATTGCCAGTGGTGATTAATAGGCTGTTGTAACAAAGTACTCATACATGAGCCGTAACGAGTGTCAGGTTGGCACTTCTGCTTCTATGTCAGAAGGTGGTCTGTTCAACTCTGACAAGACTGGAGTTCATAATCTGAAACTGTCCCCCCAAGGTGTCTGACAAGATCCTTTTTCCTGAGTTTGTAAGTAAAGGAGCAGACAGTGATGCTTTTGGCAAGGGAGGGGTGAAGGTTTCCTCTGTCTACTATTTGCAGTGAAATCGTAAGCCTCTTTATGAACATGGTTGTAATTTCATCCCCCATTGTTACATTATTGAGCTGCCGATGACATTAGCCTCTGCAAAACAAAGACAAGTCACGCTGCAGAATCCACCCTGCCGCAGGTGTAGCATCTGCTGGGACACACACTTCAGTTACCAGCCAATTTAAAAGTTTGAAATGAGCTTTTGGAGCTTGCTGTCATCTGCTCTCTCGAGAACTGAATGTGACCAGAAACAACCCAATATAACGACGCTGCCTCTTGAACTTCTAATTTCTGCCTAATTCCAAAAGTTTGATTCAGATTAGAAAAAAATTATAGCCTGAACAGTGTAGCAGAGCAGTCTCGGGTTAAACCAAACCTGTCAAATCCATTGAACCTACAGCTGCAAATTGCTAGCAATTGCCATCTATCTCCTGCAGAGATATCATTAGGAAAAGTGGACATTTAGCACACAAAGCCACTCTGTCATCCATTGCCTTGATTGCATCGCTGTGCAACAGTATAATTATGTCAGCTTGGGTGCGTGCCCATTGGCTGCTCATAATTCAGGTCACGTTATTTGGATGCATTTGGAACTAGAAACAGCCTGAGCTGTTCACTGCTGTTCTGACTTAGTAATCAATGAACATCTCATATCCATTGTATTGGGAAGTCCTTGGTCCTAAATGCTCGGGAGGGTGTGGGTGGGGTTATCAAGCATAGGCCTTCCCATCGACCAGTGAACGCAGGGAGATAAAATACAGTGGCAGGGACATAAGCTAGCAGTCAGGTCCAGCGATGACTGCAAAGTCAATCAGGTTTGTAAACAGAAGCTGCAAGAGCAAGCTTTTACCAGTCATAGAAAAAAAAGTTGCAGAGGAATAGTTGGGAGTTATTTTGTTTAAGTCAAGCAAGGTGGGCCACTGATGTGAGGAAGCATAGTAACATTGTTACCTTGCATTGCTACACTGATTGAATTAAGTGAGTCCAATCATAATACTTGGGGCCATATTTTCTGATCAGAGGCTTCCCGCGTGCGGAAGCCTCCGATCTGGAAAAAATCGACGCACTTACCTGAGGACTCCCGAGGTGCGTTTAGTTCCAATGCTGGGCCTCTCAAACTCCAAGTGCGCAGGGCCCACGTATCCCAGGGGCGCATGTGGTTCGCAGGTGTCCCTGGGATCACATGGGCCATGGGGAGCCAATCAAAGAAGGGAATCTCCCTTCATAGACTTGACAGACAGACCTGTCAAATATATGAATGGAGATCACCCCAAAAACACTTCAAAACATTAAATAATTTTTTTTTAAATCACATTTTTAAAATTAGTTGAAATTACAATAAATTAAATATTTTAAATAAAAATGTAATTTTTTGAAAAAATAATTAAAGTTTTTTTACAGGGCTAAAAATAAACTTTAACAACGTATTTTTAAATGAAAATGACTGAACATTTAAAAAAAACTTTTTTTTAACTGTTATCCTGGTAAAAGCGGGCCTTATGCCTGCTTTTACCAGGCGTAAGAATTCTAAAGATTTTCTGCGGGCGGAGGGTCTCCAGAAAGCGGAACAATCCGCCCGCAGAGGCCCTTCTCCAGGGCAGCCAGAGGATCTGTCAAGAGGATTCTTGACAGATCGGAAATGCCAGTTTTGAGTGCATGCACTTCGCATGCCTGAAACCGGCATTTCCGATGTCCCTACGGGTGTGTATACAGCCCTTACCCACCCGAAGGGATCGGAATATCCGGGTCTTGATCCCTATGTTCACTTCCTGTGAAATAAAGCAGCTTCACGATTCATATATGCTCAAGTTTTACCGCCCGTTATACACCCACCCGTTATACACCCCGCCCAACCCCGCCCCGTTATATACCCCGCCCGGTTATACACCCGCCCCGTTATACACCCTCCCCGTTATACACCCCGCCCCGTTATACACCCCGCCCCGTTATACACCCCGCCCCGTTATACACCCCGCCCCGTTATACACCCCGCCCCGTTATACACCCCGCCCCGTTAAACACCCCCCCCGTTATACACCCGCCCCGTTATACACCCGCCGTTATACACCCCGCCCCGTTACACACCCCGCCCGTTGCACACCCCGCCCCGTTGCACACCCGCCCCGTTGCACACCCGCCCCGTTGCACACCCCGCCCCGTTGCACACCCCGCCCCGTTGCACACCCCGCCCCGTTGCACACCCGCCCCGTACACACCCGCCCGTTATACACCCCGCCCCGTTATACACCCCGCCCGTTATACACCCGCCCCGTTATACACCCCGCCCGTTATACACCCCCCCGTTATACACCCGCCCCGTTATACACCCCGCCCGTTATACACCCCGCCGTTATACACCCCGCCCGTTATACACCCCCCCGGTTATACACCCCGCCCCGTTATACACCCCGCCCCGTTATACACCCGCCCCGTTATACACCCGCCCGTTATACACCCCGCCCCGTTATACACCCCGCCCCGTTATACACCCCGCCCCGTTATACATCCGCCCCGTTACACACCCCGCCCCGTTACACACCCGCCCCGTTATACACCCGCCGTTATACACCTGCCCGTTATACACCCCGCCCCGTTATACACCCGCCCCGTTATACACCCCGCCCCGTTATACACCCCGCCCCGTTATACACCCCGCCCCGTTATACACCCGCCCGTTATACACCCCGCCCCGTTATACACCCCGCCCCGTTACACACCCCGCCCCGTTATACACCCGCCGTTACACACCCGCCGGTTATACACCCGTCCCGTTATACACCCGTCCCGTTATACACCCGCCGTTATACACCCGCCCGTTATACACCCCGCCCCGTTATACACCCCGCCCGTTTTACACCCGTCCCGTTATACACCCGCCGTTATACACCCGCCCCGTTATACACCCGCCGTTATACACCCGCCCGTTATACACCCCGCCCCGTTATACACCCCGCCCGTTTTACACCCGCCGTTACACACCCGCCGTTACACACCCGCCGTTACACACCCGCCGTTACACACCCGCCGTTACACACCCGCCGTTACACACCCGCCCGTTACACACCCGCCCGTTACACACCCGCCGTTACACACCCGCCGTTATACACCCGCCCCGTTATACACCCCGCCCCGTTATACACCCGCCTGTTATACACCCGCCCGTTATACACCCCGCTCGTTATACACCCCGCCCCGTTATACACCCGCCCGTTATACACCCCGCCCCGTTATACACCGCCCGTTATACACCCCGCCCCGTTATACACCCGCCCGTTATACACCCCGCCCCGTTATACACCCGCCCCGTTATACACCCGCCCCGTTATACACCCGCCCCCCCGTTATACACCCCGCCGTTATACACCCGCCCCCCCGTTATACACCCCGCCGTTATACACCCGCCCTGTTATACACCCGCCCCGTTATACACCCCGCTCGTTATACACCTACTCGTTATACACCCGCCCATTATACACCCCGCCCATTATCGTGCAAATATATTTAAAATAAATGTCAATATTTCCATATGAACTCATTTTTGCCTCTGTGCATTGAAAGGCGCAGCTCCTATTTTGATGATAAAAGTTAAGATAGGCATAAAAAAATGGTCACAGAGTGCAGTGGCGTGCCAGTGTGCCGTCCCAAGGAATGGCTGAATGTGGGTTTGTTTCAAAACTTCCCTCTGGGTGAGTTGCTGTACCACAGTAGAAAGTGCTGAATGGAGCCAGACTCTTCCCACAGGGAAAGAGACAAAAATTAGATGAAAATCATGCTCAGACCACTCTTGCCAACCTACTAGATGCCAGTTCACAATGGCATAGCTGGGTAGCACATGGCATGAAAAGAAGAAAACAAATATTTGAAAAAGATCAGAGGGGAAAAATTGATGATCGCCAGCAAAGCAGTCGGTGTCACCGCCAACTGCCGTTAACGGCTGCCTGAAATGGCTGCAGCGCTAACAGACCTAAATTGGTGTGGGGTACATGAAGTTAGGTGGTGCAGCACTAACCTTAGGTTCACGCCGTCCTGGTGGCATTACACGAGGGACCCGGGACCAATTTGTAGTCCTGGTCCGGCATTGCTGCTTCCCCAGCCTCTGTGTGCGAGGCTGTGAAGCTGGCAATGCATTGTGGGCAGTGAGGAGCTCTGAAATTTAAAGGGGCCATGCACATTGTGCAAGACAAAATGCACTGATTCAATACATTTTTCAGCCCTTAATGTCTTTTTACAAATATTCTAAAGAAATTCCAAATGTGATTATTCAGCTCTTAAACCTTCCTAAACTGAACAAATGGGAAAACTGCCTCAGCACTAACACAAATGGCTCAACAAGCCAGGGAAGGGGCACCCAGGGTCTCGCACGCAGCACTCCAGCTTTGTGCATGGGGGTCAACAGTGCCAGAGGAGTCCTCTACCCACAGGGGCCAGGAGGCCCTCCAGAAAGAACAATGTGGGAGTTCATCACCAAGGCCGTCACTGCCAGCAGTGTTGCCCCCACCACTTGGCTCCAGTGCCCAAAGAAGTTTCATGATCTCAGACCACTGGCTAAGGTCAGTGAATGCATCTTCAAAAGACATCTCCTACCAACTGCACTACTAGCCTCACACACTGCTCACTGCAGGATCCCCGATCACTCACTTACCAACAACCTGCACCAACGACGAGGTACTTCTACCATTCCTAGTATCACCTCACCCCCTTGGAGGAGATGGTGCAGGCCATTCTTGGCAGGGGCATGGCTGAGCCCTTGGCCAGTGGCAGGGCTGAAAGGATACAAGATGCTGGTATCCTCGTACGTTATCCTCCTTCTGGCATGCATCTCTAGGTTTCTCGCCCTCCCGTCAGCACAACTCCACCCTTGTGTCTTCCTCATTTCACACACCCAAGAAATGCAGCCTGCTCAGCCAGTGGGTCAACAAGAAGAGGCAGCCTGCCCAGCCAGTGGGACCGCAGGCAGATGATTTCATCCCGGCCACAAAGGAGCTGTATGGGATGCATCCTCCCATCGGATTCCTCCTCTTCTGCGTCTTGCTCTTCTGTGTCTTCCTCTACTGCATCTTCCTCCTCTGTGTCTTCCTCTTCCCTCTGCAAGTGGATGCTGTAAATGTGAAATGACAGCATAAAATGCTGCAAATACTCAGTTGGTCAGGCAGCATGTCGACCTGAGGCGTGAACTCTATGGATGTTGCGTGACCTGCTGAGTATTCGCAGCATGTTCTGTCTTCTCAAAGGCGTTCACTTACCATCCGAGCCCTTGCAAACATGCAGCAGCACTCCCAAAACACTTTAAAAAACTTTTCACATGTATTGCAGCAAGCCACAGTAGTGTATGTGCCTTTAAGTCAGAACTACTTTTACAGCTCCTGTATACTTTAGTACTGGCAGTGACCACACCGGTATAAAAGCTTTGCGCATGCCTCTGTACCCCCAGTCTTGAGACTACCCTCCTCCAGTAAAGACCTGTTTATTGTTGACGTACAGTATCCGTGTGATTATTTTATAACAGCATATGCTCTGAATCACAGATCCAACGGTGGCGATGAGTGTCGATTCGAATCTACCTGCAACATAAAAAAAAATAAAAAATAGTCGAGGCCAGGAACACAGGCGTCGACCACAAGCAACCGCCCAGCCGCCAGGCAGCGATTGAACTTTGCAGGGGAGGCTGTGGAGAGCCGGGCTTGGTTCCCCAGCCACGACGAGCAGCAAGAGACCGACGATAGGTCCAGCGCAGACCCTTCCCGAGCAGTGGCGGCTGGAGCCGACCGACGGCGGAGAGAAAGCCAAGCAGCGTCGACAGGGTAAGACAAAGGGTGAAGAGCGCAGGGCGCAGCCGGGGGTTGAACACCGAGCGGCGTCGAGAAAAAGAAAACAAACCGGAGAGAGAGAGAGAGGGTAAAGAAACAGCCGGGTTCTAGACTGAGCGGCGTCGAAAAAAATAAAATAAAAAGAAGAACGCGCAGAGCATAGCCAGGGCTCACGGGCTGAACATGGCCCGCGGGGTGAAGAAAGGGGAGCGCGGGAGACGCCATTGACCCGCGGAGAAGAAGGAAGAGCGCGGGAGACGCCATTTTTAGAAGCCGCAGCGGAGAAGAAGGGCGAGCGCGGGAAGGAAAGCGCAGGAGACGCCATTTTGTGCCAGCGGAGAAGAAGGGGAAGCGCAGGAGGCGCCATTTTTGACAGTTAACTCACACCCAAGGATGCCAAAGAGTGGCAGTATCTCTACGTTCGACAATGAAGTTGAAGATTGGGCGACATATGTGGAACGTATTGAGGTGTACTGCAGGGCAAATGAAGTGCCAGATGCTAATATAGCACTGGTTCTGTTAAATTCCATGGGTGCAAAAACTTATGGGTTACTGCGAAATCTAATAACCCCAGAGAAGCCGGTAAACAAGAATTTTGAAAGCATAGTAGAAATCCTACAGGACCACTTAAACCCCACACCGCTGCTGATAGCAGAACGATTTAAGTTCCATAAAAGGAACCAACACAAAGATGAAAGCAATGCTGAGTACCTAACGGAACTGCGCAAGCTATCGAAACACTGCCAGTTTGGAGCAGGACTAGCAGATACGTTAAGGGACAAGTTTGTGTGTGGGCTACAAAGTGAAGGAACCCAGAAACGGCTTCTATCAGAAAAGGATCTTACGCTGGACAAAGCTTTCAGTATGGAAGTATCACACGAAGCAGCCGCAAGGGGCGCTGCAGAGATACAACGGAGACCGCAAGAATATGGCACCAATGAAATGTCCTATGGAACAGGGAAGTGCTATCGCTGCGGCAGAACAACACATGACCAGAAAGACTGTTGGTTCAAGGACCAAGTGTGCAGACAGTGTGGGAAAGCAGGACACATAGCAAGAGTCTGCAGGTCTGGGAAGAAAACCAACAGTAAGAAATCTCCACAGGAGAAGTACAAAAAGGTACACCAGGTGATGGACAGTGGTTCAGACGAACAGAAAAGTGACACAGACTCCGGAATCAAGGAGCTGGGTTGTCTGAAACTACATAAGGTAACCGAAATGGAGGATCACCAGACTATCTGGGTTACACTCAAGATAGAAGGAGTCCAAGTGAAAATGGAATTGGACACAGGGTTAGCTCTAACAGTCATAAATCAAAGAGACTACAAGCGGCTATTTTCACACATACCCTTGAAAGCTACAGAGATTGTCTTGAAGGCGTATATGGGGCAAAAAGTCTACCCCAAAGGAAAAATAAGGGTGAAAGTGACATATAAAGGCCAGGAAATACCTAAAATGGATATATATGTATTGCCAGATGGAGGACCACCACTGCTAGGACGTGAATGGATCCGGAAGATACAATTAGATTGGCATTCCATACAGGCACTGAAGGTTGAGGCCAAAAAGGATGACGACGTCACACCTGGACGACTGTCAGAAATGCTAACCGACGCAAAAGAAGTGTTCCAGGAGGGACTAGGAACACTAAAAGGAATAACAGCAACGATTAAAATAGAGGAAAATGCAAGCCCAAAGTTTCTGAAGGCCAGACCAGTGCCTTATGCGATCAGACCAGCTGTTGAAGCAGAGCTGGAAGGGTTGGAACGTTCAGGAGTACTGTCCAAAGTGGACTGGAGTGAGTGGGCTACACCCATCGTTCCTGTAATGAAGAGGTCGTTGAGTAATACGCCTGGGGAACCAATGAAGGTCCGCATCTGTGGGGATTTTAAGGTGACAGTGAACCCAGTCCTTCACACGGTACAATATCCGCTTCCACGAATGGAGGATATTTTCGCCTCGCTATCTGGAGGTAAACGCTTCACCAAAATTGATCTAGCCCAGGCGTACTTGCAAATGGAGGTAGAAGAAGCTTCGAAACAATACCTTATGATCAACACTCATAAAGGCCTCTACCAATACAACCGGCTGGTGTTTGGAGTAGCCTCAGCTCCGGCTATCTGGCAAAGGGCAATAGATCAGGTCCTGCAAGGGATTCCAGGGACCCAGTGTTATTTGGACGACATCTTGGTCACGGGCGAAAATGAAGGTGATCACCTCGCCAACTTGGAGAAGGTGCTCACCAGATTAAAGGAGTATGGGCTACGAGCTAATCGCCACAAGTGCGAGTTTTTCCAGAAACAGATCTCGTATTGTGGCCACGTCATCAATGAAGAGGGGTTACATAAGTCCCCTGAAAAGATTGAGGCAGTAGTCAAGGCTCCAGCACCGGAAAATGTGTCACAACTGAGGTCGTTCCTCGGGCTGGTAAACTACTACCACAAGTTCTTACCAAATTTGTCTGCGGTATTACACCCACTGAACACCCTACTGCAAACAGGGGTACCATGGAAGTGGGATGACGAACGTAGATGAGCTTTCCAGAAGTGTAAGGAATTGATCACATCAAAAGAGGTGTTGGCCCATTTCAACCCAGCACTACCAATTCATTTGGCATGTGATGCATCACCCTATGGTATTGGAGCGGTGCTGTCGCACAAATTCCCAGATGGGTTGGCGAGGCCAGTAGCCTTTGCGTCTCGGTCACTAACCTCAGCCGAGCGCAACTACGCCCAGATTGACAGGGAGGCCCTCAGCCTTGTATGGGGTGTAAAAAAATTCAACCACTATCTGCATGGGCAGATGTTCACCTTGCT
The DNA here is from genome assembly GCF_052327205.1 of Somniosus microcephalus. NCBI lineage: Eukaryota > Metazoa > Chordata > Chondrichthyes > Squaliformes > Somniosidae > Somniosus > Somniosus microcephalus. The sequence continues at coordinate 175,265,026 of NC_140995.1, read as the reverse complement.
GACTGACCACCAACCACTTGTCTCCATCTTTAATCGTAAGAAGGGCGTTCCAGTGATGACTGTACAGCGGTTACAAAGATGGTCCCTGTTTCTAGGGGCGAATCAATATGAAATAGAATATAAAGGCACGAAACAGCATAGGAACGCTGATGGGCTATCACGCCTGCCACTGCCTACTGTGGAGGAAGCACCAGCAGTGGACCCTATCGAGATATTTTATTCGTCAATAATTGAACGATTGCCAGTAACAAACGCGGATATAGAGAAGGAGACCCAAAATGATCCGACGCTGTCGCGGGTATATGAATTGACGGTGAGGGGATGGCCAACACATGGCGACTCACTGTTGCCAGCATTCTCATCCAGAAGAGAACAGCTGTCAGTATGCCAGGGGACAGTGATGTGTGGATCCAGAGTGGTGATTCCACCCAAGTTAAGGGAGAGAGTGCTAAATGAGCTACATGAAGGTCATCTGGGGGGAGTGAAAATGAAAAGCCTTGCTAGGGCTTATGTGTGGTGGCCGGGAATCGATCAACAAATCGAAGACCTAACTAAGAGCTGCTTAGGATGCCAGAAGGTCCAAAATGCACCACCACATGCCCCTCTACACCCATGGGAGTGGCCCTCCTCTCCATGGCAACAGGTGCATATTGATTTCGCTGGTCCATTCATGGACTCAATGTTCTTAATAGCAGTGGATGCTCATTCAAAGTGGCCTGAGGTGATAAAAATGTCTTCAACCACTACAGAGAAAACGATTGCAGGGAGTTAGGAGCTAAATTGAAAAGTAGGACCTCAAAAGGTAGTAATCTCTGGATTGCTACCAGTGCCACGAGCTAATAAGTTTAGAGAGAGTAAGATAGATAAGCTAAATACGTGGCTTGAGCAGTGGTGCAAGGGAGAGGGATTTAAATTCTTGAGGCATTGGAACCAGTTCTTGGGGAGGAGTGACCTGTACCAAGGGGACGGTCTACACCTGAACTGTGAGGGAGCCGATGTCCTCGGGGTAATATTTTCTAGGGCGGTTCGGGAGGATTTAAACTAATTTGGCAGGGGGATGGGAACCTAGGTAGTGGAAAAGAGGGAAGTCATATGAAGTTAGAAATAGATGGTAGAAAGGTGAGAAGCAATAAGCAAAGGAGAGAAACACAAAGGGCCAAACTAATTCATAATGAGAGTGTGAAAAAAGCAAGCCTGAAGGCTTTGTATCTTAATGCTAGAAGCATTAGGAACAAGGTGGATGAATTAGTTGTGGAAATAGAGGTAAACAAGTATGATTTGATTGGGATTACAGAAACGTGGCTGCAGGGTGGGCAAGGCTGGGAACTTAACATCCAGGGATATACAATATTTAGGAAGGATCGGCAAAAAGGTAGGGGAGGTGGGGTAGCATTGCTGGTAAAGGAGGGGATTAATGCAATGGAAAGGAAGGATATTAACTCGGATGAAACGGAATCTGTATGGGTAGAAATGAGAAATAGCAAGGGGAGGAAAACGTTAGTGGGTGTGATATATAGGCCTCCAAATAGTAATATGGAGGTGAGGGAAGGCATAAAAAGGGAAATTAGAGAAGCGTGCGATAAGAGCACAGCTGTCATCATGGGTGACTTTAATTTACATATTGATTGGACTACCCAAATTAGTAAAAATTCTGAGGAGGAGGAATTCCTGGAATGTTTTCGGGACGGTTATCTGGACCAATATGTCGAGGAGCCGACTCGAGATCAGGCCATTTTAGACTGGGTATTGTGCAATGAGAAGGGACTTATCAGCAATCTTCTTGTACGAGGCCCCTTGGGTCAGAGCGATCATAATATGATCGAGCTCTCAGTCGAGATGGAGAGTGAGGAAATTGAATCAGAGACTAAGGTCCAGAACTTAAATAAAGGGAATTACGAGGGTATGAGACGGGAATTGGGTAAGATTGATTGGGTGGTGTTTCTGGGGGGATTGACAGTGGATAGACAATGGCAAGCATTCAAAGATAGAATGGAAGAATTCCAGAACATGTTTATACCGGTTTGGCATAAAAATAAACCTAAAAAAGGTGACTCAACCGTGGATAACGAGGGAAATTAGGGACAGCATAAAATCAAAAAAAAGGGCATATCAACTGGCAAAAAAAAGCACCAGACCGGAAGATTGGGGGCAGTACAGGATACAGCAAAAGAGGACAAAGGGATTAATCAGGAAGGGGAAAATAGAATACGAAAGTAAACTTGCAGCAAACATAAAGACAGACTGCAAAAGCTTTTATCGGTATATCAGGAGGAAAAGACTGGTAAAATCCCAAGTCGGTCCCTTGCAGTCCGATTCGGGAGAATATATAATGGAGAATAAGGAAATGGCAGACCAATTAAACTCATACTTTGGTTCTGTATTCAAAAAGGAGGACACAAATAACCTCCCAGGAATATCGACAAACATAGGGACTAATGAGAGGGAGGAGCTGACAGAAATTAGTATCTCTAGGGATATGGTGTTGGGTAAGTTGAGGGGACTGAAGGCCGACAAATCCCCGGGGCCTGATAAACTACATCCTAGGGTACTTAAGGAGGTGGCCCTGGAGATAGCAGATGCTCTAAGGATCATCTTCCGGAACTCCATTGACTCGGGAACAGTACCCGTGGATTGGAGGGTAGCTAATGTTACCCCAATATTTAAAAAGGGGGGTAGAGAGAAAGCAGGGAATTATAGACCAGTAAGCCTTACATCGGTTGTGGGCAAAATGCTAGAGTCCATTATTAAGGATAAAATAGCGGAGCACTTGACAAATGGGGAAAGGATCGGACAGAGTCAACATGGATTTACAAAGGGTAAATCGTGTTTGACTAATCTGCTGGAATTTTTTGAGGAAGTAACTGGTAAAATAGATAGGGGAGAGCCAGTGGATGTGGTGTACCTTGACTTCCAGAAAGCCTTCGATAAGGTTCCACACAAAAGATTATCATGCAAAATTAAGGCTCATGGGATTGGGGGCAAAGTATTAACGTGGATAGAGAACTGGCTGGCGGATAGAAAACAGAGAGTTGGAATAAACGGCTCGTTTTTGGAGTGGCAGGCAGTGACCAGCGGGGTGCCGCAAGGATCTGTCCTGGGACCCCAGCTGTTCACAATATATATAAATGATCTGGATCAGGGAATTGGATGCAATATTTCCAAATTCGCTGACGACACTAAACTAGGAGGAGGGGTGGGCTCTGATGAGGATGTCAGGAGGCTACAGTGCGATTTGGACAGGTTGGGGGAATGGGCGGATACGTGGCAGATGCACTATAATGTGGATAAATGCGAGGTTATCCACTTTGGGGGTAAAAACAGGAGGGTGGATTATTATCTAAATGGCAATAGATTGGGAGATGGGGAAGTGCAGAGGGACCTGGGTGTTCTTGTGCACCAGTCACTGAAGGAGAGCATGCAGGTGCAACAGGCGATTAAGAAGGCAAATGGTATGTTGGCCTTCATATCAAGGGGGTTCGAGTATAGGAATAGGGATACCTTACTACAGCTGTAAAAGGTGCTGGTGAGACCGCATCTGGAGTATTGTGTACAGTTTTGGTCGCCCCATCTGCGGAAGGATGTTCTTGCCATGGAAAGAGTGCAGCGGCGATTCACCAGGCTGATACCTGGAATGTCCTACGAGGAGAGATTGAATAGTTTGGGCTTGTACTCACTGGAGTTTAGAAGATTGAGAGGGGATCTCATCGAAACATATAAAATTATGGCAGGCCTGGACAGGCTGAATTCAGAGAGAATGTTTCCAATGGCAGGGGAGCACAGAACCAGGGGCCACAGTCTAAAAATAGCGGGCAAATCATTTAAAACAGAGATGAGGAAGAATTTCTTCACTCAAAGAGTGGTGAGCCTGTGGAATTCCCTGCCACAGAGGGCTGTGAAGGCTAATTCAATAAATATTTTCAAGAGAGAATTGGATATATTTCTGAAGGCTAAGGGGATTAAGGGTTACGGAGAAAAGGCGGGGACGGGGTACTGAACTGGTAAGATCAGCTATGATCTCAGACGAAGATCAGCCATGATCTCATTGAATGGCGGAGCAGGCTCGAAGGGCCTACTCCTGTTCCTATCTCTATGTTTCTATGTTTTCTATGGACCATATTTGTCAGAAACGGTTTGCCAGAGCAGATTTGCTCTGATAATGGACCACAGTTTGTGTCCGACAAGTTCCAAAAATTTATGAGAAGGAAGGGGGTAAGGCATTACACATCCGCCCCGTATCATCCAGCCAGAAATGGATTGGCTGAGAGGTTCGCACAAACCTTTAAGAAGGCGATAAAGGCCATGTGCGACGATGAAATTCCACTACAGCACAAGATGGACAATTTCTTATTAGCCTACCGAAACGCGACACATGCAGTTACCAACCAGACCCCGGCCATGATGTTCTTTAACCAAAGGTTGAGATCTCGTCTGGACTTGCTCAGACCAAATGTGCGAAGAAATGTTGAGGACAAACAATTCCAGCACATCAATGAGAAGCTGACAAGGAGCTTCAATGTAGGGCAACCAGTCTTGGCCCGTGACTATCGAACAGAGAAATGGCAACCCGGAACGATATGTACAAGGCAGGGGCCATTAATGTACACAGTGGATGTCGGGGAGAACATTGTGAGACGCCACGTCGATCAGATCTTAGCGTCACAGGAACGCGTCAACCCCATGTCTCGAGTACCTGGGGATGAACCCGACATACTGGTAGCATCTACTTCAGACCCATTAGCAGTGGAACCCGATGAACTACCCGATGAAAAGGAGTCAGAATCGCCTCTGCACCAAGAACAAGAACCTCCGGAAAGGCGCTATCCCGAAAGGGTCAGGAAGCCGCCCCAAAGACTGAATCTGTAAATGGACTTTTGTTGTTTAATGTACATGTTGAAATGTTAATTGTTATTTGAATATTAGGGGTACTACTAATCTAAAAGGGGAGGAATTGTAGTGTATGTGCCTTTAAGTCAGAACCACTTTTACAGCTCCTGTATACTGTAGTACCGGCAGTGACCACACTGGTATATAAGCTTTGCGCATGCCTCTGTACCCCCAGTCTTGAGACTACCCTCCTCCAGTAAAGACCTGTTTATTGTTGACGTACAGCATCCGTGTGATTATTTTATAACAGCATATCCTCTGAATCATGGATCCAACAGCCACCACTTCAATAAAATCCAAAAAACCAAGACCAAACCCTTCCATTCAAACTTACCTGTTTGATGTGTGTGTCCCTTTAGCAGCTGCAGATAGCACCCGTCAGTCTGCTTGCATGCCAGGTTGACCTGGCGTGCTCAGGACCCAGCGCTGAATTGAGCGTTAGGGTTGAAGTTCGCGTAGGTGACGTTAAGTCGGCGTTGCACGCCTACTGACGTCACCACGCCGCCATTTATTTTTACAGGGCGCTGCCGTAATGGTAACAGTAACAAATATTGCGGCCACCGCGGGGACCGCCTCCAGTTGGCACAAAAGCGGCGCCAACAGGTGGTGGTAAGTATATGAATTTCTCAACTGCTGTGTTACCGTGACAAGCAGGGAAAAGAGAATAAAAGGAGGCATGAAAAGTTGGTTCCCATTACAGTGTGTGAGACAGTCTTCAATCCTTTCATAAGGGGCCAGATTTTTTGAGCTGTGTCCCAGCACTGCCCTTTGAATCATTCCCCAGCTGGAGCAGAGCTGAATTCTGAATTAGTTCCAAAAAACACTCAGCAACAGGGAATAGGTCAGGAAAATCTTGCAAAATATATTCCAAATGTGCCGTTCAGCTTCAGAACCAGCGGAAATAATTTGCTACCATGTGAGTCAAAATACTGTTGCTGTGCTTTTGATTCCAATGAAAATAAGTAATACAAGAATGAAATTCACTGTTTCTAACTCTTCCTTACAAGAAGACTGTTGAGGACATGCGGTAGAAATACGTCTTGGGTGGTAATGCAAAACGGGCAGTATTACTTCAGCCACCAGGATCAATAGAACTGAAAACTGAATTGTGGGCGGAGCATATAACTGGCGGCCAAATTGATACCGCCCATATTGCGTGACTGCCCAAGGTGAATTTCTATCCCCTTGAGTTGATCGTATCAGGTACATTTTAAAAAATGCCTAACACTCTGGACTATTCCTTACATGAAGCTCCAAAGCCTGTCGCAGCTTAATAGATAGGCAGAGCTACAAGGAATGCAGGTGATACTTTAATACATAAGAAGCTATTAATCTGCAGAAATACAGTGTTTAGTCTATGTTGTATGTTTGGGAAACTGACTCAGGCCTTCATTTAAGACAAATCAAACATTGGGACATGGTAGAATGGCAGTGATCTTTGGAGCACTTACACTCACAGTCAATGAGCAGGGTCATGGGGGGCTAAATTTGATTGTCCTGGAAAATGGGCATGAGGATGTGCAGTTAACCCATGCCCATTCAATGTGATGCAGGCAGCACATCAACTTCATGCTGCCTACTAATTAACATGATTTCAGCGTGTAGCCAGCATTAATTGCGCAGTTGAATGGCTGCAAGGGGCCTAATATCATTAGAGGTTAGCACCAGTTAAAACTAGCCTGCACTGCTTAAAGCTAGCCTGCACCTCTTAAAGGGGAGGTGCATTGTGGCTGGAGCAGGCAGTGGAAGTCGTTCTACAATTGATTCTGATGTGAGAAACACTCAATAATGGTACGACATGGGAGTGAGCGTGTTCCAAGATTTTACAACGATGTACTGGAGGCCTTGATGGAGGAGGTGGAAAGGAGGAGAGATGTGCTGTATCCACTGGGGGCCAGGAGGCCCTCCAGACACATACTCAGAAGGCAGTGGGAGCAAATAGCTGTGTCGGTCAATGCCAGGAGTTAAGCCCAGAGGACCTGGATGCAGTGCCACAAGAAGTTCAATGACTTCACACGAGTGGTCAAGGTCAGTGAAGGCATCTCCAAATGCCATATCCTACCAACTGCACCACTAGCCTCAAACACTGCTCAATGCACCACACTCCCATCACTCACCTACCAGAAATCTCTATCAATCAGGACTCATACCTAACATTCATATGTTTCACCTCACCCTCACACACTTAGCACTGCTGCAAGCCTCACACCCACATCTCACAGCTTGCACACACTGCTAGCTATTCACCCATGGCAGCCACATCATCCAAACACACTGCACCACACTCAGTGATGCACTTCCCTCTCTCTTGCAGGACAAGGTGGCATAAAACCAGAGGCAGCAAGAGCTAACCGGCAGGGGACAGGCATGCCTGCATGTCTTAATCCCCATGGAGGAGACGGAGCCTGCCATTATTGGGATGGCCATAGCTGAAGCCATGGCCAGTGGCGGGGCTGAAACCATCAAAGATGACGGTATCCTCATACCTAATCCTCCTTCTCATATCCCACTTCCCCCTCATCCCACAATCTCTTCTGATTTACAAGCTGCACATGGTGTAATCATGCACCTTCTGCTTTCCCCCCACTCCCCTCACCACAACCTTACACTTGTGCCTTTCTCATTTTAAATACCTAAGAACTACAACCTGGCCAGGCAGTGGTGGAAGAGCAGGAAGACAGTGAAGATGAAGTCACACCATCACTCGATTTCACACTCGCAGACACCAGCTCAGAAACTGACACTCGCGTAGTTTAGAGGATAGCTTAGAGGCGGGATCTGCATGTGGTGAGACACCGGGCATAAGTGGCCTGCAGCCAGAGCAGGGGGAAAAGAATAGTCCAGGTGCCAGCTCACCGTAGGGTGAGGTCACACACAAGTTCTGCTGCAGAGGACTCAGGTGAGCACTTTGATGGAGCGGGCTACAGAAGGCGGCTGATGGGTATGCACAATGAAATGCTTGGTGCATTGGGAAGCCTGCCAGAAAGCCTGGGTGCAATGTCAAGGAGGAGTCCAACACTAACTTGGCACAGAGCTTTGCGCAGAGTTTGGAGCCCATCCTTTCCAGCATGGAAGTGATGGCCAACTCCGTTAGCACACTTGTGGACTCACCATGATGCAGCATCTGATGGCCGAGGTCTCAGCTTCCATTACAGCACAAGCAGCAACCACCCACCGTTTGAGTGCTGTAGTGGAAGCTCAGACTGCTGCCATCATGGCTCTGGATTCCAGTTCAAAGGGGCTTGTAGGGCATCACAGCAGTCCAGCAATCTGTCCTCCAACAGATTACTAGGATTGCTGAGGTGCTGCCCTGGGGGCGTGGCTGTGGCTCTGGAGCAAGAACCTGCTGTCCTGTCTCAGGATGAGAGCATTCATCCTCCTACCACTGACACTCAGACAACAGCAAAGGCAGTGGCAGTCAGCCAGGCAGCCCAGACTGCTGCCACCCATACGGAGATGGTGCGGTCCGCAGCCGGGGCTTATAGGCCCAGAGTTGCTCGAGGACATCCTCCAAGGCCATCTACAGTCTCCCACACTGAAAGTCAGCTGCTTTCCACCAGCTATGCTGCAGCCACTGGGGTAGCACTGCATAGGAGCACTAGGACAGGCAAAGGCACATAGAAGACAGGCACTAAGGAAATGCACAAGGGTGATTAGTTTATGTTTGTATGCAAAGAGGTATGATTTCATTTATTAATTTGGTTTGAAAAGTTTATTTTGTGTTGGCTTTTATTTTTGCATTGTGGCCAAGCAAACGCTGTGATGGACAGTGACAGAGGGAAGGTAAGGTGTGGGACTGTTGGTGAAATGGGGAATTGGGGTTGCGTTTACTAGTATCACACTCAGATGAGTTCATCACGGACAACCCGACCAGAAATGGGCTGTCTAGGTTGCCTGCTCTCTTCCTCATCAGCTGCTCACTGTATAGCTGGTGGCAAAGGCTGTGCCCTCAGGATGGCGAGGTTGTGCAGCATGCAGCAGACCATCACAAATCTTGACACACGCTCTGCTGAGTACTGCAGGGCTCCTCCACAGTATTCCAGGCAATGGAAGTGTTGTTTCAGCATACCAATGGTCTGCTCTATCACATTTCATGTGGCAGCATAACTTTGATTGTATGCATGCTGCCCACTTGTGCGTGGGTTGCCCACCGGAGTCATAAGCCATGTTGTCAGTGGATAACCCTCGTCACCCAGTAGCCACCCTTTGGTTTGCCGTGATGGCTCAAATGCAAATGGCACAGCGGACTGCCGCAGAATGAAGTTAGCATGACAGCTGCCAGGATACCGAGCTTGACCTGCATGATTTGCTGCGTATGGTCGCACATTAGCTAAACGTTGAGGGGATGGAATCCCTTTCGGTTGCAGTATCAGAGTTGACATGCGGCACTGGCAAAGCGATGTGCGTGCTGTCAATGGCACCCTGGGGAAGCCTGCAATCCTAGCGAAGCCAGGTGCTCGTTCTACCTGCTGCTCTCTGGCAAGAGAGAATGAAATGTAGTCAGCTCTCTTTGAATATAGTGCCTCAGTGACCTCCCTTACGCAACAGCCGATAACAAATTGCGAGATGTTGCAAATATCTCTGACATGAATCTTGTCATTCAAATGGAAATGACTTATGAAATGATACTGGGCGGCCTGCTGGTGGCGCTGTCCAGGGAGAGTATAAATACTCAGGCATGGGCCCAGCTTGCTCAGGACATTCTTTAACAGGAACTAGTGAAGGACACAACTAGATCTCCATATTGAAAAACTGTTGATTAAAGCCTTGTTTAATACTTAGACCAAGTGCCTAGTAGTTTTCTTACGTCAATTTAATCAACTGCAACCCACTCCACGCTCAGTGATTTGGGAACAGACAGCTACGATTCAAACTGTAGAAGAGAACTCGGACGTAGTAATCAATCCATCATGGAGAAACTACTCAGACCCGCACGTCTCGACCTGGACCCGAATTCACTTACAGCTGCTAAGGTATGGAAACACTGGTATCGTACCTTTAGCAACTTCCTCGAGGAGTGTGGTGAGAATGTTCCTAATAAGTTACGAATGCTTGCCAATTATGTACCCCCTCATGTGCTTGACTTTATCGAAGACTGTGTAGACTATGACTCCGCTATCCAAACACTACAGCAACTATATGTTAAGGCCCCAAACAAAATTTTTGCTTGGCACCTACTGGCCACAACTCGACGACAACCAGGGGTATCACTTGACAAATTCCTTCAAGAGCTTCGCAGGCTCAGCAAAGATTGTAACCTCAAAGATGTCTCAGTTGAGCAGTACCAGGAAGAATTAATTTGTGACTCTTTTATTAACGGAATTGCTTCTTCCCTCATATGCCAGTGTCTGTTGGAGAATAAAACCTTCGGGTTACAAGCTGCCTATAACCAGGCATTAGCTCAAAAAAATGTAGATGCCTATTTTTTTACCATATGCACGAACTGCTGCTACCACTTTTAGTGACTCCCCCGATAAGCCTCAGGTGGAAACCCTCATGATGACGACCCTACGCTAGCGACATCGTGGCAATCTAAAAAGAAATGGTTCTTCTGTGGAGGTGCATTCCATTATAGGAAATGTTGTCCTGCTCGTAATGCAACCTGCAATCATTGCAGTAAGAAAGGTCACTTTTCTAAAGCATGCTGGTCAAGAGCCTCTACTAGTGTTGCAGCTGCTATCTATAAAACTGCTCCTCCCCAAGAGCCACTGCTAGTGTTACAGCTGCTATCTATAAAACTGCTCCTCCCCCAAGAGCCATTACTAGTGTTACAGCTGTTTTCCCCAAAGCCTGTCCCATGCAGCCACGAATGTTTCAGTAAATGGACACATTTTGAGTGCATTAATCGACTCGTGTAGCTCTGACAGCTTCATCAGTGAGCGGGCTGTCAGTAAATTAAAACTGCATATTTACCCCTCGGACAGGGAAATTGTAATGGCTCTGACGATACTGACCACCAACTCTTTTGTCTTGTTGACCTTATTCTCAATGACTGCACTTATTTTTCCACCCGGCTCAGGGTGCTCAAAAACCTATACAGTGATGTGCTACTGGGACAGGATTTCCAGAAACAACACAAAAGACTCACTTTCGAGTTTGGAGGGCCAAAGCCGGAGCTTACTATTTCCAAAGTACTGTTTTGTGCGCTTTCGGCAGCTTTGCTCGACGAGCCCTCCTTGTTTGCCAAACTTTCCCCCCGATGTAAGCCCATAGTCACTAAATCACGACGTTTCAGCCAAGATGATCTATCCTTTATCGAGGCAGAAATCTCTCGCCCTCTAGCTGACGGTATCATTGAGCCATGTTCATCTTCCTGGCGGGCTCAAGTCGTCGTTGTTAAAAATCCTCTGAAGCAACACAAGAAATGTCTTTGCATCGATTACTCGCAAACTATTAACCAGTTTACCAACCTGGATGCCTACCCACTACCACGCATCGATGACATGGTCAATAACTTTGCCAACTACAGGGTATTTTCAACTTTTGACTTAAAGAGCGCATACCATCAAGTACCGTTAAAGGACTCTGACAAAAAGTATACGGCCTTTGAGGCCAATGGTCGGCTTTACCAGTTTTGTCGCCTTCCATTTGGGGTCACCAATGGGGTGGCCGTCTTTCAATGGGCAATGGATAGCCTAGTCAAACAGGAGAACTTAACGGACACTTTTCCATATCTGGATAATATCACCACCAGAAGGAGCATAATGCCAACCTCAAGAAATTTCTTGACGTTCTCCTTAATCACAACTTAACCTTAAAATGAGTCCAAATCTGTGAAATCAGTACCATCAGTCAACATCCTTGGCTACTGGGTGGGCAATGGTGTCATCAAACTGGATCCGGAGTGACTTTGTCCGCTTCAGAAGCTCCCTCCTCCTACGAATCTCGGCTCTCTTCGTCGGGCCCTCGGCATGTTTGCCTATTATGCGAAGTGAATACCCCACTTTTCCAACAAGATCCAGCCCCTGCTTCACGCAAAGTCATTTCCGTTGGACGCGATGGCGATTTCAGCTTTCAACCTCCTCAAGCAACAACTGGAAAAAGCCATGCTTCATTCCATCGATGAAAATCTCCCTTTCATGGTCGAGTGCGATGCATCGGAGGTGGCGATCTCGGCTACCTTGAATCAAGGTGGTCGACCTGTTGCATTTCTGTCCAGAACTTTGCAGGGTAGCGAGCTCCATTATCCTCCTGTCGAGAAGGAGGCTATGGCTATCATCGAAGCAGTATGTAAATGGAGTCATTTTCTTGCTTGTCGCTATTTCACGCTCATAACTGATCAGCGCTCTGTGGCCTTTATGCTGGATAACCGGAAACGCACTAAGGTCAAGAATAACAAAATACAGCTCTGGAGGATGGAATTGGCCGCCTTTGGCTGCACCATACATTATCGACCCGGCAAAGAGAATGTGGCCCCGGATACCCTCACGCATGCATTCTGCTCTTCCATGTCAACTTCGACTCTTACGGATCTTCATACTGACTTGTGCCATCCTGGCGTTACCTGTATGTTGCACTTTGTGCGATCTAAAAATCTCCCATTTTCTACAGAAGACGTGAAAAGAACATGCTCCACTTGTAGAATTTGCACAGAATTAAAACCGCAATTCTTCCGTCCATCGGTTGGCTCGCTCATACACGCTACACAGCCTATGCAGCGACTCAGCATTGACTTTAAAGGGCCATTGCCTTCCTCAACGCGAAACACCTACTTGCTTACTATGGTGGATGAATATTCACGCTTTCCCCTGTCCCAATATGCTTACTTCCACAGTGATCAAATGCCTCGATGAAGTCTTTTCCCTTTGCGGTACGGCAAATTTCATCCACTCTGATCGGGGTCCCTCCTTCATGTCAAGCAAACTCAAAAGTTATCTTTCCCAACGGGGAATCGCCACAAGTAAAACGACACCATATCATCCTATTGGAAACGGACAGGTTGAGAGATACAACGTCATCGTTTGGAATGCTGTCTGTCTTGCAGTGAGGTCACACAACCTATCAGACCAGCAGTGGGAAACTATGCCCCCTGACGCGTTGCATTCCATCAGGTCTTTTCTTTCTACATCCACCAACGCTACCCCTCACGAACGATTCTTCGGGTTCCAGCGTCGCTCCACTCATGGGACGTCCCTACCATCATTGTTGGCAACTCCTGGCCCTGTGCTGCTCCGAAGATTCATCCGATCCTCTAAGAGTGATCCCCTCGTCGACGAAGTGGAACTGACGGATGTCAATCCCACGTACGCGCGCGTGCAGTACCCTAATGGCCGGGAATCCACAGTGTCACTTCGGGATCTGGCTCCCTGCCCAACCGGTTCCACGGACCCAATCGATAGTGGATCCGTATTAATGACGCCGATACCCTGCGCTCCTCTGAGGATGATGCCCTACCCAGGACGTCAAGGGATCTGCCAGCTATTCCACCAGATCAACCCAGGGAACGGAGCACCCCCCGCGGGATGGCCACCCGAAGCCAGGGTGCTGGTCAGTCACCAACTACTGAGCAGGGTGAAGCCAGCTCTGCGCCAGTGGGGGCCTGCACCCACAGCCACGATCTCCCCAGTCCCCCTCAGGTCGATCAAGGCGACATGGACTCTTCCGGCCCGCCGGTACGAACCAAGCGACCCAGGGACCAAAACATGGTCCGAGGAGACGTGCCTTCCAGCCTCCAATGGAGATCCAAATGACTGCGTCTATTCTTAGTCCGATTAATTCAGTAGAAGGAAGCCGCCGGACTTCCAATCTTTCAGGCGGGAAGAATGACATGAATCTTGTCATTCAAGTGGAAATGACTTATGAAACAATACTGGGCGGCCTGCTGGTGGCGCTGTCCAGGGACAGTATAAATACTCGGGCATGAGCCCAGCTTGCTCAGGACATTCTTTAACAGGAACTAGTGAAGGACACAACTAGATCTCCATGTTGAAAAACAGTTGATTAAAGCCTTGTTTAATACTTAGACCAAGTGCCTAATAGTTTTCTTACATCAATCTCCAGCTCCAGGAAAGAATGAACCCGATGCATATAAGTTCATCGCCACGGTCACCTTCACAGCCACTGGCAATGCGATCCTTGCCCTGTCCTGAGGTTGCAGTTGTGGCTGCAGCAGGTGGCAGATTTCAGTGAGGACATCCTTACTGAAGTGCAGACATCTCATGCGTTGTTCCTCGCTGAGGTTCAGGTAGAAGAATTACTCCCTGAACACCCTGGCAGATGTGGCCTCCTGCTAAGAGCCCTTCTCCCCCCTCCCCTCCCTCTTCCAGCAGCTTGTCCTGCTCTGCATGGCCTCTGTTCATTCTCCAAGTCATGCTATATTCTAAGGGGAATTCCTACCAGTCCATCCATGTCTGAGAGCAACTTGTTTGTGCAGAAGCCTTGAAGTCAGTACAAAGTCCTTCAGCACCTGCCACACCATTCCCTGTAGACCTTAGCAACTTTAAAGAACTCTGGAAAGTACCAAACACTTGTACAATCTAGCAACAGCCAATAGAAATCAATCAACAACTAACCTGACAGTTGGTGATGATCCCTTTAAATAGAGCTGGTGGGTGGGTCCTTCCTGCACTTGTTCAGCTGTGTGAGCTTAAGAGAGGGCATTAGCTGAAGCATTGAGCTCCAAAACGGCATCAAATCAGTGTTTGGAGTGGATTGGAGACATGTCTCTGCTCATTGGCTGTGAGTGCAAGTGCTCCAATACTCAGTGCCATTCGACCATGTCCCAGCATTTTGTTTGTCACAAATGAAGACCTAGGTTAGTTTCTCAAACATACAAATAGTCTACAGTTTATATTTTTGATGCGAAGGTATGAAAAAGCACTAACGACAGTGATATCGGTGCTAAAGACATATGGCATCACATGATTGGAAATGTTTGTTTTCTAACAGAATATAGTACACGTGATCCATGTCTTCCTTACCTCTAGACTTGATTGACCATATTTTGAGTGGATGTTCACATTTTGAGTGGATATTCACATTGTGCTAACACCCTCACCAATATGGCGTCCAGCACGACTCGCACCAGAAGTCATTTTAGATCTCTAAGGGCACTCGTAGTGGCCAAAAAACAGGCGCTATGGATCCTAATTTTGCGCCGGGGGATCTCCAATCCACTCAATTTCACATTGAGGCACATTACGAGGAGTTTGTGGTGTCTCTCTGCAGGGGGAGGAAACATTAGAAGGGGTATTCATCCCTGGGTATTCCCCAGCACTTGCTGCCAGCCAGCTACAGGGGCATTGCCAGGAGCCACAAAGCGGACTATGCACCGCCCACTCTTTCATCAAAGCCAATCAGATCAGAGACAAGGAATAAATTATAAGCAAAAAGTTTATATTTAAACAAATAGATTAAAAAAAAATCAAAGTTGAATAAATATAGGATAATAGATAGTGGACAGTGAATTACAAGATAATAATTTCTTAGAATACTTATGGTTACAACACTAGCATTTCATTAAATAACTGTCTTCATCTAACATTTGTTACTTGTTAGAGTAAATTGAGTGGATTGGAGACATGTCTCTGCTCATTGGCTGTGAGTGCAAGTGCTCCAATACTCAGTGCCATTTGACCATGTCCCAGCATTTTGTTTGTCACAAGTGAAGACCTAGGTTAGTTTCTCAAACATACAAATAGTCTACAGTTTATATTTTTGATGCGAAGGTATGAAAAAGCACTAACGACAGTGATATCGGTGCTAAAGACATATGGCATCACATGATTGGAAATGTTTGTTTTCTAACAGAATATACTACACGTGATCCATGTCTTCCTTACCTCTAGACTTGACTATTCCAATGCACTACTGGCCGGCCTCCCATTTTCCACCATCCATTAACTTGAGTTCATCCAAATCTCTGCTACCCATATCCTCCCTATCTCTGTAACCTCCTCCAGCCCTACAATCCTCCAAGATCTCTCCACTCCTCCAATTCTGGCCTCTTGCACATCCCCGATTTTAATCGCTCCACCATTGGTGGCTCTGCTTTCAGCTGCCTAGGCCCAAAGCTCTGGAATTCTCTGCCTAAGCCTCTCCACCTATTTTTCTTCCTTTAAGACGCTCTTTAAAACCTCACCTGTCCTAATATCTCCTTATGTGGCTCAGTGTCAAATTTTGTTTGATAACACTCCTGTGAAGCGCCTTGGGACATTTTACTACATTAAAAGGTGCTATATAAATGTAAGCTGTTGTGATATATATAAATAATGGATACCCAGGAGGGATTGCCAAATTACACCCTAAGAGCAAAGTTTAAACGATTTGTAATTTTCATTTGGTTCCTAAGGTTAGAACACAGCTGTGAGCTGACTTTCTGGGAACTATTATATATTTTATAATAATATATAAGCTGTTATATTGGGGGCAGTTCTTAATTTTGCAGCTACTTCTGTGCTGGTGGCAGCTTTTAACATACTGCCTGCACTTGCTATGTGATGATATGGAAGGATGGGAATGCCTCGTGACTTTGACTAAAGGTTATTAATGAGTTTTATTGTACTGCGCTTTACTACAATTTGACACTGCTCACTATATATGAGATCATTACAGGAGGTAATGCAATAAATTATATTTAAAAGGTATTATTTTTGCAATGATCTGTTTACTGTGCATTAGTTAATTTTCTCAATGGATGTCTTTGAAAACAGCAGGCACAATATGGTTTTATATGTGTGTCTAGGCTTGATTTAAAAATCATGCAGAATAAGTCACAGCCCTAAACATCTACAAAATTTAGAGCTTCACATAAGGAACAGTCCAAAGTGGTACAGTTCTTTTTAAATGTATCTGACGCAATCAACACATGGCATCTATCACTGTAGCACTAATACTACATTTAATAATGTGTTTGGTGCTCAAACTGTTATACACAGGAATGGCTCAACATGGCAGAAGAGGCCCACCTCGTTAGATTCAAATGGCCCAATCAGTCAATTAGATTTTTAGTTCTGACTATTTCATTGGGCATACAAATCTAAACCATCCAATTAAATGGCCAGATTTCCAAAGGCATATTGTCAAGTTTCAGTTGTTAGAGATAAATATGGAACACCTAGTGCTACAGTATAGTAAATATAAAGCTGTTTGTAGAAAGTGTGTTAGTAAAATGTTAACTTATTCCGATTGACAGGCTTACTTTGCAACTTCTGCCATTTGCCCGGACTCCAACTTCAATGTCCTGAGTATTAGCCATTACTTGACAAACATGGCATTCTTGACATGTAGACTGACATCTTAACTGTGGGTCTGCATCTTTTTGCGGTGTGGCCTTCACAAACGCATCAGAATTGTTCAAACGTGTGTGCTGATGTTTGTCCACATTGACCTTTGGGCTCCTGATCCATCTCCTCACCTGCATATGGCAATCGCAGTCTCAGAAACAATGTAGATTTATAACAAGTACAGAAATGATACCACAAAGCTGTAGTATTTAATATAAAATTCACAATATTACACTGTAGATAACAATGCACCAAACTAATCTCCAACATCCATGTGCATGATGCCAGCAAAAGGACTTACGATGGTAAGAAGGAGATAAGACCATGCAACCCATCTAACTTGCACTGTTGTTTAGGTCCATGATGTTCAGGATTTTTTCAAGCTCTTTATACTTGGTGCCAAACGCACATCCCTTACCATCTTACCAAATCAACAATCTGTCTACTTCCTTTCTGAATGAGGGAGGTCATTTTGACTTTGGGCGATAGTATAAAATGGGTGATATCACATTAGCTGCCCGTTATGCATCTCATGCTTTATTTCTCCCTTCCCAGTTTTTAGGTTCCCCAGGGTATATACCACTCCTCAATTAGAAGGGCAAATTGACAATCTGCATATAGATCTTTTTCAATGTTGTTCTCAGTCTAATCATTAGGTGATGCATGGGAGTGAGCCAAAAGAGAGAAGAAAGAACTTGCATTGATATAGCACCTTTCACAACCTCAGGAAATCCAAAAGTGCTTTACAGCCAGTGAAGTACTTTTGAAATGTAGTTACTGTTGTAATGTAGGAAACGTGGCAACCAATTTGCGCACAGCAAGACCCCAATAAACAGCAATGAGATCATTACTAGGTAATCTGTTTTTAGATGGTGGTTGAGGGATAAATTTTGTCCAGTACACAGGGGAGAACTCCCCTGCTATTCTTTGAAAAAGTGCCATGGGATCTTTTATGCCCACCTGAGAAGGCAAGCGGATTTAAATAAAAAGTACATTACTTGATGATGTTTCCTTTGTCCCTGTGGGGAAGTGCCTGGCCTCCATTTGGGGTTTCCCAACCCTTCCTATACAACTCAAAACAGGAACTTGTCATGTCGGAACATCAAAGGTGTCAACTGGGATCTTACTGCTCCATGGCTCAGTGCACTGCAGCATTGTGCTGCAGTACAGTACATGGTGCTTTCTAACTGTTGGCATCACCTGTAGATCCTCACCTTGACTGCAAGTGGCAGGTCCCCTTGGAGATTATTCACATTTTTATTTTCTTTCCAAGATTTGACATGCAGTTGGGCCCTTAATATAAATACACAACCCCTGCTCTTGAAAGTTTAACTAGCAGAAGAGTGATTCTAGCCAAGCCTGATTCATGTTGGCAGGCGGCACACGTGATCCTGGCATTTTACTCATTATTTATAATCAATGAATGCTTCTGCAGCTTAAATCTTTAAGTTCAAAGATGTGCTTTTAGTCAGGAATATCAGAGGGATCGAGATGTGCTTTGTAGCTGTTGCTGACAAGCTTGGGCTTTACAGAAAATGTGGCCAGAGTACAGAAAACACGTTTTAATATTCCTGGAAACCAAACAAACAGTCAGGATGATACCTAATAGGCATATGTAACATTTCCATTACAAAGCACAGCTACAGTATATGTTGAAACATATTTTTGTAATCTGAAATTCTTTATTAAATCAATGTAACAATATACTATTATGGTAAGAATGAGATTTTGCTTAGATTAGCATAAGTGTCTATAAATGTTGCAAAGTCACCTAAGATATAATCTTAAGTAAGAGTGCCCTCATCTCCCTCTTTGCTTTTAAATGCTAGTGCCGATATAGAAAAACATGCCTGTTAATAGGTATCATTCTCTCTATTATTTCGGGTGCAGCACAACACTGGATGATTTATTGATTCAGCGCTGGACTGACTTCTCTAGCCGCAAGCACCTATTTGATGCTAGAATGAGGGTTCAGGTCAAAGACAACAAGAAAGACCTACAGTGACCGACTATAATTGGGCTGGATACCAGTCTGTTTAGTCTTTACAACATTCATTCATAGAAACAAGCGTAAGTGACAATGGTGCTTTCATCTGAAATATGAGTCAGTGGACTCAAGAAACGACATGAAAGTTGTGCCTCAAAAAAAAAGCCATTTGAATATCTTATTCATAAGCTGGAGTGCAGCTAATTCATAGTTTATGAATATGAAGTTCAGAGAGGTAACTAGACATCCAGCAGGTATTCATACATGGGCTTTAAAAAAATTTACAAATGAAATTCTTACAGTAATATCCATGCATTAGTCTGAAACTCAATGACATGAACCTGGAAGATCATTGCATATGTAAAAATATAAAGAAAGACAGACAGAAAAAGAGTATATTGAACGCAACAGTGTACTAGATGAGATCTTATACACGAGTCATCAATCAGGCAATGTTCTATTTTAATACAATATGTTTCCTTTTAATTATGTACTAAAGCTCTTTACACTACACAGGCCATTCGGTGACATTAAAATACAGTTAATTGTCATTTTCATTTTCGCTGCAGTGAATGGCGACATTGGGTTATGAAGTTATCACTAAATCTGCAACGTAATTATAACCTTTAAATCCTAGTAAATAAATTGCATTAAATGAAGCGGTTCTAATATTCAGAAGGTTTCCCAAGGAAAGTCATTCACACAAATCAAATTGTACAAAACATAGTTCCAAATAATAATATTGCAAACTGTTTCGGAGGTTTAATTTTTTTTAAATACATCCTTAATTTTAACTGACACCTGAGTCTAATAGCTTTTGTAACTCTATCCCTTGACATTTATATTTAACCCAGTTATTCTGATCCAGTGCCTTAGCTGTCAGATTAAAGCTGTGACATTGAGATAATTGCTCTTTCAAGGGAACTGCAGTATAATAAACATGAATTGAAATAAAATTAACTCTTCTTACCCGCTTTTTAAAAAACTGAAATGCAGAACATTTGGTGACAGAAAAGCCAGCTATTTTCCGGTTTTTCATCTTCAGAGTCTTGCAATGAAGCAGCACTCCAGGTCCAGCAGCTTGTTAAATCTGCTTAGTCAGTACATCTGCTTTTCGCCATTCTCCACACTAACAGTCATTTGTGAAGTGAAGAGAAAGTGTTCAGCGGTTGATAACGGTGGGACTCCCTGAAGCCCAGGTGATGGTTTTGCCTGCTCACAGCTGTATTGCATCAGTCTCTTATTCCACTCCTCAGCCCCAACGTGACAGCTGTTAAGTCACAGCACAGAGTTCATTATGAAATAAAATCACTATGCAGTCAGATATGTGCCATTAAAGTGGTTTTATCGCCTCACTTTTAGCAGGCAATGCAAATGAAGGCAGTTCAGGCTTTCTTGAACGCTGTATTGCTTATCTCATTGTGCGGTGTTCTCACTGAGGCTACAGCTCCTCAGCCTCCTTCAGTGGCTTCTTGTAAGCCCTAGAGGTGATCGGGAGCGAAAACAATAACAAGCTGGCAAAGAAAGAACATAACAAGAACATCATTAGTGAAAAATTCTGGGAAATGCTATTCGATTCACTCAAATGCTATTCGTAATCTGTCAGTGATGTATTCTAAATGATCCTTTCATTTAGCAGGGTCTCTCTATTGTTCCTTTGAGAACTGTAGATCAATTCATAAGGGCAGTGCTGGCAGGTCCTTAACATTTCTTTGAGCAAAGGGATAGCTTTAGCAGAAGATATCCTGTGTGACTAAAGTGTGACTAAATAGTCTGTCTCTTTTCCAATCACAAACACGTGGGAGAGTCCGGTATACTCCGCTTCTATTAAAGCCACAAACTGTATTTCACAACTAACACAATTTGTACCCCTTCAGCACCTAACCTTCATTTCCTCCTTCTGGAATGCTCCCAGGTATTTATCGTATAATCAGAAACAACAATTATAACACTGCCATGACTGTTAACACTGCCTCATCGTAATTAGTTATTTTCAAATCGTAATACTATAATAAACAAATAGAATTTTAAAAGCGAGCACGTACAGATTTTTTGGAACTGTGTACATTTTTTTGGAAGCCTAGAGTGTGTTATATTGTGAAATGTGATCTCAGGATTATTTGATAACCTTCAGGTATGGCATGATCCAATCAGTAGTGTAGTGGTAATGTCACTGGACTAGTAATTTCAGAGACAGGAGTTCAAACCCCACCACAGCTGCTGGGAAATATAATTTCAGTTAATTAAATTTAAAAATCTGGAATAAAAAGCTAGTATCAGTAATGGTAACCATTAAACTATCGGATTGTTGGAAAAACCCATCTGGTTCACAAATGTCCTTTAGGGAAGGAAATCTGCCATCTTTACCTGGTCTGGCCTACATGTGACTCCAGACCCACAGCAATGTGGTTGGCCCTTAAATGCCCTTTGAAATGGTGTACCAAGTCACTCAGTTGTAACAAACCGCTATGAAACACAAGAATAAGAATGAAACCGGATGGACCACCCAGCCTCGGCACCGGCTATGGACACGGCAATGGCACACCCAGCCCAGTCGACCCTGCAAAGTCCTCCTCACCAACATCTGGGGAATTGTGCCAAAATCGGGAGAGCTGTCCCACAGACTAGTCAAGCAACAGCCTGACATAGTCATACTCACAGAACTATACCTTTCAGCCAATGTCCCAAACTCCTCCATCACCATCCCTGGTATGTCCTGTCCATCCGGCAGGACAGACCCACCAGTGGTTGCGGCACAGTGGTATACAGTTGGGAAGGAGTGGTCTGGGGAACCCTCACATTGACTCCGGACCCCATGAAGTCTCATGGCTTCAGGTCAAGCATGGGCAAGGAAACCTCCTGCTGATCACCACCTACCGCCCTCCCTCAGCTGATGAATCAGTTCTCCTCTATGTAGAACACCACTTGGAAGAAGCACTGAGAGCAGTAAGGGCACAGAATGTACTCTACTTGGGGGACTTCAATGTCCATCACCAAGAGTGGCTCGGTAGCACCACTACTGACCAAGGACACAGCTGCCAGTCTGGGCCTGCGACAGTTGGTGAGAGAACCAACACGAGGGAAAAACCTACTTGACCTCGTCCTCACCAATCTACCTGTCACAGATGCATCTGTCCATGACAGTATTGGTAGCAGTGACCACCGCATAGTCATTGTGCTCCAGAACTAGCCATGCCTCTTGCCAAGCTGTTCCAATACAGCTACAACACTGGCATCTACCCGACAATGTGGAAAACTGCCCAGGTATGTCCTGTCCACAAAAAGCAGGACAAATCCAATCCAGCCAATTACTGCCCCATCAGTCTATTCTCAATCATCAGCAAAGTGACGGAAGGTGTCATCGACAGTGTTATCAAGCGGCACTTACTCACCAATAACCTGCTCACTGATGCCCAGTTTGGGTTCCACCAAGACCACTTGGCTCCTGACCTCATTACAGCCTTGGTCCAAACATGGACAAAGGAACTGAATTCCAGAGGTGAGGTAAGAGTGACTGCCCTTGAAATCAAGGCAGCATTTGACCGAGTGTGGCATCAAGGAGCCCTAGTAAAACTGAAGTCAATGGGAATCGGGGGAAAAACTCTCCATTGGCTGGAGTCATACCTAGCGCAAAGGAAGATGGTTGTGGAGGTTGATGGTCAATCATCACAGCCCCAGGACATCGCTGCAGGAGTTCCTCAGGGCAGTGTCCCAGGCCCAACCATCTTCAGCTGCTTCATCAATGACCTTCCCTCCAACATAAGGTCAGAAATGGGGATGTTCACTGATAATTGCACAGTGTTCAGTGCCATTCACAACTCCTCAGATAATGAATCAGTCCATGCCCGCATGCAACAAGACCTGGACAACATTCAGGCTTGGGTTGATAAGTGGCAGGTATCATTCGCGCCACAGAAGTGCCAGGCAATGACTATCTCCAACAAGCAAGAGTCTAACCACCTCCCTTGACATTCAACGGCATTTCCATTGCCGAATCCTCCACCATCAACATCCTGGGGTCACCATTGACCAGAAACTTAACTGGACCAGCCACATAAATACTGTGGCTACAAGAGTAGGTCAGAGGCTAGGTATTCTGTAGCGAGTGTCTCACCTCCTGACTCCCCAAAGACTTTCCACCATCTACAAGGCACAAGTCAGGAGTGTGATGGAATACTCTCCACTTGCCTGGATGAGTGCAGCTCCAACAACACTCAAGAAGCTTGACACCATCCAGGACGAAGCAGCCCACTTGATTGGCACCCCATCCACCACCATAAACATTCACTCCCTCCACCACCGGTGTGCCGTGGCAGCAGTGTGTACCATCTACAAGATGCACTGCAGCAACTCGCCAAGGCTTCTTTGGCAGCACCTCCCAAACCCGCAGCCTCTTCCACCTAGAAGGGCAAGGGCAGCAGGTCCACCTCCAAGTTCCTCTCCAAGTCACACACCATCCTGACTTGGAAGTATATTGCCATTCCTTCATCATCGCTGGGTCAAAATCCTGGAACTCCCTCCCTAACAGCACTGTGGCAGTATCTTTGTGAAGGAATAAGCCATTTAACCTATTCAGAAAAATTCACTATCTTATGAAAGAACTCTGGCCTTATTAAAACATGACAAACTGGGTTTGGAAATTTAGAAACCTAACTATGAAATAGCTATGAAAGAATTCTGGCTATTGAGATAAGACAGTTGTTGACCCTGAATAAATAACCTTATTGAAACAGAAGGTGCATGGCTCCGACAGGCTGACCTTTGGGAACAAAAACAATGGTTCACCCTGGATAAGGTGTTCTAATTTAAACTTCGTAAAGATGGCACATAAGATAAGGAACATCTGCCCTCATAAAGATGACATAAATAAGGAACACCTGCCCTTCAGACCATTCTATATGATAAACTCAGAACGCCTGGAGATGAGGCAAGATTCTGGAATAATACAAGCTGATGTAGCAGTAAGAATTGCAGAAGTCGGCAGAAAGATGAATAGGGATAATTGACTTGCATCAGCAGAAACTTTAAAGGAAATACCACTGAAAAAGGGTATAAATATTGAAGTCTCAAATGGGATATCAGACTCGCTTTAAACGGGCAAGGCAATTCTCGGCTGCAAAGGCGGCTCTGTGGTCTCCAACTCTTTGTACCTCGGGGATCAAGGTATTTGATACTGATGGATATCATGTATAGAAAACTTTAAGAACTGTAATACTGTGGCAAGGTTAAGATTTAAAAGTAAAATTCTCTGTTAATAATAAGATAGTATTTTTCTCTTTTTAGAACTGTTAACGTTGCGATTGACTGATTCACCAACTGTAAATTGCATGTCGGTTCTTTTAATAAATCTCTATATATTTTTAGAATTGTCTCACATAAGTCTTCTGTATCAATAACTCATGAACTCAATCTCTGTACATGCTTTGGTGAAGAGTTACAGAACTCTGAGGGAGTTTTCTGGACCCTCATAATATCCGGGACGTTACAGTCTAGCTAAACTTATTAAAAGCACTATCTGGAGGACGGTAGCATTCTCAGGTTGTTCCTTTCCTTTAGGGAAAGATAGCCTAAGGGGCTAGGACTAGTAAAAATCCCTTCACCTTCACCACACGGACTGCAGCGGTTCAAGAAGGCGGTTCAGCACCACCTTCTCAAGGGCAATTAGGGATGGGCAATAAATGCTGGCCTTGCCAGCGACGCCCACATCCCATAAACGAATTTAAAAAAAAGTTACTGAGCTTAGCCACCATTGTAAGATTCAGGCTTGAACTTAAAACTGCTGGGCCAGTATATCCTTATCTCAGGAGGAGCTAGCTGAGAAAGGATCAGCCATTGCTCATGTGCATGCCCTACTAGTATTAGCAAGGGTAGATTGCTTCATCAGAGATGGCTGTAAACGCAGGCAACTGAGCATTAAAAAAAATGAATGAGAAATGAGTGCAACAACTCCTCTGCCTGAATATTTTGCTAAAATTAGGCACTCATAATTGATATTTCATTACAGGGTATGCTGTTCAGTTACCTTACAGAAAAATCAATGGTGTTTATAAAATCCATGGCCTAGAAATTGGATAAGGCCCAAAAACGGGCACGGGCAGTGTGAAGCGCGATGTGCCCGTGCCCATTCAAAGTGGTGCAGGCAGCTTGCAAAATTCGTGCTGCCTGCTCATTATAATGTTTGCAGCACTCATTTCAGCACTAAATGTACTGCTGATTGGCTTAGTGCTGAACAGGGCAATATTGGGTGCAGTTTACTGGCCAATAAAGTTTGGCCCAGGCTCTCTGGACTACTTAAAGAGGAGGTGCTTTGTTGCAGAAGCACCTCATTGTCATTGTGGAGAAAGGCATGGCCCAAAAGCCAAGAGAGAGGGCGAGGAGATTTTCGGATGCGGCACTGGAGGCCTTGGTCCTGGAGATGCAAAGACGCCGTCAGGTCCTCTACCTGCAGGGGGGCAGGAGGCCTTCAAGGCAGAATGGCAGAAGGCTGAGGGAGAAAATCGCTGAAGTCGTCAATGCGACGAGTTTTGTCCCCAGGACCTGGATCCAGTGCCACAACAAGTTTAATGACCTCACATGAGTGGACAAGGTAAGTGACTGCATCTTCAAATGCCATATCAAGAGCCTCACACACTGCTCAATGCACCACACTCCCATCACTCACCTACTAACAATCTCTAGCAATCACCACTCCTACTTCACAATCATCGCTTCACTTCACCTTCACACTCTTACAACTGCTGCAAGACTCACAGCCACATCTCACACCTTGCACACACTGCCAGCCATTCAAGTATGGCAGGCACATCACCCAAACACATTGCAACACACTCACTGACACACTTCCCTTTCTCTTACAGGCAAAGGTGGCTGATAACCATCGGGAGCAGCAGCAGATGGCTCGAGGGGAAGCCCGACTGCAGAATCTCACTGAGCTGGAGGAAGCAGTGCTGGACATCATTGGCGAGGCCATCACAGAGTCCGTGGCAAGTGGTGAAGTTGAAAGCATTATTATGATGGTATGCTCATACCCAATCATTCTTCTCACATCATACTTCTCCCTCATCCCACAATCTCTTCTCACTTATAAGCTGCTGATGGTGTATGCATTGATATCTTGCTTCCCCTCTCTCCCCTCACTACAACCCAACCTTTGTGCCTTTCTCCTTTCAGATGCCCAAGAAGTCCAACTAGCACAGCCAGTCCCCGAAGTGACGGAGGAGGAGAGTGAAGGAGAAGACACACCGTCACTGCATCCGACACTCGCAGGCACCAGCTCAGAAAATGGCACTGCGTGGTCTTTAGAGGGTACTATAGAGGCAGGAGCTGCATGTGGTGAGTCACCGGGCATGAGTGGGCTGCAGCCAGGCCAGGGGGAAAGGGTAGCTCGGGTGCCAGCTCCCCGGAGGGCGAGTTCACTCACGACTTCAAGACTCAGATGATGACCTCGATGGGATGGCCTTCAGAAAAAGGATGATGGGCATGCACACAGAAATGCTTAGTCCAATGACAAGCCTGACTGAGAGCCTCTTGTCAGTGACAAGGAGCATTGAGGAGTCCGGCTCCAACATTGCGTGGGGCTTTACGCGGAGCTTGGAGCCCATGATTTTCAGGATGGAAATCATGTGCAACTCCATGAGAGACCTTGTGGACCCAACCATGATGCTGTGTGTGACGGGCGATGTCGCAGCTTCCATTGCAGCACAGGCAGAAGTGACCCAACGTCCTCAGTGCTGCAGTGGAAGCTCAGACTGCTGCCATCGTGGCTGGGTTTACAAGTGTGGAAAGGGGCTTGCAGGGTCTCACAGCACTCCAGCAATCTGTCCCCCAACAGAGGCCTAGCAATGCTGAGGTGTCGCCCTGGGGTAGTGGCAGTGACTCTGTGGAGCAAGAATCTGCTATACTCTCTTAGGATGACAGCATTCGTACTCCCACCACTAACACTCCACCATTGCCCTAGCTGTTGCCTGTCATCCAGCCAGCTCAGATTGCTGCCATCCATGCTGAGGTGGTGCAGTCTCCAGCTGGGCCTTCTAGGCTCAGAGCTGCTTGAGCTCTTCCTGCAAGGCCATCTGTAGTCTCCCCCACTGAAGTCAGCAGCCTTCCACCAACCATGCTGCAGCCACTGGGAGAGCACTTCGTAGGAGCATTAGAGTAGGAAAAAGAACATGAAAGACAGACACTAAGGGAATGCACAAGGGTGATTAGTTGACATTGTTGTTTTGATATGGATGTGATTAATTTATAAATTATGTTTGGAATGTTTGTTTTATGGTGGTTCTCATTTCAGCATTGTGCCCAGGAGGACGCTGTGACGTTCCGTGACAGAGGGATGGTAAGAACATAAGAACATAACATAAGAATTAGGAGCAGGAGTTGGCCACATGGCCCTTCAAGCCTGCTCTGCCATTCAATAAGATCATGGTTGATCTTCGACCTCAACTCTACTTTCCTGCCCACGCCCATATCCCTTGATTCCCCTCAAGTCCAAAAATCTAACTATCTCAGCCTTGAATATACTCAACAATTCAGCATCCAAAGCCCTTTGGGATAGAGAATTCCACAGATTCACAACGCTCTGAGTGAAAAATGTCTTCCTCATCTCAGTCTTAAATGGCTGGACCCTTATCCTGAGACTATACTCCCTAGTTCTAGACACTCCAGCCAGGGGAAACAACCTCTCAGCATCTACCCCGTCAATCCCCCTCAGAATCTTGTATGTTTCAATGAGACCACCTCTCATTCTTCTAAACTCCAGAGAGTACAGGCCCATTCTACACAATCTCTCCCCATAGGACAACCCTCTCATCCCAGGAATCAATCTAGTGAACCTTCGTTGCACCGCCTCTAAGGCAAGTATATCCTTCCTCAGATAAGGAGATCCATCACAGTACTCCAGGTGTGGTCTCACCAAGGCCCTGTATAATTGTAGCAAGACTTCCTTATTCTTGTACGCCAACCCTCTAACAATAAAGGCCAACATGCCATTTGCCTTCTTAATTGCTTGTTGTACCTGCATGCTAACTCTCTGTTTCATATATGAGGACACCTAAATCTCTCTGAACACCAACATTTAATAGTTTCTCACCATTTAAAAAATATTTTGTTTTTCTATTCTTCCTACCAAAGTGAATGGCCTCACATTTCCTCACATTATACTCCATCTGCCACCTTATTGCCCACTCACTTAATCTGCCTATATCACTTTGCAGACTCTTTGGCCGCGATTTTACTAACCTTGGCGGATCTGTGGCGGGCGATGTCAGTGGCAGGTCCCATCCCCACTGCTGTCCCCATCCTGGCCTCTGAAATGAATTTCCCTAGATTGGGCTTGTTAAGCCCGCCCAGCGCGTTTCCCGGCCAATTAAAGGAAGTGGGTCTGATGATGTCATTTGATGATGCATCATCAGCTGGTTTCCTTAAAGGGACCATGCCCAAATTTAGTTTGACATTTGTGTTGTCAGTGAGTTGCAGTGAATGGTGAGACATAACGGTACCGTCCCCCCCACCCCCTGCAATGGTGATGAGTGTGAAAGGAATGGCTTGGCCATTGTAGGGATGCTTTATGGTGTTGGTGTGGGGTAGTGCCAACCTGGCGCATCAGGTGGCAGCCAGGGTGTACAGCATCAACTGAAGTAAATTTGGCCATAGTGAGGCCATCCCTGACCTCCCGGGCAACAATATGCTTGGGTGCTGATGCCTTGTGTCCTGTGCTGCATCAGGTGATTGTGGAGAAAATTGGTGGCATTGTTGTTGATGCTGCTGGTGTGGCTGGTGCTGCTGGTGTTGGGGCTGATCGTGGTGGGATTCTGAGGACCAAGGTGAGACACTATAAAGGGCTGATGGAATAGATGGCAGGTGAGGTAGAGATGACAGAAACGATCTGTCAATGGTGAGAGAGGTAATGAGGTCAGACTGGATGGAGACTTGTGTAAAGACTTGCAGCATGGTGAATCTGTTGTGGAAATACAATGAGGAAGTTTGTGGCTGATGGAAGATATCTCTATAAGGTGGGAGCTTTTACTGTACATTTGAAGCTGTCAACTCAGCAGCTGATTCAATGGCCACTGAACTCCTGCCTCACCTTGACAGACGTGGTCCACGACCAGCATGGACCCCGTGGGCGAGCTGACAAGTGCAGAAGGTGAGCTGAAATTCATTCTTAAGTGACTCTAAGCAAGCCACGAATTACCTGAATTGCGTCCCACACTGTGAACCCACCGCTGCTTGTTGGGTCTGCTCAGCGCTGACAGACCCAACATCGGGGAAAGGCGCGTGACGGTGGGTTCACAGCGAGGTCTTGACCCAGTAGGGAGAAAAAAACACTTTCCCACCCGACCCACCACCGATTGCACCCGCTGACCCCCCGCAAAATCCAGCCCTTTGTGTCTTCCTCATAGCTTACTTTCCCATCTAGCATTGTATCATCAGCAAACCTGGATACATAACACTCGGTTCCTTCATCTAAGTCATTAATATAAATATAAGTAGCTGAGACCCAAGCACTGATCCTTGCTGCACGCCATTAGTTAGAGCCTGCCAACCTGAAAATAAACCTTTTATCCCTACTCTCTGTTTTCTGTCCATGAACCAATGCTCTATCCATGCTAATATATTACCCCAACCCCATGAGCCCTTTTATGTGGCACCTTATCAAATGCCTTTTGGAAATCCAAATATACTACATCCACTGGCTCCCCTTTATCTACCCTGCTAGTTACATCCTCAAAAAAACATGTTGACTCTGCCTAATCATATTATGATTTTCTAAACGCCCTGTTACCTCTTCTTTAATAATGGATTCTAGCATTTTCCTGAAAACTGATGTCAGGATAACTGGCCTGTAGTTCCCTGTTGTCTCTCTCCCTCCTTTCTTGAATAGCGGGGTTACATTTGCCACCTTCCAATCTGCTGGGACTATTCTAGACTGTAGGGAATTTTGAAAGATCGCAAACAATGCATCCACTATCTCTGCAGCACCTCTTTTAGAACCCTAGGATAAGAACATAAGAACATAAGAATTAGGAGCAGGAGTTGGCCATATGGCTTTTCGAGCCTGCTCTGCCATTCAATGAGATCATGGCTGATCTTCGAGCTCAACTCCACTTTCCTGCCTGATCCACATATCCCTTGATTCCTTTAGAGTCTAAAAATCTATCTATCTCAGCCTTGAATATACTCAATGATTCAGCATCCACAGCCCTTTGGGGTAGAGAATTCCAAAGACTCATGACCCCCTGAGTGAAGAAATTCCTCCTCATCTCAGTCTTAAATGGCCGACCCCTTATCCTGAGACTATGCCCCCTAGTTCTAGACTTACCAGCCAGGAGAACCAGCCTCTCAGCATCTACCCTGTCAATCCCCCTCAGAATCTTATATGTTTCAATGAAATTGCCTTTCATTCTTCTAAACTCCAGAGAGTATAGGCTCAATCTCTCCTCATAGGACAACCATCTCATCCCAGGGATCAATCTAATGAACCTTCGTTGCACTGCCTCTAAGGCGTGTATGTCCTTTCTCAGATAAGGAGACCAAAACTGAATGTAGGCCATCAGGTCCAGGGGATTTGTCGGCTTTTAGTCCCATTAGTTTCATAAGTACTTTTTCTCTACTGATATTAATTACTTTAAGTTCCTCACTCTCATTAGCCCCTTGGTTTCCCGTTATTTTTGGTATGCTTTTTGTAACTTCTACTGTGAAGGCAAAGTATTTGTTTAAAGTCTTTGCCATTTCCTTGTTCCCCATTATAATTTCTCCTGTCTCAGCCTCTAAGGGACCAGCGCTTACTTTTGCTACTCTCTTCTTTTTACATACTTGTAGAAGCTCTTACAATCTGTTTTGACTAGAGTTAAGGGAACTTCACTCTGTAGCTGGCCGTGCTTCACTCGATCTGAGAGTCCATGCAAACAACAGATGCCCAAGTTTGAAAAAAGCCCCATTCCCAACACTAGCTTCCTCAACCTGATGATCATAACAAAACAGGAAATAACACTAAATTAATAAACTTCCTCCCCAAAACACAGGTACTATCACTTCACATTAACACAGATTTAAATCTTCAAGTAGGTTGGACTGAAAAAAATTGGAAAGGATTTTCTATGGGGTAAAGTTTCTGTCATCCCACACCTGATGTTCTGATGGCTCTGTTCCCAGTACAAAAAGTAGGCCTCCCTGCAGGTCCCCTTATTTACACATGGTAATTATGGTAATAAGGTCCCATGCTTATTTTTTTTCCATTTCAGGCATGGTTCCACCCACAGCGAGCTGCTCACCCATATGAAATAGGCGCATCTATTTGAAAGTGGCCTGGCCTGCTTTGAAACTTGCTTAATTTAGAATGCTTTCAGAAAGATTTTCATTTTTGACTGAGCATTTCTGGCTACCTGCATTGGAGCTCTTTCACATTTGTGAATGCCCCATCTTTGTTCACTTCAACAGAAGGGGGAAAATCTGCAAGCCTCACTTGCCTGCAGTCCTGGTTGTCCCAAGCGATGATAACCAAGGTGGGAGGATGGGAATCCTTTTGGAAATTCCAATTGCACTTTTTGACCTGGATGAAGAGGACGGACTTATAAGGGCACTGATGCTATGGCTGCCATTGCCTACTCACTCTCTGACAACTCTACAATCCTTTGAGGGGCCTGGCTTGGTGGGTATTTGTCCCATCTCGTTAAAAGGAAGATTTTTCATGGGATCCTTCCATGGCATGCCTCATGATATGTCCATAGGTTAGCTCCGGTATGGGTGAAGCTCATTGCCACTGCTATTTCTTAATGGTTACCCATGTCAATCCTGACACTGACAGACTTGTAACTAGATACCTAAGGCCTCAATTGCACCAGTTACAGTGTTCAGGAGAGAGCTCTATGCTGTGCTCAGTCTCTCACTGCTTTGAGATTCTCCTGCACATGACCATGAAGGTGTAATTCGTTCTATTGTATCAATTTGGGTAAATCCGTCCTGCAAGACTGCAAAGACGTCAGAGATGCACTGATGTACATTCTTTGACAGGTGCTTTGGGAATCTTCTGGTCGTGCATTAACTCCCTTCTGAAGGCAGGTCCAGTCGGATACAAATTTCTTGCCTTTGGTCCGAGAAAACAGCCAAAGGTCACAGTTTGACTGGATGTTCCTCTTTCTCCCCTGACACTTCTGTTTTCTCCTCTTCACTTGTACGTTGTGTTTCACCCAGTGCCTCTTCCTCCAACTCACAAACATCACTCTCCATCTGCTAATATCTGTGTTGGTAGTAGGAGCAGGTGGATTGCATGTTGCACTGTTCTGTCAGGTTCTTGTACTGGTGGTGCCACTGCCTCTGCCCGTCAGAGCCAGAACTTCGGGTCATAGAGTCATAGAGTTATACAGCACGGATAGAGGCCCTTTGGCCCATCGTGTCCGCGCCGGCCATCAAGCCCTGTCTAATCTAATCCCATATTCCAGCATTTGGTCCGTAGCCTTGTATGCTATGGCATTTCAAGTGCTCATCCAAATGCTTCTTAAATGTTGTGAGGGTTCCTGCCTCCACAACCCTTTCAGGCAGTGAGTTCCAGACTCCAACCACCCTCTGGGTGAAAAAGTTCTTTCTCAAATCCCCTCTAAACCTCCCGCCCTTTACCTTGAATCTATGCCCCCTAGTTATTGACCCTTCTACTAAGGGAAAAAGCTCCTCAGTATCCATCCTATCTATGCCCCTCATAATTTTGTACACCTCAATCATGTCCCCCCTCAGCCTCCTCTGCTCCAAGGAAAACAAACCCAATCTGCCCAGTCTCTCTTCATAGCTG
This sequence comes from Somniosus microcephalus, assembly GCF_052327205.1. Taxonomy (NCBI): domain Eukaryota; kingdom Metazoa; phylum Chordata; class Chondrichthyes; order Squaliformes; family Somniosidae; genus Somniosus; species Somniosus microcephalus. Next base: position 175,232,151 of record NC_140995.1, on the reverse strand, counting down.
AAGAGCTCCAGCCCTGGTAACATCCTGGTGAATCTCCTCTGCACCCTCTCCAAAGCGTTCACATCCTTCCTGTAGTGTGGCGACCAGAACTGCACACAGTATTCCAGCTGTGGCCTAACCAGTGTTTTATACAGCTCCATCATAACCTCCTTGCTCTTATATTCTATGCCTCGGCTAATGAAGGCAAGTATCCCATATGCCTTTTCTACCACCTTATCCACCTGTTCCGCCGCCTTCAGGGACCTGTGTACTTGCACACCCAGATCCCTCTGACCCTCCGTCTTGCCTAGGGTCTTACCATTCATTGTGTATTCCCTTGCCTTGTTAGTCCCCCCAAAGTGCATCACCTCGCACTTTTCCGGGTTAAATTCCATTTGCCACTGTTCCGCCCATCTGACCAACCCATCTATATCGTCCTGCAGACTGAGGCTACCCTCCTCGCTATTTACCACCCTACCAATTTTTGTATCATCCGCGAACTTACTGATCATACCTTTTACATTCATATCCAAGTCATTAATGTAGACCACAAACAGCAAGGGACCCAGCACCGATCCCTGTGGTACCCCACTGGCCACAGGCTTCCAGTCACAAAAACAACCTTCGACCATCACCCTCTGCCTTCTGCCACTAAGCCAGTTTTGTATCCAATGTGCCAAGGCACCCTGGATTCCATGGGCTCTTACCTTCTTGACCAGTCTCCTGTGCGGGACTTTATCGAAGGCCTTGCTGAAATCCATGTATACCACATCCACTGCGTTACCCTCATCCACACACCTAGTCACCCCCTCAAAAAGTTCAATCAAATTAGTCAGACATGATCTTCCCTTGACAAAGCCATGTTGACTATCCCTGATTAATCCTTGCCTCTCCAACTGGGTACTCACGCGTAGGCCCAATGAAAGTGCCGGTTTCGTGCATGCACTGCGCATGCGCGGGAAACCGGAACTTCCGTTCCCTTAAAGGAAAGGGTTCACAAGTCCAACGCGTGCGCCGGAGAGGCAGCGCGTACGCCTGGAACTTCCGTTTTTTTTGCAGGTTTCTCCGGGAGGGTAAGTCTCCAGGAGCTACACCTGTAAAAAGCAGTCACAAGGCCTGTTTTTAACAAGGTAAGTGGTGAATTAAGTTAAATTAAAACATTTTTTCCCACAGGTTTATTATTTTTAAATACTTTAAAGAAAGGTAAGTTTATTTTAAGCCCCGTTAGAAACTAATTAATTTTTTCAAAAATTTAAGTTATTGTTTAAAATAGTTATTTTATGTAATTTATAGTTATTTTAAAAATGTGATTTAAAAAAAATGTATTTGAAGTTTTAGTGATGTTTTGGGGCTGAATTGTATTCATAGATTTGACAGGTCTTCCTGTCGATGAAACTACAGGATGATTTGGACAGGTTGGGTGATTGGGCAGAAGCATGGCAGATGCAATATAATGTGGATAAATGTGAGGTTATCCACTTTGGTGGCAAAAACAGGAAGGCAGATTATTATCTGAATGGCAATAGATTGGGAGAAGGGGAAGTGCAACGAGACCTGGGTGTCCTTGTGCACCAGTCGCTGAAGGTAAGCATGCAGATGCAGCAGGCGGTAAAGAAGGCAAATGGTATGTTGGCCTTCGTAGCGAGAGGGTTTGAGTACAGGAACAAGGATGTCTTGCTGCAGTTGTACAGGGCCTTGGTGAGACCACATCTTGAGTATTGTGTGCAGTTTTGGTCGCCTTATCTGAGGAAGGATGTTCCTGCCATGGAAGGAGTTCAGCGAAGATTCACCAGGCTGATACCTGGGATGGTAGGAATGACGTATGAGGAGAGATTGGGACGATTGGGCTTGTACTCGCTGGAGTTTAGAAGAATGAGAGGGGATCTCATTGAAACTTATAAAATTCTGACAGGACTGGACAGACTAGATGCAGGAAGGATGTTCCCGATGGTTGGGGAGTCCAGAACCAGGGGTCACAGTCTAAGGATAAGGGGTAAGCCATTTAGGACAGAAATGAGGAGGAATTTCTTCACCCAGAGAGTGGTGAACCTGTGGAATTCTCTGCCCCAGAAGGCAGTAGAGGCCAATTCATTAAATATATTCAAGAAGGAGTTGGATATATTTCTTATGGCTAAAGGGATCAAGGGGTATGGGGAGAAATCAGGGACCGGGTACTGAATTTGGATGATCAGCTATGATCGCATTGAATGGCGTAGCAGGCTCGAGGGGCCGAATGGCCTACTCCTGCTCCTATCTTCTATGTTTCTATGTTTCTTTATTTGTTCCCAGATCTGCCTGACAGTATTAACTTGCCAAGTGATTTCTTCTCACACAGCATGAGCCTCTATTTTTAGGTTGTGGCCTTCTGCCACGAAGAGGGATATCCTCCTTCGCGCTCTTCTCTTATCACGACCTCCAGTGCATCATAGGAACATTGAATTTACAGGACGGGAATGGATCATTTGGTCCATCTGACCAGTGCCAGAATTCAAAAACAGAATGTACAGTTCACTATCTGTATCCCTCAAATGATTTTCTCATCAAATAACTCTTCAACTTCCTCTTAAAATTACTGATGTTATCAACATTGATCAAGGAGCAAGTAAAAGTGCCAGGAGAGTCCATTCCAAACATTCACAACCCTCTATGTGAAACAGTTATATCTGATCTGATTATTTACCTTCTCTCTTCTGAGCTTCATCCCATGTCCCCTTGTTATTGTCCATTGGTGTAGGGGGTTTCTCTTGCTCTTTCTGGTCTCCTGCCAGGCTTCGTGCAATAATTACCCTTGAGTGGTTCGACCCACTCCCCCTACGGTTCTAGACCTTGGACTTAGGTGCAGAGAACAATAGTGCAGAGAAAGAACTCAATAGACCAGGTTGAATAGCACGAAATGGATGCTTTTATTTTAAACAGTTTGAAGCATTACAAAATACATGTCATAGGCACAGATTAAAGTTACTACAATCATGCACAAATTTATGAACTTGACTCTATGGAAATGGGGAACACACGGCACATCGTAAAAGGGGAAACACATTACGATTTCCCTTAACTCCCTCCCCTATACCTAAACTAAGTTTCGACCTGGGGAACTTGGGATCATGCTCACCACTCTCGAAATCGCGAGAAAGGGGGGGTTCGCAGCCTTTTTGGCACCGCTTTCCGTCGTCACGTGGATTTGGAAACTTCTGGCGCAGTCGATATTCTCTCCTCCCTCGAGGCGGTGGGGTAGACCCAGCCTCGATGAGCGCTCGTTAAGGTTGAGATCCACTAGGTCGATTTGGGTTCATGGAGCAGACCCAGATGCAGGCTATGCACTTGGGAGAATCTTGTGGCCTAGATCGCCAGTCTTCCAGAGGGTTTCTTCTCCGTCGGCCTGGGTCGTCGATGATCTCCCGACCCCAGTACCCGGGCCACCCTCGTCGTCTTCTCGTTGTGGCCGAGCCTTGTTTGGCTGAACACCGACCACGTTGTCCTTTTACCGAAACCGTCCGTCTTTAAAAAGACGAAAACGTTTTCATCGATCTGCCGAAGTGGAAGAGGCGCCGATCCGGGCACCGTCCGCCCTTTGTTCGTTCCTCGTAGAAGAAAGTTCTTGAAGAAATGGAAGCCTGAAGTCGCCCAACAAGAAGCCGTGGCAGTGAAGAAGAAGTTGTTCAAGTAACCCGGAGTCCGAAGTCACTTAGATGGACTTTCAATCCATAGTTATACTCTTTTGGGACAGTCTTATCTCCCGCCAAATCATAGTCCTGTCTTTGTATTAATTTTGGCGGGCAGAAATCTCTGCAGGGGCGCTTTGTCTTGTAACGGAGCCGGTGATAACTTAAACTGGCCTTCCTGGCCGATAATGTCTTTCAATGTCTTTTGCATTGTCACCGTGGCTCGGTTCGCATATTGATCGGTCCGGACATTTTCCTTGATGGCTGCTAAACGGTTTTTCCTTTGTACGATAAATGGGTATAAGTGTTTTTACATTGTCCGCCCATATCTTGATGGGCCCCATCCTGTACTTATAATCCATTGAATATGTATGCTGTTGCTCTGAGTTTCGGTTCCCAGAGACTGGCTTTCGTGGGCTCACTGTCTTCAATCCACAAGCCTGTCTGGCTTGCAGTAACAGAAATAAAATGGTTCATAAACTGATCACGGGGCCTGGCGGCCATTTTGTATGCCCTTTTATCAAAGGTTTTTCTGTGCAAGCTTACTTTGGTCAATAAACAGTCTTATTTTATCCAGTTTTCTTGCGTGATTTTTGCTGAAAATTGCGAATCTTACATTGGGGTGAATGCTCGAGTGTTTCCAATGACTGCCATCTCACAAATTCCAGAGTCCCGCAACTCTAAATGCAGTCACAATGTGTTTCCCCTTTAAGTACCAGCTGCAGACCATTAAGAGCTACTGACTGGCCCAATTTTCCTATTGGCAGCCAACCTGCACTAAGTCTTAACATCCTCCGTATATTTTCCTTGTACAGGCGAGCTCTTTCTAGTGAGGGGGGAAGTCATAAAATCTTCTCCTACAGGCGCACTATTCGCCATGGGCTAGTGCAACCCCAAATATCCTGGACTTGGAAAATTGGGGCTTATTTGTCAGGACTATGGTAAGGAACTCCTGCTCCTCGAGTATTTAGCATTCTCTTTTGGGCATCCTTTTCTTGGCTGAATAGAAGAAGAATGTTCATTGTTACAGATAGCTGCATTAGCAAATTTCCCATAGTGAAGTTGCACAGCCAATTAGGCAGATCAGTGCCACAGTGATGATAGTTCCCAAGCAACCTCCGAAATGCCAGGGGAGTGAAAAAAACAAAGAAAACAAAAACATAACACAACTTTTTCAGATAAACAATAAGTCCACATTTTAATTTCCTGTATTCATCTTCAATATTTCTGGGGTATGATTATTAGCATATTCAAGTGTCTTACTGTACCCATTCATATTTTTGTTGCTGTGCGGTTTGCAAATGTGTTCAATGTTGTCTCATCACCTACAAGATCATATAGAAAATACATAACTGATTAATTAAGTCATGTATTTAATGTATTCAAATATTTTTTCAACCTTACTCTATCTTCTGAATGATGATGGGCTACAAGGCTGAATGAGCAAAGTACTGGATTCATGAGTGTTTCTCTGGGGAAGGGAGTGAGAGAGAATATTAGGACTCTCTGCCAGCACAAAATCTTAGCCAGTAGAATTTTTGTTATTGGTTTATCTGAGAAAATAGGTTAAGTTTGATACCCAGCAAAACCTAGACTTGCAACCTGAGGGCTGTGTTATCTCTAAGTGGCTTAAAGCAATTTTGGAAATTTAGCATATCAACATAAACACCAATAATAGACACAGCCTCCTTAAAATATTCTGGTCAGTGTTCCATCTGTTACAGGAAGCAACCAAAGCTTTGAAGCTTCAGGTGCATTATTGGTTGGGAAAAATCAGGATTGAAGGAAGCTTAATCAATCTCAGATGTTATTATCATCAGTAATCGCAAAAAAATTGGCCATAAATCTGTAATATGACACCACCTCACTACTAATCTTGTCCTAATGTCACTGACAGATAGAAAGGGGCGTCTGAATGCAGATTTATACTGTGTCAGCTCAAGAATGACACGAGGGCTGACAAAGTTTTCCACAGACTGATGCATGTTATAACATGCATGGAAACAGACTCATCTGCTGAAACATTAAAAAAAAACAGGAAGCTTCTATTAGAAGAAGGTCGGTAGAGTTGTATCAATAAGTAGATTGTAGTCCGTGCTGACTGAGGCAGGCTGCACACAACAGAGCACTCTGGTTCCTAGTGAAATTCAGAGTGCCATTGTACATGCAGAAGCATGGTAGGTAACAGCACACGCACTGTGGTGCTGTGAGTTTTAGATTACACAGCAGATCCATTGTAGGCAGAAAGCAGGCTTCTGAATTTCACTGGAAACCAGAGTGCCCGATGGGTGCAGCCTACCTCAGCCATTCTTTAACGCTGCCTCATTTGTAAGGCAGGGCCAGGGCGTTTTACAAAACATAGCTGTAGCGAGAGTGCTCAAATGAGGCCAGAAGGAGCAAAGTTAGAACTAGAGGGAATATCGCCGAGCAGGTGTTTGCTTAAAGCAAAAAAAGAGTTTCAAATCTTTGTTAAGAGTCACCTTAAATTAAAAAATACGAGTCTGGTAATCTTCAGCTATTTTTGTCCTGTTACTCTATCACTGCTGTGATGACAGTGTTATAATTTAACCTCCTGGATGTTTCATGCATTCTGTTCTAACTTAATATTCAGCCTTTTGTAACTTGAAAATAAAACAAATATTCATAGATTTCATACATAATTTATATATGTTGGGTCCTGTGCAGGACCAATTGCAGAAGTATTACCAGCGGCACTAAAGATCCAGGGAGGAATTTTAACCCCTAAGAACGGCTGGGTTGGGCTTGGGCGGGAAGTAAAAATTGTAGAAATTTCAAGCGCGACTGCAACCCGCCTCCAATGCGTCCACTTCTGGGTTTAACGGAGGAGCGTTTGGCTGCGTCTGAGAAACCTGCTCGCCGGAGTTGACTCGGTCATTAAGGCGGAAGGGTCGGAAATTAGCACGACCGCTTACATCATTAGCACATGGTAATGAAGCAATTTTGAATTGAATTAAACAGGCAATTGAATTTAACACCTCCAGCACGGGTTTCCTGGGGCTCGGGAAACTTGCCAGTGAAATGGAGGCGAGATTGAGCAGCACTTCATGGAGTTGTTTAAAGTTCAGATTGTCCGATATCAATAAAGCTTCAGTGCTTACAGCTGCTTTGTCAGTAGAGGTTTTTGAGAAGTTTGGAACCTTTCGAACGGACAACATCAGGATGGGGGGCTCATGGATGTTTTCGAGAGGACATCGGACAAGGAAGACAATCACCATCCATGACAGCGATGTCATGCTGCGGTGGGATCAGCAGGTGCACAAGAGAGAGGTGCACAAGAGAGAGGTGCACAAGAGAGAGGTGCACAACACACACCTGGTGAACACAGATCTGGAGAACCGAGTGGAGAACAGCCGAGGGGAGAGCAACAGAGGGGCCGAAGTCGTAAGAGACACTATCCGCATCTCTGGACAATCCATTGATGATTTGGCTGACCATATTATATAAGACAGTCAAGCCTGAGGGAGTATACTGACAAAGGCTCAGCTTCCTTGACCTATCTGAAGAGCAGTGCTTCCACAGGCTCAGATTGTCACGACAGGTGGTCGCTGACATCTGCAGCCTCCTTCAAGAAGAGCTGCTCCCTGCTGGACCTGGTGGTCATGCACTGCCCATCACTGTACCTGCATGACCAATCTACTATTGTTCGAGCTAGACTCCTCCATTCTCTCCACTATTGTGGAGATTGTGTGTGGCATGTCTGACTGTACCTCACAAAGTTGCTCCTGTACCTCTATCATTCTCCTTCTCTACGATGGCCCAGGAGTTCAGCATCTGTGTCCAGCTGAGCAGAGCTTGGAGAGGATTGCGCCCACTGATATGGACTCTCCACAGCTGTCCTTGCCACCAGTGTCTCCTTGTGCTCACTTGTGACTTGTGAATCACCAGGTGAAAACCCAACTAACTCTCTAACTGAATCCACCAAAGTTGGTTCACGGCTGTACGTTCTGAGATGGTGCATCTTCAGAAGGAATGAGGTCTCCTGAGGAATCATCCTCGTACATTTCCAGCAACTGCTGCTGTACACATGAAGGCTCTATAAGACAAAAGAAAAAGATATGAATTTGTCGAGGCAAAGTAACAATCTTGACAATCGTCATGCTCAGGCTTCTCATAGTTCAGTCATTGATGAAATAAAGTCAGCATGTGTATGTCAGCGATATTTTTAATTCTGTCACCGGGCGAGTTCCCAGTCGCCCCATTTCCAATTGAGTGGGACGCAGATGTGCCACTTATCCCCATGGCATCCTCCTCTGCATCTGGGAGCTGCACAATTTGTGTTGGGCCACCTCCAGTCTCTCCCTCTCACTTGTGTTTTGTGCTCTCTTCTCCAACAAGGGATGAAGAAACAGACATATGAGTGAGTGAAGGTCATGTATTCACCCATGGATGCAATACATTTGGTGAGGGTAACTATCAGACAGAAACATCACATTGCATAAGGTTTGGGGTGAGTGGCAGCAGTGGATGGATACATAAGGCGGTGAGGAAGTGCATAGAAAGTGAAGGATGGATGTTGCTGAAACTGAAGTGGATGTGAGGAGTGGTGCGATGGAGTAGGTACTCCTAAGACAGAGTGAAAGGTGGGGGTGGAGGGGATTTACACCACAGGATGTAGGTGAATCAGCAAATGTGCTCACTTTTCCTGACCTGGTTAGGTCATTAAATCACTTCCTGCACTGCATCCAAGACAGGAGCTCAATGCTCCTGCTGCTCGCTTCCTCAGCCACCTCCAACCACGCCTTCTTGGTGACAGGTTTTTTCCTCCCATTGCTGGGTAAAAGTATGTTCCTCCTGCTCCTGGCTGCACCCAGCAGTAATTTCAGAGAAGCATCATTAAATCTGGGTGCTGTCCTTGCTCTTCGTGCATCCATTCTAAACACCTCCCGGCTCCTCCAAATTCCATTTCTGCATTGGCCCTTTAAATTGTGGACTTCAGATCGGGTCTCGCAGGTGTGCATCACGCCCGCTGCGCAGATTGGAGACACGAGAGACGGAAGTAAAAATTTATTGCCTCAATCAAGTTGAAATCGGAGAATCTGACGCGTTGACTTTACTTTGGGCTTCGCACATGCAATTCCGCCCCCCCTCCCCACCCCTGGAACCCGCCTTAGCATTAATATCGGGGTCCCATATTCAGTAAATACTGCAACCCACAACATCCATAAAGCCTTCCATAAATTGAGTCTAAAATCAAACATTAACACTTAAGTCAGCTAATTAATTACTAAATAAAAAATGAATAATAGACATTGTCATTGGGCATGTGACCTCAATATTCACATTTGCACAGCGTATGCATATGTAATTTAACCTTTTTGTGCACTGTTGGTAAAATGGTATGATAAAAAGTAGTGTGTAAATGTTTTTCGATCATTGTTAATGCGATACTTTCTTAGTTACTGCTTATTGACTATCTGCTAAAATAGTGGGTTGCACAGGTGAAAACACCAGACTTCAGCACCATGGAAACACCAGCAACGTTCTATGGAGAGGGGAGCTGTAATCATGGTCAGTTCAAACAATTGGAATAACCGCTCCAGGCCAACGGAAGAAAGAAAGCCCAACCAATACTGAGCAAATCCAACAGAGCATGTCAGGACAAAGGGCAAGCAGCATCCAACTGCGTTCTGAATGGAGAGCAGGGGCAGGCCTGGTGCACCTCGTGTGCAAGTCAAGACTCTCAGCAGTCACTCTGATGATGTGAAAGTACCGCTTACAACTGCTGGACAGAAACCTAGAAGCTGTACTAAGATGTTCTGGGCACGAAATTCGGTTGCGCCCCATTTGGGGGGCGGTAACCGAGTTAAGGCCGGACATTTAGTGCCCCACGTGGAAGTACCGCCCCGGCTGCTAAATTTAGCTTACCGCCCCGCACAGGAAGTGGAGCGCAATCTTGGGCGTTCCACTTCCTAGTGGGGCGGTAACCGAGGCGATGTCGGGGTGCGATTGGCAGCGCTCGGCGGAGCGCTGCCACGTTTCAATGCCCCTCCCCTTCAGTTAAAGGGGAGGGCCACTGCGCACTCTGCAGGGCCTCCAATGGCCCACACTAGGCCACCAGGGCGGTGTGGTTCTGCAGCCCGATGCCGAGACACTATGCTGGGCTGCACAATGGCGGCCAGGACCACACCACGGCACACCACAGAGGGCCGACCTGGAGGTCGGCCAAAGAAAGAAAATAGCGGCGTGGGTTGCGGCCACACCTCCCCTTTAAACACCGCCCCGCGAGCGGAGGTCGGCCCGGCTCGCAACCCGTGAGGCTGGCGATGACATTGTCCACGGTAGCCTCGCGGGATGCAGATGAATTTCTGCCGTGGGACGATAAGGGGCCATGGCGGAGCACGATGGGGTTGTGGCACACGTCAATGACGTTATGGCCAGCGGCACAGCGGCCTGGGATGCTACCGGCGGGGGCACGGCGCTATTGGGTAGCATCCCAGCAATGCCCCGCTGAATTTCTTGGGAGGCGCTTTTTCGGCCCCCCCTGGGCGATAAGCCCTTTGCGCCCCGTTAGCGCCCCCCGGAGACGTTAACGACAGGCACAAAGGCACCGAATTTCTAGCCCTCTGTGTTTCATAAAAATTCATGCCAGAATTCCAAACTTTAGTGCATGGTGGTAGATGTTTGTTCAGTAAAGTGAAGTGCATTTGCCTGTATTGTGCGTAAGGCATTTTCTACTAAAATTAGTGTCTGTGGCTAAATTGGAGTCTCTGTAGCCATGCCTGTGGCTAGTCAGCGATTTCTATTGGACAACACTGAATGAAGGTAATTATATGATCTAAATAAACTAAGTGACAAAATTATATTCCCATTGAAATTCCATCCAACCTCATCTGGGGTGTCTCATCAGAATTGAAGCAGTGTTGGACATCATTGCCGAGACACGCAATCCCTTTAATCTTACATGAAAGGAATTTTTCTTGATGCTATGTGTGATAGCCAATTTTCAGGGAGGCAGTGGAGGTTATAGGAGATGAGGGATTCCTGCCCAGAGGATGTACAAGCCACTGACTCACTGAACAGCAGTCTGTACAGTAGTTTTATCTCATCAGAGATGAATCACCGACAGTTGCCAAATGTCTTGAACCTCCATGCCTGATTGCTACAACCCTATTAATAGCAGTGAAGGTGGTCTTTATGTCACTTTCTGTAGAATTTTATGGCATTACAGTCAACAGCACCCAAACGGAGGGAGCAAATGTTGTCTAAGGATGGCAGTTGGTCAGGGTTGGATGGTGGATCAGTGAGGATGGGTGAATATCCTGGAGTTTTGCTTGGTTGGGATCACAGAGTTTTATGGAGAACATTCCTTCAGGAGCCTCCCAAGAAATTCAGCGGGGCATTGCTGGGATGCTACCCAATAGCGCCGTGCCCCCGCCGGTAGCATCCCAGACCGCTGCGCCGCTGGCCATAACGTCATTGACGTGTGCCGCAACCCCATCGCGCTCCGCCGCAGCCCCTTATCGTCCTGCGGTAGAAATTCATCTGCGCCCCGCGAGGCTACCGTGGACGATGTCATTGCCAGCCTCGCGGGTTGCGAGCTGGGCCGACCTCCGCTTGCAGGGCGGTGTTTAAAGGGAAGGTGTGGCCGCGACCCGCGCCGCTATTTTCTTTCTTTGGCCGACTTCCAGGTCGGCTCTCCGTAGTGTGCCATGGTGTGGTCCTGGCCGCCATTGTGCAGCCCAGCATAGCGTCTTGGCACCGGGCTGCAGCGGCAGAACCACACCGCCCTGGTGGCCTAGTGTGGGTCATTGGAGGTCCTGCAGAGTAAGCAGGGTGGGGGAGATTCCATAACATAGATTGGTCTATGGAAGGAGCAGGTTTTATGGGCTGAATGACCATTTCTAATTCCATGCTATCTATGCTTTTCAAACTAAAGTCTGTAGATCTGGGGGGAGTCCATGACAAGATTCCAGGGGTCTGCAAGACCATCAGATTTTGTGTGAGGCCTTGTATACCATTCATTGTAAACGTCTGTAGTTTTCTATATTCTATTTTTTTCTGAATTTGTTGATGTAGTAGGACATTATTTCTATTGAAGTAGCTTTCAGAAGTCAGAACATGGGGCCTGAGGATGTGCTAGGGATCCGTATACAGAAGGGTTTGAAAGACATGGCAGCAGCACCTATCCACAATCCACAGCCCTCAGGTGAGATTACATAAAATGAAGCACATCTGGCAATGCAAATCAACACTGTCGAGAAAATATTTGTCACCCTAAGCAAATAATTCCATTATATCAACCACTCACAACTTCGCTACCTATACATGTCAATAAATTAGGGGAAGATGAAAATATTTCAGCAGTGACAAAAAGGAGGAGGTACCTGGGGACCCAATCACGCGTATTATTGAGAAATACTTTGATGGAAAAAAAAATCACCATTTGAATTTCTACACCTTGCCATGGAAGCTATTTCTATCCCTGCTGAAGACTACCTTAGCAAAACATGGAGTTCGAAAACCATCAGAAACAATGCAGATTAACACAGAGAAGAAAAAATTTTACACCCTAAGAAAATAGTTCCATTTATTTCAACTACTCAGGAGAAGCCCTCCAGGACTGTGACATGAAGCCTGGTTATGGCTGTCAGAACAAAAATAAAACTACACCCTGTTGACACCTTACAAGCCTTCAACTAGCAAAACAAGCAGGTAAGTAATGGTTTCAGACAAATTGCAGCAGACGCGGGTCAGAAAATTGGCCACCTGACATCGTGCAACCAAGTCGTGAGGTACTCAATTTTCCACTGGGGTATTTTGGGCAAAACCTGAGGCCTTGTGACCAGCAATGCACAGCCTCATTGTAATATGCAAAAAATCTCACTAATGTTCCCACAGCAAAATTCATATCTTCTAGCAAGACTCCACTCACAACACAACCCTCAGCCATAAAAATAGGTGTGTGGGAGACCCAGGACTAACCTTCTCATCTAGGCTTCTTAGAACCAGATGATGGTTCTGTTCATGGTAATTTGATTTTGCTCCATGCATTAGTTAGTTTTTCAGTGTGTTCCTCCAGTTTTTGCTTTTTTGAATTGCTTTCTCTGCCAATACTATTCTTCACCATTCTTGATTGCTGCTGGGGATTAAATTGCACCATTCAAGGAGGTAAAAATGAGTATTCCATTAAACATTTGAAATGCATTACAAAATTGAAATGAGGGAGAGGCGAGGCCAACAAATACAACTACAAAGCTGTTGTGTCCGTGTATAATAAGACACAGACTGCGGAGAATGCTTACTCAACGTGGCTCACACTGCAACTGATCTGTACAGATTACTACTCAGGGCTATATACAGGTGTGGTCACTGCCGGTACTGCAGTATACATGAGCTGTAAAAGATAGTTCCCCACTTAAAAAGGTATATACATTACAATTCCTCCCCTTTTAGATTAACAGTACCATAACACTCATTTAACAATTAAATATCAAACTAATTACAATTAACACTTTTAACATGCAACATTAGCTGAAAATAGTCTATTTATATATTCAGTCTTTGGGGAGGCTTTCTGATCCTTTCTGGATAGCGCCTTTCCCGAGTGTCTTGCTCTTGGTGCGGAGGTGATTCTGGCCCCCTGTCGTCGGTTGGTTCATCAGCTTCCGATACTACTGTTTCTGGGGTAGATGCGACCTGTACGTCGGGTTCATCACCAGGTACGCATGGGCGAGGCATGGGGTTGACTTGTTCCTGTGACTCTAGGATCTGGTCAGCATGGCGTCTCACAATGCTCTCCCCAACGTCCACTGTGTACATTAGTGAGCCCTGCCATGTGCATATCGTTCCTGGCTGCCATTTTTCTGTTCGGTAGTCGCGGGCCAAGACTGGTTGCCCTACATTGAAGCTCCTTGTTGGCTTCTCATGGATGTGCTGGAATTTCTTACTCTCAACATCTCTTCGTACGTTTGGTCTGAGCAAATCCAGGCGAGATCGTAACCTTCGGTTAAAGAACATTATGGCTGGGGCCTGGTTGGTGACTGCATGTGTCGCATTCCGGTAGGCAAACAGGAAATTGTCCACCTTGTGCTGCAGCGGAATGTTGTCATTGTACATAGCCTTTATTGCCTTCTTAAAGGTTTGTACGAACCTCTCAGCCAATCCATTTGTGGCTGGGTGATACGGGGCGGATGTGTAATGCCTTACCCCATTCTTTTTCAAGAACCTCCGGAACTCTTTGGACACAAACTGTCGTCCGTTGTCAGAGCAAATCTGTTCTGGCAAGCCATTCCTGGCAAAAATGGTCCATAGGACTGCAATAGTTTTCTCTGTGGTGGTGGAGGACATTTTGATGACCTCAGGCCATTTCGAGTGCGCATCCACGGCTATTAAAAACATTGAGTCCATGAATGGACCAGCAAAATCAATATGCACCCGTTGCCATGGAGATGAGGGCCACTCCCATGGGTGTAGAGGGGCATGTGGTGGTGCATTTTGGACTTTCTGGCATCCTGAGCAGCTTTTGGTCAGGTCCTCAATTTGTTTATCGATTCACGGCCACCACACATAAGCCCTGGCTAGGCTTTTCATTTTTACCCCTCCCAGATGACCCTCATGAAGCTCATTGAGCACTCTATCCCTTAACTTGGGTGGAATTACCACTCGGGATCCACACATCAAGGTCCCCCGGCACACTGACAGCTGTTCTCTCCTTGTCGAGAATGCTGGCAACAGTGAGTCGCCATGTGCTGGCCATCCCTTCACCGTCAAATCATGTACCCGAGACAGTGTCGGGTCATTTCGGGTTTCCTTTTTGATACAAGCGTTAGTTACTGGTAGGTATTCAACTATAGTCGAATGGAATATTTCGACAGGATCCACTGCTGCTGCTTCCTCCGCAGTAGGCAGTGGCAGGCGTGATAGCCCATCAGCATTTCCATGCTGTTTCGTGCCCTTATATTCAATCTCATAGTGGTGCGCCCCTAGAAACAGTGACCATCTTTGTAGTCGTTGCGCAGTCATCACCGGAACACCCTTCTTCAGATTAAAAATGGAGACAAGAGGCTGGTGATCAGTCAGCAAGGTGAATTTCTGCCCGTGCCGATAGTGATTGAACTTTTTCACTCCCCACACTAGGCTGAGGGCCTCCCTGTCAATCTGGGCATAGTTACGCTCGGCTGAGGTTAGTGATCGTGACGCAAAGGCTATTGGCCTCTCTGAGCCGTCCGAGAATTTGTGCGACAGCACCGCTCCAATGCCGTAGGGTGACGCATCACATGCCTACCGAATTGGTAATGCCGGGTTGTAATGGGCCAATACCTCTTTCGATGTGATTAGTGTTTTGCTCTTCTGGAAAGCTCATCTACATTCGTCACTCCACTTCCATGGCACCCCAGTTTGCAGTAGGGTGTTCAGTGGGTGTAGTATTGTAGACAAATTTGGCAAGAACTTATGGTAGTAGTTTACCAGCCCGAGGAACGACCTCAGTTGTGACACATTTTCCGGTGCTGGAGCCTTGACTACTGCCTCAATCTTCTCTGGGGACTTATGTAACCCCTCTTTATCGATAACGTGACCACAATACGAGATCTGTTTTCTAAAAAACTCGCATTTGGGGCGGTTAGCTCGGAGCCCATATTCCTGCAATCTCGTGAGCACCTGCTCCAGGTTGGCAAGGTGATCACTGTCATTTTCGCCCGTGACCAGGATGTCATCCAAATAACACTGGGTCCCTGGGATCCCTTGTAGGACTTGTTCCATTGCCCTCTGCCAAATAGCCGGAGCTGATGCTACCCCGAATACCAGCCGGTTGTATTGGTAGAGACCTTTATGGGTGTTGATTGTGAGGTTTTTTTTGATGCTTCTTCTACCTCCATTTGCAGATACGCCTGGGCCAGATCAATCTTAGTGAAGCATTTCCCTCCAGATAGCGAGGCGAAAATATCTTCAATCCGCGGAAATGGATATTATACGGTGTGAAGGACCGGGTTCACTGTTACCTTCAAGTCCCCACAGATGCGAACCTTCCTTGGCTCCCCAGGCGTGCTGCTCAATGACTTTTTCATCACAGGGACGATGGGAGTAGCCCACTCGCTCCAGTCTACCTTGGACAGTACGCCTGAACGTTCCAGACTCTCCAGCTCTGCTTCGATGGCTGGGCAGATCGCATAAGGTATCGGTCTGGCCTTAAAAAATTTTGGGCTTGCGTTTTCTTCAATTTTAATCGTCGCTGTCACGCCTTTTAGTGTTCCGAGTCCTTGCTGGAACACTTCTTTCGCATCAGTTAGGATCTTTGACAGTCGCCCAGGTGTGACGTCGTCATCCTTTTTGTCAGCCACAGTCAGTGCCTGTATGGAATGCCAATCCAGTTGTATTTTCCGGATCCATTCACGTCCCAGTAATGGTGGTCCTCCATCTTGCAATACATACAGGTCTAGTTTTGGTGTTTCCTTACCGTTATATATAACGGTCACCCTTATTTTTTCTTTGGGGTAAACTTTTTGCCCCGTGTACATCTTCAAAATAATTTTTGTGTCTCTCAAGGGTATGTGTGAGAATAGCCGCTCGTAGTCCCGTCGGTTTATGACTGTTAGGGCTGATCCTGTGTCCAATTCCATCTTTACCTGGACTCCTGCTATCTTGAGAGAGACCCAAATGGTTCGGTGATCCTCCGTTGTGATCACATTATGTAGTTTCAGACAACTCAGTTCCCTGCTTTCGGAGTCGTTATCACTCTTTTGTTCATCTGAACTATTCTCCGTCATCTTATGTACCTTCTTGTACTTTTCTTTGATAGGTTTCTTATTGCTGGTTTTCTTTCCCAACCTGCAGACTCATGCTGTGTCCTACTTTTCCACACTGTCTGCACACTTTGTCTTTGAACCAGCAATCATTCTGGTCGTGTGTTGTTCTGTCGCAGCGATAGCACTTCTCTGTTCCATATGACATTTCGTTTGTGCCATATTCTTGCGGTCTCTGTTGTACCTCTGCAGCGCCCCGTGCTGCTGCTTCATATGATACTGCAATGCTGAAAGCCTTTTCCAGCGTAAGGTCCTTTTCAGATAAAAGCCGTTTCTGGGTTCCTTCACTTTGAAGCCCACACACAAACTTGTCCCTTAAGGTATCTGCCAGTCCCGCTCCAAACTGGCAGTGTTTCGATAGTTTGCGCAGTTCTGTTAAATAATCAGCATTGCTTTCATCCTTATGCTGGTTCCGTTTGTGAAACTTGAATCTTTCTGCTATCAGCAGCGGTGTGGGGTTTAAATGTTCCTTTAGTATCGTTACCAGGTCTTCAAAACTCTTTTCCATTGGCTTCGTTGGGGTTACTAGATTTCGTATTAAACCATACGTCTTTGCACCCATTAAATTTAACAATACCGACGCTTTCTTGTCATCTGACACCTCATTTGTCTTGCAGTACACCTCTATTCGTTCGACATATGTAGTCCAATCTTCGACTTCATTGTCAAATGCGGTGATGCTGCCACTCTTCGGCATTTTGGGTGTGGTTTAAAATGGCATCTCCCAATGGCTTAAAATGGCGTCTCCCGCGCTTTCCTTCCTCCCCCGCTGCTGCCAATGCCTCTCCCGGTGGTTCTCATGGCAATGGCGGCGCCCTGTAGGTTTCGCGCGCTTCTCCTGCGCTGCTGCCAACGCCGCTCTCGGCGGTCCTCGTGGCAATGGCGGCGCCTCACGGGTTTCTGCGCGTCTCTCTCTCCCTCTCTCCGACGCTGCTCGGCCCCTGAACACCAGCTGCGCCCTATGTGCTCTGCCCTCTCTCTCTCTCCCCCGTCGACGCTGCTCGGCCCTTTGCTGTGCCGCTCGGTCGGGCTCTAGCCCGCCGCTGTCCGGGAAGGGTCTGCGCACTACCTGTTGCCAGCCCGTTTCGCTGGACCACCTTGACTGGAAAGCCAAGCCTGGCTCTCGACAGCCTCCCCCGCAATTCTCGAGTCTCTGCTGGATGACTGGGCTGTTGCCCGTGGTCGACGCCCGAGTCTCTGGCCTTGATCTCCAATCCACTGATCTCCAGGAACGAATCCCCGGGAGGTGATGCAGAGTTGCAGGTAGGTTCGAACTTGCCTCGTCGTCAATGTTGCATCCGTGTATAATAAGACACAGACTGCGGAGAACGGTACAACAGGTGTTTACTCAACGTGGCTCACGCTGCAACTGATCTGTACAGATTACTACTCAGGGCTATATACAGGTGTGGTCACTGCCGGTACTGCAGTATACATGAGCTGTAAAAGATAGTTCCCCACTTAAAGGTATATACATTACAAAAGCCAGTGAGCCATTTCGCACACCCCGATGATGGCCCATAACATGTGTTAATAGAGCCCTTCTCATGCACCTCATGACAGGGCGATATGTCAGATGTGACCTGTCTTTGTTGCCTCTGCTTCACAAGACAAGTTGCCACAGAGCTGTGCTAACTTCTGCACAGTCACCTGCAGACAACATCTGGATCAAGTATGACTTCTCCTGTGCAAGTGAACATTATCAACACATGAAGCTTTTATGCTATTAGATCCTTCCAAGCCACCCCAGGATTCACCTGCCACATCAGGTAGTCCACACTTGTATCAAGTAAGTGACAAATGCTGTATTTGCTCAGGGAACTATCTTCATGACTTTTTCAATAGAAAGGACTCGAGAGCTGATCAGAGTTGAGAGTTTTCGCTCAGTGGTCACTTGTAGGCTAGACCAGTTGACTAGGGTTGCAGGCTCATTTCTCTGAAGGATACTAATGACTCAGTTTGCTTTTTTATCACAATCTGGGGGCCTTTCATGTGACATTCTGGTTCCAGCCCACAATATACTGGATTTATTGAATTCTGTTTCACAATTTGCTATGCTGGGATTGTGATTTCACAAACGCTGGGTTGCTAGTCCATTATAATAACCATTACACTACCATACCCATGATATAATGCAATGAAAACCATATACAATAATATATTGTACTAATTTGTATATCTAACAAAATGGTTGTGTATAATGAACCCCACTGATTGCATTTAGTGTGTCTACCCCATGAAGCCCTTGCACTCCTTCCCCATGCATTTTCAAGGTGGTCCCATTTGTGGTCCTTGTGTGTTTTCAGTTGAGGCACAGCCAGAAGGGGCAGCATACTCATCCACTTGCATTCTGATAGAATGTGAACTGGGCTGATGGATGGGAATGTGCTGCTGACTGTCCTATTTTAGGAGTGCCAAATCAAACTGAAAATGGTTTTTGTTAAGAGATGCCATCTAGCTAGCTGAGACAGGGTTGTTAATCCTTCGCCCGGTGAAGATTGCAAGTCATCTTGACTATCAGTCACATCAACATCCAAAAGTGTTCCATATCTAAAGGCTAGAAATTGTTAATGGTGACATCAGCTGACAAATGCTTCACACATCCATATGAGATTGTTCTGTCCATTAGCTTAATGGAGGCATTAACCCCTTTAAAATAAACCCTGTATTTCAAAATCCAAGCATAAAATGATCTGTTATTATTTGGGTTTCTCCAGATATTTTTTCTTGTGCCCAACATAAAAGTCAGTTCCCATAAGCAAGCTGCATCACTTATGAACTGAAAGGAAACCTTTCTGCACAGAGTAATCTGGGATATCGTGCCCAGGGCCAACAGCCCAGTTTGTTTTCTTTGGATTTCCACCTAGGATTGCTATTTTGCATCATCACTTCAGAGGATGATTAATATCAGCTACACCAGACACTTTTGTAATAGACTAAAACAGCCAAACGGGTTTAGTCATAGATAAAGTCATTCACAGCAACTGGCAGTAACAGCGAGTTGTTGAAGGTAGTTCAAATAACAGCAACTTGGAACCAGATCGTGAAAGAGTTCAACCGACAAACCATTCAGTTGAGTTCCTCCAAATGGCTTTCTTTGCACATCTTTCAAATAAACAATAAGCAATCACTTCTTGGAAAATGAAGCACCTGCCTGATCCCCACCAATTAAAGTCTTGTTAAAAACTGCTTAGATGTTCCTACTTGCAGAGTAATGTCTTGGCTTTACTTGCAGAGTAGTGTCTATTACAACTAGCTAAAACCAAATATACTTAGTATATCCAAGATTTCTAATTCTTATATGCCCTAAGGTCCTTTAAGAAAGTAATCTGAGACTGAGACATCTACTTGAACAGTGAACAGCCAGTTCCATCCAGTTATAAAATATAATTGTTGCGATCACTTGGTTGATTGTTTTCTTAAATGCATACGTCTGTTAGCAATCAACAAAATTGGCTTTATTGGCTTCATTCCAATATTCGCCAAGCATGACACAAAGAATAGAAGCCAATTTTCCAGCATGCAGTTGCAAAAGCCATTTTAAGGGTTGTATTTTTCTTAAAAGAACTTGGGCTAGATTTTCAGTTGCTTGCGCCAGCAGTTAGCGCCTTAAGAGAAGTGATTTTCGGGCGCTATGCGTGTAGCGCCCGGGCGCAGCGCAGTTTGCGCCCCGCCCCAAATTAAGTTGCCCGTTAGCGCCGGCGCAAAGTTTAGCGGCCGCCCGGATGCGCGCGCAGAAAATGACGTCACATCCTCGTGCAACGCCCTTTGGCCGCCCCGAATCCAAACTTCAGTCGGACCGCCCGATTGTGCGGCTGGCGTCCAGTGCGTTTGTAAAATGGAACGCAACACACCCTGGGGAGCGCAAATTAAAGGGCCCTCCTCCTGCACTATAATGGAAGGAACCAGTGTGTTGTGAATGGTGTATTTATGTTTCCGACCACCACCACCACCACCTCCTCCTCCTCCTCCTCCTCCTCCTCCTCCTCCTCCTCCTTTTCCCCCCCAGACTCTGCCTTTGCAAAAAACACATGCACCCTTCCCCTTTAAGAGCGCACTGGCACCAGAGTGTCTGCCGTGCGCAGCGCTCTGCACCGCCGGCTTAGCGCCTAAAGATAGTAGTGGAACGCCTCTTTTAGCGCTCCACCTACCTCTTAGGGCGAAGCCACTGAATTTCCGGCAACGGGGCGCTACTTTGGGGCGGGCGCTAACTTCGGGCGGGCGCTAAGGTTAGCGCCCCAAAACTGTCTATACTGAAAATCTAGGCCCTTGTTTTTAAGCTAAGAAATAAGAATAAGAACATAAGAACATACGAATTAGGAGCAGGAGTAGGCCATACGGCCCCTCGAGCCTGCTCCGCCGTTCAATAAGATCATGGCTGATTTTCGATCTCAACATCACTTTCCCAGCTAATCCCCATATTCCTTGATTCCCCTAGAGACCAAAAATGTATCTAGCCTTGAATATATTTAACGATTCAGCATCTGCAGCCCTCTGAAGTAGAGAATTCCAAAGATTCACAACCTTCTGAGAGAAGAAATTCCTCTTCATCTCAGTCCTAACTGACTGGCCCCTTATCCTGAGACTGGGGGGAAAATTCAGTATCGCCCCATTTGGGGCGCCATTATCGGCAGTGCGCAAAGTTTAGCGCCTGGCGCTAATTATCGCCTCTGACCGCAAGCTTGGCTTTTATTGCCCCTGGAGGTGATTGGAGCGCTAAATCAGGCGCTTCACACCTGTCTTAAGGCACAAAGGCCGAGGAGTGAGGCGTTACCTCAGAGCGCTGGCGAAGCAAGGAAGGGCAAATCAAAATGAACCTGCAAAGTGCTGCTCAGTACTCAAAACTCCTTCACACAGCGTTGAATCTCTCCAGAAGTCTCTCTCACTCTCTCAGAATGCATGGTGCAAAAATGTCACCAACAAAAAAAGGCAGGAAGCGGTCGCCTTTAAATAGGGCTCCCCAAGTCCCTTTCTGACTGCAAAACGCTCCCCTCAACCTGTCGTTGCTAGCGGCAGGCAGTAAGGCAGGGGGCGCCACACTCAATATCCAGTCCGGGGCATTACCGGGACGTTGCGCACTCGATTAACGTCACGATCTGCCGGCGCAGGAGATCGTAGCGGTAGTGTTTAGCCCCGCCGCAAAATGTCTGGTTAATTTCACGAGCGGAACAAACATCACCCCGCCCAGGCGCTAGTTGCTTTGCGCCCCATTAGCGCCCTCTTAAGGCGCTAACGGGAGGCGCAAACAACTGAATTTTTCCCCCTATGCCCCCTAGTTCTAGACTGTCCAGCCAGGGGAAACAACCTCTTAGCATCTACCCTGTCAATACCACTCAGAATCTTATATGTTTCAATGAGATCACCTCTCATTCTTCTAAGCTCCAGAGAGTGTAGGCCCAATGTACTCACTCTCTTCTCATAGGACAGCACTCTCATCCCAGGAATGAAGTACAAATAGAGAACCCACAAAGTCAGGACAAAAATATTTAATTTTCTTCATATAACGTCTACATGCATAACCTGTTGAGTTAAGAAAGAAAAATTAAAAAGTATTTGGATTTTTTTAGCACCTTTCATGTCCTCAGTATGTCGCAAAGTAGTATCGCCCCAAGCAGGAGGTGTGGCGCTACTGACAAGTGCTCCACCTCCTGCTTGGGGCGCTACTACTGAATTTCGCAGTGCCACGTGCAGCAGCATCATGCGCAGTGGCACGTAACGTAAAAATGGCCGCCCGACACCTGCCCTTTAAGTAGCGCTGCCACCGCTGTATAATCGCCCCCTGATCCTGTCAGGCATATCGTCTGGCGATAGGTCAGGGGGCGCAAGGGAAGTTTGTGGCCGGGTCGCAAGCGGGGCGCTGCGCACGGCAATGACGTCATCGCCGGTGGCGCAGCGGTGCGGGGTGCTACCGGCTACCACCGCTATCCTCCCGCTGAATTTCACAGGAGACGTTAGTGGTGCTGCGCCCAGGCGCTAGGGGATTTGCGCCCCGTTAGTATCCCTTGGAGGCGCTAACGAGAGGCACAAACCAACCCAATTTTTCCCCCAAAGTACTTTACAGCCAATGAATTATTGTTGACGTGTAGTTACTGTTGTTTTGCAGACATGTGCAGGAGCCAAATTGCATACCGCAAGGTCCTACAAGCAGCAATGAAAAAAACCAGATCATCTGTTTTTAGTGATATAGGTTGAGGGATAAATATTGTCCAGGACAGTGAGAGAACGCCCCTGTTCTGTTTCAAAATGTGCCATGGGAACTTTTACGTCCATCAGGCAGACGTGGCCTTGGTTTACTGTTTCATCTGAAAGACTGCATCTCCAACAGTGCAACATTCTCTCTGTACTCCACTGAAGTGTCAGCCTACATTATGTGCTCAAGTCCTGGAGTGAGACTGGACCATCTTCTGACTCAGTGCTACCACTGTGTTGACAAAATTCTTTCCCTGGAGGTAGGGGCAAAGTTTGAGGGCAAAATGTCTGAAATTTCTACGGCCAATAGCATGGAAAGACTGGAGAAACTGGGGTTGTTCTCCTCAGAGCAGAAAAGGTTAAGAGGAGATTTGATAGAGGTGTTCAAAATCATGAATGATTTTGATAGAGTAAGTAAGAAGAAACTGATTCCAGTGGCAGAAGGGTCGGTAACCACGGGACACAGATTTAAGGTGATTATCAAAAGAACCAGAGACGATATGAGGAAACATTTTTTTTACACAGCAAGTCGTTGTGATCTGGAATGCACTGCCTGAAAGGGTGGCGGAAGTAGATTCAATAGTGACTTTCAAAAGAGAATTGGATAAATACTTAAATGGAAAAATGTACAGGGCTATGGGGAAAGAGCAGGTCTAATTGGATAGCTGTACCAAAGAGTCAGCACAGGCACAATGGACCGAATGGCCTCCTTCTGTGCTGTATCATTCTATGATTCTAAGCAGGGGGATCAGGCAGAAACATACAGTTAACCAAAATCGGAAGAGCAGAGGGTGCAAGTGGGGCTGCAGAGCTGGACTCAGCTGGAAGATTTCCAAACAAGGACAAGCGTATTGAAATCAATTCACTGGGGGGCAGGGAGACAGGGAAGTTGGTGAGGATTGTGGTAATAGGTGAAAGGGATTGAGTAAGGGACAGGATGTGGGAGGCCCATTTCTGGATGAGTTGTAGTTTAAGGGTGGAGCTTGGGAGAGTGCCGGAGGCCCGGTGGTGACAAAAGGTTGGATTATGGTTTCGGCTGCTGCGGATGCTGAGGTGGGGGTGGACAATATTTGAAGTTGGAAGTAGGCCGGTTTGGTGATGGTCAGTTAAGACTAAGTGGGGAAAAATTAAGTCGCGCCCCCTTTGGGGCGCTAACTTCGCTGGGGCGCTAGCACCCCGTGGCTGAAATTGAGTGGTAGCGCCCCAAGAGGGAAGCGGGGCGCTACTGGAAGCGAGGGATGTCACTGCCGGCAGCGCAGCGCCGCAGGGCGCTAACAGTTACCACCGCCGCTAACCTCCCGCTAAATTTCATGGGAGGCGTTGGCGGCGCCGCGCCCGGGCTCTAGTGGCTTTGCGCCCTGTTAGCGCTAATGGGAGGCGCAAAGCAACCAAATTTTTCCCCCTACCTTTTTAATCTTTAAGTTTAAAAGGTTAAACTTAATTGTCATATTGTTGATTTATGTGAACTTGGCGGTGCAATGGTGCATGCCTAACATTGATGTGGTGCAAAAGATGACAGGGCACCAATAAAAAATGTCCACTATAACTGCTGCAGAACTACTTTCAGTCCTACGTAGCCAGAATCAGTCCCAGACCTGAAACGTTAACTCTGTTTCTCTCTCCACGGATGCTGCCTGGCCTGCTGAGTGCTTTCAGCATTTTCTGTTGTTATTTCAGATTTCCAGCCTCCGCAGTATTTTGCGATTGTGTCACTAATAGTGCAGTTGTGCGGTGCAACAACATACGATTCACAGCATCGGGTGGATTTAGTGAATTAGCCCTGTCGACAACAGGGACCCGTATTGGGAATGTGTGTGTGGAAGTCAGCGTGCCTCATATGATTTTCAATCCATTAAAATTAATCAGTGGAGAGTGCCGTGAGTACAGCAGTGTAGATGCTGCCTCCTCGCATCAATCTAAAAGCAGCTACTGCTGTTAAACCTGAACCATAGCCACAGCTTAAGTTAAGGGCCAAATACCACGCCGCATTTATATTCTAAAAGTTAAATTATTATATTGGATCTCCGCCAACAGCTATTCAGCTTAAATAAATTTAATGCAAATGCCCTTTCATCTGACCTTAAAGCAGCTTAATAGCAAAACTGGCCCTCTCAGCCCCGGCACACCCTTTGAATAGCTTTGCTATGAAAGACAATTTCCAAGCATGGTTGATAGCGGCAACTTTGTCCCTGCAGCGTAGTATGTACTTTCCTTTACCGATACAATGATTATACAAAGCAACCTGCTCCCCCATCATCCCATGCTACGCAACATTGTTTTATTGTACAGTATGTTCTGCTCTGAACTGCCATGCAGATTCCAAGTACAGAACCTTTTGTTTGTTTAACTGGGCTGTGAATGCACCTGACATGATCAGTGACGCAATGCTCAAGATTTCCCTTGAAGTGCAAGCCTTGTGGAATGTGGTCATTGTTAACAAGTGCTTTTCAAAGCAAACCCTCCGCTCGGCCTCAATAGCTTTTGGCCTCTTCTGTCATGTTAGGGTGCTCCTGGCTGTCCCCCCCCCCTCCCTGCCCCCAACCCCGATACCAATCGATTATGTTATTGATGTGATTGATGATATTGTGGATGAGAGAAGAGCTGTCTTTGCAAAGGTGGTCTTTTTTCCATCGCTTTTCCCTTACCAGAGTATGGTTCCCCAGGCACCAGGAGCCCTCCAGTACATCACCCAAATGCCAATTAGTTATTTATAAGCCAAGACTGAGGATTCTGGCAGGTTATTCTCCCTCAGAGGCATCACATCTGAACCCAATCCTATTCTCACATGACTCCAGACGCTTCCAGCAGGCATAAGTGGAAAGTGTTCAGAAGTAGGAACCCCAGCTACTTGTGCCATCCCTAAATCAATGGTACTGAGGCAAACTGCTACTACCAACTCAGCTGGGATCAACTAATTCAGTACAGATTGGGAGTTGAATCTGGAGCCATCTTGGCCTCTATGGCTCAGCTGCTGGCTAAGTAAAACTCTAAACCATCAGTGAGGGAGGGGTTCCTCCTTTTAGTTTAATTTTTCCACTCAGCTTTCCTCCTTTTCTCTGCACTCCTATCCTGAAGATAGTAGTTCATTCTGTAAGTAGTACTGGCTTTTATTTTAATCTGGTAAATATCGTAAACTTACTTTTGGTTTATTTCCCTCCATTTTAAATTATCTACATCCTCAGAGCAACTACCCTCCATCCTACACAACAGCTTGCGTTCAATATTTTTCTAGGATAAAAGCATCTGTCAGTAAAAAATCCCACGGCACAATTTCGAAGAAGAACAGGGGAGTGCTCTTGCTGTCCTCCCTCCCTTCGCTCTACCATTGGGGCCCGTGCCTTCAGCTGACTAAGCCTCACGCTCTGGAATTCTCTCCCTAAACTCCTCCATCTTTCCACTTCTCTCCCCTCCTTTAAGACATTACTTAAAACCCACTGTAATATATGTGGGTAGAAAAAATGAAGGACAGAGACACGATGGACTGCTAGTCCATGTGCTTGCTTTACTAGGCCAGAGTGAACTGAGCATGCTCATACTAAACCATGTGACAAACCATGTGATAATACATTACACTGCTTTCCCCTTAAAAAAATGTATGTATTCCCCTCTCAAATACAGCAAAACTATGGTCCCATCTTTCCCAGCATTACATGTACCACATAACAAAAACTTCTGGCTTTTCTCTTTTAAATGAATTACAAATGTTACAAATGAACTACAAATCCAGTTTAATAACAGGTTTGCAGAGCCTTCCTGATTTCCTAACAAAATTTTCGGGCTGTTTTGTTTTGGTTCCGAACTCAAAGACGATCCTGTTTCTATGTCAGACTTGTTTGAACCTGGTACTTCAGTTACTGAAGTCTGAACTGAGTCAGACTCATGTATGAGTTCATGATCAAGCGATTCAAGATCACTGTCCAATCCAGGCCAGTAAACAAAGCTCTTGCAATTGATTTCATTCTAACGATCCCTGGATGTTCAGTATGAAGTTCGTCCAGAATTCTATCTCTTAAAGAAGTAGGTACCACCACTCTGTTTCCCCACTTGATGCGACCTTGATCACAGGACAATTCAGTATAATGGTTATGGAATGGTTTCAACTCTGTATCCGGACACTGATCAGTCCATCCATTCAAGGTGTTTTCATACACTCTTTTCAGTACTAAGTCCTTTTGAGTCTCTTCTGCAATCTCAGTTGCATTCACGGGAAAGTCTTTGTCAACTGCACCTAGCGTGAAAATCTCACCTTCACTCTCAACACACGAGTCCTCATATGGCAACCTGGACAAGGCATCTGCAATTGCGTTCTGCTTTGAAGTGCGATATTCAATCGTGTAGTCATATTGTGACAACACTGCCCAACGTTGCATTCTTGATGCGGACATTGCAGGGAAGGCAGATTTGGGCCCCAATATTGCTAAGAGCAGTTTGTGATCAGTTATCAGGATAAACTTTCTGCCGGTCAGGAACTGTTGGAATTTCTTGATTCTAAACACTATGACGAGTGTTTTCCTTTTCAATTTGCACATCGTTTCTTTCGCTCTTTGTGAGGGTTCGCGATGCAATCGCGATTGGTTTCTCTTGGCCATCATCCATTACGTGCCTTATAACAGCTCCCACACCGTAACTAGAAGAATCACACGCTAAATTAAGCTCACGTCCTGTGTCGTAGTGCACAAGTAGAGCATCGCTATAGAGACTTCTCTTACAAGCATCGTAAGCTTCCTGTTGCACTTTTGTCCACTTCCACTGGACATCCTTCTTGAGGAGCTCATGCAATGGAGCTAACATGGTTGCTAACTCAGGTAAGAAACGTACGTAATACTCAACCATTCCAAGGAAAAATCTTAACTCAAGCAAGCTCTGTGACTTTGGAGCATTGATGACAGCATCAACCTTTTCCCTCATTGTTTGCAAGCCATTTGCATCAACTTTCAGACCAAGGTACACAACCTCGGGTTACACAAAAGCACATTTGCTCATTTTCAATTTGACATTGTGGGAATTCAACCTTTGAAGCACTATATCTAACACTTCTAGATTTTCTTCCTCGCCGCTTTTTGCGATCAGCACATCGTCTTGATTGCATAAGCAATTTGGAATTCCTTGCAAAATCTTATCCATCGTAGCCTGGAAGATTTTGGGGGAGGACTTTACACCATACGACAGCTTGGTGTATGAGTACAGTCCCTTGTGTGTGTTGTTGGTGAGATACTGTTGACTCTCTTTGTCAACATTCAGATGAGCGGAAGCTTGCGACAGGTCAAGCTTAGAGAAAACCTTTGACTTGGTCTCACAGCTTTAGGTTTGGTGGTGGCTTTGTGACTGTAGACCTCAGCTGCACTAGTCACTTGAGTTGGACGGAGCTCCCTAGCATTCTTAGACACCATCTCCATAGATAGGGCAATTTTGCATGTCATGTCAAACGTTAGATTCAGATTGTTCGGTAACTTGGACTGTGTACGTTCATCCACCAGACCACAAACAAACTTATCTCGCAACGCACGACCTAAAAATGTGCCAAAGTTACAATGCAAAGACAGGTTCTTAAGAGCTACAATGTACTCACTGATGGTTTCACTTTGTTTTTGGTTTCTGGTACCAAACTTATAGCTCTCTGCTATTTCTAATGGCTTTGGGTCGAACTGGTCCTCGAGCTTCTCGACAATGTCTACAAATGACGCATTCTTCACTTTCCCTGGCGCGAGTAGGTTTGTCAACGTTCCATAGACATCTGGCCCGATCTCCATTAGAAATATTGCTTTCTTCCATTCATGAATTATTTTATTTTGAGCTTGAACATTCTCATCTGCACCTTCGGTCTCAATACTAATGTTATTGGCCTTAAAAACATCTCCATCCACTCAATGTAAGAACTGAATGGTTCGCGAGCTCGGTCATACATGCCGAGGCTTCCAATGAATCACATAGGCGATCCCATCGAACAGTGACTCAGTACGCTACCTGTGTATCTGTGAGAATCAATGCTGCTGTTGCTGTGTATACATACACGTGAAGGCAAAGCACAGATGATTCTGCACGAGTATTAACAGTAAATTACTGCTAACATCGCAAAAATTCAGTTTAGGTATCACAAATTCACCTTAAACTTGTCCATGCGAAGGTTGAACACTGTGTCCTTCCATAATCTCTAAAAATGGCTTTGGGATCCCATTCTCATCACCAAAATGTAATATATGTGGGTAGAACAAATGAAGGACAGAGACATGATGAGTTGCTAGTCCATGTGCTTGCTTTATTAGGCCAGAGCGAACTGAGCATGCTCATACTAAACTATGTGACCAACCATGTGATAATACACTACACCCACCTCTTTGACCAATCTCTTGGACACATCTCCTAATATCTCCATCTTTGGTTTGATGTCCATTTTTGCCTGATTACGCCTCTGTGAAGCACCTTGGCACGTCTTTCTACATTAAAGATATGTAAGATGTTGTTGTTATTGTTGTTAACAGCTGGGTGCTGATGGTGGGAAAAACTAAATGGCCATTGCTGACAGATGTTGTAATGGGGTCACAATTTGGGCTCTGGCAGACCGACCTCAATATTCCTGCGACCTCAATAACAAGATCACAATCTGAATTTGCACATGTAAGATTTGTTCTGAAAGTGGTGCGCTTTGTTAGTTTATCATAGAATTAATCTAAATGTCTATCTCTTTGATTCATAGGCACTGTAAATAGATATATATTTTGAAACTGGCAAGCCAGGATAAAGCAGAAGTGTTCTTGTTACCGAGTTGCAGATGTAGGATTGTCTGCCATTACAGGTACTAATCACATTTATTTATATTCCTGTTTAAACAGTGACAGGATAAGTTCAGATGAAGGCCCATTTGCTTTCCACCTTCTGGGAAACCAACTCTACTGCCTCCCATTACAGCATCCGCTTGTTTCGTAACTGATTCCAGTGTCCTGACCTCAACCATCTTTCCTGGCAACCTGTTCCAGCTGCTGATTACCCTTTGTATAAATAAATACTTCCCAACAGGGTGTGTAGAAGAAATTCGGGAGGTGGAGGATCATAGGCCCGCCCGCTCGCTGTTCACCCATCTGCTCCGCCCAGATGATCCTTTGCACCCAAGTGTGGCCCTAGATGTATTACTGCATAGCTCAGGTACTGAAAACACCTCACTGGAGACAGCAGCATTTAAACCATACTTCAGGACAGAAAAAAAGGCAGATGAAAGTACACTATGGGCCAGAAATTCGGGTCCCCACGGGTGAGTACGCGCTGGGTACTCACGCGTAGGCCCAACGAAAGTGCCGGTTTTGTGCATGCACTGTGCATGCGCGGGAAACTGGAACTTCCATTCCCTTAAAGGAAGGGGTTCACAGGTCAAACACGTGCGTCGGAGAGGCAGCGCGTACGCCTGGAACTTCCGTTTTTTTTTGCAGGTTTCTCCGGAAAGTAAGTCTCCAGGAGCTACGCTTGTAAAAAGCAGTCGCAAGGCCTGCTTTTAACAAGGTAAGTGGTGAATTAAGTTAAATTAAAACATTTTTTCCACAGGTTTATTATTTTTAAATACTTTAAAGAAAGGTAAGTTTATTTTTAGCCCCGTTAGAAAATGTAATTAATTTTTTCAAAAATTTTAGTTATTGTTTAAAATAGTTATTTTATGTAATTTATAGTTATTTTAAAAATGTGATTTAAAAAAAAATAATTATTTGAAGCTTTAGTGATGTTTTGGGGCTGAATTGTATTCATAGATTTGACAGGTCTTCCCATCAAATCTATGAATACAGATTCCCTGCTACCATTGGCTCTCCATGGCCCACGTGATCCCAGGGGACGCTTTGAACTAACTGCGCCCCTGGGATATGCAAGCACTGCGCGCCGGCAGTTGGAGGAGGCTCGGGATCGGAATCCCACGTGGGCCCACAGCACAATGACCGGCGCGCTAGGTAAGTGCAGGTCGGAGGCTTGCACCCGCAGGAAGCCTCCAACCTGAATTTCTGGGCCAATATTAAATTGCTTTGGGAGATGTTAGTCATTTCTAGTTTGTAAGGTTATAGGGCTGGTTCGACACTCCAAGCAGAGAGTAGCACTTGCAGGGAGTGCATCATGGGAAATCGTGGGAGCACAGCCTGTGATTTTTTCCGTCCATTAATCGTAATTGGTGGCAAATCATGGGCCGTGTGCCTGTGGGTTTCCATGTTGCACTCCCCACAAGCATCACTCCCCACTGGGAGATCAGGATGAGTCCTTATAGTTTTCAGTATAATACAAGATTTTCCATGATTGGTATCTATGATATACGGGGGAGTAAAAAGGCTGCAGTGTATTTTTAAGCAACAGCACCCTGAGAGGTTAGCAGATGAGATTACTGCTTCTGATTTTGGAAGTGAAGCTCAAGCAGTTTGCCAACAACATCTGAACACAGAGAAACATCCTACCAACATGTTCCAGTGTGAGCTACTCCTTGCGTCACGTCATCAGGCTTACTGCTAGATGGTTTCGTGGCGGACATGGATGGCAACTCTGTCATCTTGTTTTAACTTTATTGATATTGAGTTTAATTTATGTTACCGGGAAATACTCTGTAGATATTAAGCTGTGGTAAGTACAACCTGCTCATGAGGAACTGTGAGACATATCATTTATTTCACAGGTAGGGAAGGTAACTCATAAATGAGGATGCAATGAGTGAGTTGCTAAGATTGTCTTTTCAAGAGGCTTAAACTATCTATCGCACAATGAACTGTCCATCAAATATTCTATTTATGCTTTTTTTTTAAAGCTATATCGTCATATTAAAATAGTGTTCAAAATGAGCTGCCTCTCATCTTTCACCAGAAATGAAGAGTCATTGGGGTGGCATGTGCATAGCACCGATCTGCTAGCATGAACTGGGCACAGGGAACATTCCCTGCCCTAAAAGAAGGAGGCCCGAGGATCGTAAGTAATTGGTCCTCTAAATACTCCGGGCAAGCTGCTGGTGCCTGTCATACCTCCACCGGCAGCTCGCTCGACAGAAGACTTCAATTTTGGGTCACTAACCTCAGTAAATCATTGGGGGGGCGGGGGGTGGGGGGGGAAGGGCAGTGGGAGGGGGGACGATTGCGGCAGGCAGTGCCCGGTGGAAGCACCGTGGAGATAGGTGGAGCCCACTCCTGCTCCTCCTGGCTCCGCAGAACTTTAAATAAAAAATTCACTTAATTTTATGGTGGCGGCCATTGGCTAGGCCACATCCACGTCCCAAAAATCAGAGCGGAGCAGACCCGCTCAGGGCAGCCCAATATCTTGTAAGGGTCCTGAACTGAGCATTAGGCCCCTCATTAGCCTGTTTTAAACGGCAACCCCAGATGCCTGAATAAAGGCCAGACTCAATTTCGGGTTGGATGTTTTACAGGCGTCCTTGGGGCATAGAATATTGTGCCTTGAAATTGGGCTTCTTTTGCATCAGTTTTACACCTGTAAACCGGGCGCAACAACAATCAATTTCTACCCATTGCTTTTATTATGAGCGATGAAGAATTGTACTCATGAAATACAGTCTGCTGTTGTCGGAAGTCATAGAGGTCGTGAAGGGTTTTAGCATCATGTGTTGATAAAATGCCAAAACAAACATTGAACTGGAGTATGACTGGCATATGGAATTAACACTTTGTGTTACTACTTCAGTATCACAGTGACCTACCTCCAGATGAATAAGTATTTTACATTTCTTGTCTTTACAGAGAGTCATGAACATAAAATCACATATTTACTTTTTGATTCATTCAAGTTTGGTCCTATTAGGTAACTTTAAGAGGATTGGCACTGGCATCGGAGCCTTGCTTGGAGCAGGATGATCCATGAGATTGGGCCTGGGAGTCTGCGCAACAGGCGATGAAGCTAAATGTATGTTGTATTGAAGAAGTTTCAGGCTGTGGGGAAGTAGCACTGTGGGCCTGGTGAATCCGTATTGAGGCTTGAAATTATGTAAGTTGGTGGCTCACCAGATTTCCCGCGTTTTCAGGGTATCACAGTTCTGATGCTGACATCACCCATGTAAATTGAGCCTATCAGTAACCCCGTGACCGAGGAACAGGAGTAGGCCATTCGGCCCCTTGAGCCTATTCCACTATTCAATTAGATCATGACTGATCTGTATCTTAACTCCATTTACCTGCCTTGGTTCCACAACTCTTAATACCCTTGACTAACAAAAATCTATCAATCTCAATTTTGAAATTTTCAATTGACCTAATCTAGCCTAGTGAAGTAAACTTCTTAAAGGGAGATTATTTTAGTACATTGGCCGGAATTTTCCGGGGTGGTAGCAGGCGTGATTGGTGGCAGGTCAGGTAGGAAAGTTATTATTTTTTCGCTCCCACGTGCCTTTCCCCAGGCGTGTCTGTCATCGCGGAACTGATCCGACCGACAACGGCGGGCGACCCAATTGAAATCATTATCAGGTAGTTTACAGGAACTTAAGAGCCTTTTTTCACTTATTTTTTAAATTTCCCTGCATGGCCACAGGACTTACACAGCTCGGGAACCACATCTGTCAACCTGAGGCAGGAGTTCCATGGTCATTGCTCCAGCTGATTACTTGACAGCATCAAATGTACAGTAAAAGCTCCCGCCTGACAGATCATCACGTTCCTCAGGCAGGAGCTATTGCTTAGTCCATTTCCGGCACTGCAGGCTGCAAGTGTTTCCAGCAAAGTCTCCATTCAGTTTCACCTCATTGGAAGAACTCTCACACCATTGACAGATTGCTTCTGTCATCTCTACTTCACCTGCCATCTATTCCATCAACATGTGTGCCATTTATACTGTCTCACCTTGGTCCTCAGAATTGGACCACGATGAGCCCCAACACCAGCAGCACCAACAACAACACCAACCTTCTCCGCAATCACCTGATGCTGCACAGGACAGAGGGCATCAGCACCCGAACACATTGCTGCCCGGGAGGCCAGGGATGGCCTCATCATGGCCAGATTTAGTTAATTTTACACTGTAAACCCATATGGCTGCCACATGATGCATCAGGTTGGCACCACCCCACACCAAGACCATAAAGCATCCCTACAATGCCCAAGCCATTCCTTTCACACTCATCACCATTGCGGGGGTTACCGTTATGTCTCACCATTCACTGCAACTTACTAAGCCACTTCCAAAAGTGCACACAAAAAGTGTTGAAAATAAAGATTTTTATGTTTGACACCGCATTAACAGAAACTTTACATAAACATTGGATAAAACACCCAAGTGTCTACCCTTTTGTGTTGTTAGTTAGTATGATTGCACTAGGATGAGGGTGAGTGTGAGGGGTGGATAGTGAAATGGGGATGTGATAATGTAGATAGAGAGGGATGGGTGGAGGTGCAAAGTACGTTGGTGTGAGTAAGGATGTGCAGGAGTAGGGTAGGGAAGGCAGAGTGATGGGGATGTGATGAGTGGCACAGCAGGATGAGGTTGAGTGTGGCTTTGTACTAACGTTTCGTGATCTACTGAGATCATTGAAATGTTTGCGGCACTGCACCCAGGTCCTCCTGAACATATCCCTGCTTGTGACCTCCTCTGCAACGTGCAACCAGGCTGCCTTGGTCTCCTGAGGAGGTCTCTTCTGCCCATCGGAAGGGAAGAGGACTCACTACGTGCTCTGACGCCCTCCATAAGCATATGGAGGGAGTCATCAGAGAACCTGGGTGCAGCCCTCTGCCTCTGTGCAGTCATTGTCAGTGTTTGCAGCACTCCAGTGCTGTAGTGCACTGACAGCACTATGTTAGATTAAACTTCAAATCTAATGTGGCCATGGTCCCTTTAAAGATCCCAGCTGAAAACACATCATGAATGAGATCACCAGACCCGCCCTATTTAACTGGGCCGGGTAACGCGCTGGGTGGGCTTAATAGGCCCCATTAAGGGAAGTTCATTTTCAACAGTGGGATGGAGCCAGCAGCATGGTCCTGACCTGCCACAGACACCGCCCACACCGGACCTGCAAAATTCCGGCCATTTTGTTTTGTATCTTTGGATGTTTTGCACTTTTACAAATTGATTCTGAAGTGTTTTGATCCATGCTTTCACTGGGTAGCACGCCATTTTTACATTCCCCGCCCCCCTCTGGCAATGCTTTCCTTGCCTGCTGCTGCTGCTATTTAAGTGGTGAGGATGGAAATTCCTTTGAGGGTCCTGACAGCATTGTGTGGCAGAACCACTGAATGACTCTGGCTAACTGTATATAATTCTCTTTAACGATGTTCTAACACCAGCCTAAACCTGTACCATTGTGTTAGGCATTACTGTGTTTTGTATATAGAGTTTGCATGTATGGGGCATGGCCCCTTTAAGAGCGCGGGAAAACGCGGGCAAACGCGATGACGTCACATCGCAAACCACGGGGCTGCCCAGGCAGTCCTCGTGGCATCTCCATTGAGTAAAGACCTGTTTAATTGCTCTCCTGTGTCAATCTCTGTTATTCGTAGGAATTCGTTAATTCCTACATTGGTGACCCCGTTTTTGTGAACGTTTTCACAAAAGAAGAGCACAGCTTGGAAGCTAACGCCGTTTCGCTAAAGCTACCGCAGTTCTGGGAGCAGCAAGCGCCCTCGTGGTTTATTCAGGTCGAGGCCCAGTTCGCCCTGAGTAACATCGATGTGGATCAGACCAAGTATCTTTACGTGGTCTCCGCACTCGACAGCTCTACCGCCTCTCGGATCATCAGCCTCCTCGAAAAACCCCCAACGGAGCGCAAGTATGAAACCCTCAAAGCGCGGTTACTGCAGGTTTTCGGGCTCACAAAATCGGAGCGCACCCGTCGATTACTTGCTATGCCTGGGCTCAGGGACTCCAAGCCTTCAGAGCTGATGAGCCAAATGCTCACACTCCTGGGCTCAGAACGGGAATGTTTCCTATTCCGCGAGATTTTCCTCAGCCAATTGCCTGAACAGGTGCAAGCTGCCCTAGCTAGATCTGAAACTGAAGACTGCGCAACACTCGCTGCGGAGGCTGACAAAATTTTCGCTGTAACTCGGCAGAACTGCGCCGCCACAAGGCACCCATCCCCCGCAGCGCTGCCCCAGCTCGTCAGCCTGCTGGGCTGTGTTTCTACCACACATAGTTCGGCGCGAAGGCAAGACGTTGCCGCCCTCCCTGCAGTTTTCACCAAAAAAACCAACAACTGATACTGCGACCACCGAGGAATGGGTCTAACGGGCACCCCGCGGCCGCGATGACGATCGGCAACGCGGGAAAATTGCTGTTCATCACTGAGACTCTCTCCGGTCGTCGTTTTCTGTGCGACACCGGAGCGCAGTGCAGCATTTTACCCGCGTCCGCCCTCGATGTGCAGACGGGGAATCACGGCCCTGCCCTTGAAGCGGCCAATGGCGGAACAATTCGGACCTTCAGCAGACGGCGAATGGAGTTGTGCCTCGGGGGGCAACGTTTTCACTGGGAGTTTGTTACGGCAGACCAAGTGCGACTGCCCGCCAGCCGCCCAGCAGCCTCCGCCTCGAAAGTACAGGAGTCATTCTAACAGGCTTGTCAGACCCCCCTCACCATTTGACTTTGTCCGTTAAAGCGAATTCTGGGGGGGCGCATGTGGCAGAACCACTGAATGACTCTGGCTAACTGTATATAATTCTCTTTAACGATGTTCTAGCACCAGCCTAAACCTGTACCATTGTGTTAGGCATTACTGTGTTTTGTATATAGAGTTTGCATGTACGGGGCGTGGCCCCTTTAAGAGTGCGGGAAAACGCGGGCAAACGCGATGACGTCACGTCACAAACCACGGGACTGCCCAGGCAGTCCTCGTGGCATCTCCGTTGAGTAAAGACCTGTTTGATTGTTCTCTTGTGTCGATCTCCATTATTCGTAGGAATTCGTTAATTCCTACAATTGCATGATTTAGATAAAAAAGCCAATTTCAAGAAAGGACAACAAACACAGGTGCAATGACGCCTAAGGTGTTTCTTCCACATTCAGCACCAGCTCAGGACCCGTGATTATAGATCCCTATGGGTACTTGAGGATGCTAGAGGAGACCTATCTTCACTGCTTCCATTTCCCAAGAGTGACTGTCACAGAGACAACATCTGGAACAGGGACAGCTCTTCCCAAAGAGAAGTTACCACAGCATCGAAGCTTTCATGCTACCAGATCCTTTCAAGCCACTGCAGGAAATATCTGCCACCTCAGGCTGTCCATAAAGTCTATATTTAGCAAGCAAGTGACAAATGCTATGTTTGCAAGAGATACCATCCTCAGCATTTTCGCTGTGGGCAGGATGCAGAGTTTATACCAGGAGGCAGGGTTCCCTCGAATACAGAGCTTCATAGATGGCACCCATGTGAACATCAGTAATCCACATATTAAGTCCATCATCTACATGAACATAAAGAATTGGCACTCAAATTAATGTTTAGGTGGTATCTGACCACAGAAACATGCTTTTGCACAACAGTGACCATTATCCATCCTTCATTAGGAAAAGGTAATTTATACCAGAAAGTACGCAGAAGAGCAGAAGATCTGAAGTGAAGATTTTTGTTGGGCCCTTTCAAGGTCTTCTCTCTGCCATCGGAGTGGCATGGCATCCCTAATGGGTGTTCAGATTGGGCGTTTCAAGGGTGCCTGACCCGCATACGTAAATGATCCCCCGTCCCTGTAATTTGGGGCTGGGTCTGGGCCTCTCCACTATGGCATACTTAGGAGTTGAACTTCCGCAAGGCTTCTCCCAGTTGCCTGCTGTAACATCGTAACACCGCTTACGCTGTTTCTCCAGGGTTTCCACGGATCTTCCACTGGAGTTACGGCAAACAATTGGGAACTCCACCCCCCAACCCCAGGAAACTGATGACGCTAGAATCCACTCTGTCACTCTTGTGCCAGCAGAGCCGTCCTACCGGAATTCTGGGCCCACACTGTTTAGGCTCACACATAACAAATAAATGGCCACGTGGGTGAGGCATCAGAGGGCTGCCAGTGCACATGCACTGTATCTCAGCAACAGTCACTGCCTTCAGGAAAGAAGAGAGTATTAGAGGAAAAATGGATAGGCCTGGTTCTCCTGTTGTCTCCAAACTGTCCTGGATGTATAGCATAACGTAACCAGTACTATAGTTGCACTATTTGCTCATTAGTTTGTGGTCTCTTTTCATTATCTAATATAATTAATCATTTTGTTAAAAAAAATGCTGATGTGTTTGAAAGGGTCATTTGTGTACCGATGTTTTTATTAGGAACCCAACACAGCAACTGCAAAGGAAAGCAAGGCCTAGGTGGAGTAAATAATTAAATAACTATTTACATTATGCAGAACAAGAGCAAATGAAAAGACAATCTTATCTGTGACCTTGCTTCAGATTTGTTCCCATTGTCAGGAAAGAACTGGCAGCAGTTCATTCTTAACAGCTGCACTGATTAAGCTGAAATTCCAACACAGCAGGTTATAAATTTTCTGACAATAGGGAGCTGCAGGAAATCAGTACTGTATGCAGCAAAGTAACGCTCTCCCTGCTTCAGTAGCCTATAAATTCTGTCAGGCAAAGCAGCACAGACCATATCATAAAGTGCACAAGGCCAGATCTATCACTAGCTGGCTCCTGTCACTGAATAATACAAATCTGTGCGAGGCTGGCATTGCAAAAACCTTGTTCAACTAGAGCACTGCATGTGGCAAATCTGGTCATTTTAATCCAGTCATTATGCAGGCTCACAGTTCGCATTAACACACCAGTGAGATGGGAGAACTTTAATTGCCTCTCAAGACTTCCTGCGTATCGTGACGATAAAAGCCTTTCAGCTCCAGTTCCCCTTTAATTTGGATCCGATCCAGATAAAACTTTCCATGTACACTAGTTGACACAGGGGAAGAGGTCCAGTATGAGGTTGATGCTTGTAGCATGAAGCCAAAGCTGTTGGATGCTTGAGCACTGCTGCAGCCTGATACAAGCACTTGGAGGGTCGCTGAAAGAGTTTTCTGCATTTGCATAATATAATTTTTTCTTTGAAATTACATGGGAGAAATCATTGCTGCATGAAATTAAATGGTAGCTTTAAAAGGCCACACATTAGAGTCCAATGGGAGTTCACTTCCCTGTTGCCCCTACATTCCTCTGGCTACAGCTCCATCAGCCGCCCCAGCTGCCTTCTCACGGTGAAGTAGGTGGTGCGCAACTCTGGCAGTCTGCTCAACCCTGAGCTACCATTTGAGCCCCACAACCTGTCAGTCACCAGACTGCATTTTTCTACCTCTGCAGCATTGCCCATTTGCACCCCTATATCTCTCCTGCTGCCAAAACTCTAATCCCCACCACCATCAAATCAAGGACTGGTTTCTCGAAAGCTTTCTTCACTCCTCCAACCTTCACAAGCTTCAATTGTTCCAGAACTCTCCACTCCTCCATCTCTGGATTGCTGCCCATCCCCGATCCCTCTGCGCCTCCAGATTTCTGCCAATTCCGGATCCCGCCCATCCCTGTTCCCTCCACTCCTCCATCTCTGGATTGTTGCCCATCCCTGATCCCTCTGCGCCTCAATCTCTGGATTGTTGCCCATCCCTGATCCCTCTGCGCCTCCATCTCTGGATTGCTGATCATCCCTGATCCCTCTGCGCCTCCAGATTTATGCCAATTCCAGATCCCGCCCATCCCTGATCCCTCCACTTTGCCATCTCTGGATTGCTGCCCATCCCTCTGCTCCACCACCTTAAGCCACTATTTCAGATATTACAACCCTACTTTTTGGAACTCTCTCCTAATCTCACTTCACCTGGCTACCTTGTTCTTTTCTTTCATAAGCCTTCCAAAAACCATAGCCCCACTTTTAACCTAGGCCACCCAGTGGGAATGGGATGGGTTTGGGTTAATACCTGCTTTACACCCCACCCACTTTTATACTGCATTAACTTCAATGGATTGTAAAGTTAGACAAGGTGTAAAACTGGCGTCTGCGTGAACTAGTCCCATCCCCACTGGGTGGGTTATGCTAAAATCTCTTTGACCTCCACGTTTGCTTTTGGTGATCACTGCTAAAGGGTTTGTAGATGGCTGCATGTTAAAACAGGATTCCAGTTACCTCCAGCAGAGAATGGTGGACAGAAAAAACAGTTGACTCCTCTGATGCTCACTGTGGATGCCTTAAAGCAGGGATGTCTGACCTTTGGAGCTGGAGACTGGATACAGGTGTTAGAGCCAGTGAGTGGGCTACATATGATTACAGAGAAATGTGAACCCTCATACACAAAATGCAAACACCACCATACACAAAAAATCCAAGCCCTCCCAAATGCAAGTCTCTTTGTACAAAACAAAACCAAACTGCTATTGACAAAATGTTCAAGCCCCTCATACACAAAAAAGCAAGACCCTCATATTCAAAAAGTGTGAGATCTGCAAAGTGGGGGGCCTTCAGCCTCAGCTCTTTAGTCTGAAAGACTGGGAAAGACTGATTTCTGATTGGCACAAAGTAGAAGCTCTTTGATTGATCTAACTCCACCAATTAGCGTGCACCCTTTTCCAATCCTCTAGGCCTGGGAAGTTTATGAGCTAAAGTTGAATTGAAGTCCACATTGACTGTTATGCACAAGCACACAAAGGTAAAATAAACTAGCATGGTCTCCTCCAGTTGGATAAAAGAAGCTTATGGGCCAGGTTTGGCCCCAGGGTCATATGTTGGATATCCCTTCCTTAAAGGAACCTGTTGCATAAAGGTTTAGAATAGTACGACTGCTAGTACATGGTTGACTGTAGCTGCAGATCTTCCATGGACAGGTGGTAGCCCTCAGTACAGCTCCCTGCTGAGGCTGAGCCTCGTCTATCGTACCCAGGTACCCGACTGTTGTAGCCCCCCAGCATGGGGCAATTTGTGCTGCAGGTGGTGTACCTCCTATGCCTTTTGTGCAGCTCAGCCACCTTCTGCTCAAGCTTCCACTGTGCTGAGGTGCACCTGGTAATGATTGTTGTTCCCCTGCTGATCTCCAGAAAACTCCCATGGACTACGCATTGCTATTAGTGTGTGATTAAAATCTGAACTCTTACCCTTCGTTTGGTTTATTTATACCAGATCTGGACTGGAGTTCAGGTCTCACTTTTTCTTTATATTCCATCTCTGCCCTGCCCCGACATAACTCCGAGCACGTTACGGACGATTGGTCTTAACAAGGCCTTAACAAGGCAAAGCTGTTTCTATTTAAACTTTGCTAAGTTTTTGGATCCCATTTTCAGATAGCAGTAATCTGAGTGTAGTAATAAAAACCAGCAAATGGTCCATTAACACTTTGTACCGGTTTCTTTCACAATTGTTTATTCATATCTAGCTTTTAATAATATTTATCCAAGAAAAACTATGGCCCTTATTAATGAGAACTTAGAATGATTCCGTGAATATTGTTGCCATTATTTTAGGACTGAAATCAAATTTGATTGTTATAGTGAAATGGTTTTGATTAAATGGAGATTTTTTTTTAACATTTAATGGCTTTTGTAATTCAGTGAAGCTGTTTGAAGACTTTAGTTATTGGAGTAAAACCAAGGTTAATATATTGCATTATTAAACAGCAGGATGTGGCGGAGCCACCAAGGGTCTCAGAACAATTAGTAATAATCCCTTTAACTACAGTGTAGTGCAGCCGTGCACTACACCTTTAAACTGCCTGTTAACTGTACTGTATTGTACTTTCCTGCACTCCACGTGATGACGTCATGGTGCTGATCACATGACCGCCAGTGGCGCGAAGAACGCGATAACGTTATGACGTCAGCTTCCAGAATCTTCCAGCAGTCGTCGAGTGCCCAGCAAGCTGATTAGACCTGTGTACCGTTTCTCCTGTAGTTTCCCTGTTAACTTCGTTGTTCATTAAAACCTGTTGATTTGATTTATTGAGTCGAATACCTTATTCAGATAGGAACCTCCGTTCCTACATTGGTGACCCCGATCTCGTCGGACAACTTTCGTTGAGGATGAACACGAACGCCATCGCCCTTAAACTGCCGCAGTTCTGGGAACAGCAGCCAGCAGCATGGTTTTTCCAGGCAGAAGCACAGTTCGCTCTCCGGGAGGTCACAGCGGATTCGACCCGTTATTATTATGTGGTTTCCGCTCTCGACAGTGCCACGGCCTCGCGGGTCGTCAGCCTCCTTGGCAGCCCACCGGAGGAGGGCAAGTACGAAGCGCTTAAAGCCCGTTTGCTACAGGTATTTGATCTTAATAAGTCGGAGCGTGCACGCAAGCTTATTTCCATGCCCGGCCTCGGGGACTCAAAACCGTCAGAACGGATGAGTCAAATGCTCACGCTGTTGGGTGCGGAACCCCAATGTTTTTTATTCCGTGAGCTTTTCCTCTGCCAGCTACCTGATCCGGTTCAGGCGGCCTTGGCCAACACTGCCATCACAGACGGTGCTGAACTCGCTGCAGAGGCAGACAAGATATTTACTGTTACTCAGCAATGTTGTGCAGTCACGAGGTGCATTTCCCCCACGCGAGCGAAGCCCAGCCCTCCCCCAGCAGGATGGTGCGCGTACCACGCCCGTTTCGGCGCCAAAGCTCGATGCTGCCGGCCTCCTTGCAGTTTCCCTCAAGAAAAAAGAAAAACTCCAACAAGCCCGCGCCCTCCCGGACGGACGACAAGGTCTGAAAATCACGGCAAGTTAGCTATGGCGGTGGGCTCAGCAGGCAAACTCATTTACGTTACGGATTCCGTTACGGGCCGACGATTCCTGTGCGACACTGGTTCACAGTGCAGCATCCTGCCAGCTTCAAAGCTGGACCTACTATCCGGCAGCCATGGGCCTTCCCTCGTGGCAATAAACGGCGCTGCCATGCGTACGTTCAGTAAACGGACGGTAAACTTAACCTTCGCCGGTCAGCATTTCGTCTGCGACTTTATTACAGCTAAGGTCTCACAGGCCATCCTGGGAGCTGATTTTTTCTGTGCCAATGGTCTGCTGGTCAACGTCCAACACTGCCGACTCATTAATGCGTCCACTTTCCACGCAGTGCCCTGCCACCGCAGCACCGCCGTGTCCTGGTCGGTGGCCTGTGCAGTTCCGTCGCAAGACGGGTTTACGCGCCTGCTCGGCGAATTCCCGGAGCTCACCGGGCCTACTTTTTTGGCTGCAGTCACACGGCACGGGGTGGAGCACCATATCTCCATGACCGGAGCACCCGTTTATGCTCGGGCACGGCGATTAGAAGCCGGCAAGCTGGCAGCCGCAAAGGCTGAGTTCCAGACCATGGAGCGCCTCGGGATCATCCGGCGCTCGGACAGCCCTTGGTTCTCCCCGCTGCATATAGTACCCAAACCAGGCGGCAGATGGCGACCTTGCGGGGATTACAGATGCATAAACGACGCCACGACACCGGACAGGTATCCTATTCCCCACATCCAAGATTTTTCGGCACATCTGGCTGGCAACTCTATATTTTCTAAAGTGGATCTTGTTCGTGGATATCACCAAGTTCCGGTGCACCCTCCAGACGTCCCCAAAACGGCAGTCATCACTCCATTCGACCTTTTTGAGTTCCTCCGCATGCCGTTCAGCCTGAAAAACGCAGCTCAAGCATTCCAGCGGTTGATGGACTCTGTCTTACGGGATCTGCCCTTCATTTTTGTATATTTGGACGACATCCTAATAGCCAGCAAGGATACGACAGCTCACATGGCCCATTTACGTACACTTTTCGCCCAGCTCAGCCAACATGGCCTTATTGTCAATCCGGCCAAATGCACGTTTGGAGTATCCAGTATTGATTTCCTGGGACACAGGATTACCCCAGAAGGCGCCGTCCCGCTAGCCACCAAGGTAGAAGCAGTTACCGCATTCCCGCGGCCTCACACGGTCAAACCCCTGCAAGAGTTCTTGGGGATGGTAAATTTTTACCATTGTTTCGTCCCCAAGGTGGCCCGGTTAATGCAACCTCTGTACGAAGCACTAAAAGGAAAGTCGGGCAAGGATGTTCTCACTTGGACACCGCAAATGGACCAGGCGTTCCGCGATACCAAGGCGGCGTTGGCAGACGCAACTATGCTAGCACACCCACTCCAGGGCGCGACTGTTGCCTTCACTACGGATGCCTCCGACTACGCCATCGGAGCAGTTCAAGAGCAGTGGGTCGACGGGAGTTGGCAGCCGTTAGCCTTTTTCAGCCGCCAACTGCGCAAGAACGAGCGAAAGTATAGCACTTTTGACAGAGAGTTGCTAGCCCTGTTTTTGGCCATCCGGCATTTCCGTTTCCTTCTAGAAGGCCGTCCGTTCACTGCATTCGTGGACCACAAGCCACTCACCTTCGCCATGGCCAAAACAGTGGAACCTTGGTCAGCTCAGCAGCAGCGCCACCTCACGTTTATATCCGAATTCACAACGGATTTGCGGCACGTGTCAGGCAAGGATAATCTCGTGGCGGATTGCCTTTCCCGGGTTCCAGTCCAGGCAGTCCACCTGGGCATCGATTTCATTGGACTGGCAGAGGATCAACTGGCAGACCCAGAGGTACAAGCGTTTAGGACCACGCCTTCCAGTTGGCAGGTTGCAGACGTGCCGTTTCAAGCGGCAGGAACCACACTCTTGTGCGACACATCCATGGGAGTGCCCCGGCCCATTGTGCCGGTCGAATGGCGCAAGAAAGTATTCCAGGCAATCCACGGGTTATCTCACCCGGGGATGCGGGTTTCTCAATGGCTCATGTCCCGCAAATTTGTTTGGAAAGGCATGCATTTGGACGTCCGGGACTGGACAAACAATTGCGTCGAATGTCAAAAATCCAAAGTCCACCGTCACGTCAAGGCTCCGGTGGCCAACTTCCCGGTGCCTGAGCGCCGCTTTGACCACGTTCACGTGGACTTAGTAGGTCCCCTTCCCGGGTCACGTGGATTCACACACCTCCTGACGGTGGTAGACTGGACCACCAGGTGGCCAGAGGCGATTCCCTTGGCCGCTACCACCGCAGCAGACGTCGCCAGGGC
Organism: Somniosus microcephalus; assembly: GCF_052327205.1. Lineage (NCBI taxonomy): Eukaryota > Metazoa > Chordata > Chondrichthyes > Squaliformes > Somniosidae > Somniosus > Somniosus microcephalus. Next base: position 175,187,629 of record NC_140995.1, on the reverse strand, counting down.
GTTTCTTTCGTCGTGGGTGGCTCGGTTCGGGGTGCCATCGGACATCACCTCGGACCGCGGTCCGCTATTCACATCAGAGCTGTGGAACGCAGTGGCACAAGGCCTGGGTACCAAGCTGCACCGTACCACCGCGTACCATCCGCAGGTGAATGGTCTGTGTGAAAGGTTCCATCGGTCTCTCAAAGCGTCCCTCCATGCCAGCTTGAGGGGACCCAACTGGGTGGACAGGCTCCCATGGGTGATGCTGGGCCTCCGGACAGCCCCAAAGGAGGATCTTCAGTCTTCATCGGCTGAGCTGGTTTATGGCCAGACACTCAGAGTGCCAGGTGACTTTCTCCCTCCACACACCGAACCATGGTCTGCAGTTCAACAGCTCCTGCTACATCAGGAGGCGGCCAGGAATTTCCTGCCCATCCCAACCTTGCATCATGATCTGCAGAGGCCTCATGTCCCGACAGAACTCATGAGTTCGGACTATGTCTTTATTAGACAGGACGGTCACAGAGACCTGCTCAAGCCGCCGTATACCAGACCGTTTCGTGTCATCTCATCAGGGGAAAAGTTTTTCACTGTCGAAGTCGGTGGAAAGTCCGATACCATCTCTATCTACCGGCTTAAACCAGCCTACCTAGATCGGAGTGAGCCTGTCGTGGCTGCCCAACCGCCTCGCAGCGGCCGACTGCCGTTGACCGCCAGACCAGCCGTGCACCAGGCCACCGTCGAACAGCCCGATTCGGCCTCAGACGCACCTGCACCTCTGACTACCGTTTCTGCCTCGCCCGAGACGCCGCTTCTGCCGCAACCCGGCACTGGTTCGTCTACTAACGCTCCGTTTCCGCTGCCTGAGTTTCGTCGCCATTCGGCCAGGATCATTAACCTCCTGCTCGGTTGACAATGTCCGTTAAAGTGGATTCTGGGGGGGCGCCTGTGGCGGAGCCACCAAGCGTCTCAGAACAATTAGTAATAATCCCTTTAACTACAGTGTAGTGCAGCCATGGACTACACCTTTAAACTGCCTGTTAACTGTACTGTATTGTACTTTCCTGCACTCCACGTGATGACGTCATGACGCCGATCACGTGACCGCCAGTGGCGCGAAGAACGCGATGACGTCATGATGTCAGCTTCCAGAATCTTCCAGCAGTCGTCGAGTGCCCAGCAAGCTGATTAGACCTGTGTACCGTTTCTCCTGTAGTTTCCCTGTTAACTTCGTTGTTCATTAAAACCTGTTGATTTGATTCATCGAGTCGAATACCTTTATTCAGGTAGGAACCTCCGTTCCTACAAGGACACACTTATTTATAGGAAATTAAACAAAGTTTAATACCAGAATCACCACTCTTAATATCTCCTTCTTTGGCTTGTGTCAACTTTTGTCTGATTCCGCTCCTGTGAAGTGCCATGGGAAACTTTCTTACGTTAAAGGCGCTATATAAATGCAAGTTGTTTTGGTTGTTGTTGAATGCATAGATAGATTAGCTTTAGACAAACTCTTCTGAAGGATATAAAACAGAAAATGCTGGAAACACTCAGCAGGTCAGACAGCCTCTGTGGAGGGAGAGAGTTAACGTTTCAGGCCAATGACCTTCTTTCAGAACTGGAAGAAGTTAGAAATGTTTTTGAGCAAATGAGGAGCCAGGGAAAAAGGAGGGGAGGAAAGAACAAAGCATTTTCTGTTTTTATTTCAGATTTCCAGCATCTGCAGTATATGTCCAACCTGTCGGTGTGTTTGTTCCTGTCTCAGATACAGACTGAGTCTGTCACACAGAATCACAGAAACCCTACAGTGCAGATAGAGGCCATTTCGGCCCATCGAGCCTGCACCGACACATATCCCACCCGATCCCCGTAACCCCTACACCAACACATATCCCACCCTATCCCCGTAACCCCACGTATTTAATCCCCCTAACACTAAGGGTCAATTTATCATAGCCAATCAACCTAACCCGCACATCTTTGGACTGTGGGAGGAAACCGGAGCACCCGGAGGAAACCCACGCAAACACGGGGAGAATGTGCAAACTCCACACAGACAGTCGCCTGAGGCCGGATTCGAACCCGGGCCCCTGGCGCTGTGACGCAACAGTGCTAACCACTATGCCACCTCCTACCTTTCATCAGTCACCAAGTATGTCCTAGAAAAGGCTCCACTCCAGTGAAAGGGTAGAAGCTTAATCTCCTTCTCCATCCCATTCTTCCATTTTACACTGGTAGGATCATTCTACAACAACATAAAAGCAGACCTAGTCTGACACTGAAACCATGTCTTCAGGCAACAAATGATGTAAATGTGATGATTTGAAGTCACTAAATTGCCACGCCTACTCTCTCCTTGTGCGACTGGATTTCAGTCCTGAGGTTGGTACCCATTGAGTTGACTGGAACCAGGGTAATTATAGCAAAAGCCTGTCAAGTGTCAGTGAATGGAAGGTGAGCTGGCTTTCACTCATCATGTGCTGCTGTGGTATATTAATCCTTGACCGAACTCTCATATGATCAGATCTTGAAGGTCACATTACACACATTACATAAAGAGCATTCATTTTCCAAATTTAGTTATTACTACAGTATATGTTTCCAGAAAAGAGTTCATTGTGCATTGTAAATGACTCTAGCCTCAAGTATCACATTTCAAGGGGGCCTCTTGCCATCAGTTCTGTTTTTAAAATGAAGCATTTACAAAATAACTTAGGGACTTTCTTTTAGTCCCTGTCAATTAGGGAGGGGTGGGATGGAGTGGGGGAGGTGGTTTCATTGAAATTTTGTTCTTCAGTGAAAAAAGAATGAAAAAAAGAGGCACATGACCAATATAAGGGGGATAATAGAGAAAGAAACTATAAAATACCTAAAAAAATAGAAGAGAAGCAAAAAGACTAAGAGCAGGCGTGGAAGAAAACTGGCGGTCAACATAAAGGGCAATAGCAAGAACTTAGAAGGATAGACAAAGATGAGGATGAAGGGGGCCAGCTTGAAAGTGAAAGTGAAGGAATGGCAGAGATGCTTACTAAGTATTTCACCTTAATTTTGAAAAAAAATCCTATTAAAAGAATTGAATGGGACTGAAACTAGAAAAATCACCCAGATGGTACGCATCTCAGAGTACTGAAGGAGGTATGGGGTGGAGACAGCAGTAGCAGTAACCAGAGGTTTCCACAAAAAATGGGAATTGTGCCAAAAGACTGGAGGCTGAAAAATGTTACATCCCAGCCCAAGAAAGGAAAAAAGGGATAAGCCAGGAAATTATAGGTCAGATAGTCTCAATTTAGTTGTGGGTAAACTTCTAAGGGTAATTTCGACAAAACTCCCCTCCCAGGGAAGAGTCTCATAAGGACATAAGAATTAGGAGCAGGAGTAAGCCATACAGCCCCTTGAGCCTGCTCCGCCATTCAATAAGATCATGGCTGATCTTTAACTCCATTTCCTGCCCTATCCCCGTATCCCTTAATTCCTCTGGAGTCCAAAAATCTATCTATCCCAGCCTTGAATATGCTCATTGACTGAGCATCCATAGCACTTTGGGCCAGAGAATTCCAAAGATTCACAACCCTCTGAGTGAAGAAATTCCTCCTCATCTCAGTCTAAAAAGGCCGACCCCTTATCCTGAGACTATGCCACTCTCCAGCCAGGGAAACAACCTCTCAGCATCTACCCTGTCAATCCCCCTCAGAATCTTATATGTTTCAATGAGATTACCTCTCATTCTTCTAAACTCCAGAGAGTATAGTCTCAATCTACTCAATCTCTCCTCATAGTAAAACCATCTCATCCCATGGATCAATCTAGTGAACCTTCGTTTCACTGCCTCTGAGGCAAGTATATCCTTCCTTAAATAACGAGACCAAAACTGTGCACAGTAGTCTAGGTGTGGTCTCACCAAAGCCCTGTACAATTGTAGCAAGACATCCTTACTCTTGTACTCCAGCCCCCTTGCAATAAAGACCAACATGCCATTTGCCTTCCTAATTGCTTGTTGTACCTGCATGCTAACTCTCTGGGCTGGATTTTCCAATTGGAGGTGGGTTGGCGTCAGGAATGTTAGTTGGCGGGATCCAGTCCCGCTGCCAGCTCCAGCCAGCCTGCTGACACAATTTTCAGTTGATTGGGCTCGATAAGCCCGCCATGCACGTTACCCGGGCTAATCAGAAGGTGCGGGTCTGCTGAGCTGCTCCGATGATGTGTTTGCAGTCGGTGGAGGACATAAATCGCCAGACTCAGAACAACATGGTAACACTTCTAAATAGATGGTCAGCCATAGAGGATAGATAGGCATCTATCACGGAGAGGTACATGGACATTCCCATTATGAGGACTGTCAGTACAGAGACGGGTCCTCATGTCCCTACTGATGTGCAGCAAGGTGCTCTCCAGCTACTTGCTAGCAGAGAAGTGCGGGTGGCCCATGAGAGGGATGATGGTGGGAGGGGGCATGCAAGTGGAGGCTGCTCTCCAAGCACTCAAACTGCCATCCCCTTGCCAACCCCTCGGTCAGAGCCCCAGATGCCTCCGCCAACAGTGATGGCCAAGTCTGCCTCTGCGCAGCCGCAGGAGGAGCAGACTTTGGTTGGGCCCCTCACAGGCTCCAAAACCCAGAGGATGACCACCAAAGGCGTCTAAGCAGGTTCAGCAGGGAAGTGAGCAGGCTGCTGAAGCCACAGGGGTAGCACCACATAGAAGCACGCGTAAGAGAACACTGCCACATAAGTGCAGCAAAGAATAAGGTCAAGGCAGGGAATAATAGTAAAAAATTTAAATTAAAGGCTCTTTATCTGAATGCACAAAGCATTCGTAACAAGCTAAATGAACTAGTGGCACACATAGAGATAAATGGGTTTGATATTATAGCCATTACAGAGACGTGGTTGTAAGGTGACCAAGGTTGGGAACTAAATGTTCCAGGGTACTTGATGTTTTGAAAAGACAGGCAGAATAGAAAAGGAGTGGGGGTAGCCCTGAGATAAGGACAGTAGAGAGAAATGATCCCAGCTCAGAAGATCAGGAAGTAGAATCAGTATGGGTGGAGATAAGGAATAACAAGGGGCAGAAAACACTGGTGGGAGTAATATATAGGCTCCTTAACAGTAGCTATACAGTTGGACAGAATATTAATCAGGAAATAGTAGGAGCTTGTAACAAAGGTAATGCAATAATTGTGGGGGACTTTAATCTTCATACAGACTGGACAAATCAAATTGGCAAAGGTAGTCTGGAGGACGAGTTCATGGAATGCATTCGGGACAGTTTCCTAGAACAATACGACATGGAACCAACCAGGGAACAGGCTATTTTAGATATAACAACAGAAAATGCTGGAAAAACTCAGCAGGCCAGGGCAGCATCCGTGGAGAGAGAAACAGAGATTAACGCTTCAGGTCGATGACCTTTCATCAGAACTGACCTGAAACGTCAACTCTGTTTCTCTCTCCACGGATGCTGCCCTGGCCTGCTGAGTTTTTCCAGCATTTTCTGTTGTTATTTCGGATTTCCAGCATCCACAGTATTTTGCTATCGTATCAAGGCTATTTTAGATCTTGTATTGTGTAATGAGACAAGGTTAATTAGCAATCTCATAGTAAAGGGTCCTCTGGGGCAGAGTGATCATAATATGATAGAATTTCATGTTAAGTTTGAGAGTGACTTGCCTAAGTCCGAAACTTAAATAAAGTCAATTACATAGGTATGAGGGGTGAGTTGGCTATGGTAGATTGGAAAAATAGATTAAAAGGTATGGCGGTAGATAAGCAATGGCTAGCATTTAAAGAAATATTTTATAATTCTCAACAAAAATACATTCCATTGAGAAACAAAAACTCCACAGGAAAAGGATAACCAAAAAATTGATAAAAAGGGAAAAAATAGAATATGAGAGAAAACTAGCAAAAAATATAAAAACAGATTGTAAGAGCTTCTATAAGTATGTAAAAAGGAAGAGAGTAGCAAAAGTAAATGTTGGTCCCTTAGAGGCTGAGACAGGAAAAATTATTATGGGGAATAAGGAAATGGCTGAAATGTTAAACAAATATTTTGTATCTGTCTTCACAGTAGAAAACACAAAAAGCATACCAAAAATGGTGGGGAACCAAGGGTCTAATGAGGGTGAGGAACTTAACCTCATTAATATAAATAGAGAAAAAGTACTAGAGAAATTAATGGGACTAAAAGCTGTCAAATCCCCTGGACCTGATTGCTTGCATCCTAGGGTTCGAAAAGAGGTGGCTGCAGAGATAGTGGATGCATTGGTTTTGATCTTCCAAAATTCCCTAGATTCTAGAACGGTCCTAGTGGATTGGAAGGTAGCAAATGTAATCAAGAAAGGAGGGAGAGAGAAAACAGGGAACTACAGGCCAGTTAGCCTGACATCAGTCATTGGGAAAATGCTGGAATCCATTGTTAAGGAAGTGGTATCAGGGTACTTAGAAAATCATAACATGATTAGGCAGAGTCAACATGGTTTTATGAAAGGGAAATCATGTTTGTCAAATTTATTAGAGTTTTTTGAGGATGTAACTAGCAGGGTAGATAAAGGGGAACCAGTGGGTGTAATATATTTGGATTTCCAAAAGGCATTCGAAAAGGTGTCACATAAAAGGTTATTGCACAAGATAAGGGCTCATAGGGTGAAAAATTTGGTCGCGCCCCCTTTGGGGCACTAACTTCGCCGGGGTGCTACTTTTAACATTGAAATCTTTATTTTCAACACTTTGCCTTATTGTACAGATCTGTGCACACCTTTGGAAGTGTCTTAGTGAGTTGCAGTAAATGGTGAGACATAATGTTATCACCCACAATGGTCATGAGTGTGAAAAGAATGGCTTGGTCATTATAGGAATGCTTTATGGTGATGGTGTGGGGTGGTGTTAACTTGGCGCATCATGTGGCAGCCAGGGTGTACAGCATCAAGTGAAGTAAATCTGGCCATGGTGATGCCATCACTGGCCTCCCGGGCAGCAATGTTGTTGGGTGCTGATGCCCTGTGCAGCATCAGGTAATTACGGAGAATGTTGGTATTGTTGTTGGTGATGTTGGTGTGCCTGGTGATGTTGGTGTTGGGGCTGATCGTGGAGGGATTCAGAGGACCAAGGTGCGATTTTTTTCAAGGGCACCGATGTTGCTGGAATAGATGGCAGCTGAAGTTGAGATGGCAGAAGCGATCTGTCAATGGTGAGAGAGCTTGCTCCAAGGAGGTAACAGTGGATAGAGAGTTTACTCCAAACACTTCCAAACTGCATAAAGCTGAAAAGTGTCTTCCAAGTCCTGAAGGCTCAAGCTTCTGACATTGGAAAGTGACCAGCTGTGAAATGGTAGCTTTCATACCACTTTTGCAGCGGTCACCAATCACAGCAATGGGGAGACATAGAGAACCCGATTTACTTACCTGACGTGATCTCCGAATGACGTGAACCCCATTAAAAATGTGGTAAAATAGAATAAGACTGGCAAAATAATAGTGAACAAGCACTTAACAAGCAGTTGAGTATCTTAAATGCCTCCCCCGCTGCTTGGTGTCAGGTCTGTTTTGAAATTGCAGACCCGACACTTTGGAAACTTACATGGAGGTGGGTTCGCAGCGGGTTCCCAACCCGCTGTCAATCATTTTGATTTTGACAGCAGACCCGCCTCCAAACCCGCACTCTGAGTGCCGGCAAAATTCAGCCCTTAAAGAGTCTGTAAAGTGAGTGGGCAGTAAGGTGGCAGATGGAGTAACATGTAGGGAAATGTAAGTGTAGGATTCGCAAAATTGGACTTTGTATTAATAAGGGTCAAATGGCAGAAGAGGCCGTGATTTTAAAGACTGTTTTAAAAGAAGCCCAGAAAAAGGGGCATACAAAATGGCCGCCAGACCATGTGACCAGTTTATTGGGACACTTTAAAATGGTTCCTGCGCAACCTCAGACAGCTTTGTGGATTCAACCCACAGCAAGTCCTGGAAGCCGTTTCTGAGAGAATGAAACCAGACCCACACATATGCATATGGATTAGATGCAGATCCAGTCAAGATCGGCCTGGAGACAGAGTCCATCAAAATGTTGACCCAGACAAAAGGGGACAATTTCATATTCATGAGAACAGCACCCAGGACTAGATAACGAGATCAGCAGGACATTAAAAACAATGAAGGTAATTCCAGACCAGAGATGGGCCTTTACCGGCCGTTTAAAACATTTTAAAATATAATAACTACCCCGCTGTGTTCCCAGCCTGCCAAAAGTAAAACAAAGCCTAACCTGATTTTGGGCGGGAGATGGAAGCTTCTGGAAGAAAGGTATATCTGGAAGACTTTTCGGCAGTTGGGGCAAGCTTGAGCTCAGACGGAAGACACACTCAGAAGAAAAAGCAGGCACTCGCAGGAGGAAGAAGAAAGCCAACATCAAGAAGGCCGTCTCGAAGCCGGCGTCCCGCCCCGGGGAAACACATCGGGAGAGCATCGACCATCCCCGGGCCATTGCCGGAACGAGAGGCCGTCGACCCAACTTGGGAGAAGAAACAAAAAAATTAAAAAAACCACAAGAGAAGAAACCTTCCAGCCACCCCAGTTGGAAGGAGAAGAGATAAAAACAAACTGAAGAAGCGATGGGAGCCAGCCCAAGGCTCCTCTGACCAGTGTCGAGCCGATGATCCTCGACCCCGCCGACATCCAGGCCCGCCGGTGTCCAGCCGCCCCCGACCCCCACCTCAGGAGAGAGGTGTGGCGCAGCTCGCAGGGGCTCCACGATCCACGTGGAGACAAAATGCCTGAAAGGACCAAACACAGACTTGATTTCAAAACCTTGCACTTCCTAGTGGGATTGGTGAGCATGTTTCTGGCCCTTCACAATCAGATCTAGATAGGTTTAATAAGGGGGTGGATTTAAGGGTACAATTAACATGAGCTGTTGTCCCTCGATGTTCCGTATGTTTCCTTATTTCATGATGATCTTTGTAGAGTATAAGATGCCTGTATTTGCCTTAGTTAGTACTGTGTCGTTATGATTTGTTTTGTGTTTTTCCCTCCCATGTACTCTCTTATCTGCTTGCATTTGATTTGATATTTTTCCTTATGCAATAAAATTTCATTTTGTTTCATCAAACTTGGTCTACAAGAGTTTTCTCTACATTATAGTTCCTGCCCCAAAGTCCAGAGTATAGAATCTAAGGGGCGAGTGGGTCGAACCACTCAAGGTTTTACTGTGCAAGAGAGAGGCCTCTAGAGAGAGAAACCTCAGGGACATCTCTCAGGAAAACCTCTTACAGAAAGTTATTCACTTTGGTAGGTAGAATAGAAAAACATAATGGCCTAGAAATTGAGTGGGCTTAGCGCCCATTTTGCGGCGTTAGAGGGCATTGCGCTGGACTTACAGCCGGTTTTGAAATTGACTAGGGCCCAACATCGGCGTTACACCGGTAGCGCTGCGCCGGCACCGATGACGTCATCGGTGTGCGCAGCGTCCCGGTTGCCGTGGTGACGGGCCCCAGCGCCGAAATTCAGTTGCGGCCGCCTCGCCCGTGGCAGCCGCAACTAAGACTCTGGCAACAGAGTCTTACACGACTTTGCGCCGGCGCATAAAGGTGGAGCGGCGGCCGGCCGCTTTCCCGCCGGCCGCCTGCCCGCACCTCCCTCCCCGGACTCCCCCACCCCCCCCCCCGCGGAACAGATGCTTCTCGGCTGCGAGCCCGGCACTTCCCCGAGGTGCCAGGCTCATTTTTGTGGCGATTTAACCGGCCAGCGGGCGGGTGCAGGCAGCTCCTCCTTAACTGAAGGAGGAGGCCTGCACTTCCCGAGCCTGCCGCACCGCATCGGGCGCCGCAGCGCCGGAATAGCACCGCAATGCGGCGCGTACCGCCAGTTTTCAGGCGCAAACAGCCTTCAGTAGCGCCGGCAGCCATTTGGGTGCGGCGCTACTGAATTTTTGGCGCGCACAGCGCGACTTAGCACCGGCGCTAAATTTCCGGCGTTAAGCCCCGGCGCAGCGCAAACTCAATTTCTAGGCCAATATGTTTTAAATGGTGAGAAACTTTTAAATGTTGGTGTTCAGAGAGATTTGGGTTACCTCGTGTGTAGAATAGGCCTATACGCTCTGGAGTTTAGATGAATGAGTGGTGATCACATTGAAACACAAGATTCTGAAGGGGTTGACAGGGTAGATGCTGAGAGGTTGTTTCCCCTGGCTGGAGTGTCTAGAACTAGGGGGCATAGTCTCAGGATAAGGGGTAGGCCATTTATGACTGAGATGAGGAGGAATTTCTTCACTCAGAGGGTTGTGAATCTTTGGAATTCTCTGCCCCAGAGGGCTGTGGATGCTGAATTGTTGAGTATATTCAAGGCTGAGATAGATAGATTTTTGGACTCTAGGGGAATCAAGGGATATGGGGATAGGGCGGGAAAGTGGAGTTGAGGTGGATGAGCAGCCATGATCTTATTGAATGGTTGAGCAGGTTCGCGGGGCCGCATGGCCTACTCCTGCTCCTATTTCTTATGTTCTTATGTTAGTAGGGTTACATTTGCTACCTTCCAATCCACTGGAACCTTCCTGAATCTAGGGAATTTTGGAAGATCACAACCAATACATCCACTATCTCTGCAGCCACCTCTTTTAGAACCCTAGGATGTAGGCAATCAGGTCCAGGGGATTTGTCGGCTTTTAGTCCCGTTAGGTTCTCAAGTACTTTTTCTCTACTGATATTAATTAATTTAAGTTCCTTGCTCTCATCAGCCCTTGGTTCCCAACTATTTTTGTATACTTTTTGTGTCTTCTACTGTGAAGACAGATACAAAATATTTGTTTATATCGTCTGCCATTTCCTTGTTCCCCAATATAATTTCTCCTGTCTCAGTCTCTAAGGGACCAAAACTTACTTTTAATACTCTCTTCCTTTTTACATACTTGTAGAAGCTCTTACAATCTGTTTTATATTTCTTGCTAATTTACTCTCATATTCTACTTTCTCCCTTTTTATCAATTTTTTGGTCTTCCTTTGCTGGTTTCTAAAGCTCTCCCAATCCTTAGGCTTACTACTATTCTTTGCAACATTATAGGCCTCTTCTTTTAATCTAATACTATCCTTAACAACTTTAGTTAGCCACAGATGGATCACCTTTCCCGTGGAGCTTTTATTTCTCAATGGAATGTATATTGGTTAAGAATTTTGGAATATTTTTTTAAATGATTGATACTGCTTATCTATGATCATACCTTTTAATCTAATTTCCCAATCTACCTTAGCCAACTCGCCCCATACCTATGTAATTGGCTTTGTTTATGTTTGAGACTCTAGTGTCAACCTTAAGAATGTCACTTTCAAACTCAATGTGAAATTCTATCACTCTTCCATGGAGGATTCAGTACTATAAGTTTACTAATTAACCCTGTCTCATTACACAAAACAAGATCTAAAATAAACTGTTCCCTGGTTGGTTCCATGACCGACTGTTCAAGGAAACTGTCTCAAATACATTCCATGAACTCATTCTCCAGACTACCCTTGCCAATTTGATTTGTCCAATCTATATGCAGATTAAAGTCCCCCACGATTATTGTATTAACTTTCTAACAAGCTGCTATTATTTCTTGATTAATACTCTGTCCAATGGAATAGCTACTGTTAGGGGACCTATAAACTACTCCCACCACTGTTTTCTGCCCCTTGTTATTTCTTATCTCCACCAATACTGATTCTACTTCCTGATCTTTTTTAAAATTCATTTATGGAATGTGGGCATCACTGGCAAGGCCAGCATTTATTGCCCATCCCTAATTGCCCTTGAGAAGGTGGTGGTGCGCCGCCTTCTTGAACCGCTGCAGTCCGTGTGGTGAAGGTACTCTCACAGTGCTGTTAGGTAGGGAGTTCCAGGATTTTGACCCAGCGACGATGAAGGATCGGCGATATACTTCTAAGTTAGGATGGTATGTGACTTGAAGGGGAACTTGGAGGTGGTGGTGTTCTCATGTGCCTGCTGCCCTTGTCCTTGTAGGTGGAAGAGGTTGCGGGTTTGGGAGGTGCTGCCAAAGAAGCCTCTTCTGAGCCAAGATCCTTTCTCACTACTGTCCTTACGTCATCCTTAATTATCAGGGCTACCCCCACCCTCCTCTTATTCCAATCTGCCTGTCTTTTCGATAAGTCAAGTACCCTGGAATATTTAGTTCCCAACCCTGGTCACCTTGCAACCATGTCTCTGTAATGGCTATTAGATCAGACCCATTTATCACTATTTGTGCCACTAATTTGTCTACCTTGTTATGACTACTTTGTGCATTCATGTAGAGAGCCTTTAGGTGACTTAAACATGGCTTCTAGGCTGGCAGTTCCATAAGGAGTTCTGGAGCTCTTCACCTCTATCCATGGGAATCTCCTGCCATCCTTTGCCCTTGCTCTCCCAAATCTCCTCGCTTCCACTGTTCAAGTTCCCCTGGCTCCATCAGTTGGTGCACTTTAGCCCTAACTACAAGTTATCTGCTTGAAACCTCCAATACCCATCCCCCACCCCTGCTCTCTGCTTCTCCAGTACTGGATGAGCAGAAATTTTCTCCAATAAAATATTGGGAAGACCGAAGCCGTTGTCTTCATGCCCCACCACAAACCCCGCTCCCTAGCCACCGACTCCAACCCTCTGCCTAACATCTATCTGAGGCTGAAACAGACTGTTCGCAACCTTGGTGTCATATTTGTACCTGAAATGAGCTTCCAGCCACATATCTGTGGCATAACTAAGACTGCCTATTTCCACCTCCGTAACATTGCCCGACTCCGCTCTTGCCTCACCTCATCCATGCTTTTGTTACCTCTAGACTTGACTATTCCAATGCACTCCTGGCTGGCCTCCCACGTTCTACCCTATGTAAACTTGAGGTCATCCAAAACTCGGCTGCCTGTGTCCTGACTCGCACCAAGTTCCGTTCACCCATCGCCCCTCAGCTCCCAGTTAAGCAACGCCTCAATTTCAAAATTCTCATCCTTGTTTTCAAATCCCTCCATGGCCTTGCCCCTTCCTACCTCTGTAATCTCCTCCAGCCCCACAACCCCCTGAGCTATCTATGCTCCTCCAATTCTGCCTTCTTGAGCATCCCTGATTATAATCACTCAACCATTGGTGGCCGTGCCTTCAGCTGCCTAGGCCTTAAGCTCTGGAACTCCCTCCCTAAACTTCTCCACCTCTCAACCTCTCTTTCCTCCTTTAAGACGCTCCTTAAAACCTACCTCTTTGACCGAGCTTTTGGTTATCTGCCCTAATTTCTCCTTATGTGGCTCGGTGTCAATTTCTTTGTCTTATAACACTCCTGTGAAGCGCCTAGGAAAGTTTTACTACTTTAAAGGTGCTATATAAATACAAGTTGTTGTTGTTGTTAGTTTTAACCTTTTACCATTGTTCCCTGCTTTCACCTTACTCGCTGATGCACGATTACATTTAAACTCTCTGTCCATTCCTGTCACACACTGCTTATCTTTACCCAAATTGCTCCATTTCCTTGACTTTTCTCTTTAGATTTCTAAATTTCCCCTCACCTGACCAATTAGTTTAAAGCCCTATCTATAGCCCTAGTTATTCAATTCGCCAGGACACTAGCCCCAGCCTGGTTTAAGTGGAGACCGTCCCAATGGAACAGCTCCCTCTTTCCCCAGTACTGGTGCCAGTGCCCCAGGAATCAAAACCCCTCCCTCCCACAGCATGCATTTGAGCCACCATCCCACCCCTGGGGTTACGGGGTTACGGGGATAGGGCTTGGGTGGGATGGTTGTCGGTGTAGGGACCAGGTGCTAGGGTTTGGATGATCAGCCATGATCTCGTTGAATGGCGGAGCAGGCTCGAAGGGCCGAATGTCCTACTCCTGCTCCTATCTTCTATGTTTCTATGTTTCAATGAGCCACGCATTTAACTGTCTGATCTGCTTGTCCCTATGCCAATTTGCACGTGGCTCAGGTAACAATCCAGAGATTATTACCTTTGAGGTTCTGCTTTATAATTTGGACCCTAGCTCCTCAAACACTGTCAGCAGAACCTCATTCCTAGTTCCAACTATGTCGTTGGTTCCTATGTGGACCACAACAACTGGATCCTCCCCCTACCACTCCAAATTCTTTTCCAGCCACAAGGAGATACCCTTAACACAGCCTTCGGAATTCCCGATCGCAGCCGCAGATAACAGTATTGATCCCAGTCTCACTAGGGGTCAGAATGCATCATAACATTGGGCCTGTGCACCAAGGTGTAAGCATCAACGCAGGCCCCAAGGATTTTTTTTTGTATCGGACATTTTGAATGACTGTTGCTGCTGATTTGACCAGCAGCCTGTTTGGAGAAGAGAGGAGGGGCCCAGGTGTTCGTGATGGACAGGAGATTCCAGCCAGGCCTACAAACTAATTATGGGAGAATGTCTGGGCAGACAGAATTCTCTGGGAAGACAATGGGTCTGGGTAGGTGACTCATACAGTGACGAGCACCTAGATGAGATAGCCCCGAAAGGCGGGAACTGGACAAATGAGGGCCATTGTAAATTAATGGGAAACCACTTAACCCAGGATCAGGTGAGAAGTGCGGCCCATCATCTGCCATTAACACCAGCATCGAGATGGGTTAGCCCTGAAAGGCGGGAAACCAGACAAAGAAGACAAAGAAGGGTGATTAAAAAGACATCACTGCAACTACACAGACCAGAAGGAACTTTTAGGTTAAACAGAGAAGGCAGCTTTGGCCATTCTCTCTCTATCTCTCGACTGCTCTCGAACCGAGCACTCCAACCGGGATGGAGAGAAGAAACCACCACAAGTGACAAGAGCCTCGCCTTGCTCTTCGACTGTAGGAACGAACCTCGAAACTGGGACTTGGATACTGCATTGGCGATACGGAACCAGGAGACACGTTCTACACAGGGGAGCAGCGAGCAAGAAAATTGACAATTGGGGTGAGCATTGTCCAAGCCCACATAGAAACATAGAAGATAGGAGCAGGAGTAGGCCATTCGGCCCTTCGAGCCTGCTCCGCCATTCAATGCGATCATGGCTGATCATTCAAACTCAGTACCCTGTCCCTGCCTTCTCCCCATATCCCTTGATCCCTTTAGCCTCAAGAAATATATCCAACTCTTTCTTGAATATATTTAATGAACTGGCCTCCACCGCCCTCTGTGGCAGAGAATTCCACAGGTTCACCACTCTCTGGGTGAAGAAATTCCTCCTCATTTCAGTCCTAAATGGCTTACCCCTTATCCTTAGGCTATGACCCCTGGTTCTGGACTCCCCGGCCATCAGAAACATCCTTTCTGCATCTAGTCTGTCCAGACCTGACAGAATTTTATAGGTTTCGATGAGATCCCCTCTCAATCTTCTAAACTCCAGTGAGTATAAGCCCAATTGACACAATCTCTCCTCGTACGTCATTCCTGCCATCCCAGGTATCAGCCTGGTGAATCTTCGCTGCAGTCCCTCCATGGCAAGAACGTCCTTCCTCAGGTAAGGTGACCAAAACTGCACACAATACTCAAGGTGCGGTCTCACCAAGGCCCTGTACAACTGCAGCAAGACATCCTTGTTCTTGTACTCGAACCCTCTTGCTACGAAGGCCAACATACCATTTGCCTTCTTAACTGCCTGCTGCACCTGCATGCTTACCTTCAGCGACTGGTGCACAAGGACACCCAGGTCTCTTTGCACTTCCACTTCTCCCAATCTATTGCCATTCAAATAATAATCTGCCTTTCTGTTTTTGCCACCAAAGTGGATAACCTCACATTTATCCACATTATACTGCATTTGCCATGTTTCTGCCCAATCACCCAACCTGTCCAAATCGTACTGGAGTTTCATGACATCCTCCTCACAGCATACCCTCCCACCCAGCTTTGTGTCGTCTGCAAATTTGGAGATATTACATCCAATTCCCTCGTCCAGATCATTAATATATATTGTGAACAGCTGGGGTCCTAGGACCGATCCTTGCGGTACCCCACTAGTCACTGCCTGCCACTCGGAAAACGAGCCGTTTATTCCAAGTCTTTGCTTTATGTCCGCCAACCAGTCCTCTATCCACGTCAATACCTTGCCCCCAATCCCATGTGCCTTAATTTTGCACGCTAACCTCTTATGCGGGACCTTATCGAAAGCCTTCTGAAAGTCCAAATACACCACATCCACTGGTTCTCCCTTATCTATTTTACCAGTTACATCCTCAAAAAATTCCAGTAGATTAGTCAAGCATGATTTACCTTTTGTAAATCCATGTTGACTTTGTCCGATCCTGTCACTGCTTTTCAAGTGCTCTGCTATTACATCTTTTATAATGGACTCTAGCCTTTTCCCCACTACCGATGTCAGGCTTACCGGTCTGTAATTCCCCGCTTTTTCACTGCCACCTTTTTTGAATAGTGGGGGAACATTAGCTACCCTCCAATCCATGGGTACTGTTCCAGAGTCTATTGAGTTCTGGATGATGACCAGCAATGCATCTACTATTTCTAGGGCCACTTCCTTAAGTACCCTGGGATGTAGATTATCAGGCCCTGGGGATTTATCGGCCTTCAGTCCCATCAATTTTCCTAACACCATTTCCCTACAAATACTGATTTCTTTCAGTTCCACCCTTTCATCAGACCCTATGTTCCCCGGTATTTCTGGGAGGTTATTTGTGTCCTCCTTTGTGAAGACAGAACCAAAATATGTATTTAGTTGGTCTGCCATTTCTTTGTTCCCCATTATAAATTCCCCTGATTCTGACTGCAAGGGACCTATGCTTGACTTCACCAATCTTTTTCTCTTTACATATCTATAAAAGCTTTTACAGTCAGTTTTTATGTTCCCCGCAAGCTTACTCTCATATTCTATTTTCCCTTTCTTAATTAATCCCTTTGTCCTCCTTTGTTGAATCCTAAACTGCTCCCAATCCTCAGGATTATTGCTTTTTCTGGCCAATTTGTATGTCCTCTCCTTGGATCTTATGCTATCCCTAATTTCCCTTGTTAGCCACGGTTGAGTCACCTTTTTTGGGGTTTTTTAATGCCAAACTGGGATGAACAACTTTTGTAGTTCATTCATTCGGTCTTTGAATGTTTGCCATTGCCTATCCACCGTCAACCCTTTGAGTGACATTCCCCAATCAATCCTACCCAACTCGCTCCTCAGACCATCATAGTTTCCTTTATTTAAATTGAGGACCCTAGTTTCTGAGTCAACTACTTCATTCTCCATCTTAATGAAGAATTCGATCATATTATGATCGCTCCAACCCAAGGGGCCTCGTACAACAAGATTGCTAATTAACCCTTTCTCGTTACATAATACCCAGTCTAAGATGGCCTGATCTCTGGTTGGTTCCTCGACATATTGGTCCAGGAAACCATCCCGTAAGCACTCCAGGAATTCCTCCTCCACAGTATTGTTACTAATTTGGTTAGCCCAATCTATATGTAGATTAAAGTCACCCATGATGACTGCTGTGCCCTTATTGCACGCTTCTTTAATTTCCCTTTTAATGCCATCCCCAACCTCCGCCTTACTGTTTGGAGGTCTATATACCACTCCCACTAATGTTTTTTTCCCCTCAGTATTTCTCAATTCTACCCATACAGATTCCACTTCATCAGAGCTAATATCCTTCATTACAATTGTGTTAATCCCTTCTTTAACCAGTAATGCTACCCCTCCTCCCTTTCCTTTTTGCCTATCTTTCCTGAATATCGAATACCCCTGGATGTTGAGTTCCCAGTCTTGGCCGTCCTTGAGCCACGTTTCCGTAATCCCAACCAAATCATATTCATTTACCTCTATTTGCGCAGCCAATTCATCCACCTTATTACAAATGCTCCTCGCATTAAGACACAAAGGCCTAGAAATTGAGTTGACGCCGCGCCAGGGCTTTAGCGCTGGAAATTTAGCGCCGGCGCTAATTCCCTTGCGCGCGCCAAAAATTCAGTAGCGCCGCGCCCAGACGGCTGCCAGCGCTACTGGCGGGCGTGAGCGCCTCCCAATGGGCGCTGAGTGCCGAATTGCGGCGCTAATCCGGCGCTGCGGCACCCGATGCGGTGCGGCAGGCTGGGGAAGTGCAGGCCTCCTCCTTCAGTTAAGGAGGAGCTGCCTGCACCCGCCCGCTGTCCGTTCAAATATTGAAAAAATGAGCCCGGCACCTCGGACAAGTGCCGGGCTTGCAGGCCAGACGCATCTGTTCCGCGGGGGGGGGGTGGAGGAGTCCGGGGAGGGAGGTGCGGGCAGGCAGCCGACGGGAAAGCGGCCGGCCGCCGCGCGACCTTAATGCGCCGGCGCTAACTCGGGGAAGACTCGATTGCCAGAGTCTTAGTTGCGGCTGCCACGGGCGAGGCGGCCGCAACTGAATTTCGGCGCTGGGGCCCGTCGGCATGGCAACCGGGACGCTGCGCACACCGATGACGTCATCGGTGCCGGCGCAGCGCTACCGGCTTAACGCCGACGGAAGGGCCCCACTCAATTTCCCAACTGGCCATAACTCCGGCGCTAGGCCCTCTAGCGCCTCAAATGCGGCGCTAAGGCTACTCAATTTCTAGGCCAAAGCCTTCAGGCTTGTTTTTTTAACGCACTTAGACCTATTAGAATTATTATTTACTGTGGCCACGTTTGATTTAAACTGTTGATTTCTCTGACTGCCACTTTTGTTTTTCTCCTTCCTATCTTTTGCTTTTATCCACGCATCCTTAAGACCACCGGTACTGTGTGAGGGGGGTGTTGTGTGTCACAACCAATCCAGAGGGGTTTAGTGGGGAGGTTCTGTGTGTATTTTATACTCTGTATGCAACACAGTGTGATTTTAGGCGTTTTAATACGAGACAGGGGCCTGTTCAATGGGCCAAGTTGTATTGCTGTACTGTTTGTTTTACACCACCAGGCATTTTACGTGCTGGAGGCGGATGTGTGTGTTAACCTTAATAAACACCGTACGGTTGAGTCTGAAAAGCTTGTCTGTGTTCCAATCCTGTTCGCCGTAATTCCTGTCGTATAGAACTAAGTAGGAGGCGTGATTCGAACCACCAAAACAAACCACCTAGACAATTGGCAATCGCGGCAGGACGATAGGTTGTGTGAACAGGATCATGGAAAGTTTAAAGGGTAAGAGATCTGCAATGGGGGACAGAATTTCCTCCTATGTGTTTGGTAAAGTTAATGTGTCTCAGCAGTGGGTGCTGGAGATGTTGCATTCTGACAGTCCTCAGGATAGGGCTGCTGAGTGGACAGGGAGCAAGGAGCTTAAAAAGTCTAAGGAAAAGGCGATTTGGCTGTTGTGCCTGCAGAAACAGGTCCAACTGCTCAGAGAGCAGGTTGGAAAGCTGCAGGCCGAGCTCAGGGAATCAGAAGAAAAGTCAGACGAAAGGGGGATAGTGGGTAATAGATTAATGGAGGAGCTGCGCGAGGAAAGACAGGAGAAACATGCACAGGAGGAAACCTCCCGTAACACCGGGGAGTACCTGCAGTGCCAGGTCACCGAGGCCAAGCTAAATGAGCAGGCTGTAAGGGAGGAGAATGCCCGCTTAGCGGGTAAAGTTGATGGGCTAGAGGGGTAGCTTAGAGACATAAAGGCAGCCTACAGGGTAGCCAGGAGCAGGGGGTACAAGGATTTAAACCACGGGCCCTGCGAGGAAAGGATAAAAAGTCTGACCCAAGCCCTGTCCAAAGCCAGAGGGATGGTTTGCTTAACAACCCCGGGGGGAGCTCGGGTGGACTGGGAAGAGGAAAGACGGGTCTGAGGATTGGGTCTGGGCTAGGGAAGCCTGACCGGCGTCAGAAGCGCCACCGAGACCAATGTATCCTCTGCGGCAGCAAAAGTACGGTCCGTCCGCACAAAACGGTGCTCAGGGCCCGCTGCAGAGCGATTACGTGGTCCCATTTACCACCCCACAACTGCAGGCTATGATAGCAAGCATGCCCAAACTAAGAAAAGAAGGGGACCCCTCCGTTCACTTCATGGAAGTGGAGCAAATTGGGGGGATCAATGGGTGTAGTGAGGGCGAAACTCACAGGCTGTTACTATTTTCCCTGGATGGAAAATTGTACCAGGCCCTGTCCGCAGCCACCAAGCTGGGGCAGGGAACCACGGCAGGTTTAAAGGAGGAAACCCTGAGAGCCATGGAACATATCCAGGGTAGTCCGTTCTCCCGAGTGGAAAGAACACTGCAGCTGGCTGGCGAAGCACCACAGGCATTCGGAGACAGGCTATGGCCTGTATACGAAAAGGCCACGGGTGGGATACTAGACAGGTTACAGCTGCAAGGGGGCCCAAGGAATCACTAGCTCAGGACCCTCGTGGCAAACGAATAAAGGCAAAAGCAGAAGCCTGGTTTGACTCTGAGGACCTCGCGAATACGGAGGCCGACGTGCTCCATAAGATGAACCTGGCTTTTAAAACCGGTTCAGAGGAGGAGGACAAACCCAGTAAAGGCAAGGTACATGAGATAAAGGCCAGTGAGGGTAGCAAGAAGGAATGGCGTTAGGAAGGGTTTAGTGCAGAAAAGGCAAGGACATGTTTCGGGTGTGGGAAGACGGGTCACTGGAGGTGAGAGTGCCCGACCCAGAAAAAGAGGCAAGGCCGAGGGGATCCTCCGGTGCAAAAGGCACAGACTGTCGAGGCAAAGGGGGCGACCGGGGAACCGTTTGACGTTCTGGTGGCTGCCTTTTGGACGGTTTTTGTGCAGGAGAAAGGGAGGGTAGATGCTGCTGGGCTCCTGTATGCTCAACATCCTGACTAGAACGCGCCCAGCCTGAGTACCTGTGTCCGCTCACGTACGATGAGTGGGGCAGACCTTGTGTGAAGTTGGGGGTGGAGACGGTACATGGGAAGTACTTGGTGGACACCGGGGCCTCGAGCACGGTGATCCATTCAAGGGACCCGACCAACTCACCCTGGTCTAGCAGGATCCCATTCAGTCTCGTGGGGTTCACAGGGAATGAGCAGGCAGGGGCAATGTCCAAACCTTTGGCCATAGAACTAGGATCCCTCCATACCACATGGGAGTGCGTCCGGATAAAGTGGGAACAGCCAGGGTCAGGAGTCCTAGGGGCCGACTTTATGTTAGCCCATCATATAATAGTGGATTTAAGGAATCACTGCCTATGGGGGGCAGCGGATTCAGATAAAGCCGAGGAGGTGCTAGTAATCCCTAAGGACGGGGAAGGAAGGGGTAGCGTGTGCATGATGAAGCCCAAGGGGAGTTACGACCTGGAGCAATTGGTCAGTAATACCCCAGCCAAGTATCAGGTGAACATGAGAGACAATCTCGCATCGTTCGCCATGCACAAGCACGACTGTGGCTGGGTGACGGGGGTAGAAGTCCGAGTACACGGGCACCACATGTCACGGCCACAAAAGCAGTATAATTTCCTCAGAGAGGCAGAAGCCGACATGGAAACGGCACTGGGATCCCTGGTAGAACAGGAGGCGTTGAGGTCGATAGCCACCCACGTGAACTCAGCACTCTGGCCGGTTAGGAAACCCGACCAGTCGTGGAGAGCCATCGTGGACTATCGGGTGCTCAATAAAAACATCCCAGCCTGCGCGCCCACAGTCGCGGCTGTTGCCGATCTGATAGGGAGCATCCCAGCGGCCGCAACCACTTTTACGGTGCTGGATATCTCCAATGGGTTTTGGTTGATTCCTCTAAAAAGGGAAGACCAATACAAGTTTGCCTTTACTTTTAAAGGGCAACAGTACACCTGGACATGCCTTCTCCAGGGTTTTCATAACAGCCCTTCCATATTCCACCAGTGTATGGAGGACGCCTTAAAGGGTTTTAGCCAACCTCAGCAGCTAGTACAGTATGTGGACGACTTGCTTTTGTTCTCCGCTGAGGGGGGGAGAGCATGGGCCACTGCTGGCCGAGTTGCTCGAGCTGCTGAGGGAGGCCGGGTTTAAAGTAAACCCGAAGAAAGTCCAGATCGGCCGCAAGGAAGTGAAATTCCTCGGGCTGACGGTAAGGGCAGGGAAAAGGGCCATAGATGAGGCGTGATATGCCGTCAATAACTCAAAGACAAGGATTCAACTGAAGGCTTTTAATCACTAAGAACATTGCAGCATTGCAGGTCTTCCCACATCGGGTTCGTCTGGTAGGAATGACTCATACAGCTCTTGAGACCTTTATATGGCAAAAGACAGGGGCGTAGCCAATACACACAATAGGAACAAAAGGGGGCGGTTCACACAATACAAGCAGGTAAAACACATGGGCTGATGAAGGCATATATTTCATCACAAGGCGAAAAGAAAGGCAGTACATGAGTTACCAGTCCCCAAGGATGTAACAGGGGTAAGATCCTTCCTGGGACTCACAGGGTCCTGGGACTCACAGGGTACTGCAGGGATTTTATTGAGTGTTACGCAGCCACGGCAGCCCCTTTGCTTCGGTTCCTCCGCAGGGGAGTTGGGTGGGAGTGGGACCAGAACTGCCAGGAAGCGTTCACACGCCTCAAGGAGGATTTGCAAACAGCTCCCGCACTGGGGGCCATCAACGGTGGGGAGGAATTATTTTTAGAGGTAGCAGCCAGTGGGGATAGCTTGAGTGCGGTGTTGCTCCAGGTGCGACACGGCAAGCTACGACCCATGGTCTACTCATTTAGGGTTCTCACCGAGGTAGAACGGGGATATTTCAACTGCGAGAGGCATCTCCTGGCCACGCATTGGGCCATAAAGCGCTCACAGCTCTTTACGGGATCACCCCTGATAGCTCTACTCACCCACCATACCCCCACTCAGATGTTGTTGGATGGGAGAATAAAGGACGGGACAGTGAGCAGTGCTCGCATTGCTCACTGGACTTTATTGCTCTCGCAGATGAATCTGAGAGTGCAGGGGTTGACTGAGCCCAATTGGCAGTGAATTTGATTTACCCAGGGACGGCGCACACGTGTACGGTAGAAGGGGTATGTGATGTGGATATCGAGTTCCGGGCCGGTTTACACCCAACGGGCCGGGACATTTACGTGGACGGGTCCAGTTCGGTAGCAAAGGGGGAGCGCTTCACTGGGTGTGGGATTTATGACTCCACGGCTAAGATAGCTAAGGCTCTTAAACTCCCCAGCACCCTGAGCGCTCAGCACGCCGAACTGGCGGCGGTGGTGTATGTGGCCACCCACCCCAGTGAGTTCCCCACCCCCTACACCATCTGCTCGGATTCCATGTTTACATGTAATTCGTGCACCGAGTACCTGGCCATCTGGGCTCAGTGCGGTTTTAAATCGCTGCTAGGGAGGATTTTGGAGGTCATGGGCACCCGGGGAGATCACTATATACATTAGGTCAAGGCCCACTCTAAGACAGAGCCCAGAGGGGAAGGTAACAAAAGGGCCGACGAGTTGGCGAAGCAGGGGGCCTGGGAAGGAGAGTTCTGGGATCCCTATCAAGTAGGCCCGGTAGTAACAACCCGGGATAAGGGAGGAACACCGAGGGTAACTTTGGCCCCAGACTTAAAACAAGTCCAAGTCCAGGATCCCATCCTTAAGGCTATCCTGGGGAAGAAGGAAACGGGCGAACAGGTAGATGGTCCGTTCGAAGCAGTGGACATTACCATTAAAGAGGGGATGCTATTTAAAGAGGATCGGTGGTTAGTTCCCAAGCGGTACCAGAGGGAATTCCTCCAGTTGGCCCACGGGGGCCATGGGGCAGGGCACCCAGGGCCGGAAACTACCTGGCAGAGGGTAGAACAGGCAGGGTGGTGGCCACAAGTAAGGGAGGAAGTCCGCGACTTTTGCGCGGACTGCCTGGTGTGCGCAGCAAACAACCCCGATCTTCAGTGTAGAAAAGTCCCCATAGGACACACAAGGAGGGCAGAGAGACCATGGCAGTCCCTCCAGGTCAATTATATCAGACCACTACCCACCACACAGGCAGGTAACAAATACTGCCTAGTCCTGGTGGATGTGTTCTCCAAGTGGGTGGAAGCCTTCCATTGCCGAGCAGCCATGGCTTTGGCGATGGCAAGGATTCTGGTAAAGGAAGCGTTCTCTCGGTGGAGACTGCCACAGGTCGTGGAGTCCGACCAAGGGAGTAATTTCACGGGGCAAGTAATGCAGGCCACCTTGAAGCTTTTAGGGATTGAGGGGAAGTGGCATGTGGCTCACAACCCACAGTCATCGGGGGTTGTGGAGCGCCTTAACCGAACGATTAAAGAAAGGCTAAGGAAAGAGACAGGGTCGTCCCCAAAAAAGTGGGATGAGGTCCTGCCGTTAGTTTTAATGGGTGTCTGGGCCAGCCTCTCCAGAAGCGCAGGGTATTCCCCGCATGAGCTCATGACTGGGAGGGTCATGCGCACCCCCACCCACATTTTGCCACCGGTCCTAATGGAAGCCCAAGTCCGGGAAGTGAACCGGGACAAGTTTGTACAAAATCTGTATGATAAATTAAAACAGATTCACTGGCAGGCAGCCAGTAACATGGGGAACCAGCACCGGAAAAATCAGTTGCTGCTCAAGCCACAGAAAACCCACGAGTGGAAGGTGGGAGACCAGGTAATGGTACGGAACTATATCCTTGCTGTCGCCAAAGCCATGGCTGCTCGGCAAGGGAAGGTTTCCAGCCACTTGGAGAACACATCCACCAGGACTAGGCAGTATTTGTTACCTGCCTGTGTGGTGGGTAGTGGTCCGATGTAATAATATTTGAGCCACTATACATGGGGCCGTATAGCATTGTGGACAAGGCAAGCCCCATGGTGTACGCAGTTAAATTCCCAAAACGCACGAAGTGTTTCCATATTAACCAGTGCAAGCGGTTTAACCCAGGGGAGAGAGCAACAAAAGTAAAACAACACCAAGGCCCAATAATGAACATGGTGGACACGGGTCTTCCTCCCATGATTTGGGATGATGATGACCTGGTGATCGGGACAGTAAGGAGGAGCATTAGGGTCCCACGGCCGAGGATGCCGTGGACGCCTCCTTACACGCCGACCGTGAGCCACAAAAGGCCCCAGCGAGAAGAGCCTTAGCGGGGGCACCCGGCCACTTGGGTAGTGATGTACATAGTTCTTGTATATAATGAAGCCAGACCTGTGGAGGTAAACCCTCTCACAGAAAGGGATTGTTGCTTTTTGTTTCATAGGAAGCCAAGGACGGAATGGAGACAGCCCTGAGACTGAGCGTGATGTTGATGTTAGCCAGAACAGGGCACAGCAGGAGAGGGGGCACCGAGTCGTCCCTCCTCTACAACTGTACTGGGGGGGGACAGACCCACTGTGACTAAGGGGGGTAGGAGGGGGACCCAGATGGGATGGCAGCCTACTTCCACGAGGGAAGATGGCCAGGGTGGCTGGAGTCCAATTCAACTAAATACTCCAGCCACACCGGGTTCACATACGGGGAGACTTCCCTACCATGTCCCCAACTGAAGATCACGGCCACACGGGTTAGGGAGACCGAGGGCAAGCGCGTGTGCTTAAGATGCAAGGGACACATTTCCCTGGGATGGTGGTGGTGGTTTAGAAAGTTGAGTCAGGACACCAGGAAGAGGACAGCGGACTGGGAAAGACTGGGGAACGACACGTACCGACAGATCACGGGGACGAAGGGGGGAGTGGAAGTGTGCTGGAACAAGTGGTGGAAGGAGGAACAGGGGATTTGTGTGTGTGTGTGTGTGGGTGTCAGAACGGATCAGCCCAGTGGGTGTGTCGATTGCTTTTATACGGCAATGGCAGGATTCCGGGGCCAGTATGGGATGGGATCTGAGTTTGGGTGCTTGCGTAGTCCCAGACCCTCCCAACCCAATAAATTCCACTGAACTGGTAGTGCACGATAGGAAGCCCCTGCCCACAGCCCCACCGGTACAGGAGACAGAAGTTAGGTGCCCCACCACCACACCAGGCCCAGGGAATGGTTTAGTTCTAGTCCCGACCGGGAAGGTTTTATTCCAGGATGTACATTATGCGGCCACATCGGTCATCTTAAATTTAACCCGGGTGTTGCCCGAGTGGTGTCCGAAGGAGACTGAGCAGTTTTACGAAGCCCTTATTAAAGAAATGTTCCGCCAATTTTTCGAGCTCAGCTACGGAGATGTGAGTCGGGAGAAACTGTATGGCATGGATGTGTACGATAGAGGCAATCTGGGTAGACAAAGGCGAGGGACGGTTAATGACATGACCACGGCTTTTAGCACGGGCACATCTCTTGTCAATAGTATGGATGATATCCAGCTGCAGATGCAGATTAATAGTTTAAAGAACCAGCTGCGAAAGATACTGGGGGAAGGGAACGAGGTGGAAGGTTCAGAGCTAAAAGAAGACCAAGCGATGACCATTCATTTAAAAGAGGTCATCACTGAGTTGGAGACACACACCAAGACCATCAACGATTTGATACGGGAGGACAGGAATGCCTCGGCACAGGCAGCCAGAAGTGATGCGTGTGTGTTGTACGGTGCGTGGTTGCTAAACGAGGGACGCAGTAATCTGGAGGACTTACAACAAGGTTGCGTCCCGTCGTGGGTTAGCAACCGGCAGCTCACAACGCTCAGCCCGTATCATAATTCGATGAGCCAGTGTCAGCTCCGATTAGCTTCCGAAGCCTACCCAGTCCCAGTTGATTGCGGACGGTCCAACCACATGGTTATGGGGATTGTGCTGTGGATGCCGGTAATGAGTGGGTCACAGCAGCCAGTGCCGGTATACCGGGTCAATAACATTGGCGTCTTGAGGGATGGGGTGCATGTGCGGTATCATTGGGCCCAACCATTTGTTATAAAGTGGGAGCACGCCATGACCGGCACTGACCTCAAGGGATGCCAGGACAGGGGCGCACACGTGATATTGTGTCCTAAGCACCTGAATGCGTTCGATCGACCAGTGTGTGGGTTTGAATCGGAAAGTGCAGAGCCCATCAATTGCACCATGGAGGTGATGGCCCAGAGCCACATTCCACCTCAGATCGCATACGCGGGCGATGGGACGTACTGCGTCACAACAAACGTGGACCAGTATCGGGTACACAATGACACTTGGTGCCCGGTCACATAGAAACATAGAAACAAAGAAGATAGGAGCAGAAGTAGGCCATTCGGCTCCTCGAGCTTGCTCTGCCATTCAATGAGATCATGGCTGATCATCCAAACTCAGTAACCTGTCCCTGCTTTCTCCCCATATCTCTTGATCCCTTTAGCATTAAGAAATATATCTAACTCCTTCTTGAATATATCTAATGAATTGGCCTCAACTGCCTTCTGTGGTAGAGAATTCCACAGGTTCACCACTCTCTGGGTGAAGAAATTCCTCCTCATCTCTGTCCTAAATGGCTTACCCCTTATCTTTAGACTGTGACCCCTGGTTCTGGACTCCCCGCCGTCGGGAACATCCTTCCTGCAGCTAGTCTGTCTAGTCCTGTTAGAATTTTATAAGTTTCAATGAGATCCCCTCTCATTCTTCTAAACACCAGCGAGTATAAGCCCAATCGACCAAATCTCTCCTCATACGTCATTCCTGCCATCCCAGGTATCAGTCTGGTGAATCTTTGCTGCACTCCCTCCATGGCAAGAACATCCTTCCTCAGATAAGGCGACCAAAACTGCACACAATACTCAAGGTGTGGTCTCACCAAGGCCCTGTACAACATCCTTGCTCCTGTACTCAAATCCTCTTGCTACGAAGGCCAACATACCATTTGCCTTCTTAACCGCCTGATGCACCTGCATGTTTACCTTCAGCGACTGGTGCACAAGGACACCCAGGTCTCGTTGCACTTCCCCTTCTCCCAACCTATTGCCATTCAGATAATAATTGCCTTCCTGTTTTTGCCACCAAAGTGGATAACCTCGCATTTATCCACATTATACTGCATCTGCCATGCATCTGCCCAATCACCCAACCTGTCCAAATCATACTGGAGTTTCTTAGCATCCTCCTCACAGCACACACGCCCAGCCAGCTTTGTGTCATCTGCAAACTTGGAGATATTACATCTAGTTCCCTCGTCTAGATCATTAATATATATTGTGAATAGCTGCGGTACCCCACTAGTCACTGCCTGCCACTCGGAAAAAGACCCGTTTATTCCAACTCTTTGCTTCCTGTCTGCCAACCAGTTCTCTATCCAAGTCAGTACCTTGCCCCCAATCCCATGTGCATTAACTTTACACGGTATTCTCTTATGCGGGACCTTATCGAAAGCCTTCTGAAAGTCCAAATACACCACATCCACTGGTTCTCCCTTATCTATTCTACCAGTTACATCCTCAAAAAATTCCAGTAGATTAGTCAAGCACGATTTACCTTTTGTAAGTCCATGTTGACTTTGTCCGATCCTGTCACTGTTTTCCAAGTGCTCTGCTATTACATCTTTTATAATGGACTCTAGCATTTTCCCCACTACTGATGTCAGGCTTACCGGTCTATAATTCCCCATTTTCTCTCTGCCACCTTTTTTGAACAGTGGGGTAACATTAGCTACCCTCCAATCCATGGGTACTGTTCCAGAGTCTATCGAATTTTGGAAGATGACCAGCAATGCATCTACTATTTCAAGGGCCACTTCCTTAAGTACCCTAGGATGTAGATTATCAGGCCCTGGGGATTTATCGGCCTTCAATCCCGTCAATTTCCCTAACACCATTTCCCTACAAATACTGATTTCATTCAGTTCCTCCCTCTCATTAGACCCTATGTTCCCCGACATCTCTGGGAGGTTATTTGTGTCCTCCTTTGTGAAGACAGAACCAAAGTATGTATTTAATTGGTCTGCCATTTCTTTGTTCCCTGATTCGACTTTCTGCTTCAAACCCCACACAGAAGTTTAGGTGGTGCAAGAGCGCATCCTTCCCGTTTCAGAGCCGTCCACAGTACACCTCATGATAAACAACAAGGTACAGAATCTGCAGCAGTACGTTACACGGTTCGGGTATGAGAGACAGCCTCTGCCCGAACACCTCACAAAATTAATAAAAGCTGTTGAGCTGTCACAAAAACATTTTTTCATGCTCGAACAGTGAAACCGGGACATGGAAGGAAATTAAAGGGATGATTTCCCCGCCCTGGTGGGACATTGGGTTAAATGTCGAGATCTCTCCGTGGCTCTGGACATGTTCACACGCTCTTGTAATTATACAGAGTTTGGTGGTATTGTACTTGTACTTGTTATGGCTCTCCTGTAAAAGGCGAAGTAAGGCACTCTGAAGTCATTGGCAGGCCCTGATTAAAGGGTAACCAGGAGTTTTGTTCTCTGTAAAAGTTGTATAAGTATTTGTGATTAAAGAACAGAACCTGGGGATTTTAAAGATAATGAATGGCTTGGTTTGGGCTGACGATGCTTCTACACAGTGGAAGAAGACAAGGATGCTTGATATTCCAGTGGGGACGTTGAAATATCAAAGGGGGGTCTGTAAGCATCAACGCAGGCCCCAAGGATTTTTTTTTGTATCGGACATTTTGAATGAATGTTACTGCTGATTTGACCAGCAGCCTGTTTGGAGAAGATGGGAGGGGCCCAGGTATTCGTGATGGACAGGCGATTCCAGCCAGGCCTACAAACTAATTATGGGAGAATGTCTGGGCAGACAGAATTCTCTGGGAAGACAATGGGTCTGGGTAGGTGACTCATACGGTGATGAGCACCTAGATGAGGTAGCCCCGAAAGGCGGGAACCAGACAAATAGGGTCATTGTAAATTAATGGGAAGCCACTTAACCCAGGATCAGGTGAGAAGCGCGGCCCATCATCTGCAATTAACACCAGCACCTGAATGGGATAGCCCCGAAAGGCAGGAAACCAGACAAAGAAGACAAAGAAGGGTGATTAAAAATACATAAGACCAGAAGGAACTTTTAGGGTATACAGAGAAGGCAGCTTTGGCCATTTTCTCTCTATCTCTTGCCTGCTCTCGAATCGAGCACTCCGTCCGGGACGGAGAGAAGAAACCACCACGAGTGACAAGAGCCTCGCCTTGCTCTTCGACTGTAGGAACGAACCTCGAATCTGGGACTTGGATACTGCATCGGCGATACGGAACCAGGAGACACGTTCTACACAGGGGAGCAGCGAGCAAGAAAATGGACAATTGGGGTGAGCATTGTCCAAGCCCACGCATGATTAAGGTACCACCGGTACTGTGTGAGGGGGTGTTGTGTGTCCCAACCAATCCAGAGGGGTTTAGTGGGGGGGTTCTGTGTGTATTTTATACTCTGTATGCAATGCAGTGCGATTTTAGACATTTTAATACGAGACAGGGGCCTGTTCGACGGGCCAAGTTGTATTGTTGTACTGTTTGTTTCACGCCACCAGGCATTTTACGTGCTGGAGGCGGGTGTGTGTGTTAACTTTATTAAACACCGTACAGTTGAGTCTGAAAAGCTTGTCTGTGTCCCAATCCTGTTCACCGAAATTCCTGTCGTATAGAACTAAGTAGGAGGGGTGATTCGAACCACCAAAGCAAACCACCTACAAAGGGTGAAGACATGCCACATGTTGTGAAAACTTATTTGGGAATGTGGGGAGGTTGTGCTGTGGATCTGGCAAAGCCTCATCAGAGGCTTAAAAGTTGGGTAAATTCATCCTTCTCTGGATTTGTGCCGGGGGGGTTGAATTCCCGCAGGAGTTCTCTCGCCCATCCAGTGTGACTACAGCAGAGTAGCCGTGGAAACCCCAGAAAATCAGCTCAAATGGCATTTGTTTCATTTTTCCAGAGTTTCTGCAGCTCTTCTGCTGAACCTATGGCAGGAGATCGGAAGAATCCCACAGAAATTCAGGGCCCAGGTGTTGAACGGGAGCCTACACACTAAAAGAAGTAGGTAACACCACTCTGTTTCCCCACTTGATACAACCTTGCTCACAGGACAATTCAGTATGATGGTTATAGAATGGTTTCAACTCTGTGTCCAGACACTGATCAGTCCATCCATTCAAGGTGTTTTCATACACTCTTTTCAGTACTGTGTCCTTTTGAGTCTCATCTGCAATCTCAGTTGCATTCATGGGAAAGTCTTTGTCAACTGCACCTAGCGTGAAAATCTTACCTTCACTCCCAACACACGAGTCCTCATATGGCAACCTGGACAAGGCAGCTGCAATTCCATTTTGCTTTGAAGTGCAATATTCAATCGTGTAGTCATATTGTGACAACAACACTGCCCAACGTTGCATTCTTGATGCGGCCATTGCAGGGATGGCAAATTTGGGCCCCAATAGCTAGGAGCGGTTTGTGATCGGTTATCAGGGTAAACTTTCTGCCGATCAGGAACTGTTGGAATTTCTTGATTCCAAACACTATGACGGGTGTTTTCCTTTTCAATTTGCGCATAATATCTTTCGCTCTTTGTGAAGGGTTGCAATGCGAATACGATTGGTTTCTCTTGGCCGTTATCCATTACGTGACTTATGACAGCACCCACACTGTAACTGGATGCATCACACGCTAAATTAAGCTCACTTTCTGTGTCGTAATGCACAAGTAGAACATCGCTATAGAGACTTCTCTAACAAGCGACGTAAGCTTCCTGTTGCACTTTTGTCCACTTCCACTGGGCATCCTTCTTGAGGAGCTCATGCAATGGACCTAACATGGTCGCTAACTCAGGTAAGAAATGTGTGTAGTACTGGGCCATTCCAAGGAAGGTTCTTAACTCAGACACGCTCTGTGGCTTTGGAGCATTGATGACAGCATTAACCTTTTCCTTAACTGGTTGCAAGCCATTTGCATTAACTTTCAAACCAAGGCACACAACCTCGGGCTGCACAAAAGCACATTTGCTCCTTTTCCATTTGGCATTGTGGGAATTCAACCTTTGAAGCACTAAATCTAATACTTCTGGATTTGCTTCCTCGCTGCTTGTTGCGATCAGCACATCGTCTTGATTGCACAAGCAATTTGGAATTCCTTGCAAATTCTTATCCATCGTAGCCTGGAAGATTTTGGGGGAGGACTTTACACCATACAGCAGCTTGGTGTATGAGTACTCTCCCTTGTTTGTGTTGATAGTGAGATACTGTTGACTCTAAGTCAACATTCAGCTGAGCGTAAGCGTGCGACAGGTCAAGCTTGATGAAAACCTTTGACCCAGAGAGTGCTGCATACAAATCTTGCGATGTAGGTAATGCTCATTGTCAACTGCTTGGTTGATAGTAACTTTGTAGTCACCGCACAAGCGTACAGTTTTGTCTGCTTTGGGCACTACCACAATCGGGGTAGCCCATTCACTTTTATCAGTTTTTACTAGTAGTCCATTCTCTCTCAGCTTCGCTAGCTCTTCCTCCACCTGACTTTTCAACGCATAGGGGACCGGCCTTACCTTACAATAGACAGGCTTCGCGTTGGACTTGATGCGGATATGCGCGTCATACCCAGTGATGCCCTCATAACTGTCTGTGAATATGCTTTTATACTTGTTCAGCATTGTGTCGAGTCGCTTCTTTGAATCATCTACACTGAAGATGTTTTTCCAGTCTAGTTTTAACTTTCTCAATCAATCTTTGCCCATGAGGGTTGGCCTGTTGTTGTAGCTCACTACAATAATAGGCAGTTTTACTGACTGGCCATTGTGCTGAACTGTACATTCCATTTGTCCACATGTCTCTAGGATTTCTCCGGAGTAGGTTTTTAACTCTATGGTACTCTTTGTAGGTGGTACTTGATTAAACTTACTCTCATATGTGTCCTTACTCATGATAGACCAGTCCGCGCTGTGGCAATACACATATCAATATATTGCTCATTGATCAAAACTCTTGTACGGAAGTCTTTCTCACAACTAAATGTAAGAACGGTGGTGGAGGGAGTGAATGTTTAAGGTGGTGGATGGGGTGCCGATCAAGCTGGCTGCTTTGTCCTGGATGGTGTCAAGCTTCTTGAGTGTTGTTGGAGCTGCACTCATCCAGGCAGTGGAGAGTATTCCATCACACTCCTGACTTGTGCCTTGTAGATGGTGGAAAGGCTTTGGGGAGTCAGGAGGTGAGACACTCACCACAGAATACCTAGTCTCTGAACAGCCTTTGTTGCCACAGTATTTCGCATCTAGTACAAAGCAGCCTGCTTGATTGGCACCCTTTCCACCACTTTAAACATTCACTCCCTCCACCACCGGCGTACCGTGGCTGCAGTGTGTATCATCTACAAGATGCATTGCAGCAACTCGCCAAGGCTTCTTTGGCAGCACCTGCCAAAACCGCGACCTCTACCACCTAGAGGACAAGGGCAGCAGGCGCATGGGAACACCACCACCTCTAAGTTCCCCTCCAAGTCACACACCATCCTGACTTGGAAATATATCGCCATTCCTTCATTGTCGCTGTGTCAAAATCCTGGAGCTCCCTCCCTAACAGCACTGTGGGAGTACCTTCACCACACGGACTGCAGCGGTTCAAGAAGATGGCTCACCACCACCTTCTCAAGGGCAGTTAGGGATGGGCAGTAAATGCTGGCCTTGCCAGTGACACCTACATCTCAGGAACGAATGTAAAAAAAAAACCACTAAACCATGTGAGAAACCATGTGATAAACCATGTGATAATACATTACACATATGAACATACGAACAGTGGAGGACAGGTAAAGAGCATCTGATCCATCGAGCCTCTCCCACACAATTGCGATTTCTAGAATTTAGACGGTTAAGGGGTGATCTGATCGAAGTTTTCAAGATATTAAGGGGAACAGATAGGGTAGATAGAGAGAAACTATTTCCACTGGTTGGGGATTCTAGGACTAGGGGGCATAGTCTAAAAATTAGAGCCAGACCTTTCAGGAGCGAAATTAGGAAACACTTCTACACACAAAGGGTGGTAGAAGTTTGGAACTCTCTTCCGTAAATGGCAGTTGGTGCTGGGTCAATTGTTAATTTTAAATCTGAGATTGATAGCTTTTGTTAACCAAAGGTATTAAGGGATATGGGCCAAAGGCGGGTATATGGAGTTAGGTCGCAGATCAGCCATGATCTCATTGAATGATGGAATGGGCTTGAGGGGCTGAATGGCCTACTCCTGTTCCTATGTTCCCTTCAAGCCGTCAGTCTCTGAATTAAGGCTTCAGTGTGACACTCATGGTACGAGTTGAAAATGTTGCGGAACATGCATGACTAGAAGTCTGCTGAAAAATGTGTGAAAAGTATTAAGTAAAATAACGGGGGTTGATTTCCTGTATAAAAAAGACAACAGCAAATGGAATGCAATTTACAGTCTTGGCTTTTACTCAATTTCAATTTGAGCTGAGAAGCTGGATAACCTACAATTTGTTTAACCAAACTGATCAATTAGTTTATCACAACAAATAATTCTATGCTGTCATTGAACTGATTGGGAGATGATTTCCTCTGGGTGCCATGTGTGGCAAAATTGTAAATACTTTCTTTCTGAACGACTTTACGATTTTGTTACACGTGACTCACAGAGGAAATCTTCCCCACTGTGAGCTCATTATATGCTCATCTGCTTGCTTTCACATTCAGCAGAATTTTGAAGCAATTGTGGTGATATGTGCCAGTCAGAAATCGTCATATATTACTTTGTGTACCAAACTCCCAATTGTCAATCTTTTATTCTTTTATACTGAAAGGGCATCTATATCGCAAATCAGAAAGGATGCATAATGGTGAAGTGAAGGCTCAGCTCAAGGTTCTTACATATCTAGGCCAGAATCTTAACAAATGCATGAATTCGGATTCAGTGACTGTTATGGTTTAGTTGTTTCGGCTACCTACAAGTCTCCTAAATATTTCAGCCTTTTTAAAATATGTTTGATATCCGTTACCTCCTTCTACAATAAGTGCAGCACTGAATAATTTTGCACAACCATGCCTGTACATGTTGCAGACCACAGGCAATGACACGCTAAAGCCTTCAATGAGATTCTGAATTCCTGGCCACATTGAGGAGCTGGCCTCGAGTGGAATAATGACGTGTCGTGTTTAACATCAGCACAAAAAAAATCTTTTGCTCTTGTAGATTCCAAATGGGACCAAGGGGCTGAATGAAGGCGATATATACAAAGACTGCCCACCAGAGTTCATTCTCTAATGTCAGAAAGACTCAGCTGGCGCGCTCAGTCCTCTGCGAGATCACAGCAACATTACGTGAGCTGCTGGCACCCAAGCCAAAACTCATGGGGAATTTTCCACTTCAGCATAATGGGAAATGGCACAGCCCCAGCTCATGATTATTCATTCATTAAAATTAATGAACAAAGAATGACCAGCTGTGGGGTATACAACTTCCTGACAAGTGCTCAAACTGAAGTGCGAAATCGCCCCTTCCTGCTAAAAACACATGGGCTGTAACAGCTGCACTTCAATATTCTCCACCAGTCTGAAGCATCTCTGAAAGCTTCCTACTTCACTACTCCTGCAAGGAGGTGGCCCCCAAATTCTTCTGGGGGAGTAGCGCATTTGGGATATGCCTACCTGGGACCTCCACCATTGATTCGGCAGACGTCCCAAGTCATGTTGTGGTCCCCTGTTTTGCATGGAAATGGCAAGCATCCACACCATTAAGGAGGTATCAAGGGCACCTGCCATCTCAGAGGGGCTGGATGGAAAGTCTGATGGAGGAATGCCAGGCCGGGGTTGGGGTATCACACATCCCCACAGAAGGAAGTTATAGGTGCGCCCCCCCCCACCCCCACCCCTACCTCCCATAACCCCTTACAAAGAGGCCCCTTTAAAATATATTTTTAAATTTGAAATTAATCTTCGAGTGTCCAGGCCATGTTCTGTGGGCCCCATTTCCACCCTTCCCAGGTCTCACCTGGCATACCTCTGCCGATTCTATCCAAGGACCTCCCGAGGAATAGAGAAATGAGAAGTGAGAACTCCAGGGAGACCCCACCGCTCACTTATGCCGATAGCCTTATTTGGGGAAGGTGGAGTTTCAGCCCCTCCCCCCCACCCCGCCCCAGGCTATCCTCAAAACTGCAGCTCAAGGCCAGAAGCTAGCATATCAGATTCCAGCCTGCTGACAGAGTCTCACCAAAGTTACAGTAGGAGTATGCCAGAAGGGCTGCAGATTTGTCTTTGCCTGAAATTCTACCTTTGTATTTTTACTTGTTAGAAACAGAGAGCTGAAAGGCGACGTGTTGGAGGTGGGACTGCTGCTTGCCAGGTTTCAGTCCCACCTCCATCAGCTTCTGGCCAACCAGAGAGATTTTCCCCTGATTGACCAGCGGGCTCAGCAGGCCAATTAGGGGGAAGTCAGTGACAGAGCACGTCAACGTATGATGTGTCATCTGTCAAGAATTTTTGAAAGAAGAAATGTCATCTGTGAAGCTGTCAAACGTGTAGTTTGATGAGCCCTTATGTTCAGGACTCATCAAACCTTTCTACTTTGCAGAAACCAGCTGGCTGTTGTATCGGAGGATCCAACAGCCAGTCTGTGATCTCTACAATGGAGATGTCGGGGACTACGGCTCCACAGCGGCTGAAGGCTGTAAGGAGAAACAAAGGTAAATTAACATTTTCTAACACTTTACACTCACCTCACATATTTACCACTCCACACTTGCACCCATCACTCATCTCTACATCGCACTTTCAGACCCCTCTGACCCCCGCAGACCTCCTTCTCACCTCCTACACCCTGACAGGGTTCCCCCAGGTCGGGAAGCCTGCACTTCATCACAAAAAATGGGGATAATCCTATTTTCTGCCTGTTAACTACCTGTTAGCAAGCAATTAATAGGCTTTAATCCCTTCCTGCCTCCAAGGAGATGGGACCCGGGGCAGGACGGCTTCCCGCCTCCTGGCAAGAGGGCACGGAGGTGGGTTGAGGGCAGGTTTGCCACCCGCCCCCAAATTCTGCAACTTTCCTGGCAGTCCCGTCTCCATACCCGCCTCCTCAGGGCTGAGAAAATCCAGCCCATAGGAACAGGAGTAGGCCATTCAGCCCCTTGAGCCTGTTCCACCATTCAATGAGATCATGGCTGATCTGTATCTTAACTCCATCTACCCACTTTGGTTTTGTAACCCTTAATACACTTGCCTAAGAAAAATCTATCAATCTCAGTTTTAAAATCTTCTCGGGATGTGGATGACACTGACAAGGCCGCATTTATTGCCCATTCCCAGTTGCCCTGAGAAGACGTTGGTGGGCTTTCTGCTTAAACTGCAGCAGTCCTTGAGATGATGGTGCTCCCACAATGGTGTTGGTAGGGAATTCCAGGATTTTGACCCAGAGGTGATCAAGGAATGGTGATATATGTCCAAGTCAGCATGGTATGTAACTTGCAGATGGTGTGTTCCCATGACGTTGCTGCTGTTGTCCTTAGAAATACATGAACGTTACAATGTGGACACTCGGCCCAGACAGTCCATGTCGACATTTACCTGAGG
This sequence comes from Somniosus microcephalus, assembly GCF_052327205.1. Taxonomy (NCBI): domain Eukaryota; kingdom Metazoa; phylum Chordata; class Chondrichthyes; order Squaliformes; family Somniosidae; genus Somniosus; species Somniosus microcephalus. Next base: position 175,150,425 of record NC_140995.1, on the reverse strand, counting down.
GAAATGGCGATGTTTCCACCACACTCCTGACTTGAGCGTCGTAGATGATGGACAGGTACTGGGGAGTCAGGAGTACTCAGCCTCTACATTGCTCTTGTAGCTATGGTGTTGATATGGCTGGTCCAGTTAAGGTTCTAGTCAAAGATGACACCAGTATGTTGGTTGCAGAGGACTTGGCAAAGGTGCTGCCATTGAAGGTCGGTGGACGTGATTGGTCCTTTATGTAATGTATATGCCTTTAAGGGAGGGAACTATCTTTTACAGCTCATGTATACTGCAGTACCGACAGTGACCACACCTGTATATAACACTGAGTAGTAATCTGTACAGATCAGTTCCAGTGTGAGCCACGTTTAGTAAACACCTGTTGTACCATTTCTCCTGCAGTCTGTGTCTTATTATACACGGACACAACATTGGCGACAAGGCAAGTTCGAACCTACCTGCAACTCTGCATCACCTCCCGGGGATTTGTTCCTGGAGATCAGTAGATTGGAGGTCAAGGCCAGAGACTCGGGCGTCGACCACAGTAACCGCTCAGTCATCCAGCAGAGACTCGAGAATTGCAGGGGAGGCTGTCGAGAGCCAGGCTTGGCTTTCCAGTCAAGGTGGTCCAGCGAAACGGGCTGGCAACAGGTACTGCGCAGGCACTTCCCGGACAGCGGCGGGCTAGAGCCCGACCAAGCGGCACAGCAAAGGGCCGAGCAGCGTCGACGGGGGGGAGAGAGAGAGGGCAGAGCGCACCGGGTGCAGCCGGTGTTCAGGGGCCGAGCAGCGTCGGAGAGAGGGAGAGAGAGACGCGCAGAAACACGCAAGGTGCCGCCATTGCCACGAGGACCGCCGAGAGCGGCGTTGGCAGCAGCGCAGGAGAAGCGCGCGAAACGTACAGGGCGCCGCCATTGCCACGAGAACCGCCGGGAGCGGCGTCGGCAGCAGCGGGGGAGGAAGGAAAGCGCGGGAGACGCCATTTTAAGTCATTGGGAGACGCCATTTTAAACCACACCCAAAATGCCGAAGAGTGGCAGTATCACCGCATTTGACAATGAAGTCGAAGATTGGACTACATATGTCGAACGAATAGAGGTGTATTGCAAGGCAAATGAGGTGTCAGATGACAAGAAAGCGTCGGTATTGTTAAATTTAATGGGTGCAAAGACGAATGGTTTATTACGAAATCTAGTAACCCCAACGAAGCCAATGGAAAAGAGTTTTGAAGACATAGTAACGATACTACAGGAACATTTAAACCCCACACCACTGCTGATAGCAGAAAGATTCAAGTTTCACAAACGGAACCAGCATAAGGATGAAAGCAATGCTGATTATTTAACAGAACTGCGCAAACTATCGAAACACTGCCAGTTTGGAGCGGGACTGGCAGATACCTTAAGGGACAAGTTTGTGTGTGGGCTTCAAAGTGAAGGAACCCAGAAACGGCTTTTATCTGAAAAGGACCTTACGCTGGAAAAGGCTTTCAGCATTGCGGTATCATATGAAGCAGCAGCACGGGGCGCTGCAGAGATACAACAGAGACCGCAAGAATATGGCACAAACGAAATGTCATATGGAACAGAGAAGTGCTATCGCTGCGGCAGAACAACACACAACCAGAATGATTGCTGGTTCAAAGACAAAGGCCTAGAAATTCAGTTGGCTGTGCCAGCCGTTAGCACCTTAGGAGGAGTAGATCTCGAGCGCTAGGCGCTTAGCGCCCAGGCGCAGCGCGATCTGCGCCTCGCCCCAACTTCAGTAGACATTTAGCGTCGGCGCAAAGTCATTGCGCGCACTCATCTGCGCGCGCAGATCATGACGTCATTTCGTCGTGCAACGCCCTTTGTGCGCCCGGAACCGGAACTTCACTCGCGCCGCCCAATTGTGCGCCGGGCAGCCCGAATGACTGTGAAGTGGAACGGTACACAGCCGAGGCGGGCCGCGGGGAGCGCAAATTAAAGGGCACTCCTGCAGTAGAAAAGGCAGCCGTTTTGCAACGCTCCTTCTGATGAGGAGGAGGAGGAGGAGGAGGAGGAGGAGGAGGAGGAAAGCCCTCCCCAGAAACACACATACACTAGTCTCGGCCTGTCAAAAAACAAATCCACCCTCCCCCTTTAAGAGCTCGTGTTTGCCGGCAATCAGCAGCTCGCCGCACCTGCCCTGCGCCCAACTTCCGGTGTTAGCGCCCCGGCCTGCCGGCTTAGCGCCTAATGATAGTCATGCATCGCCTGTTTTAGCGCAGCAGCAACCTCTAAGGGCGATGCAACTGAATATCGGCGAAGGGGGCTCGACTTTGCGCCGGGCACAAACTTTAGCAGCCGCCCGACTTTACCGCCCCAAAAGTGGCTATACTGAATTTCTAGGCCAAAGTGTGCAGACAGTGTGGAAAAGTAAGACACATAGCACGAGTCTGCAGGCCGGGAAAGAAAACCAGCAATAAGAAACCTACCAAAGGAAAGTACAAGAAGGTACATAAGATGACGGAGAATAGTTCAGATGAACAAAAGAGTGATAACGACTCTGAAAGCAGGGAACTGAGTTGTCTGAAACTACATAATGTGATCAAAACGGAGGATCACCGAACCATTTGAGTCACTCTCAAGATAGCAGGAGTCCAGGTAAAGATGGAATTGGACACAGGATCAGCCCTAACAGTCATAAACTGACGGGACTACGAGCGGCTATTCTCACACATACCCTTGAGAGACACAAAAATTATTTTGAAGACATACACGGGGCAAAAATTCTACCCCAAAGGAAAAATAAGGGTGCCCGTTATATATAACGGTAAGGAAACACCAAAACTAGACCTGTATGTATTGCAAGATGGAGGACCACCATTACTGGGACGTGAATGGATTTAGAAAATACAACTGGATTGGCATTCCATACAGGCACTGACTGTGGCTGACAAAAAGATGACGACGTCACACCTGGGTGACTGTCAAAGATCCTAACTGACACGAAAGAAGTGTTCCAGCAAGGACTCGGAACACTAAAAGGCATGACAGCGACGATTAAAATTGAAGAAAACGCAAGCCCAAAATGTTTTAAGGCCTGACCAGTACCTTATGCGATCCGCCCGTCGAAGCAGAGCTGCAGAGTCTGGAACGTTCAGCTGTACTGTCCAAGGTAGACTGGAGTGAGTGGGCTACACCCATCGTCACTGTGATGAAAAAGTCGTTGAGCAGCACGCCTGGGGAACCAAGGAAGGTTTGCATCTGTGGGAACTTTAAGGCAACAGTGAACCCGGTCCTTCACACCGTACAATATCCACTTCCGCGGATTGAAGATATTTTCGCCTCGCTATCTGGAGGGAAACACTTCACTAAGATTGATCTGGCCCAGGCGTATCTGCAAATGGAGGTAGAAGAAGCATCAAAAAAATACCTCACAATCAACACCCATAAAGGTCTCTATCAATACAACCGGCTGGTATTCGGGGTAGCATCAGCTCCGGCTATTTGGCAGAGGGCAATGGAACAAGTCCTGCAAGGGATCCCAGGGACCCAGTGTTATTTGGACGACATCCTGGTCACGGGCGAAAATGACAGTGATCACCTTGCCAACCTGGAGCAGGTGCTCACTAGATTGCAGGAATATGGGCTCCAAGCTAACCGCCCCAAATGCGAGTTTTTTAGAAAACAGATCTCGTATTGTGGCCACGTTATCGATAAAGAGGGGTTACATAAGTCCCCAGAGAAGATTGAGGCAGTCGTCAAGGCTCAAATTTTTTAAGGCCAGACCGATACCTTATGTGATCCGCCCAGCCATCGAAGCAGAGCTGGAGAGTCTGGAACGTTCAGGCGTACTGTCCAAGGTAGACTGGAGCGAGTGGGCTACTCCCATCGTCCCTGTGATGAAAAAGTCGTTGAGCAGCACGCCTGGGGAACCAAGGAAGGTTCGCATCTGTGGGGACTTTAAGGTAACAGTGAACCCGGTCCTTCACACCGTATAATATCCATTTCCGCGGATTGAAGATATTTTCGCCTCGCTATCTGGAGGGAAATGCTTCACTAAGATTGATCTGGCCCAGGCGTATCTGCAAATGGAGGTAGAAGAAGCATCAAAAAAAACCTCACAATCAACACCCATAAAGGTCTCTACCACGTTATCGATAAAGAGGGGTTACATAAGTCCCCAGAGAAGATTGAGGCAGTCGTCAAGGCTCCAGCACTGGAAAATGTGTCACAACTGAGGTCGTTCCTCGGGCTGGTAAACTACTACCATAAGTTCTTGCCAAATTTGTCTACAATACTACACCCACTGAACACCCTACTGCAAACTGGTGTGCCATGGAAGTGGAGTGACGAATGTAGATGAGCTTTCCAGAAGAGCAAAACACTAATCACATCGAAAGAGGTATTGGCCCATTACAACCCGGCATTACCAATTCGGTTGGCATGTGATGCGTCACCCTACGGCATTGGAGCGGTGCTGTCGCACAAATTCTCGGACGGCTCAGAGAGGCCAATAGCCTTTGCGTCACGATCACTAACCTCAGCCGAGCGTAACTACGCCCAGATTGACAGGGAGGCCCTCAGCCTAGTGTGGGGAGTGAAAAAGTTCAATCACTATCTGCACGGGCAGAAATTCACCTTGCTGACTGATCACCAGCCTCTTGTCTCCATTTTTAATCCGAAGAAGGGCGTTCCGGTGATGACTGCGCAACGACTACAAAGATGGTCACTTTTTCTAGGGGCGCACCACTATGAGATTGAATATAAGGGCACGAAACAGCATGGAAATGCTGATGGGCTATCACGCCTGCCACTGCCTACTGCGGAGGAAGCACCAGCAGTGGATCCTGTCGAAATATTCCATTCGACTATAGTTGAATACCTACCGGTAACTAACACTTGTATCGAAAAGGAAACCCGAAATGACCCGACACTGTCTCGGGTATATGATTTGACGGTGAAGGGATGGCCAGCACATGGCGACTCACTGTTGCCAGCATTCTCGACAAGGAGAGAACAGCTGCCAGTGTGCCGGGGGACCTTGATGTGTGGATCCCGAGTGGTAAAGCCACCCACGTTAAGGGAGAGGAGGTGGGGTGGCTATGTTAATAAAGGAAGGAATCACTATAATACAGAGAAATGATATTGGGTCAAAGGAGCAGGATAGTGAAACAGTTTGGGTGGAGGTAAGGAATAATAAGGGGAAAAAAACACTAGTGGGTGTAGTCTATAGGCCTCCGAACAGTTGCAACTCTGTTGGACGGAGTATTAATCAGGAAATAGTTGAGGCTTGTAATAAGGGAACAGCTATAATTATGGGGGATTTTAATTATCATATTAACTGGACAAATCAAATTGGGCAGAGCAGCCTTGAGGAAGAGTTCATTGAGTGTATTAGGGATGGGTTTCTTGAGCAGTATGTAACTGAACCGACCAGGGGGCAAGCAACCTTAGATTTGGTCCTGTGTAATGAGACAGGATTAATTAAAAATGTCCTAGTAAAGGATCCCCTTGGAATGAGTGACCATAACATGGTTGAGTTCCATATTCAATTAGAGGGTGAGAAGGTTGGATCTCAAACAAGCGTGCTGAGCTTGAATAAAGGAGACTATGAAGGTATGAGAGCGGAATTAATTAGAGTGGACTGGGAAAATAGATTAAAGGGTAAGACGGTACATGACCAGTGGTGTACATTTAAGGAGTTATTTTACAACTTCCAAAAAAAATATATTCCACTGAGGAAAAAAGGGTGTAAAAGAAAAGATAGCCATCCGTGGCTAAGTAAAGTAATTAAGGATAGTATCCGACTAAAAACAAGGGCATATAAGGTAGCCAAATCTAGTGGGAGGATGGAAGATTGGGAAGTCTTTAAAAGACAGCAAAAAATAACAAAAAGATTGATTAAGAAAGGGAAGATAGATTATGAAAGTAAATTAGCAAAAAATATAAAAACAGACAGTAAAAGTTTCTATAGTTATATAAAAAGAAAAAGGGTGGCTAAAGTAAATGTTGGTCCCTTAGAGGATGAGACCGGGAAATTAATGGTGGGAAACATGGAGATGGCAAAAACACTGAACAATTATTTTGTATCAGTCTTTACAGTAGAGGACACTAAGAATATCCCAACACTGGACAAACAGGGGGCTCTAGGGGGGGAGGAACTAAATACGATTAAAATCACTAAGGAAGTGGTACTTGGTAAAATAATGGGACTCAAGGCAGATAAATCCCCTGGACCTGATGGCTTGCATCCCAGGGTCTTGAGGGAAGTAGCGGTAGGGATTGTGGATGCATTGGTAATAATTTTCCAAAACTCACTGGACTCAGCAAACGTCCTGGCAGATTGGAAAACTGCTAATGTAACACCCTTATTTAAAAAGGGTAGTAGGCAGAAGGCTGGAAACTATAGACCTGTTAGCCTAACATCTGTGGTTGGTAAAATGTTAGAGTCCATTATTAAGGAGACAGTAACGGGACATTTGGATAAACATAATTTAATAGGGCAAACTCAGCATGGTTTCATGAAGGGGAAGTCATGTTTAACAAATTTGCTTGAGTTTTTTGAGGAAGTAACATACAGGGTGGATAAAGGGGAACCAGTGGACGTAGTGTATTTAGACTTCCAAAAGGCATTTGACAAGGTGCCACACAAAAGATTATTGCTCAAGATAAAAAATCACGGGATTGGGGGTAATATTCTGGCGTGGGTGGAGGATTGGCTCTCTAACAGAAAGCAGAGAGTTGGGATAAATGGTTCGTTCTCAGATTGGCAACCAGTAACTAGTGGTGTTCCGCAGGGGTCAGTGCTGGGTCCCCAACTCTTTACAATCTATATTAACGATTTGGAGGAGGGGACCGAGTGTAACATAGCAAAGTTTGCAGATGATACAAAGATGGGAGGGAAAGTAGTGAGTGAGGAGGACATAAAAAACCTGCAAAGGGACATAGACAGGCTAAGTAAGTGGTCAGAGATTTGGCAGATGGAATACAATACTGGAAAGTGTGAGGTTATGCACTTTGGCAGGAAAAATCATAGAGCAAGTTATTATCTTAATGGCAAGAAACTGGAAAGTACTGTAGTACAAAGGGATCTGGGGGTCCTGGTGCACGAAACTCAAAAAGTTAGTATGCAGGTGCAGCAAGTGATTAAGAAGGCCAATGGAATGTTGGCTTTTATTGCTAGGGGGTTGGAATATAAAAACAGGGAGGTATTGCTGCAGTTGTACAAGGTATTGGTGAGGCCGCACCTGGAATACTGCATACAGTTTTGGTGTCCATACTTAAGAAAAGACATACTTGCTCTCGAGTCAGTACAAAGAAGGTTCACTTGGTTAATCCCGGGGATGAGGGGGTGGTCATATGAGGAGAGGTTGAGTAGATTGGGACTCTACTCATTGGAGTTCAGAAGAATGAGAGGCGATCTTATTGAAACATATAAGATTGTGAAGGGGCTTGATCGGGTGGATGCGGTGAGGATGTTCCCAATGATGGGTGAAACTAGAACTAGGGGGCATAATCTTAAAATAAGGGGCTGCTCATTCAAAACTGAGATGAGGAGAAACTTCTTCACTCAGAGGGTGGTAGGTTTGTGGAATTTGCTGCCCCAGAAAGCTGTGGAAGCTACATCATTAAATAAATTTAAAACAGAAATAGATAGTTTCCTAGAAGTAAAGGGAATAAAGGGTTACGGGGAGCGGGCAGGAAATTGGACATGAGTCTGGGTTCGGAATGGTCATGGCCCTGTGGGTAGTGGAGCGGGCCCAGGGGCCGTGTAGCCTTGTTCTGCTCCTACTGTGTTCTAATTCTGTTAGATTTCAGGAGATGGTTTTATTCCTGTTCCTGGCTGGGGTGGAGATCGCCTTTACAGAAGGTAAGTACTGTAGAAAATATAGGGACAGAGTGATCTCCTGGAAGAATTTCGATCGCCTAGATGGGTCGGAGAGGAATTTCCCAGATTTTTTTCTCCCAAATTGGCCATTGGGTCTTTATCTGGTTTTTCGCCTCTCCCGGTAGATCACATGGGTTCGGGTGGATGCAGAGTGATAGAAGATTTGAGGTTAGGATCAGATCAGCCATGATCTTATTGAATGGTGGAGCAGGCTCGAGGGGCCGATTGGCCTACTCCTGCTCCTATTTCTTATGTTCTTATGTTCTTATGAGTGCTCAATGAGCTTCATGAGGGTCATCTGGGAGGGGTAAAAATGAAAAGCCTAGCCAGGGCTTATGTGTGGTGGCCGGGAATCGATAAACAAATCGAGGACCTGACCAAGAGCTGCTCAGGATGCCAGAAAGTCCAAAATGCACCACCACAGGCCCCTCTACACCCATGGGAGTGGCCCTCATCTCCATGGCAACGGGTGCATATTGATTTTGCTGGTCCATTCATGGACTCAATGTTTTTAATAGCCGTGGATGCGCACTCGAAATGGCCTGAGGTCATCAAAATGTCCTCCACCATCACGGAGAAAACTATTGCAGTCCTACGGACCATTTTTGCCAGGAATGGCTTGCCAGAACAGATTTGCTCCAACAACAGACCACAGTTTGTGTCCGAAGAGTTCCGGAGGTTCTTGAAAAAGAATGGGGTAAAGCATTACACATCCGCCCCGTATCATCCAGCCACAAATGGATTGGCTGAGAGGTTCGTACAAACCTTTAAGAAGGCAATGAAGGCTATGTACAATGACAACATTCCGCTGCAGCACAAGGTGGACAATTTCCTGTTCGCCTACCGGAATGCGACACATGCAGTCACCAATCAGGCCCCAGCCGTGATATTCTTTAACCGAAGGTTAAGATCTCGCCTGGATTTGCTCAGACCAAATGCAATTCCAGCACATCCATGAGAAGCCAACAAGGAGCTTCAATGTAGGGCAACCAGTCTTAGCCCGCGACTACCGAACAGAAAAATGGCAGCCAAGAACGATATGCACACAGCAGGGCCCACTAAAATACACAGTGGACGTTGGGGAGAGCATCGTGAGACGCCATGCTGACCAGATCCTAGAGTCACAGGAACAAGTCTGTTGTTTTAAGAAGAGTAAAACAACGTTACACTGCAGTAGGAGTAAATTGGCACAGCAGGCAGTGGAAACCAGTGTTCTAACCAATCAGCAGGGGTGACTCATTTGGCTGTAAACAAACAAACAGTATAAAAAGACCTGTCCTAGTGCGAGTCATCAAAGAGTGCTGTGAGTTTGGGTAAGTGTGAGTTAGGGTAAGTGGGGTGTTAGGTGCTCTTTTCAAACTTTAACTCTGTGGGTTGTAGTTAATAAGGCCTTTCTGGTGCAGAGTGACTGCTGGTAAACCATTTAACTGGTGTAACTAGAGGGATTGATTTAATTTAAATCCAATTAATTAAAGGGGATACTAGCATCTAAAATCGGGCAGAGGGTGTCCATAACTAACAATAAAAAATTTAATTAATTACATAGAATGGAGCAGGTGATGTGTTACTGTTGCAAGATGTGGGAGCCGGTGAACCCCATTGAGGCTCACAGTGATTACGTCTGTGACAAGTGTCTGCTGCTACAGGAACTCCAGCTCCGTGTTGATGAGCTGGAGTCTGAGCTGCAGACACTGCGACACATCAGGGAGGGGGAGAAGTACCTGGACTCTGTCTATCAGGAGGTGGTCACACCTATGAAGTTAATTAATTCAGATGTAGCCCATGGTCAGGGACAGGATGGTGTGACTACAAGTGAGGCAGGTACGGGGATCCAGGAGGTAGAGCTGGAGGAGCCGCAGCCCTTGCTGTTGTCCAACAGTTTCGAGGTTCTTACTCCCTGTGGGGACAGGAGCAGGGACTGCAGGGAGGAAGAGCAACCTGGCCACAGCACCGTGGAACAGGGGGCCATTCAAGAGGGGGGAGTAAATAGAAATGTTGTAGTGGTAGGGGATAGTATTATTAGGGGGATAGATAGAGTTCTCTGCAGCCGAGAGCGAGAGTCCCGAAGGCTGTGTTGCCTACCTGTGTTGCCAGGGTTAAGGCCATCTCCTCTGGGCTGGAAAGAAACTTGCAGTGGGAGGGGGTGGATCCAGTTGTCGTGGTCCATGTTGGTACAAATGATGTAGATAGGACTAGGAAGCCGGTTCTGTTAAAGGAGTATGAGCAGCTAGGGGTCAAATTAAAAAACAGAACCTCAAGGGTAATAATCCCTTATTTCCTGAGCCACGAGCGAATTTGGCTAGGACAAATAAAATTAGAGAGTTAAATGCGTGGCTCAAAGACTGGTGTGGGAGAAATGGGTTTTGCTTCCTGGGACGCTGGCACCAGTACTGGGGCAGGAGGGAGCTGTTCCGTTGGGACGGGCTTCACTTGGCCAGTGCTGGAACGAGAGTCCTGGCGGATCATATAACTAGGGCTGTAGAGAGGGCTTTAAACTAACTAGTGGGGGAGAGGTTCCTGGAGAGCAAATAATAAAAATGATAACAGAGAAGGTCATAGACTTAGGTAGCAGTGGGGAAATTAAAAACCAGAGCGTGTCCGGAAGGGGCAGAAGGTATGGAGTAAAAGGTAAAGTAATAAAAAGGGCAAAAGCAGGAACTAAGTGTCACAAAACATATTTGAAAGTTCTCTATCTGAATGCACGTAGCATTCGTAACAAAATAGACGAGTTAATGGCACAAATAACTACATATGGGTATGATCTTGTGGCCATTAGAGAAACATGGCTGCAGGGTGACAATGCCTGGGAATTAAACATACCAGGTTATTTAACAATCAGGAAAGACAGGCAGGAAGGAAGGGGAGGTGGGGTGACTATGTTAATAAAGGAAGGAATCACTGTAATACAGAGAAATGATATTGGGCCAAAAGATCAGGATAATGAAACAGTTTGGGTGGAGGTAAGGAATAATAAGGGGAAAAAAACACTAGTGGGCGTAGTCTATAGGCCTCCGAACAGTTGCAACTCTGTTGGACGGAGTATCAATCAGGAAATAGTTGAGGCTTGTAATAAGGGAACATCTATAATTATGGGGGATTTTAACTATCATATTAATTGGACAAATCAAATTGGGCAGGGCTGCCTTGAGGATGAGTTCATTGAGTGTATTAGGGATGGGTTTCTTGAGCAGTATGTAACTGAACCGACCAGGGGGCAAGCAACCTTAGATCTGGTCCTGTGTAATGAGACAGGATTAATTAAAAATGTCCTAGTAAAGGATCCCCTTGGAATGAGTGACCATAACATGGTTGAATTCCATATTCAATTAGAGGGTGAGAAGGTTGGATCTCAAACAAGCGTGCTAAGCTTGAATAAAGGAGACTATGAAGGTATGAGAGCGGAATTGAGTAGAGTGGATTGGGACAATAGATTAAAGGGTAAGACGATACATGATCAGTGGTGTACATTTAAGGAGTTATTTTACAACTTCCAAAAAATATATATTCCACTGAGAAGAAAAGGGTGTAAAAGAAGACAGCCATCCGTGGCTAAGTAAAGAAATTAAGGATAGTATTCGACTAAAAACAAGGGCATATAAGGTAGCCAAATCTAGTGGGAGGATAGAGGATTGGGAAAACTTTAAAAGACAGCAAAAAATAACAAAAAGATTGATTAAGAAAGGGAAGATAGATTATGAAAGTAAATTAGCAAAAAATATAAAAACAGATAGTAAGAGTTTTTATAGTTATATAAAAAGAAAAAGGGTGGCTAAAGTAAATGTTGGTCCCTTCGAGGATGAGACCGGGAAATTAATGGTGGGAAATATGGAGATGGCAAAAACACTGAATGAATATTTTGTATCAGTCTTTACAGTAGAGGACACTAAGAATATCCCAACACTGGACAAACAGGGGGCTATAGGGGGGAAGGAGCTAAACACGATCAAAATCACTAAGGAAGTGGTACTCGGTAAAATAATGGGACTCAAGGCGGATAAATCACCTGGGCCTGATGGCTTACATCCTAGGGTCTTGAGGGAAGTGGCGGTAGGGATTGTGGATGTATTGGTAATAATTTTCCAAAACTCCCTGGACTCAGCAAAGGTCCCAGCAGACTGGAAAACTGCTAATGTAACACCCTTATTTAAAAAGGGCAGTAGACAGAAGGCTGGGAACTATAGACCGGTTAGCCTAACATCTGTGGTAGGTAAAATTTTGGAGTCCATTATTAAGGAGACAGTAACAGGACATTTGGATAATCATAATTTAATAGGACAAAGTCAGCATGGTTTTATGAAGGGGAAGTCATGTTTGACAAATTTGCTGGAGTTCTTTGAGGAAGTAACATATAGGGTGGATAAAGGGGAACCAGTGGACGTAGTGTGTTTAGACTTCCAAAAGGCATTTGACAAGGTGCCACACAGAAGATTATTGCTTAAGATAAGAAATCACGGGATTGGGGGTAATATTCTGGCATGGATAGAGGATTGGCTATCTAACAGAAGGCAGAGAGTTGGGATAAATGGTTCATTCTCAGACTGGCAATCAGTAACTAGTGGTGTTCCGCAGGGGTCAGTGCTGGGTCCCCAACTCTTTACAATCTATATTAACGATTTGGAGGAGGGGACCGAGTGTAACATATCAAAGTTTGCAGATGATACTAAGATGGGAGGGAAAGTAGTGAGTGAGGAGGACATAAAAAACCTGCAAGGGGACATAGACAGGCTAAGTAAGTGGGCAGAGATTTGGCAGATGGAATACAATACTGGAAAGTGTGAGGTTATGCACTTTGGCAGGAAAAATCGTAGAGCAAGTTATTATCTTAATGGCAAGAAACTGGAAAGTACTGAAGTACAAAGGGATCTGGGGGTCCTGGTGCACGAAACTCAAAAGGTTAGTATGCAGGTGCAGCAAGTGATTAAGAAGGCCAATGGAATGTTGGCTTTCATTGCTAGGGGGATAGAATATAAAAATAGGGAGGTATTGCTTCAGTTGTACAGGTATTGCTGAGACCGCACCTGGAATACTGCATACAGTTTTGGTGTCCATACTTAAGAAAATACATACTTGCTCTCGAGTCAGTACAAAGAAGGTTCACTCGGTTAATCCCGGGGATGAGGGGATGGACATATGAGGAGAGGTTGAGTAGATTGGGACTCTACTCATTGGAGTTCAGAAGAATGAGAGGCGATCTTATTGAAACATATAAGATTGTGAAGGGGTTGGATCGGGTGGATGCGGGGAGGATGTTCCCGATGATGGGTGAAACTAGAACTAGGGGGCATAGTCTTAGAATAAGGGGCTGCTCTTTCAAAACTGAGATGAGGAGCAACTACTTCACTCAGAGGGTGGTAGGTCCATGGAATATGCTGCCCCAAAAAGCTGTAGAAGCTACATCATTACATAAATTTAAAACAGAAATAGACAGTTTCCTGGAAGTAAAGGGAATTAAGGGTTACGGGGAGCGGGCAGGAATTTGGACATGAGTCTAGGTTCGGATTGGACATGGCCCTGTGGGTAGCGGAGCGGGCCCAGGGGCCGTGTAGCCTGATCCTGCTCCTATTTCGTGTGTCTAATTCTGTTAGATTCAGGAGATGGTTCTGTGAAAGCAGATTGGCGGTTAGGATCAGATCAGCCATGATCTTATTGAATGGCGGAGCAGGCTCGAGGGGCCGATTGGCCTACTCCTGCTCCTATTTCTTATGTTTGTTCTTATGTTCAACCCCATGCCTCACCCATACGTACCTGGTGATGAACCCGACGCACAGGTCGCATCTACCCCAGAAACAGTAGCATCGGAAGCTGATGAACCAACCGACGACAGGGGGCCAGAATCGCCTCCGCACCAAGAGCAAGACACTCGGGAAAGGCGCTATCCAGAAAGGATCAGGAAGCCTCCCCAAAGACTGAATATATAAATAGACTATTTTCAGCTAATGTTGCATGTTAAAAGTGTTAATTGTAATTAGTTTGATATTTAATTGTTAAATGAGTGTTATGGTACTGTTAATCTAAAAGGGGAGGAATTGTAATGTATATACATTTAAGGGAGGGAACTATCTTTTACAGCTCATGTATACTGCAGTACCGGCAGTGACCACACCTGTCTATAATACTGAGTAGTAATCTGTACAGATCAGTTCCAGTGTGAGCCACGTTTAGTAAACACCTGTTGTACCGTTTCTCCTGCAGTCTGTGTCTTATCTTATTATACATGGACACAACACTTTACTTTTTGGAGATGGTCAATGCTTGGCATGTGTCATGGATTTTACCAGCTACTTGGCAGCCCAAGCCCAGAAGTTGTTCAGGACCTGCTTACGCTGGCATGGGCTGCTTCATTATTGGAGGAGCTGTGAATGGAACTAAACACTGTAGAATCTTTCATGAACAGCCCCACTCCTGACCTTATGACAGAGGGAAATGCATTGATGAGGCAGCTGAAGTTGGTTGTGCCACTGTCTGGAAGAAATCTGTCAGTGATGTTCTTTGGCTGCAATGATTGGCCTCTAACAGTCATGCCCATCTTCCTTTGTGTCAGCTGTGACTCCAGCCAATGGAAAGTTTGCCCACTGATCCCCCATTGACCTCAGTTTTGTTAGGTACGATACGCAGTCAATTGCTGTCTTGATGTTGAGGGCAATTACTCTCACCTCTCCTCTGGAATTCAGCCCTAGCGTCCAATTCTGGATCAAGACCGTGACAGGGTCAGGAAATGGCAGAACTCAAACTGAGTGATGAGGTCACTGGTGAGTGGGTATCATTTGATATCGCTGTTCATGAGTCCTTCCATAACAATATTCCTGAAGTGGGTTCCGCTCCTGATTGCCATCCAGTAGCCTTGCTGGAAGTATGCATGTGTGAGCATTTGGTTTTAATGCTTGGCTGAATAATATGCTGACACTCGCTATCCAGGCACACAGACAAAGAATGTCTCCTTCTGTGAAGTGCCTGTGAGCTCCCAGTGCCTGTGCAACAATATTCTAGCATGAACCACTGCCGTCAGGAGACAATGGGGAAGAAGAGGAGAACATTGGAGGAGGGAAGAAAAAAGAAAAATGATAGATTGTGAAAAGAATGATGAAAGTTCGAAAAATGGGACAAAAATCAATAATTAAAAAGTGCAGTCAAGATGATGATTAATACTTTCCATGGGAAACAGATGGTAAAACAGAGCAGATTTGTGCTGTTTAAAACTATGGCTCTGCTCCCAGTAAAGATCGTCGTGGCCCATTTGTTCATTTCAGTAGCTGAGCTGCAATATTTAATATTTAATATAACACACAAAGCTAAATGCAGTGGAATAATATATTATCGCAGAGAACCTTATGAATTGGTGCCGAAAGATGAATTTTTTTTGTTTGCTGACCTCATTTTCTTTAACTAACTGTTCTAATGTTTAAAATTTTATTCTCTATTGCATGCTTGAGTGGCAAATGTCACACACAATAATTCATGACTTGTACAGAAACCATTTATCTTTTCCATTATATTGTGCATCGATGAAGCATATGTACAAACAATGACAATTAGAATTCACAAGAAGGGAAAGAGAAACCTATAACAAAGCTTTAGTATTAAAATAGAAGTAAAAATAGGTTGTTTGGTCGGTTTACTGCTTTATGTATACCTGTGTCATGTTTTGGCAGGCTATTGCATTGGCTCTCAAACTTTAAAAACAAATTGCACTCATACTGCTATTTTAATAAAAGATTTAATAACTGAGAGGCTCAGTCAGTTAACGATTAGGTCTGGGCACCACAATTTTTTGATACTAATCTTGACAGATTTCACTCAACCGTTCATTGTTCTCAAATGGATAAAATGAGTGCTGTGTAGCTAGGTTCTGGGAGGAGAAGGAATGATTAGAAAAGGATTCCCTGCTGGATTGCTTCAAACTCAGCTACCTGGAGGTGTTACTAGCTGGAGCTGCTCTATATCTGGTATTCTGTAGCTGTAATGGCTGCTTGGCAATGTAAACAGGGATTGTCCCAATAGCCATTTCATGCCTAATGGAGACTAAGCTGTGTGGATAAGCATTCCTTATCAAGGGATTATGGGGCAGAATTTCCTTTCAGCTGCAACATTAGTAGAACATTCATCAATCCCATGCCTGCACCCCGACCTCAGCCCATTACCCAGGTTCAGGGTCATTTGAATCATTTTCCGCTGCCATCAGGTCACCCATGTTGGGTGGGGGCCGGTGGGGGGAGAGAGGGTAATGGCTGAAACACCCGCCGCAGTACTGTAAAAAAAATGTCCTTGTGATTGATCACATGAGGAAAGGGGGCCCTTCATTTTAAAATTTTCCCTGCAGCTGTCTAGCTGAACACCAGGCACTCCTGACATTCCAGTACCCAATGTTACTGAGGCACAAATGATGGGAAACACATAAGGGATGTTTCTCATCTTCAGGTGTAAGTCATTTCTAAGTTGGTTTGCAGAGCTTTAAGACCCCCTCTGAATCTCAAGTGCTAATAGCGCTCAATTTTCCAGCCTGAGCTCATTTCCATAGTTGTACAATTCCAGGTGCAGTCTCAGATGGGTCCGCAGTTCAGATGTGCTTTTTTCTATTTTGTTCCATACACCGTTCACTTTAATGAATACTGCTCAGTGAGTATTTTTCATGTTTGCGGAGATCCCTGATGACCGGTGATGAGCATTCCCAATTGCATTAATTACAGGTGTCACAATTAAGCAGAAAGGTTGCGTGACCTGCACAGCCTTCAATTAAAACTAGAATGCCCTTCTCAACCTGGTGTCCTCGGCAGCTTTCCAAAATGCAGACCTAGTTGTTTTATTTTGCCAGAATTTTACACACATGCACGTAGTTCGCAAAGCAGTTGCGCATTGGTAAATAAGATTTGTTGACAGGCTTGTGCATACACTGGGGGAAATGCATATTTTATGGTTGAGACAATTTGTTTGGCTCTGGCTCAGCAGGTTTGATTAGGTTTGAGAAAAGGGAGGAAAGAAAGAAAAGCGGTCCCTGCTGGGTTGGGTCAAACCCAGCTAACTGGAGATCTCTGTAGCTGGGGCTGCTTTTCACCCAGTAAATTACATTGTTCAGTTAAATTCAAGTGTTGTGAAAATAACAGTCTGAAAGAAATAAAAGGAGTGCTGTTGCTCTTCCAGTAAAATAATCAGTTTTGTTTAATGGTGCATACTTCGAGCAGGAAGAGAATACCAGTGCAGTTTATGTCACCTTTTACATTGAATTATTAGCATTATTATTTAGCATAATGTGTATTCCTGAAATGAACTGCTACACTAATTATAGTCATATTCCATCGTACTTCTTACTCTGCATAATCTAAGAGTTTTTTTATCGTTATAACTAATACTTTGGCTGAATAGAGTAGCTAATATAAATGCAAGTTCTACAGTAAGTCACCTTTATGATTTTGTGATGTTTACTGTCCTCATGAAGCTTGGAACTTGTTGGACTGGTATTTAAAAATGATGATTGAAAATTAACACGCATCCCAGGAGTGAGAATACACATCACAAAGGCAATATTTTACTAGTGTTTAGTATTAGCATTTAGATTAGCTATTATTAGCATTTTCTAGCATTGTGCTGCTAAAGCAGAATTTATTTAACAGCAAGATACAGAATTATCTGCTTTAATATGAATATTGAGATTTAAATTATGCTTCTGACATGCTATTAAACAGGTTCTTGATGTCGTCAAATGTGCTGAAGGGCTGCTAGGGAATAGGCACAAACTGCACTCTTAATTAAATAGCTGTTCTCCCTCTGGATTGATATCTAACAAAGTACCTGGAAAACAAATCATTCACATACATAATTTTTTATATATCTCAAGGTGCCTGCAACAAAAATATATTTTTGTCTGCAATAGATTATTTATTTGAATTTGCTATTACCAACACTAGACACACACATATAGGGGAAGATTTTTCCTAAGTACAGTTTTTAGACAGCCGACCAGTGGAGTGCACCAGCCGATGGGAGGCCCGGTCCATTCTGAGGACCAGGCCTCATTAACATGGTGCCGATGGGAGGCCCAGTCCATTCTGAGGACCAGGCCTCATTAACATGGTGCCGATGGGAGGCCCAGCCAGCCTCAGGACCAGGCCTCATTAATATGGTGCCGATGGGAGGCCCAGTCCATTCTGAGGAACAGGCCTCATTAACATGGTGCTGATGGGAGGCCCAGTCCATTCTGAGGAACAGGCCTCATTAACATGGTGCCGATGGGTGGCCCAGCCAGCCTCCAGGCCCAGAAAAAAGTAGCTCCAATGGGGGTGAGGCGTTCATCCATAGAATTTACAGCACAGAAACAGACCATTAGCAACAACTGGTCTATTCTGGCATTTATACTCCACACAAGCCTCCTCCCACTCTAATTACTTCTACCCATTCTGCCTCTATATCCCTCTATGCCCTTCTCCCTCATGAATACATCAAGACTCCACTTAAATTAATCAATGCTATCTACTTCAACAGTTGAGTGCTTAAATGGTATAGGGATCCTATGTACATCAGAGGATGCTGATTTGCATATTAAAAGGGCCTACCGTCTGATTCAGGCGGGCGCTTCGTCTGCCCAGTGATAGGCCCTCGGGAACGGTGTGGTAAGACATTCCCCATCATTTCGAGGTGCTACTGCCCCATTTCCACCTGGCATGCTGCCTCACAATCTCCCCTACAGCATTAGGATCAGTTATTGCTAACCGTTGTCTGGAAACTGGTGGAGCTTTCCATTATAAGCTGAGCCTCACACCCCAGGGCAAGGCAGCAACAGGCATAGTTCTGGAAGTCCTTGGTATGGATGGTTGCTGTAAAGTCTGTGGGTTGTTTAGTTAATTAATACACAGACTACCAGAGTAACTTAAAACAGGACTTTACTATTCGAAGGTCAGGGCGAATCTGCCCAATAAATCCTGACACAGCACTTATATACCGGTGTGGTCACCGTCGGTATTACAGTATACAGAAGCCAACAAAGTAGTGCAACACCTAAAGTAGTTCTCTTAAAGGTGGACGGTTACATACAATAGTTCTCTTAAAGGTAGATGGGTACATACACTACAATCCTCCCTTTTTAGCTTACAACATACTGATTCCCCATTAAACATACATTATAACATATATACAACTTTATGCAAGACAGTTCACAGATTCAGTCTCTCTGGAGGTTTCCGGACTCTGTCCGGATAACGCCTCGGTGGTGTCGTAACTCCCGGCGGGGTAGTAGGTGCTTCTGGCAAGGTCGATTCGGCTTGAAGGACAGTGTCAGGTTCATCTGATTCCAGTATTACCAGATCGGAGGTAGGTGTTCTGGGTATCTCTGTCTCAACATTAACCATGTAAGGTGGTGGAGTAGGTTGGCCATTTGTGGCTGACCCTATGATCTGGTCAACATGGCGCCTTATTATACTGTCCCCAATGTCCACCGTATACATCAACGGCCCTAGCCTTTTTCCAATAGTTCCAGGCTGCCATTTCTCGGTACGGTAGTCCCGGGCCAAAACTTGTTGACCTATCTGAAAAGATCTAGTTGACCTTTCATTCATGCCCTGGAATTGCCGGTTCTCTACGTCCCTTCTGACGTTTGGCTTAAGCAAATCCAGCCGGCATCTTAGTCGTCTATTAAAAAACATCATGGCGGGAGTTTGATGTGTGACCGCATGTGTTGCATTCCTGTACGCCAACAAGAAGCTATCCACCTTATGTTGTAAGTTAATGGCTTCATTACCCATGGCCTTTATGGCCTTCTTGAAGGTCTGGACAAACCTTTCAGCCAATCCATTGGAGGCGGGATGGTATGGGGCTGACGTGCAGTGCTTAACCCCATTGCTCTTTAAGAATTTCTTGAATTCTTCGGACACAAATTGCGGTCCATTATCAGAACAGATCTGTTCCGGCAGCCCATTCCTAGCAAACATGGTCCTTAACACTGTGATGGTTTTTTCCGTGGTGGTGGTGGACATCTTTATTACCTCCGGCCACTTGGAGTGTGCATCCACCGCTATTAGAAACATTGAGTCCATAAATGGACCAGCAAAGTCGATGTGTACCCTTTGCCAAGGAGATGAGGGCCACTCCCATGGATGCAGAGGAGCCTGTGGTGGCGCGTTTTGGACCTTCTGGCATCCTAGACAGCTCTTAGTGATTTCTTCGATGTCCCCATCAATGCCTGGCCACCACACAAACGCTCTTGCTAGGTTCTTCATTTTCACTCCACCCAGATGTCCCTCGTGCAGCTCCTTTAACACCTTCTGTTGAAGTTTGGGTGGAATCACCACTCTAGATCCACACATCAGGGTTCCTCGACACACTGACAGCTGTTCTTTTCTCTGCGAAAATGCTGGCAGCATTGGTTCGCCCTGTGCTGGCCATCCCTCCACCGTTAAATCATAGACTCGTGAGAGAGTCGGGTCATTTCTTGTTTCGTTTTCGATCATCGAATTTGTTACTGGTAGACATTCCACTATGGATGAGTGGAACATCTCTACCGGGTCCACTGTAGTCGCTTCTTCTACTATCGGCAATGGCAAGCGCGATAACCCATCAGCATTTCCATGCTGTTTGGACCTTTTGTATTCGATGTCATATTGGTGTGCCCCAAGTAACACGGACCACCTCTGTAACCTTTGCGCTGTCATGGTGGAAACGGCCTTGTTAGGGTTGAATATGGACACCAACGGCTGGTGGTCTGTCAGTAATGTGAGCTTCTTGCCCTGCAGATAATGATTGAATTTCTTTACGCCCCACACAAGGCTGAGGGCCTCCCTATCTATTTGAGCATAATTTCGCTCCGCGGAGGTCAATGATCGGGACGCGAATGCCACTGGCCTTTCCGAGCCATTTGGTAACTTGTGTGAAAGTACTGCTCCAATTCCATAGGGGGAAGCATCACAAGCTAGACGAAGAGGTAACGTTGGGTTGAAATGAGCCAACACTTCTTCAGAGGTAATCAACGCCTTGCTTCTGCGAAAGGCCTTTTTACATTCCTCACTCCACTTCCATGGTACTTCTTTCCGCAACAGAGCATTCAGCGGATGCAGCACCGTGGATAGATTCAGCAGAAACTTGTGATAATAATTAATCAACCCCAAGAATGATCTTAACTGTGATATGTTTTCCGGAGCGGGGGCCTTCACGACAGCTTCTATCTTGTCAGGTGACTTGTGCAGCCCCTCTCGGTCAATGACATGACCGCAGTACGAGATCCGTTTTTGGAAGAACTCACATTTCTTGCGATTAACTCAAAGGCCATATTCCTTCAACCTAGTGAGCACCAGTTTCAAATTTGTGAGGTGTTCTTCCTCGTCTTCTCCCGTAATCAGGATATCGTCTAAGTAACACTGCGTGCTTGGAATTCCTTGTAATACCTGCTCCATCGCCCTCTGCCAAGTTGCTGGAGCCGAAGCTACCCCCAAAACCAGTCTATTATAACGATACAAGCCTCTGTGTGTGTTGATGGTGAGGTACTGACGCGACTCTTCCTCGACTTCCATTTGTAAGTATGCCTGTGCCAGGTCTATCTTGGTGAAGTGTTTCCCTCCAGCCAACGAAGCAAAGATATCTTCAATCCGCGGAAGCGGGTATTGTACCGTGTGAAGCACCGGATTCACTGTGATCTTGAAGTCTCCGCAGATGCGGACCTTCCCCGGTCCCCCTGGCTTGTTACTTGGTGAAGACTTCATGACGGGAACAATGGGCGTGGCCCACTCACTCCAGTCCACTTTTGACAGTACCCCTGATCGTTCAAGTTCTTCCAGTTCTGCCTCCACAGCAGGTCGTATCGCGTAAGGTACCGATCTGGCTTTGAAAAATTTTGGGCTTGCATGTTCTGCAATCTTAACCTTTGCTTTAATTCCTCGCAGTGTTCCCAGTCCTTGCTGGAATACCTCTTTAGCTTCGTCCAATATTCTGGACAACCGTTCAGGTTTGACATCTTCCTTTCCGGAATCTACCGTCATGGTGTTTAGTGAATGCCAGTCTATCTTTATTTTCCTGATCCACTCCCGTCCCAGAAGTGGTGGACCTCCCTCAGGCAACACATACAGGTCCATCCTTTGGTGATCTTTGTCCTTGTATCTCACCTTGACTTCTATCTTTCCGATGGGGTATACTTTGTGCCCCGTGTATGTCTGCAATACTAGTTCCGTATCCCGTAGGGGAATATGCTTGAATAACTTTTTATAATCATGCTTATTCATGACCGTCAACGCCGATCCGGTGTCCACTTCCATTTTCACTTGGACTTTTGCAATCTGTAGTGTGATCCAGATAGCTTGTCGGTCAGCTTCATTACTCACATTGTGAATTCTCAGACTATCCAGTTCCTTGCAGTTGGAGTGTGAGTCCGAATTCTGTTCTTCCGGACTCTTCCTAGTCACCTCATGTACCTTCCTGTACCTCTTTTGTGGTGACTCATTATTGTTGGTCTTCTTTCCTGACCGGCATACCTTAGCTATGTGACCGAGCTTACCACATTTCCTACATTCCTGGTTTTTAAACCAGCATTGGTTCTGGTCGTGTGTTGTCTTCCCACAACGATAGCATTTCGTTGTACCCGAAGTAATTTGCTGCACACTGAGTGCCGCTGCCTTTGGCTGCATTTCCGCCGTTCCTTTCGCTGCGGCTTCGTTCGATGCAGCAATAAGGACAGCCTTATCAAGTGTAAGATCGTTCTCTTCGAGCAGTCGTTTTTGTGTTTCTTCCTTCGACATTCCGCACACGAATTTGTCTCTGAGTGCCTCTGCCAGATTTTCCCTAAACTGACAGTGTTTCGCTAGCCTACGCAGTTCAATCAGGTACTCCGCGTTGCTTTCCTCTTTCCGTTGCGTTCTCGCGTAAAATTTGGATCGTTCCACTAACATCAGTGGTGCGGGGTTAAAATGATCCTTCAGGACAGCAACAATATCATCGAAAGTCTGATCCGCCGGTTTAGCTGGTGCTAGTAGATGCTTCAAGAGCCCGTATGTCTTCGCGCCCATCGAGTTTAGCAAGGTTATAGCTTTGTCATCTTCTTCTATTTTATTGGCCTCACCATAGATCTCAATGCGTTCCACATACGTGGCCCAGTCTTCTACCTCGGAATTAAAATCGTTGATGTTACCACGCTTAGGCATCTTCCTCTCTTCCTGATAACACCACGGATTATTTCTTTAAATTTTCTTTTTTTTTTCAAGATGGCGGTTCCCGCGAAAATGGCGGTTCCCCGCTTCTGTCTTCTTCTCCGCCTAATGGCGGCTTCCCGCATTTCTTCCCCTGACGGGAGGGGTACACGTTCCCCACGGGCGACGGCCGCTGGCTTTCAGGTTCACAGCCTGTGCGTCGGCTCCAGTGCTTTCCCTTTTCTCGGCAGGGCAACCGGCGCTGGGTACACCCCGTTGACGGCGAACAGTTTCAGCCGCTGGGCTGGCTCTCGCTCAGTTCCCCTTGCTCGGGCTCTGTCTCTCTCCCGCTCGCTCGGCTCTACTGGCGCTGGGTACACCCCGTTGACGGCGAACAGTTTCAGCCGCTGGACTGGCTCTCGCTCAGTCTCCCTTGGTCGGCTCTGCCTCTCCCGCTCGCTCGGCTCCCAATCGTGCCTCCCAGCCCTCTCGCAGTCCGGTGCTTCCCTCCCCGGCTGCGGCTGAGTTTTTATATCTTCCCGCGCCTACGCTCCCGGTCGCAGCGCTTCGTGGCTTCGGTCGCTGCCCGGCCTTTTTCGCCGGTCACGGTCTAGCTGTCTCACGACGCCGTTGCGTCCCCAGCCTGTCTGTACCGCGGCTTCCTTGCTCCACGCTGCCCCAGTCTCAGCGCCTCTGGGCCCGACTTCTGTCCGGCTCCTTTCCCCCTCGACCGTGGTCGAGTGCACCGCCCTTATCCTCCGGTTATTCTTTTTACTTTTCCCTTACTCACAGTCACCGTGGCCGGCTTGCTTCTCGTGCTGATCGGCTCACTCCTCACCATGGCAGAAGGGACAGTCAGTGCCTGTTGCTGATGGAAGTCTTTGTCTCTGAATTCTTCCTCCTTTCCAGCTCTGCAGACTCGAGTTTTCTCCCAGCAGAATGACGAGGGCGGTTGCCTCTTCTCGACGCTCGTTAACTGCTTCGGAAGTATTGTTGCCGCAGGGTACGATCGGACTCGTCGCCACTGTAAAGTCTGTGGGTTGTTTAGTTAATTAATACACAGACTACCAGAGTAACTTAAAACAGGACTTTACTATTCGAAGGTCAGGGCGAATCTGCCCAATAAATCCTGACACAGCACTTATATACCGGTGTGGTCACCGTCGGTATTACAGTATACAGAAGCCAACAAAGTAGTGCAACACCTAAAGTAGTTCTCTTAAAGGTGGGCGGTTACATACAATAGTTCTCTTAAAGGTAGACGGGTACATACACTACAGTTGCTGTCTTTGTAAATGGATGAGAACCCAGACAAGTTGCCTGAGTGGGTATCAGTGGAAGAATGTTTATGTATTAGCAAACCTGTGACTGGTTCCTGATATAAAAATGGGCTTATAACATGTTAATGGCGATTGACTGCAAAGTCTTTGGGTTATATCTGTCTTAGTGTACCTTTAATAGCTGGATGGATAAAATATTAGCTATCACAGATATTTCAAACTGTGGGAGAAAAATCCTACATACAGTATTTGGTAAAGAACAGCAATTGTGAATAAAAGTCCTTGCTTGTTACTGTCTTTTGTTGTGACATGTCTTTGCAGGTTCTTAAACTGATAGTTTCAAGTCACCTGGCACAGATTAAAGAATCAGGATGTCCCTGGGTAGACACAACAGTGTCTGGGGTGAAGTATGAGACAGGGCTTCGGGTAGGGGGCAGGACTAATGATCCCTTTTGGCAGACACACCTGAGGCCTGAGGTTTCCAATGATGGATTTATATTGAGCTAACTGCACGTAGCTCAGCAGTTTACAATAACTGGCCAGCAGTGGAACTGGGTTCGTTGGATCCGTGGCAGTGACTCACCATGTAAGAAGTGAACATCTGTTTCAAAGGTTCAGAGATGGCGGAAGCATCTTTATTGTTTTAATATGTATCAAGGAGAATAGTTTGGGCAGATTTTCCACTTACCACTGGGTTGTAAAACTGGCGATGCGAATCGGCCGCCCGTTATAGAAAGCGTCTAATTTTCATTTCCATTGTTTTACACTAGTTTTACGTATGGGCAGCAAGTTGAAAATTTATCCCAAAGTGTTTTTCACTGGATATTATTTATGTACTTGTTTTAAATAAGTTGTCTATTTGTTTATTGCCTAAGCCTTGGCCTGAGTAAGCGACATACAGTGGCAAGGGTGCTCTGTTCGATCCCTGGGTCTCGCTATCATTTATCATTAATCTTGGGCAGGTAAAAGGCAACTCCAGATCATTGAGGGAGTGAGGTCCGCTTGCGGGATTAGTGAGTGATGCCGAATCCAGGAAGAATATCTAGTGTAAAACTCAAAAATGTAGCGGTGCTCCTTTTCAATCTATATATATAAAGCGGTTCTTCTGTCTGTCTGTCATGCCATCTGTCTGTATTGAATTAACTCGAAAGTTATAGAACGTACCTACACGTGTGTTACGTCGAAAGAAAGCTGACGATTCCAGAACCGTCCTAAGCATATTTACGTTTCGGCCGGACAAAAATTCCGCCCGCGGTATCCAAAAAACGTTCAACATTCCGCTCATTATCCGCTCATTAGCATCAAGTGACGTCGAGGTCGACCAATCGTACGGCGGCTTCCTGGCGCGTGCGGCCGGGCCCTCCTACGGTCGAGTGACGGGACGATTGACCAATCCTACGCTTCGGTGACCTGACGGTCCGCCAATCGGTGCCTGTGTGGGCGGGCCTTATCGTTCTGAACCGAGGTGAGTCGCCACCATCTTGATTCCAAACTTTTCATTTCTTTTTCCCGCTTTCTGCGTCTTTAAAAAAAAAGTTCCTTTTAAAACAGAAATTCTTTTTTAAAAAAGTTAATTACTTTCAGAAATTGTTTTAAAAAAAAGTTAATTACTTTCTAAATCTTTCATCTAATCTCATTAATTTTCCTACCTTTCCCCGTTTTTGCAGGTAGGCCTCTAAGCCTGGGCGTCTGTTGCCAGCCATGCTGGACCCTAGGCAATTGTTTTGTGGCAAGCTCCTCCCACCCCTCACCCCCCACCCTTCGGTCTCCCCCATCACGTGATGGTTGACCAATCCTATGGCGTGTGTGGGCGGGGCCTGATGCTTAATAAGACAGAATAAATAAAAGTTACTACAGTCTTCGCGAGCACTGGAGTGACTGCAGCAACGTAAGTGAAGAGATAGAGAATAAATAATTCAGTTTTTATATCTTCTAACTTTATATCTTCTTTCCTTAAAAACTTTCGGCTTTTGTATATCTTCTAACTTTATATCTTCTTTCCTTAAAAAACTTTCGATTTTCAAAAGGCGAAAGTTTTTTAAGGAAAGAACACATAAAGTTACAAGATATACAAAAGCCGAAAGTTTTTAAGGAAAGAACATATAAAGTTAGAAGATTTCCGATTTTGTACTTTGCAGGTACTTTTTTTTAAAGTAAAGAAATTTTGCAGTTTTTATTCAGAATTTTTTTTTTTCCATGCTTCCAACCGACATGAGAAAATGGCCGCCGGCTTCTTCATGCACCTTCAAGGCTGGCTGCACCCGCCCTGAAGGCTGGCAGACAGCTTTTTTATCTTTCTGCCCCCGCCCCCTATCCCCTCTCCTCAGCCCCCCCCCCCCTCAAGGGTTAACCCGGCAACCGGCTCTGGAGATCGGGAGCCGAGGAGGGTTACCCCGGCAACTGGGCCCGGCCATCTTTCATCCTGGCAGCAGTTCAATGCAGCAACACCACAGCGCCATATTTGAT
Organism: Somniosus microcephalus; assembly: GCF_052327205.1. Taxonomy (NCBI): domain Eukaryota; kingdom Metazoa; phylum Chordata; class Chondrichthyes; order Squaliformes; family Somniosidae; genus Somniosus; species Somniosus microcephalus. Next base: position 175,123,745 of record NC_140995.1, on the reverse strand, counting down.
CTTGGCAGTACGACACTTTCTTCGTGACGCCATCTTTGATCATGGCAGAACTTCAATGTGGGCCTGAACAGCGCCATCTTTAGTCTGGGCTGCCCGGTTTCTTCCTCCTTCCCTCTCTCCTTCCCCCTCCCTCCCTCTCTCTCCGCCCCCTCTCTCCCCTCCCTCTCCCTTCCACCCCCTCTCCCTGCCCCCCCTCTTCCCTGCCCCCGTCTTCCCTGCCCCCCTCTCTCCCTTCCCCCACCCTCTCCCTCCCCCCTCTCTCCCTCCCTCCCCCCACTCTCTCTCCCTCCCCCCTCTCTCCCTCCCTCCCCCCTCTCTCCCTCCCTCCCCCTCTCTCTCCCTCCCCCCTCTCTCTCCCTCCCCCTCTCCCTCCACCCCTCTCTCTCCCTCCCCCCTCTCTCTCCCTCCCCCCTCTCTCCCTCCCCCCCTCTCCCTCCCCCCCTCTCTCCCTCGCTCCCCCCACTCTCTCTCCCTCCCTCCCGCTCTCTCTCCCTCCCCCCCTCTCTCTCTCCCTCCCCCCTCTCTCTCCCTCCCTCCCCCCTTCCCTCCCCCCTCCTCCCTTCCCCCCCTCCCTCCCTCCTCCCTTCCCCCCCTCCCTCCCTCCCTTCCCCCCCTTCCTCCCTTCTCCCCCTCCCTCTCCCCCTCCCCCCCTCCCCCTCTCCCTCCCTCCCTTCCCCCCCTTCCACCCCTCCCCCCCTTCACCCCCTCCCCCCCTCTTCCCCCACCTCTTCCGCCCCCCCCCCTCTTCACCCCCTCCCCCCTTCCTCCTCCCCCTCTTCCCCCTATCCCCCCTTCCTCCCCTCTTCTCCCCCCCTCTTCCCCCCCTCCCCCCCTTCTCCCCCCCTTCTCCCCCCCTCTTCCCTCCTCCCCCCTCTTCCTCCCCTTCCCCCCCTCTTTCCCCCCCTCCCTTCCCCCCCTCCCTTCCCCCCTCTTCCCCCCCTCCCCCCCTTCCCCCCAGTCGCTCTCTCTCTTCCCCCCAGTCGCTCTCTCTCTCTCCCCCCCCAGTCGCTCTCTCTCTCTTCCAACAACAACATGCCCTCGAAAAAGCCTCGGCACCGCCAGGCACTCCAGCTAGTATTAAATAAAAAGCAACAAATAATAACATAGTCTTAGGAGTGTATATAACTTTCCATATAATCCGGAGTTGTATTGAACACTGCCAACAATAGAGGTCCATTTGTCTGTAAATGGGTGTTTAATGATATCTCATTCTGAAACTGCAAGCCCAGAGTTAAACAGTCACAGCACAACCACTGGAATTTTGAACAACTAAAATGGGAGTAAGTCAGCATCTGGAATCACAGGCCAGCTGATCATACTAATGAAATGAATCTTGTCTCCAATAAGGTGCAGATAGTATATATGTGCAGTCAATTGCTCCCAAGACAGTAGGACATTTTACAAATGAAGCTCATGTTTGGCTTTTAGTTGCTACTGAAAATATTGGTCTAACTATGGACCAATGCAACTACACTGGACTAACATGTTTAATTCTCAGTGTCACCAGTCAGGACTAGTAAATCAAAGAGGTATAGAAAGTAAGAGCAGTGGTGTTCTAGATGGCAAGAGAATAACTCTTGTTTTTATCCCTCTCCAGATTCCTCTTTAAGAGCTGACATTTAAATCCAATAATGCAAGGTTTGTCCTCCTGGCAAATTAAAAAAGTCACCATGTAAATGTCTTCCTTTGGACAGGTACATATCCTTTAACTTCTTGAAGCAATTCAAAGGACAGTGTTCCAGAAGTCACCCTGGAGAGGGACGTGTGTGCATATCAATACACACACTCATGCATGCATTCATAATGATATAATTTATACAAGGAATTATGAGTCAGTTTGACTGTAATATGGAAATAGCTGGTATGAAGCCCTGTCAAAAAATGAAGCTTTTAAAGTTAATATAAACTCTGGTAGCCTGCTCTATCATCATTCATGTTTTAATGATTGAAAATAATTGAGAAGATAGTCACTTCTGTCCAGTCATTAAAAGTCACACTGCCAGTGGTGGGCTGGTGAGCATTGCTTCTTTCATGAATTGTGGAGAGTATGGACCTGGATCAGGACATAGGACTCAGGGGAATTGAGTTGGAGCAGATGTGGAGTGGAAGGAAGGAAAGGTTAGAAGAGGACGAGGCTGGACTCAAATCTGGACACAAAGAAATCCATGATGTCCTTACATTTAGTGTTAGGGGTGAGGATGGATGGTGGAGGGTTAGGGAAGTCTAAGGAGGTGGTTTGTGGTGGAGAAGAGTTTGTGGTCGTCCTTATTATCCAGGATAATTCTTTGGTAATTGGAGGATTTGGCCACAGAGGGAGCAGCAATATTGCTTGAAGGTGTCAAGCAGGATCTGATGGAGGATTACCAGGCCAGTCATACATGCAAGCTCTAGCCTGTGGCCCAGGAACTTGGGTCCATCAAGCTTTTATACCAGGGGAAAATGTGGGGGTGGGGGAGGGTGGAGGGGTTAGGACCAGACAATGAGGAAGGAAATGAGAACTTGATTGAAAATGGCCCTGTTTGTAGTCGAACCCTTTGAGATGGCAAGGCTTTGTGTGATGAGGTCGAGGGGTGGCAGTGTGTATAGGTAGGGTCTTTATCTGGAGGATGAGAAAGGCAAGGAGGGCAATGAAATCCAACTCCTTACTGCCCTCTTCCTCAACAAAAGAAAACAACGGGAAACCATGAAGTGGGGATTTACTGACAGTGAGATTCTGTGGAGACTCTCTGTAGAAGAATCAATAACCCTAGGTATGTATGGAGACCAGAAAGGTCCCAGGTTCAACCCTTTATGTGCAGATTTAGCTGGGAAGTTAAAATTTGCCTTACTATTCCTATACTGGGAAGGGAAATATGTAAGGGTTCCTATTTCTGCTCAATGATTAATAACCACTGTTGTAAAGTGTGAATGTGTGGGTGTTAGGTAAGGATTAGGCAAAGTCAAATAGCCTACCGTCTAAGGTCACACATGAAGAATGATTAATTGGGCAAGTTACCAGAGAGTTGCCATTGTCCATGAAACCATACTTAGCAGGACATTGTAGGGGGTGGTGTGTGGGTCAGCTTTACCTCTGACTTGTGAGCGGTTCAAATTGCTCCCACTGCCTTGGTTCTAGACCTGGGACTTATTTGGGGGTTGTGACGAAAAGTGCAGCAGACAACTGAATTTTGGTGAAAGGAATAAGATCTTTATTGAGAAAGAAAATACACAATACAATAATCTTAACACTCTAAATTGGGGGAACACTTTGGAATATATGAGGGAAAATAACAATAGATAGAATACTACACCCCTCCCAATCCCACTTCACTAGCTAAGTTGGGCTCCAGAGGACCAGGGATAATGCTCACCAGAATGACTTCTTTGGGCAGTTGTAGAGTTTCGTGATTTTGGGGTTCTCTAGATGTGTCGGTTGGGGCCTGCCATACCCCAGACATAGTAGAGGACTTCACCTGCATTGTTGGTCAGTCTTTGTGAGTCCGCTGATGTGGTAGGGTGCGTATTGGATCTATCAGGTAAGTACCCAATTTCTTTTGGTCAGAAGTAGGGTTTAGAGTCTTTTCAGTAAAATGTTACCCAGGGGTAAGTCAGGATAGATTGTAGCGTGGAAAAACTTGCGGACCTTCGGTTTTCTTCTGAGTTGGGTTTTGTTGGTTGCAGTGGCCCAATATTACCCGGTTGCTGGTAATATTTGGTTGTTTGTTTCATGAGGCCCTGGTCTGCCACGAGGTCTCCGATGGTGCATTATTTCATCGAGAGGGAGCTTCTTCTTGGATTTGAACTTGATGACTTGACTTGACATGAATGATGAAGCGAAAGTCTTTTATTCAACTCGTCTCCACTCCTTGAACGTTCCTCTCACTCAACTGCTTGAACCGCTTGACCCGAACTGGACCCGCACTCCTTGAACCGAACTCTGGAACCGCACTGCACCTTTGTTGAACTTGTCTTCTTCTTCTTCGAACTGAACTGCCCTGCTGTTGAACTTTGTCGAACTGCTTCACCTCCCGTTGTAAAAGCAGGCCCTCAATTATACTGTTTGAGGCCTGCTAATCTGCACGCCAAATCAGTTCTGTCTCTTTGTTGGTTTTGGCGGGCTCGTTAACATTGATGGGTTAAAAATTGTTTAATATGTTTCGGGGTGGTCCCATCGATCTTAATTGGTTTAAGATTGCGTGAAGTGGTTTCGGGGTGGTCCCATTGATTCTTAATTGGTTTAAGCGATTGTTTAACCTCTTGCTTAATTGCAGTAACATTTGTCTTTTCCTATGGGGCCCAAGGTTCTTTTGTTGGCTGGTGGCATGTTCTGTATTATGTATGCTTTGGATGGTTCTGTTCTGCATTATGTATACTTTGGATGGTTCTGTAATTTTGGGTGGGAACTGCTTTTCCGTAGGTCTGTTGTCATTATGTAAAATGACTGAGACAGTCCAGATAGTCCCCAGACAGCTTGGCTAAATGCCAATACTCAAAACTGTCCATTTACAGAGGCCAATCCCAATTCCTTTGTTGCAGCCCCCTTTTCTTCCACAGTCTCGAACATGCTTTTAAAATAAAACCCAAAATCCTGGGGTCCTTGATTTTTAAATCTCCCTTTAGGCCCAATATTCTTGTACCATTCTGACATGGTTTATTAACAGTCCAAAAATCCCTTCTTTAGGGTAATCTTCTTGGTTTTTGGGGAATCTGTTGAATTTTGCGAATCTTACAATGTTACCCCTTCACGAAAGAAGGAGAGAAATTTGGTGAAAAATAGAAAACAACAGAAGGGGGAAGCTCTTTTTCTGAAAAGCAATGTCCAGACAAGTGTTAAAAATTACCCCAGGGAAAATGATCAGATCTTGTTGCAGGGCTGCAACAATTTTGATAATAAATAAATCAATGCCTCGTTGCTCAGAAATTTGGACACTTGGGTAAAGTGTTTCCATGTAAACAACTGAGAAAGAAGGGAAATATGTACAGGTATGAGCAAAATACACTCAAACAATTTTTTTTTTAATGATTTAGACTGTTCGACATATCAAAATGTGCATTGTAATGATGTTTTATTCATCTCATAAAAATTACTTCTTTAAATTCTCAACATAAATATTATCCGAGTATGGCTCAGATAGGCTGCAGTGAAACATGTGCTGTACGTGCCTTTGCCCAGCTAAGCTGACCTTGGTCGTTAATGGAAAGCCAGCACATTTTTGTGGCTTCTCCCAGTGCCAAGTGCATGATGGACTGAGAGCAACACAGGGTCAGGAGTGCCAGCAACGAGCGAAGGGCTTTCGGCTGCCCTTAAAGCACGAAAAACCAACGCAAAAAGAAGCGCAGCCTTTTAACAGGGAGAAAGACACCCGTTTTCAACAGGCCTTAATTAGGGGGTAATTTTAACCTAACTTGTTGGGCAGGAAACTCACAGCATCATGTGGAATGCTGGTTTTACACCCCGCCCAATATTACTCTTCAATAGAGAGTAAAATCGCACAGGGTGTAAAACCTGCATTGCACCTGATCCTGTCAGTTTCCCAGTGGGTGCAATAGCTTAACATTGCCCCCTTTAAATGTCTGGAGTTAGGCTTGGGCACCCTACCCACCATATCAACACAATGTGAAAACTGTTGGCAGAATTTTCTGCCCAACACTCCCCTCCCCCCACCTCTAGGACTTCCCACCAGCTTGACATGGGAGGCAGAATTTAGCCACCCTAATATAGCAAATATATTACTAAAAGCATATGAACGATGAGAATACATCAAAAGACATATTTGTGATGAGTTGTGCCATATCAATGCTGGACACTGGGGTCAAGCAAGGCTGTGTCATCACTCCAACGCTCTTCTCGATCTTCCTTGCTGCAATGTTCCATCTCACCCTGAGAAAGCGCCCTACTGGAGTGGAGCTAATTTACAGAACAAACGGGAAACTGTTCAACCTCCGTCGCCTCCAGTCCAGATCCAAGGTCGTCCCATCCTCTGTATTCGAATTACAGTATGCAGACAATGCTTGCGTCTGCGCTCACCCAGAGGTCGAATTCCAAACCATCGTCAACATGTTCACCAAAGCATACGAGAGCTTAGGCCTTACACTAAACATCCGTAAGACAAAGGTCCTCTACCAGCCTGCCCCTGCCACACAGTACTGCCCCCCGATTATCAAAATCCATGACAAGGCCTTGGACAACATGGACCACTTTCCATACCTCGGGAGCCTACTGTCAACAAGGGCAGACATCGACGACGAAGTCCAACATCGCCTTCAGTGTGCCAGTGCAGCCTTCGGTCACCTGAGGAAGAGAGTGTTTGAAGACCAGGACATCAAACCCAGCACTAAGCTCATGGTCTACAGAGCAGCAGTGATACCCGCCCTGCTGTATGCCTCAGAGACATGGACCATGTACAGCAGGCACCTCAAAGCACTGGAGCGGTACCACCAATGCTGCCTCCATAAGATCCTGCAAATCCATTGGCAGGATAGGCGCACCAACGTCAGTGTACTCGCTCAGGCCTACACCCCAGCATCAAAGCTTTGACCACGCTCGATCAGCTCCAATGGATGGGCCACATTGTCCGCATGCCCGATACGAGACTCCCAAAACAAGCGCTCTACTTGGAGCTCCGGCACGGCAAGAGAGCCCCAGGTGGGCAGAGGAAACGTTTCAAGGACATCTTCAAAGCCTCCTTGAAAAAGTGTAATATCCCCACCGACACCTGGGAATCCCTGGCCCAAGACTGCACAAAGTGGAGGAGAAGCATCTGGGAAGGCGCCGAACACCTCGAGTCTCTTCGCCAGGAGCAAGCAGAAGCCAAGCGCAGGCAGCGCAAGGAGCGCACATCAACCCAAGCACCCCACCCACCCGCCCCTTCAACCACCGTCTGCCCCACCTGTGACAGAGACTGTAGGTCCCGCATTGGACTCATCAGTCACCTGCGAACTCATTTTTAATGCGGAAGCAAGTCATTCTCGGTTCCGAGGGACTGCCTAAGAAAAAGAAGGACACTGGGAATGCTGGTACTTTCTTGGCATCTACAGTTTCCAGGGGTGGAGGAGTGGGGTCATTTCAAATTTAAAGGGCCTACCTAGACTATGCAATCAATCACAGGCAATTGACTGCACGGGTCTAGGTAATATGTTGGCATAATTTTACTAGGATGATTAAATCCTGGGACCAGCTTTGGAGGCTGGTGGCTACTCTACCCTGCAGCAAGCACCCTAGGCTCAGCTGCAACAATTTGCTTCCCCCCACACCCTCTGGCCCATCCGTAGCTGGGCTCTCCAACGGAAGTGGGAACCGGCCAACAGTACTTTAATTAGACATTGACCCCAGACAATTTATCGCGGTCAAAGGTCACCATCAGGGATGGGCAAAGCTCCCACCCCAGCCAAGTCGTAGCAGGATTCCACCAAAGCAAAAAAAATCACACCCAGCCAAGGCACAGGTTTCCTAGAACACGCCGTCCTTCCTCCCTGTATTCAGCACGTCAGCCACAGAGTAGGCCTCAAGCCTGTGCACCTGATAATACGAGGTGCCAGCACTCGATGCCCATCCGTACTTTTAAGTGTCTGCCGTTGCATTATCGGCCCCAGAGAGCTTTTCTCTGATGGTGCCTCCTGAATAAAACTAACCCCAAGAAAGCTGGCTGTAAACAATTTGGAGCTGCAAGGTTACTTTTCTGAATATGAGGGTTAATGTGTTCAAAAAATATTGCATTCTCCTCATTTGCGACAGGACAGACATTCCTCACATAATTGACTTTTTGTGGCTGATTATAGTTTTGTGCACTGCAGCAGAAACAGGGCCCCCTGAACAGTAATTTATTTTCATTTTAGAAATTTAGGAGTCAGCAACTTCTCACCCCCTTGAGCAAAACTCCAAAGTCAAGGCATTCAGTTGGGAGAGTCAGCTGTGAAAGGAATGGGAAAAAAATACTGGACTAGTTGATATGTAAGACAAAGGGAGTCTTTCTAACTTTAAAATATTTAATTTAAAAATAACTGTTTTACTCAAATGTAACCTGAACCAAATTCAAAACCTGAACGAATCCAAATTGAAGTAATTATATCAATTTGCAAAAGTCAGTGTGGCCCGCCCCTTTAAAATTTGTAACATCAGTGTTTCAGTGAGCTGATGCACTGCATGTTATTGAACTATAAAGACCAGCTAATGCCAAGGTTTGATCTCGGCCCAGTGCTGAGTGAGCCTATCTCAGTGCAAGGTGCTGTAAAATTGCCCAGAGTGTCCTCATCCTCGTGAAGGGTAAAAAAAAACACTCACCCGATCACAATCCCATAATTGCTACTGGGAGTGCAGCCATGAGTAGGAAGGCAAATGGTATGTTGGTCTTTATTGCAAGGGGGTTGGAGTATAAGAGTAAGGAAGTCTTGCTACAATTGTACAGGGCTTTGGTGAGACCACACCTGGAGTACTGTGCACAGTTTTGGTCTCCTTATCTGAGGAAGGATATACTTGCCTTAGAGGCGGTGCAACGAAGGTTCACTAGATTGATTCCTGAGATGAGAAGGCTGTCCTATGAGGAGAGATTGAGTAGAATGGGCCTATACTCTCTGGAGTTTAGAAGAATGAGAGGTGATCTCACAAGATTCTTATGAGATTCTGAGAGGGATTGACAGGGTAGATGCTGAGAGGTTGTTTCCCCTGGCTGGAGAGTCTAGAACTAGGGGGCATAGTCACAGGATCAGGGGTCGGCTATTTAGGACTGAGATGAGGAGAAATTTCTTCACTCAGAGGGTTGTGAATCTTTGGAATTCTCTACCCAGACGGCTGTGGATGCTTAGTCATTGACTATATTCAAGGCTGAGATAGATAGATTTTTGGACTCTAAGTGAATCAAGGGATATGGGGATCGGACAGGAAAGCGGATTTGAGGTCAACGATCAGCCATGATCTTATTGAATGGCGGAGCAGGCACGAGGGGCTGAATGGCCTACTCCTGCTCCTATTTCTTATGTTCTTATGTTCTTATGATTCCAGGATTGGGCTTGACTATAATCCCTCCCATCTTGGCATTCAGTTATTGGAGATTCCACCAGTCTCTCTCCAGAACTCCTGTGGCAGACCAGGGGCGGGGGTTCCCTATACAGGGAGTTCCTGCTCCTATGGCTTAGTCTGAATCCAGCATAACCAGGAGGCTGGTCCACCCTGTGAGGTGAGGTATACCTGCCTCCATATGGGCCAATGTGGGTCCCACTATTGGAATCTAGGCCGGGGTAGCAGCCTGGACCCATGACAAAACGTTTTGGCCTAGAAATTCGGTTGTAGGTTCGCCAGGGCTTTAGCGCCGGAAATTTAGCGCCGGCGCTAAGTCCCCCTGCGCGCGCCAAAAATTCAGTAGCGCCGCGCCCAAACGGCTGCTGGCGCTACTAGAGGGTGTCAGCGCCTCGAAATGGGCGCTGAGTGCCGCATTGCGGCGCAATTCCGGCGCTGCGGCACCCGATGCGGTGCGGCAGGCTGGGGAAGTGCAGGCCTCCTCCTTCAGTTAAGGAGGAGCTGCCTGCACCCGCCCGCTGGCCGTTCAAATGTTCTGAAAAATGAGCCCGGCACCTCGGACAAGTGCCGGGCTTGCAGGCCAGACGCATCTGTTCCGCGGGGGGGGTGGAGGAGTCCGGGGAGGGAGGTGCGGGCAGGCGGCCGGCGGGAAAGCGGCCGGCCGCCGCGCGACCTTAATGCGCCGGTGCTAACTCCTGCAAGACTCGGTTGCCAAAGTCTTAGTTGCGGCTGCCACGGGCGAGGCGGCCGCAACTCAATTTCGGCGCTGGGGCCCGTCACCACGGCAACCGGGACGCTGCGCACACCGATGACGTCATCGGTGCCGGCGCAGCGCAACCGGTGTAACGCCGACGGAAGGGCCCCACTGAATTTGCCAACTGGCCATACCTCTGGCGCTAGGCCCTCCAGCGCCCCAAATGGGGCGCTAAGCCTACTGAATTTCTAGGCCCTTATCTTTTGAAAGAATATCAGGATTGGTCCCATTTCAAAGGGGGTTGTGGAGGGTCAAGGCCGGGGTCATGGAGGGGCCTGGGTACACCCCTCCCCAATGGTGGACAGGCACCGGATTTTCTGGTCACATAAGTTAGGTAGACAGAGAGGTGCGCCCGTAGTGGCGCTTGCACCTGCCTACCCCACTAGGGCCCCATCCACCAACCCTGCAAACTCCCAGGGGGGCGGTCAGCGCTTGTGAACTCCAATAGGCATGATCCCGGCTTCGCTGCCAGGATCATGTTACAAGGACATTTGCCCCTCACTGTTTAGAATTACACACACTGAATTAGAATTAGCATGAAGATCAACCACTTTGGTGAAGTGCGGGAGATTGTCTAGTCATTATCTCTTGGCTGCTTGTGGGAGCTTGCTGTGCGCAAATTAGCTGCCACATTCTCTACGTTACAACAGAGACTACACTTCAAAAGTACTTCATTGGCTTTAAAGTGCTTTGGGACGTCCTGAGTTCATGAAAGGCGCTATAGAATTACAAGTTCCTTCATTTCATTCTTTACAGCCATACCCCAGCCTAAGTCAGGAGAGGAGGACAGAAAAGACCATGTCATTGGTGGGGTGTACCTGCTGCTGGCACAGAGATTATTTTTTTTCTGCCCCAAGAGCTGCATTTACTGACCAAATTTTTCTTGGACATGTCAGGTAAAATGTTACTTCAGCACTTCCACTCCTCGTGGAGTCTGCCATATAACTGTGCCATATTCTGGAGTTTTCCTTACTGCTGTGCCATATTCTGGAGTTTTCCATACAGCTGTGCCATATTCTGGAGTTTTCCATACATCTGTACCATATTCTGGAGTTTCCCATACATCTGTACCATATTCTGGAGTTTTCCATACCGCTGTACCATATTCTGGAGTTTTCCATACATCTGTACCATATTCTGGAGTTTTCCTTACTGCTGTGCCATATTCTGGAGTTTTCCATACAGCTGTGCCATATTCTGGAGTTTTCCATACATCTGTACCATATTCTGGAGTTTCCCATACATCTGTACCATATTCTGGAGTTTTCCATACCGCTGTACCATATTCTGGAGTTTTCCATACATCTGTACCATATTCTGGAGTTTTCCTTACTGCTGTGCCATATTCTGGAGTTTTCCATACAGCTGTGCCATATTCTGGAGTTTTCCATACATCTGTACCATATTCTGGAGTTTTCCTTACTGCTGTGCCATATTCTGGAGTTTTCCATACAGCTGTGCCATATTCTGGAGTTTTCCATACAGCTGTGCCATATTCTGGAGTTTTCCATACAGCTGTGCCACCTCCTGGAGTCTTTCATATGCTCCTGGAGGTTAATGAGTAGGTCACTTAAGGCCAGGATCTTAACTGAAGAGGCGCGTTGGGGGCGGGACTGCTGCCTTTCAGGTTCTAGTCCTGCCCCCAGCAACGCCCGACACACAGGTGCTATTTTGTGTCAATTGGCTTTGTTAAGTCCGCCCTGCGGGTTTGCCAGCCAATTAAGAGAAAGCCGGTGTCAGATTCTCTATCCATTAATATACTCTGTTGCTGCCGTGCAATCCTCCTTGCCCAATTTTCCTCTATGTGCTGTGTCCAAATGACCCAATATGGCCAAGTGCAAGAACCCGTCCACAAAAGGTCTCGTACTGCCGATTCCAGTCTGAAGGGAAACCTGCCGGAATTGGCTGAGGCTGCTGGCTAAAAACTAGGCATTCCCAGATGCCAGCTGCCAGCCTTAATGAATTTGGCAGGTATACCTTCAGGTTGCAGCCCATGTGTTGGGAGCCAGTGGCGCTAGAATGGGTTCTCACACAGTATCAAAGCAGCTAAGGAGGCAGATACCATAGGCCCAATTTTAACTCCCGAGCGGGAATCATACGAGCTAAGGAGAATGGCAAAACGTCTGGCCCTCTACAGCGCAAGGCCTGGGGATTTGAACTCTCAGGCCTCATCTGCATAGTGGGTCAGTCTCCCACCTGCACCTTGGCTAGCAGGCAGGAGCAGGATTTCGGGTGGCAGGAGGCCTCCACCGGCGAACCAAAGAAACGGTGCCTGGGACTCAGTTAAGTGGTTGGGAGGGGGGTGGGGGAGGGAGGGGTGGAAGAGGTTGGGAGGCCACCGGGGTCAGGGTGCACTGAAGCCCAGGGAAGTGGAGGTCCAAGGTTTCCTCCTCCTGGCCCTCAAGGAATTCAAAACCGCTACCTTTCTCGGCCCCTTCTGGCCCCGGCTGCTCTTGCCAGCAGATGAGCCCAGCAGGGAATTCAAAACGGCTTCCCCGTGCAGGCCTCCGGTTAAAATTGCATTTGGGTCCCAATTACAATATTGGAGCCCGATCTGCATATTTAAAGAAGGACACGGTGGGGGCTGGGTTAAAATCAGCCCTCGTGCCTCCAATCGCATCAGTCTGTGGGTTCCAAATAAGAGAGGCCAGAGGCAGGGAAAATGTGGGCACCCCTCCCTAACGGCCCTGCAAATAAGAGCAGCAGCACACAGCTTCAGTAAAAACGTGACAGCGATGGATGGAGGTCAAAAATCTCCATTGAGCTCATCTTTCCTGGAGCCCGTGCCAGTCTAAAAGTGGCTGAAGATGTGTATCTATCCAATAAAACCTGTGGAGGTCTGGGATAGAGCTGCCGATATGCTTGGAGGCAGCTGTGGTCTTTGGGAGTGTGATGAATGGATTCAATTATAAAAGGCTAGAAATGACTGTCAGTGATATCAGTAGACGAATGGTTGACTCATTTGTGTGACATTCCTCTGTCTGTTATTTCAGCAGAAGTTTTAACCCACTTAAAATAAACAGATTAACGCCTCCTATAAAATAGCAAACAGAGGAGTTGATACAAACCCATTAAGGGTTCAATTGATAATATTGCTCACGGTAATTTCTGGCCTTTAGTGTAAGTGGTTTCACAATCTAAGGTGCTGCACGCATCATGTGCTCACAGTATTTAATGCGTGACTCTAAAGACAAATATCTTTTTGCTTATCGATTTCCCCTCGCCCCCTCCCCGCTGCTGAAAGTGTTCATTTCTTGCTGGGGTACAAATCCACAGGTACCAGGCACACTTCGATATCTCACCCAATTCCCGTCTGAGCCTTCCCAGTGTGTGTCAACTGGCTGCTCTATCATGGGGGGCATCACAGTCAACCCTATCCTATCCGATCCTCGCTCGATTTCCGCACACACACACACACTACCAGCAGGGTTCATTTGATAGTGATCATAAGAACATAAGAACATAAGAAATAGGAGCAGGAGTAGGCCCCTCGAGCCTGCTCCGCCATTCAATAAGATCATGGCTGATCTGATCCTAACCGCCAATCCACTATCACAGAACCATCTCCTGAATCTAACAGAATTAGACACACGAAATAGGAGCAGGATCAGGCTACATGGCCCCTGGGCCCGCTCCGCTACCCACAGGGCCATGACCAATCCGAACCTAGACTCATGTCCAAATTCCTGCCCGCTCCCCGTAACCCTTAATTCCCTTTACTTCTAGGAAACTGTCTATTTCTGTTTTAAATTTATGTAATGATGTAGCTTCTACAGCTTTTTGGGGCAGCATATTCCATGGACCTACCATCCTCTGAGTGAAGTAGTTCCTCCTCATCTCAGTTTTGAAAGAGCAGCCCCTTATTCTAAGACTATGCCCCCTAGTTCTAGTTTCACCCATCATCGGGAACATCCTCCCCGCATCCACCCGATCCAACCCCTTCACAATCTTATATGTTTCAATAAGATCGCCTCTCATTCTTCTGAACTCCAATGAGTAGAGTCCCAATCTACTCAACCTCTCCTCATATGTCCATCCCCTCATCCCCGGGATTAACCGAGTGAACCTTCTTTGTACTGACTCGAGAGCAAGTATGTCCTTTCTTAAGTATGGACACCAAAACTGTACGCAGTATTCCAGGTGCGGTCTCACCAATACCTTGTACAACTGAAGCAATACCTCCCTATTTTTATATTCTATCCCCCAAGCAATGAAAGCCAACATTCCATTGGCCTTCTTAATCACTTGCTGCACCTGCATACTAACCTTTTGAGTTTCGTGCACCAGGACCCCCAGATCCCTTTGTACTTCAGTACTTTCCAGTTTCTTGCCATTAAGATAATAACTTGCTCTATGATTTTTCCTGCCAAAGTGCATAACCTCACACTTTCCAGTATTGTATTCCATCTGCCAAATCTCTGCCCACTTACTTAGCCCGTCGATGTCCCCTTGCAGGTTTTTTATGTCCTCCTCACTCACTACTTTCCCTCCCATCTTTGTATCATCTGCAAACTTTGATATGTTACACTCGGTCCCCTCCTCCAAATCGTTAATATAGATTGTAAAGAGTTGGGGACCCAGCACTGACCCCTGCGGAACACCACTAGTTACAGGAAGCTGATGTTCTCCTTCCTTAACCCAGGGGTGCCGAGGCCTGTTGGTGTTGACCTTTCCACTGCCCTGACTGAGATACACTAACTCAACAGACATGGGCCGTCCTTGTGGCTGAATTACGATTTTGATAATTTTGGCAAAAAAAGCGGGGGGGAGGGGAGGGGACAGGGGCAAAGACGGAGTAAAAAGTGGTATGAAAACAGAAAATGCTGGAAACGCTCAGCAGGTCAGGCAACAGCTGTGGAGAGAGAAACAGAGTTAAAGTTTCAGATCGATGACCTTTCACCAGAACTGGGTAAAAAGTGATGCTAAATTCTACTTTGTTGCAAAAATTAGCAAAGGTAAATGTCAGTCACCCTGGCTCATCTAAACACTGCATAAACTCACTGGACCGTTGATCAGCCAATTGATGGAAGCATATTTCAAAGTCCCTGACAGTGTCAGACTTGACAGAGTGATAGCATTCCTCCATCTAAGTCAGAAGGTTATGGGTTCAAGCTCTTGCTCCAGGATCTAAACACACAATCTAGGCCGACACTTCAATGAGTTACTAAAGGAGCACTGCATTGTCAGGGGAGTTACCTTTCAGTGCCAAGGCATTAAACTTGTCTGTTCTCTCTGGTGGATGTAAAAAAAAATCCCATGGCACTATTCAAAGAAGAGCAGGGGTGTTCTCCCAGTATCCTGGTCAACATTTATCCTTCAACAACACCATCAAAGCAGAATAACTGGTCATTCCTCTCATTGATGTTTGTGGAACTTAGCTATGTGCAAATTGACTTCCATGTTTGCCCACAAAACAACAGTGACTACACTTCAAAAGTCATTCAGTGGCTGTGAATTGCTTTGGGACATCTTGAGGAGGCAAAGGATGCTATATAATTACAAATTCTTTCTTTCCAGTAATCCCTCCTAGTTCAATCAGTTGATATTCTACTTATCTCCTTAAGAGTATTTTAGGGGAAATTTTAAAAGTCTTAACTCATTTTACGTATACATTTGGTGTTTGCAGCCTTCAAAATTCTCAGAATAATAAATAGGGAAGGGAAAGAGTCGTGCTAGTTTTCAAAAGAATCACCTCCTAATCTGTGACAAAGCAGTTGGTACTCCTTCCCCCTATCACTATCACTCCCCTATTATCACTATCAGTCCCTCCCGTGGATTGGAAGGTAGCAAATGTAACCCCACTATTTAAAAAAGGAGGGAGAGAGAAAACGGAGAACCACAGACCAGTTAGCCTGACATCAGTAATAGGGAAAATGTTAGAATCTATTATTAAGGACATGGTAACAGGGCACTTAGAAAATTATAATAGGATTGGGCAGAGCTAACACAGATTTATGAAAGTGAAATTGTGTTTGACAAATCTGTTAGAGTTTTTTGAGGTTGTAACTAGCAGAATAGATAAGGGGGAACCAGTGGATGTGGTGTATTTGGATTTTGAGAAGGCATTCAATAAGGTACCACACAAGAGTTATTAAACAAAATTAGGGCTCATGGGATTGGGGGTAATATATTAGCATGGATGGATTGAGGATTGGTTAATGGACACAAGACAGAGAGTAGGAATAAACGGGTCATTTTTGGGTTGGCAGGCTGTAACTAGTGGGGTACCACAAGGATCAGTGCTTAGGCTTCAGCTATTCACAATCTACATCAATGATTTGGATGAGGGGACCATAAGAACATAAGAACATAAGAAATAGAAGCAGGAGTAGGCCATTCGGCCCTTCGAGCCTGCTCCACCATTCAGTGAGATCATGGCGGATCTTCTGCCTCAACTCCATTCACCGGCCCTATCGCCATATCCCTTGATGCCCTTACTAGTCAGAAATCTATCGACTTCTGTTTTGAATATACCCAATGATTGAGGCTCCACAGCCTTCTGGGATAGAGAATTCCAAAGATTCACCACCCTCTGTGTGAAGAAATTTCTTCTCATCTCAGTCCTGAATGGCCTACCCTTTATCCGGAGGCTGTGGCCCCTGGTTCTAGACTCCCCAGCCAAGGGAAACATTCTCCCAGCATCCACCCTATCAAGCCCTGTAATAATTTTGTATGCTTCAATGAGATCCACTCTCATTCTTCTGGATTCAAGAGAATACAAAGCTAGATGGGAATGTAAGTTGTAAGGAGGATACAAGGAGGCTTCAAGGGGATATAGACAGGCTAAGTGAGTGGGAAAGAACATGGCAAATGGAATATAGTGTGGAGAAATGTGAAGTTATCCACTTTGCCAGGAAAAATAGAAAAGCAGAGTATTTTTTAAATGGTGAGAGATTGGGAAATGTTGGTGTTCAGAGGGACCTGGGTGTCCTTGTACATGAATCACTGAAAGTTAACATGCAGGTACAGCAACCAATTAGGAAAGCAAATGGTATGTTAGCCTTTATTACAAGAGGATTTGAGTATAAGAGTAAAGTTGTCTTACAGCAATTATATAGGGCCCTGGTGAGACCACACCTGGAGTATTGTGTACAGTTTTGGTCTCCTTACCTAAGGAAGGATATACTTGCCATAGAGGAAGTGCAACAAAGGTTCACCAGACTGGTTCCAGGGATGGGGGGACTGTCCTATGAGGAGAGATTGAGTAGACTAGGCCTATATTCTCTAGAGTTTAGAAGAATGAGAGGTGATCTCATTGAAACATACAAAATTCTTACAGGGCTTGACAGGGTAGATGCAGGGAGGATGTTTCCCCTGGCTGGGGAGTCAAGAACCAGGGGTCACTGACTCAAAATAAGGGGTCGGCCATTTAGGACTGAGATGAGGAGAAATTTCTTCACTCTGAGGGTGGTGAATCTTTGGAATTCTCTACCCCAGAGGGCTGTGGAAGCTTAGCCGTTGAGTATATTCAAGATAGAGATTGATAGATTTTTAGATATTAAGGGGATCAAGGGATATGGGGATAGTGCAGGAAAGAGGAGTTGAGGTTGAAGATCAGCCATGACCTTATTGAATGGTGGAGCAGGCTCGAGGGGCCAAATGGCCTACTCCTGCTGCTATTTCTTATGTTCTTCCCCCTATCACTATCATTCCCTCCATTATCACTATCACTCCTCCCCCTTATCACTATCACTCCTCTCCCTTCTCAGTATTGCTCCAGTCTCTGATCCCTCTCCCTTATCACTAGTGATTTGCATAATTCCACAATCAAATGTAATTTGCAGAAAAATTATAAATTGCTAGTACCTCTATTAAATTGCAAATGTTGCATGAGGATTTTTTTTCCAAAAATTCTTTAGTCAGTGATTTTCCTTTTAGGTATTTAAGCTTGCTCAATATATTTGTATTTTCAGACAACACAGCAAAAAAAGATCAATTACAGACCTGCAATATTTCCGCACTTTATCCAGACAGGTTTAAAGTGCAGAGACTGGGTTTGACACTGCTTTTAAAGATGGTCATTTCTTTTCACTACCTTTACAGACAGTACACCTCTTTGTACTGTAAAACAACAGACAGGGATGACTCTAATGTGTGCTTATGACACAAGGATTAATCTAACCACCATTTTTCTCTGCCAATGGACTTCTCGTACTTATTATGACAAATATGACAAAATCTCCTTTTTACACTGAATAGACAAAAATGGACATGTGCCAGGACCAGGGACCCTTAACAGAACCCCTATTCACTGCTTTGTGATATAATTAGAAACTATCATTGTGGTGAATGACAGAGATCAGTTATGCATTCTTCACATGCAGAGGCCTATATTGTGCCTGAATAATCTGATGAGAATACAACAGGCATGCTGCAACATCAGAACAGAATCATAATGAACAGCTTCACCAAGCTTATACAATTCATGCAAACTGCCTCCTTCCTGTTTGTAACTGTTAGTTTCACGCCTGAAGTCATATACCCATTGTGCATTGTAGACAACTTTAAACCTATCTTTCAGGAAAATCCATTTCTTTTTAAATGTATCGAATGAAAATATTATTATATATAATAATAAGCTTGGAGAACTTCTGCACACTTCAGAAATCATACTTCAAAGTGTCAGAAACACATTAAAAAAGAGAAAGAATGTTTTCTCTGAGCTAGAGCAGGAACTTTACAAACACCTTTTAATCTGCAAACTGCCTCACCAAACAGAAATTAAACTCTGATTGACCTTGAATGCACTTACTTACAGCAATTAGAATTAGCAATCTGAGAGGGACAGGCCATCTTAAACAAAGCTCTACCTTAGCAGTAGAATAAGTCATTGCATCATGCTCTTATATCATAACTAGCTGGGGCAGCCCGGCTTTGCCAGGGCTGTTTTGGGCCGGGCAGTTTAAATCGAGTCCCAGGCTTTGGGGCCTGTCTGTCTGTCCCTGTGTGAATCTGCTGCCGGGCAACATTTTAAATCGAGTCCCAGGCTTTCGGGCCTTTCTCTGTGTCCCTCTGTGAATCTGCTGCCGGGCAACATTTCTACCTTTTAATAGCTTCAAAGATGAAAGTGAAAGTACTTATAAAACATTTTTGGTAAATGTTATGTAATTTTTAAAAGAGATACTAACTTTTTCAAAGCTGGATTAGCAGATTTTGAGCTGGAAATAGTGAAGCAATGGCTGCCCGATGCCTGAGTTGAAAAGCATTAGTCCCGCCCACAGATGCAGCGATTGGCCAACCATCAGGCGACTGAACTGTAGGATTGGTCAATCATGCCGGCACAGGATTGGTCGACCTTGACGTCAGTCAATCAATGCTATTAGCAGATAATGAGTTTAATTTTGAAGGTTTTTTGCATAACGCGCGAACAATTTTTGTCCAACCGAAAAGTAAATACGCTTATGACGGTTCTGGAATCATAAGCTTTCTTTCGATGTAACACACGTGTAGGTATGCTCTATAACTTTTGAGTTTATTGAAGACAGACAGACAGACGGAATGACAGACAGAAGTATCCTTTTTATATATATAGATATAAAGCATCCTACTTATTATTGGCAACACCACTGGTATTATAAATTAAGCTATTCACATTGAATGAAACAAAGCAACCAAGTCCATTCCATTCCATTCAACGGACCAAATACAATCTGCCTACATTATAATGGTGACTACACTCCAAAATTATTTAATTGGCTATAAAGTGCTTTGGGATGTCCTGAGGATGTGAAAGTTGCTATATAAATGCAATTCCTTCCTTGTTTCCGGTCATAGACTTTCAAAGGTTTTTAGGGCCTGTAGTTTTTACACTGACAGCACTTATATTACAAAGTTACTGTTCAGCCTGGCAAGTGTTGAAACCTTTCCTGCGATAATTAGGACCAATGGACAATTAAACAGTTTTCACATGAGAATATTGAATATCAGACTTTCCCGAGGTCAGAGAATCCATCAGCTTTAAAATTAGCTGGAATAAATATGTGTTTTTTTTAATAAAGCTTTAAATGATGATACTATTTTAGTTCTCAGCAGTTGCTGGCTGTAATCCACAGTGAAACTAAACATGAAATGTCTTTTATCTTTGAAGAGACACAATACAAACATTACCTTGTACTTAGCTCCTCAAATATTTGCAGTTTCAGCACCATTTATTGAACAAAAAAGACTGCTGCACATGAACAAAGGCCAGTTATGTTGCCAAAGTATTTTTATAATGTGGAAGTTGGTTACCTCTAGCTGAAAGTACATTAGGCCAAGTGCTAAGTGTGATGGCTGAGAATGAATGTACTGTTGGTTGGCACATAGCGTCAAATATTGATCTGAATCGCAAAAACCAAGGTGATGTGAATTAGCTTTTGATTTGAACTAAGCCGTAAAGACTAGGAAAGTCCAAGGTTCCATCTCTGATCTAGGCTGAATTAGCTGTTATGTTAGGTACCATGTTATGTTCATAAATAAATAGACGTTTTCATTATGAACAGCTAGCTTGAGCTAGTCATTTATTCAGCCATGTGGACTAGTATACAGGCATCCATCTTGACTACTGCCTTGTGGGTAGCCCACTACTAAACATACAGCTCCACCTAGTGTACCATTCTAGAATGACATGTTACTGATCATTACATTAGCTGATCTCAACTTGGACAAGAGCGGGGTGTTACAATTGGGTCAGCATACTTGGGCTGGGGAGCAGAAAAATCAACAGCATTCTAGCAGTTGTGAAGTGATCTCCGCTGTAAAGTACTTAAGAGTGGATTTCAGGTAAGGACATAATTGGGTTCGGCAATAATGCTCTCAAGGTTTTCTGCCCATCATCATGCATTGATTAGACATTAGGCACAAGCTTGAAGAATGGCTATTTGGGCAAAGTCCCACAGGATGCCTGGGGCCATACCTCAGTACAAGTGTTCCATTTCCAGGAGCAATGTCACCTTCCATGATGCAGTGTGCTAGCATACCACCCCAATATACCACCCAATATATCACCCCAATATACCACCCCAATATACCACCCAATATACCACCCCAATATACCACCCAATATACCACCCCAATATACCACCCCCAATATACCACCACAATATACCACACAATATACCACCCCAATATACCACCCCAATATACCACCCAATATACCACCCCCAATATACCACCCCAATATACCACCCCAATATACCACCCCAATATACCACCCCAATATACCACCCCAATATACCACCCAATATACCACCCCAATATACCACCCCCAATATACCACACAATATACCACCACAATATACCACACAATATACCACCCCAATATACCACCCAATATACCACCCCAATATATCACCCCAATATATCACCCCAATATACCACCCCAATATACCACCCCAATATACCACCCCAATATACCACCCAATATACCACCCCAATATACCACCCCAATATACCACCCCAATATACCACCCCAATATACCACCCCAATATACCACCCCAATATACCACCCCAATATATCACCCAATATACCACTCCAATATACCACCCCAATATACCACCCAATATACCACCCCAATATACCACACAATATACCACCCCAATATACCACCCCAATATACCACCCAATATACCACTCCAATATACCACCCCAATATACCACCCAATATACCACCCCAATATACCACCCCATATACCACCCCAATATACCACCCAATATACCACCCCATATACCACCCCAATATACAACCCAATATACCACCCCAATATACCACTCAATATACCACCCCAATATACCACCCCAATATACAACCCAATATACCACCCAATATGCCACCCCAATATACCACCCCAATATACCACCCCAATATACCACCCAATATACCACCCCAATATACCACCCAGTATACCACCCCAATATACCACCCAATATACCACCCCAATATACCACCCAATATACCACCCCAATATACCACCCCAATATACAACCCAATATACCACCCCAATATACTACCCAATATACCACCCCAATATACCACCCAATATACCACCCCAATATACCACCCCAATATACCACCAATCTGCCATTACAGCTGTTCATTTAACTGAGTCATGATATAGCACTGGCTCAATGCAGTTATTCTCCGCTAATGCGCTAATATTATGAGGAAAGGAGCCAATGGTCCCTAATTGTCACTGGAGTCTTGTAGATTGATCAGTGCAAGTCTAAGTTGGACATTTCCAGAAATCAATTTGATTAAGGCGTTTTCATTTGTTCTAACTCCATTTATAGTAACCATCAAAGGAGTGAAACAGATATTGCTTCCCTGCGGGCTGTACATGTTATTTTTAATATATCTAATTATTCCCAAGATATTTTAAAAAATGTTTTCCATCAAGTAATTCCTTAAGAATGTTGCTGATAATTGCAGATCCCCATCCCATAAACATATTATATAACAAAGTAGTAATGATGACAATATCCATTGCAAGCACAGGGCTATATTTACTATATTGAACGAAATGTCTGCTCCTCAGGAGTCTGTAGTAAAAATGCCTGCAGTTTGCAGTGCAGTTCTGGCACAGGCATGATGGGCCAAATGGCCTCCTTCAGTGCTGTATCATTCTATGAAGATGCCACCTCTGAATTAGTGAGATACAAGCTCAATTTCTCCCCTTGTGAATTATTTTTTAAATTCCCAACTATATGGAGTCATTGAGCTTGGTTTCTCCGTACAAGAAAGTAGGGAAAGTTAGATAGGGGATCCCCACAGGATTGCTCAATCACTTGGCCAAGATCCATGGTACTCCCTTCCAGCTTGGATCTAGTAGATGACACATGGGAAAACCAAAAAACGGAAAGAAAATGAATGTGATGGGACCTAATAACCTAAAACACTTAAATGACACCTGGCTACTGTTACCCTGTACTCATGTCCACTGGCTCCCTGACCCAAGAATGAACTTTAAGATTTCTGTCTTCGCCTTCAAATCCTTTCATGGTCTTCCCCCTCCCTATCTCTGTGATTTCCTGCATGTATGTCCTGCATGCACCCTTCCCTCCTCCAACACTGACCTACCTCTCGTTCCCCACTCCCTCTGCTCCATCAGTGGGCTGCCCCTTCAACCACTCTGCTGCCAGCTAATGGAACTCCATCCCTCAGCACCTACATTTGTCACCTCCTCTGCTGACTTCAAAAGATTCTTGAGGACTCATCCCTTGAGGGTGTCAGCCTTGGTTCAGTGGGAGCACTCCCACCTCTGAGTCAGAAGGTTGTGCGTTCAAGCCCCACGCCAGAGACTTGAGCACATAATCTAGGCTGACACTCCAGTGCAGTACTGAGGGAGTGCGGCACTGTCAGAGGTGTCGTTCTTCAAATCAGATGTTAAACCAAGGCCCAGTCTGCCCTCTCAGGTGGCGGTAAAAGATCCTACAGTACTATTCGAAGAAGAGCACGGGAGTTCTCCTGGTGTCCTGGCCAACATGTATCCTTCAAACAACACCTCAGACAGATGATCTGGTTATTTATTTCACTGTTATTTGTGGGGGCTTGCTATGTACAAATTGGCTGCCGCATTCCCTACATTACAACAGTAACTACACTTCAAAAATACTTCATTGGTTGTGTGGTGTATGTAGCCTGTTCCACCTTAAGAGATGTACTACTTTCTCTGGCTGCTGTATACGTAATACCGGTGGTGACCACCGGTATATAAGCACTGTGTAGTAAGATGTATTTCAGATATAGTCCTGACCTCCAACCAGTAAAGACCTGTTGAACTTTAATCTTGTAGCCTGTGTGTTATTAATTACAACTAGAACACACAGACTTTACAGTGGCGACGAGTCAGATTCTTACCCTGCGGCAGTTATATCCACGGCGGCTTCGTCCACTGAACGGACGTCGAAGAGAGGTTTCCACCCTCATCACCCTGCTGGAAGACACGTCGCGCGGCAGACATCGAGAAACCAGAGTGCAGAAGACACCCTGAACTCGAAGCCTCCATCAGCGGCTGTCAGCTATCTTCTTTCTACCTCGGTAGTGGGTAAGCCGGGCAGCGACGCGACCAGAAAATCGGCCACGTTGGCTGTACAGACGGGGAGGGAAGACGGAGGAATAAGGGCGGTGAGATCGATCGCGACCGGAGATAAGGGCCGGGCCGCATTCGGGCCGAAAGGCGCAGCGCGGGGACATCGATCGCGGCTGGTGATAAGGGCCAGGCCGCATTCGGGCTAAAAAGGCGCAGCGTCTGGGGGCAACTGAAGGCGCGAGAGCCGCGGTGAAGCGGAGACAGCGTCGGGGGAAGGGTGAAGACCGCCAAGCGCGGGAAAACCGCCATTTTGTAGGCGGAGGACGAAGAAAAGAGCGCGGAAGCCGCCATCTTGGATAAAAATAAAAATAAATTAAATTACAACGATGCCTAAACATGGGAACATTAATACCTTTGATAGCGACATCGAAGATTGGGCTATGTATGTAGAACACATACAATATTATTGTAAAGCAAATAAAATCCCAGATGCAGAGAAAGCACTAACATTATTAAACTTAATGGGTGCGAAGGCATACGGGCAATTGAAACACCTTGTATCACCAGATGAACCGGCGGATAAGACGTTCGAGGAGATTGTTACTGTCCTGAAAAATCACCTAAACCCCACGCCGCTGATGCTAGCGGAACGATTTAAATTTTACAGCAGAAGGCAGCTGAAGGATGAAAGCAATGCTGAATATTTAATGGAATTGCGTAAGCTAGCAAAGTACTGTCAATTCGGAACGAGATTGACAGAGGCGCTACGAGATAAATTTGTGTGTGGTTTATTCAAAGAAGATACACAAAAGCGATTGCTCGAGGAGAATGAGCTGACGCTTGAGAAAGCGGTCACTATGGCAGCAGCACACGAAGCCGCAGCGAGAGGCACGGCCGTAATGCAGCTACGGTCACCGGAACTCAGTACAAATAAATTGGGTTTGAGTACTGTAAAATGTTATCGTTGCGGAAAGACAACGCACGATCAGAACCAATGTTGGTTTAAAAACCAAGAATGCAGAACGTGTGGCCGGCTTGGCCACATAGCTAAAGTATGCCGGTCAGGAAAGAAGACCAGCAACAAAAAGTCACCGCAAGGAAAATACATAAAGGTACACAAGGTGACAAAGAACAGTTCGACCGAACAGAAGTCAGATTCAGACGCTAGCAGTAATGAACTGGGTAGCTTAAGAGTACACAACGTTGGTAAGGATGCAGATCTCCAGACAATTTGGGTCACCCTTCAGATAGCAGGAGTCCAAGTAAAGATGGAATTGGACACTGGATCGGCATTGACGGTCATGAATAAGAAAGATTACAAAAGGTTATTCCAACATATTCCCCTACGGGATACGGAGATTATATTGAAAACCTACACGGGGCAAAGAGTGTACCCCGTCGGAAAGATAGAGGTAAAAGTGGTCCACAAGGGCGAAGAAAGCCAAGTAATGGACTTATATGTGCTACCTGAAGGAGGTCCACCACTACTGGGACGGGAGTGGATTAGGAAAATGAATATGGACTGGCACTCCTTGAAGGCACTAACGGTAGATTCCGGGGAAACAGATGTCAAACCTAAACGATTGTCCAGAATATTGGATGATGCTAAAGAGGTGTTCCAGCAGGGACTGGGAACACTGAGAGGAATTACGGCAAACATCAAGATTGATGAACATGCACAACCAAAATTTTTTAAAGCCAGACCTGTACCCTATGCAATACGACCTACTGTAGAAGCGGAACTGGAAGCGCTAGAACGTTCAGGTGTACTGTCTAAGGTAGATTGGAGTGAGTGGGCTACGCCCATTGTTCCCGTTATGAAACGTCCTTCGAGCAACAAGCCAGGAGAACCAGGGAAGGTTCGCATCTGTGGAGATTTCAAAATCACCGTTAATCCGGTGCTTCACACGGTGCAGTATCCGCTTCCGCGGATTGAGGATATTTTTGCTTCGTTGTCTGGAGGGAAACACTTCACCAAGATAGACCTGGCGCAGGCGTACTTGCAGATGGAGGTTGAAGAAGAGTCACGCCAATACCTCACGATCAACACGCATCGAGGTTTGTACCGGTACAATAGACTGGTTTTTGGAGTGGCATCGGCTCCAGCAATTTGGCAGAGGGCCATGGAGCAGGTATTACAGGGAATTCCAGGCACACAATGTTACCTGGACGATATTCTGATTACAGGTGATGGTGATGAAGAACACCTCGCAAACTTGGAACTGGTGCTCAACAGACTGAAAGAGTATGGACTTAGAGTTAATCGGCAGAAATGCGAGTTCTTCCAGAAGCGGATCTCGTACTGTGGTCATGTCATTGACCGGGAGGGGCTTCATAAGTCTCCTGACAAGATAGAGGCAGTTGTAAAGGCTCCCGCTCCGGATAATGTCTCTCAGTTGAGGTCATTTCTAGGATTGATTAACTATTACCATAAATTTCTACCAAATCTATCCACGGTACTGCACCCGCTAAACGCTCTTTTGCAGAAGGGGGTACCATGGGAATGGAGCGAAAACTGTAAGAAGGCATTTCGCAAAAGCAAAGAATTGATCACCTCAGAGGAAGTGTTGGCTCACTTCAACCCGACACTGCCTATTCGGTTGGCTTGTGATGCTTCTCCATATGGTATTGGGGCAGTACTCTCACACAAGTTGCCAAATGGCACGGAAAGGCCAGTCGCGTTTGCATCCAGATCATTGACCTCCGCTGAGCGCAACTATGCGCAGATCGATAGGGAGGCTCTCAGCCTTGTATGGGGAGTGAAGAAGTTTAATCATTACCTACAGGGCCAAAAATTCACACTTCTGACAGACCATCAGCCGTTGGTATCCATTTTTAACCCTAAGAAGGGTGTTTCAGTGATGACAGCACAGCATCTCCAGAGATGGTCCCTTTTCCTAGGGGCACATCAATATCAAATAGAATTCAAAGGTACAAAGCAGCATGGCAATGCTGATGGGCTGTTGCGCCTGCCACTACCTGAAGAAGAAGAAACGACGAAAGTTGACCCTGTTGAGTTATTTCATTCGACCATCATCGAGTGTTTACCAGTCACCAATGCAAGTATTGAAAGAGAAACCAGGAACGACCCGACACTGTCCAGAGTCTACGAGGTGACAGTGAAAGGATGGCCAACACGTGGTGATCCTCTGTTACCGGCATTCTCAGCAAGGCGAGACCAGCTGTCCGTCTGCCATGGTACTTTGATGTACGGGACAAGAGTGATTATTGCTCCCAAGTTAAGGGAAAGAGTTCTAAAAGAACTGCATGAAGGTCATCTGGGGGGAGTTAAGATGAAAAGTCTTGCTAGGGCTTATGTATGGTGGCCGGGTATTGACCAACAGATAGAGGAGTTGACAAAAAGCTGCGCTGGGTGCCAAAAAGTGCAAAATGCACCTCCGATCGCACCACTACACCCATGGGAATGGCCTTCAGCCCCATGGCAACGCGTACATATTGACTTTGCTGGTCCATTCATGGACTCCATGTTCTTAATTGCGGTGGACGCACATTCCAAATGGCCAGAAGTGATCAAGATAAATACCACTACTTCAGAAAAGACAATTGCGGTGTTAAGAACAATATTCGCAAGGAACGGATTGCCAGAACAGATCTGTTCGGACAACGGACCACAGTTCGTGTCGGAAGAATTCCAAAAATTCTTAAAGAAGAATGGGGTGAAACATTATACCTCTGCCCCATATCATCCGGCGACAAACGGGTTGGCCGAGAGATTTGTCCAAACATTCAAAAAGGCAATAAAGGCCATGAACGATGATCAGATTCCGCTGCAGCACAAGGTGGACAATTTCCTAATGGCGTATCGAAACGCCGCTCATGCAGTGACTAACCAAAGTCCGGCCATGATGTTTTATAACAGGAGGTTGCGGTCCAGGTTGGACTTGTTAAAACCAAATGTGCGGAGGGAAGTGGAAAACAATCAGTTCCGGCATATTAATAACAAGTCCACTCGAAGTTTCGAAGTAGGACAACCAGTGTTAGCAAGGGGCTATGGAAACGAAAAATGGCAGCCCGGAACAATTCGGGCCAGACAAGGACCTCTGATGTACACAGTAGATATTGGTAACAATGTGATAAGGCGTCATGCGGATCAACTGGTAGAATCAAGAGCAAGAGTCGAACCCATGGTTGCGACAGAGACAACTGTGGAAGACGTTAATGAACCTGAAGCATCTACCTCGGCAGGGACTGTACCTGATGATGACGTCCAATACATAGGGAACCAACAAGCAGAGTCACCTCAGCAACAAGAATCAGAGACCACTGAAAGGCGTTATCCAGACCGAATCAGAAGGCCTCCTGAGAGACTGAACCTTTGAACTGTTTATACCTGAAGTTATATATGTATATATGTTATGATGTTATGTTAAATGGGGATATGACTATTAAGCTAAAAAGGGAGGATTGTGGTGTATGTAGCCTGTTCCACCTTAAGAGATGTACTACTTTCTCTGGCTGCTGTATACGTAATACCGGTGGTGACCACCGGTATATAAGCACTGTGTAGTAAGATGTATTTCAGATATAGTCCTGACCTCCAACCAGTAAAGACCTGTTGAACTTTAATCTTGTAGCCTGTGTGTTATTAATTACAACTAGAACACACAGACTTTACAGGTTGCATGGTACTTTTGGACATTCTGAGGTCATGAAAGGTGCGATATAAATGCAATTCTTTTTATGTGTTTTTACGCTCTCCTAACTCCTCTCTGCTGCTCAGTGTCCACCTGTTCACTGCCCTGTAAACACTCTGAGACATCTTTCTGTTTCTGCGGAGCATTTACAGGTTTTGAGTTTGCTTTAGATATCTCTTGAGTACAGTGGTGAGTCATTCAAAACCATCTGATCCATCAAGCCTGCCCACACAGCCATGGTTCCTGAAGCATCATGATTAGACATCTTCTCACCAGAATTGGGGGAAGGCTGTTTTAATATGTTAAGGCAGGATCTGGCCAAAATGGACCGGGATCAGCCACTTGTAGGAAAATCCACATCAGAGCAATGGGAGTCTTTCAGAAAGGAAATTGAGAGAGTACAATGCCAACATGTTCCCGTAAAGGTCAAGGGTGGGACCAACAAGCCCAGGGAACCCTGGATGTCAAGGGATATACAAGAATGGATTAGGAAAAAAAGGAGGGTTTTGGTAGATACAAAAGACTAAAAACAGTGGAAGCCCTAGAGGAGTATAGAAAGTGCAGGGGGGTACTTAAAAATGAAATTAGGAGAGCGAAGAAGGGGCATGAAAAAACACTGGCGGGCAAAATAAAGGAAAATCCCAAGGTGTTTTATAATTATATTAAGGGCAAGAGGATAACCAGGGAAAGAGTAGGGCCCATTAGGGACCAAAGTGGCAATCTGTGTGTAGAGCCAGAAGATGTAGGTGAGGTTTTAAATGAATATTTTGCATCTGAGTTCACTATGGAGAAGGGTGATGTAGGCATAGAAATCAGGCAGGGGGATTGTGATATAATTGAACAAATTAGTATTGAGAGGGAAGAGGTACTAGCGGGCTTAAAAGTGGATAAATCCCTAGGCCCTGACGGGATATATCCCAGGCTGCTGTGTGAGGCAAGGGAGGAGATTGCAGGGGCTCTGACACAAATTTTCAGAACCTCTCTGGTCACAGGGGAGGTGCCAGAGGACTGGAGGACAGCTAACATAGTACCATTATTCAAGAAGGGTAGTAGGGATAAACCAGGGAATTACAGGCCAGTGAGCCTAACATCAGTGGTAGGGAAAATATTGGAAAAAATTCTGAGGGACAAAATTGGTCTCCACTTGGAGAGGCAGGGACTAATCAGGGATAGTCAGCATGGCTTTGTCAGGGGGAGATCATGTCTGACCAATTTGATTGAATTTTTCGAGGGGGTGACTAGGTGTGTGGATGAGGGTAGTGCAGTTGATGTTGTCTACATGGACTTCAGTAAGGCTTTTGACAAAGTCCCACATGGGAGACTGGTCAAGAAGATAAGAGCCCATGGGATCCAGGACAATTTGGCACATTGGACCCAAAATTGGCTTAGTGGCAGGAGGCAGAGTGTGATGGTCGAAGGTTGTTTTTGTGACTGGAAGCCTGTGTCCAGTGATGTACTGCAGGGATCGATGCTGGGTCCTTTGCTGTTTGTAGTGTACATTAATGATTTAGATATGAATGTAGGAGGTATGATCAGTAAGTTCGCAGATGACATGAAAATTGGTGGAGTGGTAAATAGCGAGGAGGGAAGCCTCAGGCTACAGGATGATATAGACGGGATGGTTAGATGGGCAAAACAGTGGCAAATGAAATTTAATCCTGAAAATTGTGAGGTAATGCATTTTGGGAGGACAAACAAGGCAAGGGAATATACAATGAATGATAGGATCCTAGGAAAGACAGAGGATCAGAGGGACCTTGGTGTGCATGTACATAGATCCCTGAGGGCAGCGGGACAAGTAGATAAGGTGGTTAAAAAGGCATATGGGATACTTGCCTTCATTAGCCGAGGCATAGAATATAAGAGCAGGGAGATTATGATGGGGCTGTACTAAACGCTAGTTAGGCCACAGCTGGAATACTGTGTGCAGTTCTGGTCGCCACACTATAGGAAGGATGTGATTGCATTGGAGAGGGTGCAGAGGAGATTCACCAGGATGTTACCTGGGCTGGAGCGCTTCAGCTGTGAAGAGAGACTTGACAGGCTGGGGTTGTTTTCCTTAGAGCAGAGAAGGCTGAGGGGGGACCTGATTGAACTGTACAAAATTATGAGGGGCACAGATAGGGTAGATAGAAAGGAACTTTTCCCCTTAGTAGAGAGGTCAATAACCAGGGGGCATAGTTTCAAGGTAAGGGGCAGGAGGTTTAGAGGGGATTTGAGGTAAAAAAATTTCACCCAGAGGGTGGTTGGAATCTGGAACTCACTGCCTGAAAGGGTGGTAGAGGCAGGAACCCTCACAACATTCAAGAAGCATTTAGATGAGCACTTGAAACGCCATAGCATACAAGGCTACAGACCAAGTGCTGGAAAATGGGATTAGAATAGACAGGGCTTGATGGCCGGCGCGGACACAATGGGCCGAAGGGCCTCTTTCTGTGCTGTATAACTCTATGACTCTATGGCAAAATAAACAGATAAAAACTCCAAATTAGTTGGGGAAAGAATGAAAGTTCCTCTCCAACCCCCTTAGGCGATTGAAAACTAGTCCAGGAGACCACATTGGCCATGTACATATTTCCTGGTATTTCACCTACCTTTTATAAGATGTGATCTCCAACCCAGCCATGAACTGATCCAGCTCTCATTTGAAGGTGTGCAGAAAGTCATCACTCACTGCACGGGCCGGAAATTTGTTCCAAATGTCTACTATCCTCTGGGAAAAGAAGAACCACCTAACATCTAATCAAGTTTGTGTAATGTATACACATGACTCCTGGTTTTCCCCAATCTATTAAATTGGAGTAATTTGTCAATAGGAACACTATATAATCCTTTACCTATTTTGTATACCTCTCTCAATTCATGCCTAAGTCTTCGGATCTCTAAAGGGAATAGACCCAGTTTTTTAAGCCTTGCTGTGTAACTAAGGTTTTCACAGAATCACAGAAACCCCACAGTGCAGATAGAGGCCATTTCAGCCCATCGAGCCTGCACCGACACATATCCCACCTGATCCCCGTAACCCCTACACCAACACATATCCCACCTGATCCCCGTAACCCCATGTATTTAATCCCCCTAACACTAAGGGTCAATTTATCATAGCCAATCAACCTGACCTGCACATCTTTGGACTGTGGGAGGAAACCGGAGCACCCGGAGGAAACCCACGCAAACACGGGGAGAATGTGCAAACTCCACACAGACAGTCACCTGAGGCCGGATTCGAACCCGGGTCCCTGAGCGCTGTGAGGCAACAGTGCTAACCACTATGCCACCGTGCCGGGAATCATTTCGTGCGGCCTCTGAACCTTTTCCACAGCCTCTATATCACCCACCATATGAAGAGACCAAAACTGGACACAGTACTCGTAATACGTTGGTCTAACCAAGGATTTGTACTGGGACAAAACGGTGTGCACTGTTTTATGTTGTACGCTCTCTGCTTTGGCTATGGCTTCTCGGCAATAGTCATGAACTTCTAGTGAATTATCGACTATAACACCAAGATATTTTTCTCTCTCATCCAATTTCCATTCTATTCCATGTAAAATGTAAGTGTACATGGTGTTGCTCCTGTCCAAATGCTAAACACTGCACTTATCTAGATTAAATACCATTTGCCAGAGTTTGGCCATTGTCCCAGCGCATCTATTTTTTTCTTCACATTTCTCACACTCGTACACATTTTTGCATCAACCACCAACTTGTAGAGCATTCCTCCAACACCTATATCTTGGTTATTTATGAAAATAGTAAAAAGCAGTGGCCCTAACACCGATCCCTGTGGACACCACTGATAACTGACCGCCAAGAAGACCCACAGCCAACGATAATCATTTTCTCCCGACAGGAATGTAGCCAATTCTTAATCCACTGGAGCAATGTCTAAGCCATAGAGAGCATACAGGATGATGCCAGGGATGAGAAACTATAGTTACAAAGAGAGACTTGAGATACTGGAACCACCTCCACTGGAGCAGAGAAGGCTGAGAGGATATTCAATAAAGACTTTTAAAATTATAATTGGTTTTCAAAGGGTGAATGGGGAAAGGCTATTTCCATTGATTAGTGAGTCAGTGATGAGGTGTCTTCAATTCAAAACTGTCACGGAGAGTAAGGAGAGGAGTTAGGGGAGATTTCTTTACCCAGGTAGTTGTTAGACTATTCAATACTTTTCCACATTCAATAGTTGAGGCAGAGATCATTGCTTTTTTAAGGGAAAAGTAGATAAATATATGAGCTGGTAGGTAGATGTTTACACCAAGGCAGTGGGATTAGTTTTGTAGTGTTTTATCCAAGAATGGCGCAGACACGATGGGCTGAATGTTCTCCTTCTGTACTGTAGGTTTATTTTATTGGATGGAGGTTAGGTTTTTTTCAGGGGTTCATATGTTGGATAGAAACGTTGAGGAGGGAGTGATGCCGGTGGTTTTGAAAAATGTAGGAACCAAGCTAGAGGATGCCTGTCATCTGGTACATGAAGATAAGAGATTGAGAAAAGGCAGAAAGTATCATCATTTAAAATAAAAGAGAATGGACAATTGAATGTAAAAAAAAGAAAACTTACACAGAGAAAGGATTATTAAACAAGGCTTTGATATGGTTAAAAGCTGGAAGTACATTATTTAACAGATTTGATTAGCATGCAATCCATTTTCTCCAACCCGGTCCTTGACTCATGCTGTCAATTCTGCACATTTTCCCCAATTGTGCTCTACAAATATAAGAAATAGCAGTGGTCTGTTCATACCTCTGAGAAAGTTCATGCTAACAGGTCTCAACCTTGCTATTGGTGGAAACCATTGGGCAGAGGATAGGCACTTCCCATTAGAGAAGAGAAGTTCAGCGTACAGCGTGGCACAGAAACCTGGAAGAAAATCTTCTATCTGCCATCTTGGTTGGAAGTGGGCATATTGGAGGATCATTCAATGCAATAGTTAAAAGAATACTCCACTACACTGCCTGCTTTTGACAAAGTGAATCAATACTGACTTCACTATATCTCCTATACATCCCACTCCCCCTTCATGCTAGCACCATATCAGTAAGAAAACTGCCCCCTCAGCTGTGGCTCTCATACTGCTGTAACAAGTGGTCATTACGTTGCCTTCTTAGGTCCGTGTGCCAGCAGATTTCAGGGGTCTGCGTTTTGCAGCACTGTGAATTCCAACAACCTAAGCCTAGTAGCTAAACTAAGCTTACTGGAATCCCTCCCAATAGTAACAGAAATGAAGTATAGCTCACTGCTGAGTTCCAAGTTTGACTGACCTTTCCCACAAGTGGTAAAGAAGTGTAGCTCATGACAGCTTATGATAGTCTTTCACAAGCAAGAAAGACTGGGTTCATATGGACAGTTGCTCAGATTATTCCTCTGTGCAGCTGCAATCAACTAAAAGTTTATTAGCATCTCATTTCTGAATTACTGCATTTAAAAGATTAACTGACTACATTAACAATATCACAAAGTACATTGAAGTGTAAATAAACAGTTCCATGCAGTTAGTAATAATTTCCCAACATACTTGATTTCATTTTCAATCAGCTGCTGAACTATTCGAGCAAAGATTGCACTGGCAGCAGTTGTCAGACAAACTTAGTTCAGTAACAGGCTGCAAATAAATACACCACAGACAGTGTTAATAAGGACACTGGGCAGTGCTCAAATTACAGATAGGCTCCATGTACAAATATTGACTGAAATGGGTAGATCTTGACTTTGTGCAATAGTGTAAAATGGATGATAGCGAGTTGGCAGCCCATTTCACATCTCCCCGATTTGGAAATAAAACTGCCGACTCACTATGACCTGTTTCACACTATCGCACAACGTCAAGATCTACCCCGAAGAGTTTATACTTAATCTCAGTAACCAGTGTCATTTACCAAAAAGTTACAGGGCAGGATAGGGTGAGGTGTTAGTCATGTTCTTGGCTTTAAACAGGTGCAGGTTGGAGGTTGAGTATACTTTGACAGAGGAAGATTCAAAACTGGAGGTTTTGAAAAATGCAATGTTTGAGGCCACACTAAGGTTTTCCATGGAGCTCTTAGTTATTTAATTCTGTTAATGATGATGACGTGAAATAAATGTGTATAGGGATTGGCCAAAGTTTTCAGGATGATGTTGAGCTGGAGGAAGGATTAGCACTTTTATCTAGACAGAATATCGTTAAATGTCACACATGCGACTATGCAGAAATCGACCTGACCCTAATCACCATCACTAATCCCCATGAGGAATAATGATCGGGACCAGGCATCTGACTGATTTTTCTCCCTATAAC